>NC_135232.1:290100883-290730883 GCF_051348905.1 Ranitomeya variabilis | reverse complement strand
ATGCCTCCACGGCCGCAGGAGACCAATTCGTCACGTCAGAACCCTTCTTGGTCAAATCCGTCAAAGGCTTAACCACACTGGAAAAATTAGTGATGAAGCGACGGTAAAAATTAGCAAAACCCAAGAACTTCTGAAGACTCTTTACCGATGTAGGTTGAGTCCAGTCATAAATAGCCTGGACCTTGACTGGATCCATCTCAATGGTAGAAGGAGAAAAAATAAAGCCCAAAAAGGAAACCTTCTGGACTCCGAAGAGACATTTAGAGCCCTTCACAAACAAGGCATTGGCTCGCAGGACCTGAAATACCATCCTGACCTGCTTCACATGAGATTCCCAATCATCAGAAAAGACCAAAATATCATCTAGGTACACAATCATAAACCTATCCAGATATTCTCGGAAGATATCGTGCATGAAGGACTGGAACACAGAAGGGGCATTAGAAAGCCCAAAAGGCATCACCAAGTACTCAAAATGGCCTTCGGGCGTATTAAATGCTGTTTTCCATTCATCGCCCTGCTTTATACGCACAAGATTATACGCTCCACGAAGATCTATCTTGGTGAACCAACTGGCCCCCCTAATCCGAGCAAACAGATCGGACAACAGTGGCAAAGGATACTGAAATTTGACTTTGATGTTATTTAGAAGGCGATAATCTATACAGGGTCTCAGAGAACCATCCTTCTTGGCCACAAAAAAGAACCCCGCACCCAAAGGGGATGAGGTCGGGCGAATATTCCCCTTCTCCAAAGACTCCTTGATATAACTCCGCATAGCGGCATGTTCTGGTACAGACAAATTAAAAAGTCGTCCCTTAGGGAACTTACTACCAGGAATCAAATTTATGGCGCAATCACAATCCCTATGAGGAGGTAGGGCACTGGACTTGGGCTCATCAAATACATCCTGGTAGTCCGATAAAAATTCAAGGACTTCAGAAGGAGTAGAAGAAGCAATAGACACCAAAGGAGCATCGCCATGAATCCCCTGGCAACCCCAACTTGACACAGACATTGCTTTCCAATCCAGGACTGGATTATGAGCCTGCAGCCATGGCAGACCTAAAACGACAACATCATGCAAATTATGTAACACAATAAAGCGAATCACCTCCTGATGTGCAGGAGTCATGCACATGGTCACTTGAGCCCAGTACTGAGGTTTATTCTTGGCCAATGGCGTGGCATCAATTCCCTTTAGTGGAATATGGAATTGCAAAGGCTCCAAGATAAAACCACAGCGCCTGGCAAAAGACAAATCCATCAAATTCAGGGCAGCACCTGAATCCACAAAAGCCATAACTGAGTAGGATGACAGAGAGCAAATCAAAGTAACAGACAAAATGAATTTAGGCTGGACAGTACCAATAGTGACAGACTTAGCAAAGTTTTTTATGCGCTTAGAACAATCTGAGATAACATGAGCAGAATCACCACAGTAAAAGCACAACCCATTCTGACATCTGTGATTTTGCCGTTCAATTCTGGTCAGAATCCTGTCACATTGCATAGACTCAGGCTTCTGCTCAGAAAATACCGCCAGATGGTGCACTGGTTTGCGCTCCCGTAAGCGCCGATCAATCTGAATGGCCAAAGACATTGACTCATTCAGACCCGCAGGCGTGGGAAAACCCACCATAACATCCTTAATGGCTTCAGAAAGACCCTTTCTGAAAATCGCTGCCAGGGCACACTCATTCCATTGAGTGAGCACAGACCATTTCCTAAACTTCTGACAGAAAACCTCTGCTTCATCCTGACCCTGGGAGAGAGCCAGCAAAACCTTTTCTGCTTGGTCTACCAGATTAGGTTCCTCATAAAGCACTCCAAGCGCCAGAAAAAACGCATCCACATTTTGCAATGCAGGATCTCCCGGCGCCAGAGAGAATGCCCAATCTTGAGGGTCACCACGCAACAAAGAAATAATAATTTTAACTTGCTGAACCGGATCACCAGAGGAACGAGGTCTCAGAGAAAGAAATAATTTGCAATTATTTTTAAAGTTCAAAAACCTAGATCTGTCTCCGGAGAACAGCTCAGGAATAGGTATCTTAGGCTCTGACATAGGACTGCGGACTACATAATCCTGAATGCCTTGTACCCTAGCAGTGAGATGATCCACACTAGAGGACAGACTCTGAAGGTCCATAGCTGCAGCTGAATTCTGAACCACCCAGAGATTAAGGGGAGGAGAGAGGCTAGACACACTGCAGAGGAAAAAAAAAATGAACTCAGGATTTCTCTTATCCCTCTCCCTCTTTTGCGATGCATTAACTCTTTACTGGCCTGCTGTACTGTTATGATCCGGTGGTAGGATCACCAAACTGACCTGATAGGTAAACCTGAATAGTAGGACAAGCTCCGGGGATGTGGGAACTATACCGACCGCAATCCTGATCCTATCCACACACACTAAAGGCAGCCGTGGAGCGTTACCTAAAAACCTAGACGCCTCTTCACGGCCTGAGAAACTAGCTACCCCTAGAGAGAAAGCAAAGCCTCACGTGCCTCAGAGAAATAACCCCAAAGTTTAGGCAGCCCCCCACAAATAATAACGGTGAGTTAAGGGGAAAATACAAACGTAGGAATGAAAAACAGGTTTAAGCAAATGAGGCCCGCTAACACTAAATAGACAGAAGATAGCAGGGATCTGTGCGGTCGGTACAAAAACTATCAAAAACTATCCACGCAGAAAGTACAAGAACCCCCACACTGACTCACGATGTGAGGGGCGCACTCTGCTCCCCAGAGCTACCAGCAAGCGAAAAATCACATATAAGCAAGCTGGACTGAACACATCATATACTGAGAAACATATTCAAGGAAACAATGAGCAAAAAGAACTAGCAAGACTTAGCTTCTCAGAAATAGACAGGTCACCAGGAAAATCCAGGAGAGGTCAGAACCAGTACTGAATACAACGACAGCTGGCAACAAGTAAAGGTCCAGGTGGAGTTAAATAGGAACCAGCATAGCAGGAAATGAGGCAGCTGAGCCCAGCTCCAGATCCGCAGTATCGCTAAAGGCCACCAGAGGGAGCCCAGACGGAATTCACAACAGATTCCAGGCTGTAAGTTCCCTAAGGGCTGACTTTTCAACCTGTCTGTGCCTGAACATGCCGCCATGCGGAGTTATGTTAAGGAGTAGTGTTGAGCGATACCGTCCGATACTTGAAAGTATCGGTATCGGAAAGTATCGGCCGATACCGGCAAAATATCGGATCCAATCCGATACCGATACCCGATACCAATACAAGTCAATGGGACTCATGTATCGGACGGTATTCCTGATGGTTCCCAGGGTCTGAAGGAGAGGAAACTCTCCTTCAGGCCCTGGGAACCATATAAATGTGTAAAAGAAAGAATTAAAATAAAAAATATCGCTATACTCACCTCTCCGACGCAGCCGGGACTTCAGCGAGGGAACCGGCAGCGTTGTTTGTTTAAAATTCGCGCTATTACTTGGTTACGTGAATTCCCGGCTTGTGATTGGTCAGGTCGGCCATGTTGCCGGGACGCGGACCAATCACAGCAAGCCGTGACGAAATTACGTCACGGCTTGCTGTGATTGGTCCGCGTCCCGGCAATATGGCCGCCCTGACCAATCACAAGCCGTGACGTCACGGGAGGCTGGACACGCGCTCATTTTAAAATGGGCGCGTGTCCAGCCTCCCGTGACGTCACGGCTTGTGATTGGTTGCGCCGCGGTCAACCAATCACAAGCCGGGAGGCTGGACGCGCTCATTTTAAAATGGGCGCGTGTCCAGCCTCCCGTGACGTCACGGCTTGTGATTGGTTGCGCCGCGGTCAACCAATCACAAGCCGGGAGGCTGGACGCGCTCATTTTAAAATGGGCGCGTGTCCAGCCTCCCGGACGTCACGGCTTGTGATTGGTCAGGGCGGCCATATTGCCGGGACGCGGACCAATCACAGCAAGCCGTGACGTAATTTCGTCACGGCTTGCTGTGATTGGTCCGCGTCCCGGCAACGTGGCCGACCTGACCAATCACAAGCCGGGAATTCACGTAACCAAGTAAAAGCGCGAATTTTAAACAAACAACGCTGCCGGTTCCCTCGCTGAAGTCCCGGCTGCGTCGGAGAGGTGAGTATAGCGATATTTTTTATTTTAATTCTCTCTTTTACACATTTTAACATTAATGTTGTTGCGATACCCGATACCCGATACCACAAGAGTATCGGAATCCCGGTATCGGAATTCCGATACAGCAAGTATCGGCCGATACCCGATACTTGCAGCATCGGAATGCTCAACACTATTAAGGAGTCTTTGGAGAAGGGGCATATTCGGCCATTTTCTTCTCCATTGGGAGCAGGTTTTTTTTTTGTTGCCAAGAAGGATGGCTCCTTGAGACCCTGTATTGATTATCGCCTCTTGAATAAGATCACGGTCAAATTCCAATACCCTTTGCCTTTGCTTTCTGATTTGTTTGCCAGGATTAAGGGGGCTAGTTGGTTTACTAAGATTGACCTTCGAGGGGCATATAATCTTGTTCGTATTAAGCAGGGTGACGAAAACTGCGTTTAATACGCCCAAAGGCCATTTTGAATATCTTGTGATGCCATTTGGACTCTCTAATGCCCCATCTGTGTTTCAGTCCTTTATGCATGATATTTTTCGGAATGATCTTGATAAATTCATGATTGTATATTTGGATGATATTTTGATTTTTTCAGATGATTGGGAGTCTCATGTGAAACAAGTCAGGATGGTATTTCAGGTCCTTCGTGACAATGCCTTGTTTGTGAAGGGGTCTAAGTGCCTCTTTGGAGTACAGAAGGTTTCTTTTTTGGGCTTCATTTTTTCTCCATCATCTATAGAAATGGAGCCAGTTAAGGTTCAGGCCATTCATGATTGGATCCAGCCCACATCCGTGAAGAGCCTTCAGAAATTTTTGGGCTTTGCTAATTTTTATCGCCGTTTCATTGCCAACTTCTCCAGTGTGGTTAAACCCCTGACCGATTTGGCGAGGAAGGGCGCTGATGTAACAAATTGGTCCTCTGAGGCTGTTTCTGCCTTTCAGGAGCTTAAGCGCCGATTTACTTCTGCCCCTGTGTTGTGTCAGCCGGATGTTTCACTTCCTTTTCAGGTTGAGGTTGACGCTTCTGAGATTGGGGCAGGGGCCGTTTTGTCTCAGAGGAATTCTGATGGTTCCTCGATGAAACCGTGTGCCTTTTTTTCTCGAAAGTTTTCACCTGCGGAATGCAATTATGACGTCGGCAATCGTGAGTTGTTGGCTATGAAGTGGGCATTTGAGGAGTGGCGACATTGGCTTGAGGGGGCCAAGCACCGTATTGTGCTCTTGACCGATCATAAGAATCTGATTTACCTCGAGTCTGCCAAACGGCTGAATCCTAGACAGGATCGATGGTCCCTGTTTTTCTCTCGTTTTGATTTTGTTGTCTCGTATCTTCCGGGTTCTAAGAATGTTAAGGCTGATGCCCTCTCTAGGAGTTTTTTGCCTGATTTCCATGGGATTCTTGAGCCGGTTGGTATTCTGAAGGAGGGGGTGATTCTTTCCGCTATCTCCCCTGATTTGCGACGGGCTCTTCAGGAGTTTCAGGCTGATAAACCTGATCACTGTCCAGCGGGGAAACTGTTTGTTCCTGACAGATGGACTAGTAAAGTGATTTCTGAGGTTCACTGTTCTGTGTTGGCTGGCCATCCTGGGATATTTGGTACCAGAGATTTGGTTAGTAGGTCCTTTTGGTGGCCTTCTTTGTCACGGGATGTGCGTTCTTTTGTGCAGTCCTGTGGGACTTGTGCGCGGGCCAAACATTGCTGCTCCCACGCCAGTGGGTTGCTTTTGCCTTTGCCGGTCCCTGAGAGGCCTTGGACGCACATTTGTGTGGATTTTATTTCGGATCTTCCTGTTTCCCAGAGGATGTCTGTTATCTGGGTGGTCTGTGACCGGTTTTCTAAGATGATTCATTTGGTACCTTTGCCTAAATTGCCTTCCTCTTCTGATTTGGTTCTGTTGTTTTTTCAGCATGTGGTTCGTTTGCATGGCATTCCGGAGAATATTGTGTCCGATAGAGGTTCCCAGTTTGTTTCTAGGTTTTGGCAGTCCTTTTGTGCTA
Source organism: Ranitomeya variabilis (assembly GCF_051348905.1). NCBI lineage: Eukaryota > Metazoa > Chordata > Amphibia > Anura > Dendrobatidae > Ranitomeya > Ranitomeya variabilis. The sequence continues at coordinate 290,724,782 of NC_135232.1, read as the reverse complement.
AGCTGGGCATTGATTTGTCTTTTTCTTCCGCATTTCATCCTCAGACAAACGGTCAAACCGAGTGAACTAACCAGACTTTGGAGACTTATTTGAGATGCTTTGTGTCTGCCGATCAGGATGATTGGGTGGCTTTCTTGCCATTGGCCGAGTTTGCCCTTAATAATCGGGCTAGTTCTGCTACCTTGGTTTCAACCCTTCTTTTTTAATTCTGGGTTTCATCCTCGTTTTTCTTCAGGGCAGGTTGAGTCTTCTGATTGTCCTGGGGTGGACTCTGTGGTTGACAGGTTGCAGCAAATTTGGGCTCATGTTGTGGACAATTTGGTGTTCTCTCAGGAGGAGGCTCAGCGTTTTGCCAACCGTCGTCGGCGTGTGGGTTCCCGGCTTCGGGTTGGGGATTTGGTCTGGTTGTCTTCCCGTCATGTTCCTATGAAGGTTTCTTCCCCGAAGTTCAAGCCTCGGTTTATTGGTCCTTATAGGATTTCTGAGATTATCAATCCAGTGTCTTTTCGTTTGGCCCTTCCAGCCTCTTTTTCCATCCATAATGTTTTTCATAGATCTTTGTTGCGGAAATATGTGGTGCCCGTGGTTCCCTCTGTTGATCCTCCTGCCCCGGTGTTGATTGATGGGGAGTTGGAGTATTTGGTGGAGAAGATCTTGGATTTTCGTTTTTCAAGACGGAGGCTTCAGTATCTTGTCAAGTGGAAGGGTTATGGCCAGGAGGATAATTCTTGGGTTGTTGCCTCCGATGTTCATGCTGGCGATTTGGTTTGTGCCTTCTATTTGGCTCGTTCTGATCGGCCTGGGGCCTCTGGTGAGGGTTCGGTGAACCCTCCTCAAGGGGGGGTACTGTTGTGAATTCTGTTGTGGGTTCTGCTCTTGGGCTCCCTCCGGTGGTTATAAGTGGTAGTGCTGCTGTTTGTCCTTCACAGCAGTCATCAGGTGTGTCCACTTCGGACGGGGCTATTTAGTCTGGCCTCACCCTTTGGTGAGTGCCAGTTGTTCATTTTTTCTGGAGGATTCACATTCCTTCCTGGTCGCCCCTGCTTGCAGTTCATTTCTTCAAGATAAGTTCTGCTTGTTTTTCTGCCCACATGTTGTGGGCCTCATTGTTCAGTGTATTGCATGTTTTTTCTTGTCCAGCTTAATCTGTGTAAGGATTTATGCAGCCAAGCTGGAATCTCTGGAGAGGCAGATTTACCCTCCAAGTCTTTAGTTAGATTTGGAGTTTTTTTTGTATTATCGGTGGTGGAGTATTTTTAATACTGACCGCATAGTTCTCTGTCCTATCTTTTCTATCTAGCTAGATTGGCCTCCTTTGCTAAATTCTGTTTTCAGCCTGTGTATGTTCCTTCCTCTCCTCTCACAGTCAATATTTGTGGGAGGCTGCCTATCCTTTGGGAATTTTCTCTGAGGCAAGATAGTTTTCCCTTTTCTATCTATAGGGTTAATTAGTCCTCCGGCTGTGACGAGGTGTCTAGGATTGGTAGGTACATCCCACGGCTACTTCTAGTTGTGGTGTTAAGTCCAGGGTCTGCGGTCAGTACAGTTACCACATTCTCCAGAGTACGTCTCATGCCACTCTTAGGCCACCAGATCATAACAGAATCCCAGCCCCGCAGTGTCTTCTGATTTACTTACACTGCGGGGCTGGGATTCATGGCCTTGTGCAGTAAATATCGGCGCCTGTCACTCATGTCCTTACTCCTGCTTCAGACTGTGCGGCGTGTGCTGACCCCTTATCGCATGCCACGGCCGTGAAGCCGCACAGTCTGAAGAAGGCGGAAAGAGATGAGTGAGAGGCGAAGACATGCACAGCACATTCCCATGAATTCCAGCACCACAGTGAGAACAAATAAGACACTGAGGCGTGTGATCTTGGGCAGCGCATCCGCACAGGCGCAGCCAGCCTGACTACAAATGATGTGAGAAGACGGGCAGCGCTAACTGCGGATGGCCAAGGGATAGCATTACAGCGCAGGCTCTGGGAAAGATTCAAACAACGCTAAGGAGGTGGCGCACGCTGGCTAGGGGGTTGCTGCTTGTCATTACGAAGGAAAGTCACATCTCCGGGACGGTTGAACTTTATCAGGGGAAACAAATTGTAAGTGTTTAGTTCAGCGTGTGCAAGGAGTAAAACTGAAAGCCACCTTGTACAAATGCAGCATTACTGCTGTACAAGGTGGCTGTTATACATACAAATGCCTGGGGGGGCAGGTTCCCTTTAATTTCAGTTGTTGTGTCTGCGTGGCATTTGCAGGACACGATGCTGGCTACACAGCAGGGGCACAGCTGGCGTTACTGAACCCCACTGACACATTGACGGGTGTTTTTCTCTGTGCAGCTAGCACTTCCGGGCACCAACTGGCGGTGTTAGAGCCCAGGGTCAGCAGGAGGAGCAGAGTGTAGGCCGAAGTCTGCACTGGAGGCAGTTTAATATCTGTTGTGTCTGCGTGGCGTTTGCAGGACACATTGCCGGCTACACAGCAGGGGAACAGCTGGCGTTGCTGAACCCCTCTGACACATTGACGGGTGTTTTTCTCTGTGCAGCTAGCACTTCCGGGCAGCAACTGGCGGTGTTAGAGCCCAGGGACAGCAGGAGGAGCAGAGTGTAGGCCGAAGCCTGCACTGGAGCAAGTTGAAAGGGAACCTTTAACCCCCCCCCAGGCGTTTGTTGCTGAAAGAGCCATCTTGTACAGCACTAATGCTGCAAAAGTAAAAGGTGGCTCTTTTAATTATGCTCCTTGCAAACGCTGAACTAGACACTTATGAAATGTGTCCCAAAAACACCGTAAAACCGTCCCGGAGGTGGGACTTTCCTTTGTAATGTGACGCAGCACAGCCATCATTCCTACCCCCTTGGCGCCGTGCGCCACCTCCTCAGCGTTGTTTGATTCTGTCACGGAGCCTGCGCTGTTATGTTATCCCTTGGCCAGGCGCACTTAGCGCTGCCCGTCTTCTGACATCATTTGTTGTCAGGCTGGCTGCGCCTGTGCGGCCGCGCTGCCTGAGATCCCGCCTCACAGTGTCGTCTAATGTAATCCCACTGCGGGCCTGGGATCCATGGGTATGCGCAGTGCATATCCTCGCCTCTCACTCCTCTCCCTCTGGCTTCTTCAGACTGTGCGGCGTCATGGCCGTGGCATGCTATTAGGGATCAGCTGACGGCGCATAGTCTGAAGAAGGTGGAGGGAGATGAGTGAGAGCCTGAGGTGAACATATGCACTGCGCATGCCCATGGATCCCAGGCCCGCAGTGTGATTAAATCAGAAGACACTGCGAGGCGGGATCTCGGGCAGCGCGGCCGCACAGGCGCAGCCTGCCAGCCAGCGGGTTCAGAAACTCTCGGAGAGTCAGGCACAAAGCTCCTAGAAAGAGCATCAGCCTTCACGTTCTTCGAACCCGGAAGGTATGAAACCACGAAATCGAAACGGGAGAAAAACAGCGACCATCGAGCCTGTCTAGGATTTAGCCATTTAGCAGACTCGAGATAAGTCAAATTCTTGTGATCCGTCAAGACCACCACACGATATTTGGCTCCCTCAAGCCAGTGTCGCCACTCCTCAAATGCCCATTTCATAGCCAACAACTCCCGATTACCAACATCATAATTCTGCTCGGCAGGCGAAAACTTTCTTGAAAAGAAAGCACATGGCCTCATCATAGAGCCATCAGAGCTTCTCTGTGACAAGACAGCCCCAGCTCCAATCTCAGAAGCATCAACCTCGACCTGGAAGGGCAGAGAGACATCCGGCTGACGCAAGACAGGAGCCGAAGAAAACCGGCGTTTGAGCTCCTGAAATGCCTCCACGGCCGCAGGAGACCAATTCGTCACGTCAGAACCCTTCTTGGTCAAATCCGTCAAAGGCTTAACCACACTGGAAAAATTAGTGATGAAGCGACGGTAAAAATTAGCAAAACCCAAGAACTTCTGAAGACTCTTTACCGATGTAGGTTGAGTCCAGTCATAAATAGCCTGGACCTTGACTGGATCCATCTCAATGGTAGAAGGAGAAAAAATAAAGCCCAAAAAGGAAACCTTCTGGACTCCGAAGAGATATTTAGAGCCCTTCACAAACAAGGCATTGGCTCGCAGGACCTGAAATACCATCCTGACCTGCTTCACATGAGATTCCCAATCATCAGAAAAGACCAAAATATCATCTAGGTACACAATCATAAACCTATCCAGATATTCTCGGAAGATATCGTGCATGAAGGACTGGAACACAGAAGGGGCATTAGAAAGCCCAAAAGGCATCACCAAGTACTCAAAATGGCCTTCGGGCGTATTAAATGCTGTTTTCCATTCATCGCCCTGCTTTATACGCACAAGATTATACGCTCCACGAAGATCTATCTTGGTGAACCAACTGGCCCCCCTAATCCGAGCAAACAGATCGGACAACAGTGGCAAAGGATACTGAAATTTGACTGTGATGTTATTTAGAAGGCGATAATCTATACAGGGTCTCAGAGAACCATCCTTCTTGGCCACAAAAAAGAACCCCGCACCCAAAGGGGATGAGGTCGGGCGAATATTCCCCTTCTCCAAAGACTCCTTGATATAACTCCGCATAGCGGCATGTTCTGGTACAGACAAATTAAAAAGTCGTCCCTTAGGGAACTTACTACCAGGAATCAAATTTATGGCGCAATCACAATCCCTATGAGGAGGTAGGGCACTGGACTTGGGCTCATCAAATACATCCTGGTAGTCCGATAAAAATTCAAGGACTTCAGAAGGAGTAGAAGAAGCAATAGACACCAAAGGAGCATCGCCATGAATCCCCTGGCAACCCCAACTTGACACAGACATTGCTTTCCAATCCAGGACTGGATTATGAGCCTGCAGCCATGGCAGACCTAAAACGACAACATCATGCAAATTATGTAACACAATAAAGCGAATCACCTCCTGATGTGCAGGAGTCATGCACATGGTCACTTGAGCCCAGTACTGAGGTTTATTCTTGGCCAATGGCGTGGCATCAATTCCCTTTAGTGGAATATGGAATTGCAAAGGCTCCAAGATAAAACCACAGCGCCTGGCAAAAGACAAATCCATCAAATTCAGGGCAGCACCTGAATCCACAAAAGCCATAACTGAGTAGGATGACAGAGAGCAAATCAAAGTAACAGACAAAATGAATTTAGGCTGGACAGTACCAATAGTGACAGACTTAGCAAAGTTTTTTATGCGCTTAGAACAATCTGAGATAACATGAGCAGAATCACCACAGTAAAAGCACAACCCATTCTGACATCTGTGATTTTGCCGTTCAATTCTGGTCAGAATCCTGTCACATTGCATAGACTCAGGCTTCTGCTCAGAAAATACCGCCAGATGGTGCACTGGTTTGCGCTCCCGTAAGCGCCCATCAATCTGAATGGCCAAAGACATTGACTCATTCAGACCCGCAGGCGTGGGAAAACCCACCATAACATCCTTAATGGCTTCAGAAAGACCCTTTCTGAAAATCGCTGCCAGGGCACACTCATTCCATTGAGTGAGCACAGACCATTTCCTAAACTTCTGACAGAAAACCTCTGCTTCATCCTGACCCTGGGAGAGAGCCAGCAAAACCTTTTCTGCTTGGTCTACCAGATTAGGTTCCTCATAAAGCACTCCAAGCGCCAGAAAAAACGCATCCACATTTTGCAATGCAGGATCTCCCGGCGCCAGAGAGAATGCCCAATCTTGAGGGTCACCACGCAACAAAGAAATAATAATTTTAACTTGCTGAACCGGATCACCAGAGGAACGAGGTCTCAGAGAAAGAAATAATTTGCAATTATTTTTAAAGTTCAAAAACCTAGATCTGTCTCCGGAGAACAGCTCAGGAATAGGTATCTTAGGCTCTGACATAGGACTGCGGACTACATAATCCTGAATGCCTTGTACCCTAGCAGTGAGATGATCCACACTAGAGGACAGACTCTGAAGGTCCATAGCTGCAGCTGAATTCTGAACCACCCAGAGATTAAGGGGAGGAGAGAGGCTAGACACACTGCAGAGGAAAAAAAAAAATGAACTCAGGATTTCTCTTATCCCTCTCCCTCTTTTGCGATGCATTAACTCTTTACTGGCCTGCTGTACTGTTATGATCCGGTGGTAGGATCACCAAACTGACCTGATAGGTAAACCTGAATAGTAGGACAAGCTCCGGGGATGTGGGAACTATACCGACCGCAATCCTGATCCTATCCACACACACTAAAGGCAGCCGTGGAGCGTTACCTAAAAACCTAGACGCCTCTTCACGGCCTGAGAAACTAGCTACCCCTAGAGAGAAAGCAAAGCCTCACGTGCCTCAGAGAAATAACCCCAAAGTTTAGGCAGCCCCCCACAAATAATAACGGTGAGTTAAGGGGAAAATACAAACGTAGGAATGAAAAACAGGTTTAAGCAAATGAGGCCCGCTAACACTAAATAGACAGAAGATAGCAGGGATCTGTGCGGTCGGTACAAAAACTATCAAAAACTATCCACGCAGAAAGTACAAGAACCCCCACACCGACTCACGATGTGAGGGGCGCACTCTGCTCCCCAGAGCTACCAGCAAGCGAAAAATCACATATAAGCAAGCTGGACTGAACACATCATATACTGAGAAACATATTCAAGGAAACAATGAGCAAAAAGAACTAGCAAGACTTAGCTTCTCAGAAATAGACAGGTCACCAGGAAAATCCAGGAGAGGTCAGAACCAGTACTGAATACAACGACAGCTGGCAACAAGTAAAGGTCCAGGTGGAGTTAAATAGGAACCAGCATAGCAGGAAATGAGGCAGCTGAGCCCAGCTCCAGATCCGCAGTATCGCTAAAGGCCACCAGAGGGAGCCCAGACGGAATTCACAACAGATTCCAGGCTGTAAGTTCCCTAAGGGCTGACTTTTCAACCTGTCTGTGCCTGAACATGCCGCCATGCGGAGTTATGTTAAGGAGTAGTGTTGAGCGATACCGTCCGATACTTGAAAGTATCGGTATCGGAAAGTATCGGCCGATACCGGCAAAATATCGGATCCAATCCGATACCGATACCCGATACCAATACAAGTCAATGGGACTCATGTATCGGACGGTATTCCTGATGGTTCCCAGGGTCTGAAGGAGAGGAAACTCTCCTTCAGGCCCTGGGAACCATATAAATGTGTAAAAGAAAGAATTAAAATAAAAAATATCGCTATACTCACCTCTCCGACGCAGCCGGGACTTCAGCGAGGGAACCGGCAGCGTTGTTTGTTTAAAATTCGCGCTATTACTTGGTTACGTGAATTCCCGGCTTGTGATTGGTCAGGTCGGCCATGTTGCCGGGACGCGGACCAATCACAGCAAGCCGTGACGAAATTACGTCACGGCTTGCTGTGATTGGTCCGCGTCCCGGCAATATGGCCGCCCTGACCAATCACAAGCCGTGACGTCACGGGAGGCTGGACACGCGCTCATTTTAAAATGGGCGCGTGTCCAGCCTCCCGTGACGTCACGGCTTGTGATTGGTTGCGCCGCGGTCAACCAATCACAAGCCGGGAGGCTGGACGCGCTCATTTTAAAATGGGCGCGTGTCCAGCCTCCCGTGACGTCACGGCTTGTGATTGGTTGCGCCGCGGTCAACCAATCACAAGCCGGGAGGCTGGACGCGCTCATTTTAAAATGGGCGCGTGTCCAGCCTCCCGGACGTCACGGCTTGTGATTGGTCAGGGCGGCCATATTGCCGGGACGCGGACCAATCACAGCAAGCCGTGACGTAATTTCGTCACGGCTTGCTGTGATTGGTCCGCGTCCCGGCAACGTGGCCGACCTGACCAATCACAAGCCGGGAATTCACGTAACCAAGTAAAAGCGCGAATTTTAAACAAACAACGCTGCCGGTTCCCTCGCTGAAGTCCCGGCTGCGTCGGAGAGGTGAGTATAGCGATATTTTTTATTTTAATTCTCTCTTTTACACATTTTAACATTAATGTTGTTGCGATACCCGATACCCGATACCACAAGAGTATCGGAATCCCGGTATCGGAATTCCGATACAGCAAGTATCGGCCGATACCCGATACTTGCAGCATCGGAATGCTCAACACTATTAAGGAGTCTTTGGAGAAGGGGCATATTCGGCCATTTTCTTCTCCATTGGGAGCAGGTTTTTTTTTTGTTGCCAAGAAGGATGGCTCCTTGAGACCCTGTATTGATTATCGCCTCTTGAATAAGATCACGGTCAAATTCCAATACCCTTTGCCTTTGCTTTCTGATTTGTTTGCCAGGATTAAGGGGGCTAGTTGGTTTACTAAGATTGACCTTCGAGGGGCATATAATCTTGTTCGTATTAAGCAGGGTGACGAAAACTGCGTTTAATACGCCCAAAGGCCATTTTGAATATCTTGTGATGCCATTTGGACTCTCTAATGCCCCATCTGTGTTTCAGTCCTTTATGCATGATATTTTTCGGAATGATCTTGATAAATTCATGATTGTATATTTGGATGATATTTTGATTTTTTCAGATGATTGGGAGTCTCATGTGAAACAAGTCAGGATGGTATTTCAGGTCCTTCGTGACAATGCCTTGTTTGTGAAGGGGTCTAAGTGCCTCTTTGGAGTACAGAAGGTTTCTTTTTTGGGCTTCATTTTTTCTCCATCATCTATAGAAATGGAGCCAGTTAAGGTTCAGGCCATTCATGATTGGATCCAGCCCACATCCGTGAAGAGCCTTCAGAAATTTTTGGGCTTTGCTAATTTTTATCGCCGTTTCATTGCCAACTTCTCCAGTGTGGTTAAACCCCTGACCGATTTGGCGAGGAAGGGCGCTGATGTAACAAATTGGTCCTCTGAGGCTGTTTCTGCCTTTCAGGAGCTTAAGCGCCGATTTACTTCTGCCCCTGTGTTGTGTCAGCCGGATGTTTCACTTCCTTTTCAGGTTGAGGTTGACGCTTCTGAGATTGGGGCAGGGGCCGTTTTGTCTCAGAGGAATTCTGATGGTTCCTCGATGAAACCGTGTGCCTTTTTTTCTCGAAAGTTTTCACCTGCGGAATGCAATTATGACGTCGGCAATCGTGAGTTGTTGGCTATGAAGTGGGCATTTGAGGAGTGGCGACATTGGCTTGAGGGGGCCAAGCACCGTATTGTGCTCTTGACCGATCATAAGAATCTGATTTACCTCGAGTCTGCCAAACGGCTGAATCCTAGACAGGATCGATGGTCCCTGTTTTTCTCTCGTTTTGATTTTGTTGTCTCGTATCTTCCGGGTTCTAAGAATGTTAAGGCTGATGCCCTCTCTAGGAGTTTTTTGCCTGATTTCCATGGGATTCTTGAGCCGGTTGGTATTCTGAAGGAGGGGGTGATTCTTTCCGCTATCTCCCCTGATTTGCGACGGGCTCTTCAGGAGTTTCAGGCTGATAAACCTGATCACTGTCCAGCGGGGAAACTGTTTGTTCCTGACAGATGGACTAGTAAAGTGATTTCTGAGGTTCACTGTTCTGTGTTGGCTGGCCATCCTGGGATATTTGGTACCAGAGATTTGGTTAGTAGGTCCTTTTGGTGGCCTTCTTTGTCACGGGATGTGCGTTCTTTTGTGCAGTCCTGTGGGACTTGTGCGCGGGCCAAACATTGCTGCTCCCACGCCAGTGGGTTGCTTTTGCCTTTGCCGGTCCCTGAGAGGCCTTGGACGCACATTTGTGTGGATTTTATTTCGGATCTTCCTGTTTCCCAGAGGATGTCTGTTATCTGGGTGGTCTGTGACCGGTTTTCTAAGATGATTCATTTGGTACCTTTGCCTAAATTGCCTTCCTCTTCTGATTTGGTTCTGTTGTTTTTTCAGCATGTGGTTCGTTTGCATGGCATTCCGGAGAATATTGTGTCCGATAGAGGTTCCCAGTTTGTTTCTAGGTTTTGGCAGTCCTTTTGTGCTAAGCTGGGCATTGATTTGTCTTTTTCTTCCGCATTTCATCCTCAGACAAACGGTCAAACCGAGTGAACTAACCAGACTTTGGAGACTTATTTGAGATGCTTTGTGTCTGCCGATCAGGATGATTGGGTGGCTTTCTTGCCATTGGCCGAGTTTGCCCTTAATAATCGGGCTAGTTCTGCTACCTTGGTTTCAACCCTTCTTTTTTAATTCTGGGTTTCATCCTCGTTTTTCTTCAGGGCAGGTTGAGTCTTCTGATTGTCCTGGGGTGGACTCTGTGGTTGACAGGTTGCAGCAAATTTGGGCTCATGTTGTGGACAATTTGGTGTTCTCTCAGGAGGAGGCTCAGCGTTTTGCCAACCGTCGTCGGCGTGTGGGTTCCCGGCTTCGGGTTGGGGATTTGGTCTGGTTGTCTTCCCGTCATGTTCCTATGAAGGTTTCTTCCCCGAAGTTCAAGCCTCGGTTTATTGGTCCTTATAGGATTTCTGAGATTATCAATCCAGTGTCTTTTCGTTTGGCCCTTCCAGCCTCTTTTTCCATCCATAATGTTTTTCATAGATCTTTGTTGCGGAAATATGTGGTGCCCGTGGTTCCCTCTGTTGATCCTCCTGCCCCGGTGTTGATTGATGGGGAGTTGGAGTATTTGGTGGAGAAGATCTTGGATTTTCGTTTTTCAAGACGGAGGCTTCAGTATCTTGTCAAGTGGAAGGGTTATGGCCAGGAGGATAATTCTTGGGTTGTTGCCTCCGATGTTCATGCTGGCGATTTGGTTTGTGCCTTCTATTTGGCTCGTTCTGATCGGCCTGGGGCCTCTGGTGAGGGTTCGGTGAACCCTCCTCAAGGGGGGGTACTGTTGTGAATTCTGTTGTGGGTTCTGCTCTTGGGCTCCCTCCGGTGGTTATAAGTGGTAGTGCTGCTGTTTGTCCTTCACAGCAGTCATCAGGTGTGTCCACTTCGGACGGGGCTATTTAGTCTGGCCTCACCCTTTGGTGAGTGCCAGTTGTTCATTTTTTCTGGAGGATTCACATTCCTTCCTGGTCGCCCCTGCTTGCAGTTCATTTCTTCAAGATAAGTTCTGCTTGTTTTTCTGCCCACATGTTGTGGGCCTCATTGTTCAGTGTATTGCATGTTTTTTCTTGTCCAGCTTAATCTGTGTAAGGATTTATGCAGCCAAGCTGGAATCTCTGGAGAGGCAGATTTACCCTCCAAGTCTTTAGTTAGATTTGGAGTTTTTTTTGTATTATCGGTGGTGGAGTATTTTTAATACTGACCGCATAGTTCTCTGTCCTATCTTTTCTATCTAGCTAGATTGGCCTCCTTTGCTAAATTCTGTTTTCAGCCTGTGTATGTTCCTTCCTCTCCTCTCACAGTCAATATTTGTGGGAGGCTGCCTATCCTTTGGGAATTTTCTCTGAGGCAAGATAGTTTTCCCTTTTCTATCTATAGGGTTAATTAGTCCTCCGGCTGTGACGAGGTGTCTAGGATTGGTAGGTACATCCCACGGCTACTTCTAGTTGTGGTGTTAAGTCCAGGGTCTGCGGTCAGTACAGTTACCACATTCTCCAGAGTACGTCTCATGCCACTCTTAGGCCACCAGATCATAACAGAATCCCAGCCCCGCAGTGTCTTCTGATTTACTTACACTGCGGGGCTGGGATTCATGGCCTTGTGCAGTAAATATCGGCGCCTGTCACTCATGTCCTTACTCCTGCTTCAGACTGTGCGGCGTGTGCTGACCCCTTATCGCATGCCACGGCCGTGAAGCCGCACAGTCTGAAGAAGGCGGAAAGAGATGAGTGAGAGGCGAAGACATGCACAGCACATTCCCATGAATTCCAGCACCACAGTGAGAACAAATAAGACACTGAGGCGTGTGATCTTGGGCAGCGCATCCGCACAGGCGCAGCCAGCCTGACTACAAATGATGTGAGAAGACGGGCAGCGCTAACTGCGGATGGCCAAGGGATAGCATTACAGCGCAGGCTCTGGGAAAGATTCAAACAACGCTAAGGAGGTGGCGCACGCTGGCTAGGGGGTTGCTGCTTGTCATTACGAAGGAAAGTCACATCTCCGGGACGGTTGAACTTTATCAGGGGAAACAAATTGTAAGTGTTTAGTTCAGCGTGTGCAAGGAGTAAAACTGAAAGCCACCTTGTACAAATGCAGCATTACTGCTGTACAAGGTGGCTGTTATACATACAAATGCCTGGGGGGGCAGGTTCCCTTTAATTTCAGTTGTTGTGTCTGCGTGGCATTTGCAGGACACGATGCTGGCTACACAGCAGGGGCACAGCTGGCGTTACTGAACCCCACTGACACATTGACGGGTGTTTTTCTCTGTGCAGCTAGCACTTCCGGGCACCAACTGGCGGTGTTAGAGCCCAGGGTCAGCAGGAGGAGCAGAGTGTAGGCCGAAGTCTGCACTGGAGGCAGTTTAATATCTGTTGTGTCTGCGTGGCGTTTGCAGGACACATTGCCGGCTACACAGCAGGGGAACAGCTGGCGTTGCTGAACCCCTCTGACACATTGACGGGTGTTTTTCTCTGTGCAGCTAGCACTTCCGGGCAGCAACTGGCGGTGTTAGAGCCCAGGGACAGCAGGAGGAGCAGAGTGTAGGCCGAAGCCTGCACTGGAGCAAGTTGAAAGGGAACCTTTAACCCCCCCCCAGGCGTTTGTTGCTGAAAGAGCCATCTTGTACAGCACTAATGCTGCAAAAGTAAAAGGTGGCTCTTTTAATTATGCTCCTTGCAAACGCTGAACTAGACACTTATGAAATGTGTCCCAAAAACACCGTAAAACCATCCCGGAGGTGGGACTTTCCTTTGTAATGTGACGCAGCACAGCCATCATTCCTACCCCCTTGGCGCCGTGCGCCACCTCCTCAGCGTTGTTTGATTCTGTCACGGAGCCTGCGCTGTTATGTTATCCCTTGGCCAGGCGCACTTAGCGCTGCCCGTCTTCTGACATCATTTGTTGTCAGGCTGGCTGCGCCTGTGCGGCCGCGCTGCCTGAGATCCCGCCTCACAGTGTCGTCTAATGTAATCCCACTGCGGGCCTGGGATCCATGGGTATGCGCAGTGCATATCCTCGCCTCTCACTCCTCTCCCTCTGGCTTCTTCAGACTGTGCGGCGTCATGGCCGTGGCATGCTATTAGGGATCAGCTGACGGCGCATAGTCTGAAGAAGGTGGAGGGAGATGAGTGAGAGCCTGAGGTGAACATATGCACTGCGCATGCCCATGGATCCCAGGCCCGCAGTGTGATTAAATCAGAAGACACTGCGAGGCGGGATCTCGGGCAGCGCGGCCGCACAGGCGCAGCCTGCCTGACACCAAATGATGTCAGAAGACGGGCAGCGCTAAGTGCGCCTGGCCAAGGGATAACATAACAGCGCAGGCTCCGTGACAGAATCAAACAATGCTGAGGAGGCGGCGCACGGCACCAAGGGGGTAGGAATGACGGCTGTGCTGCGTCACATTACAAAGGAAAGTACCACCTACGGGACGGTTTAACGGTGTGAGGGGACACATTTCATAAGTGTTAGGTTCAGCGTGTGCAAGGAGCACAACGAAAAGGGGCACCTTTTCCTTGTGCAGCATTACTGCTGAACAAGGTGGCTCTTTCAGTAACAAACGCCTGGGGGGGACAGGTTCCTTTAAATTTCAGTAGTTGTGCCAGAGTGGCGGTCGCATGATACGTTGCCGGATACACAGCAGGGGAGCAGCAGGCGTTACTGAACCCCACTAACACATTGGCGAGGTGTTTGGCTCTGTGCAAACAGCACTTCCGGGCAGCAACCAGCGGTGTTGGAGCCCAGGGACAGCACGAGGAGCAGAGTGTAGGCCGAAGCCTGCACTTTAGGCATGTAAATGTCTGTTAGTGGCGGTCGCATGACACATTGCCGGATACACAGCAGGGGAGCAGCTGACGTTACTGAACCCCAATAACACGGCAGCAAATGTTAACTATGCAGCCAGCACTTCCAGGCACCAACTGGCCGTGTAAGAGCCCAGGGTCAGCAGGAGGAGCAGATTGGAGGTATTGCCGCACACACAGCTGGGGAACAGCTGACATTACTGAACCCCGATAACAGAGGAGCGACTGTTGACTGTACGGACAGCACTTCCAGGCACCAACTGGCGGTGTTAGAGCCCAGGGACAGCAAGAGGAGCTGAGTGTATGCCAAGGCCTAATTGGGTCAAGTTAAAAGTGAACCTTTAACCCCCCCATGCGTTAGCAACTGAAAGAGCCAACTTGTGCAGCACAAGGTGGTTCTTTTAATTATGCTCCTTGCACAAGGTGAACTAAACACTTATAAAATGTGTCCCCTGATACCGTGATACCGTCCCACAAGTGGTACTTTCCATCGTGATGAGACACAGCACAGCCGGCATTCACACCCCCATGACGCCGGGCGCCGCCTCATCAGCGTTGCTTGAATCTGTCACGGAGTCCGCACTGTTATGTTAAAACTTGGCCATGCGCACTTAGCGCTGCCCGTCTTCTAACATCATTTGGTGAAGATATGCACTGTGCATGCCCAGGAATCCCAGCCCTGCGGTGGGACTAAATCAGAAGACACTGCGAGGCGGCTTCTCGGGCGGTGCAGCCGCACAGGCACAGTTACCATGACACCAAATGATGTTAGAAGACGGGCAGCGCTAACTGTGCATGCCCAAGGTTAAACATAACAGCGCTGGCTCCGGGACAGATGCAAACAACGCTGAGGAGGTGGCGCTCGGCACCATGGGGGTATGATTGCCGGCTGTGCTACGTCTCATAGCAAAGGAAAGTCCCACCTACGGGACGCTTTCACGGTATGAGGGGACACATATTTTATAAGTGTTAAGTGCAGCATGTGCAAGAAGCAGAACTAAAGGAGCCACCTGTTCCTTGTGCAGCATTTGTGCTACACAAGGTGGCTCTTTCAGTTACAGACGCCTGGGGGGGACAGGTTCCCTTTAATTGCTGTTGTAGTGCCAGCGTGGCGGTCGCTGGACACGTTGCCGGATACACAGCAGGGGATCAGCGGATGTTACTGAAACCCAATAACACTGGGTCATGTGTTGTCTGTGCAGCCGGAACTTCTGGGCAGCAACTGGCGGTGTTGGAGCCCAGGGATTTAAGTTCAGGTGGTTGAAACATGAACACAGCTGGAGACCTGGATACTGTTGGCAACCAATTATTTAATTGCTAAGAGGAGTGGCAAATTCCTGTGAGATCCAAGCCTTGTTCATTTTCAAAAAAGTAAGCCAGTCAACGTTATCGGATGATAGTCGCATGCGATGGTCTGTTAGTACACCACCTGCAGCACTAAAGACGCGTTCCGATAATACACTGGCAGCAGGGCAAGCCAGCACCTCCAACGCATACTGGCTAAGCTCTGGCCATGTATCCAGCTTAGAGACCCAAAACTTGAAGGGGGAAGAGCCGTCTGGGAGTACACTGAGAGTGCAAGAGATGTAGTCTGTCACCATCTGATGGAAACGTGGCCTCCTGCTGACTGGATCCGTCACAGTCACTGATGGTGTAGACATTAGTGGCGGGCACACAAAACTTTGCCACTGTTGGAACAGACTGGTCTTGGCTTGTGCTGGGCCACTGCTTCTGCTACCTCTTTGTGCAGAGAATCCTCCACTACCTCTATGCACAGAGCTGCTTTGCAAAGCAGTAGCAGGCACAGCACTTCTCTCGATTGGACTGGAGAAGATGATGGACTGCACCAGTGTGTCTTGGTACAGCCGCATTTTATGCTCCCGCTGCAACGGTGGTATGAGGGTTTGCAAATTGTCCCTGTAGCGTGGGTCGAGGAGGGTGTACACCCAATAATCAGCCGTGGTAAGAATGTGGGCGATGCGGCGGTCGTTTCTCAGGCACTGCAGCATGAAATCAACCATGTGCTGCAGACTGCCAACTGGCCAAGAAACGCTGCCCCCTGCTTGAGGCGTGATGTCTGCCTGCTCTGCATCACCCCACCCTCGCTCTACATACTGACTACTGGAGATTTGTGTAACTCCCTCCTCTGGAAAGATGTATTCCTCCTCCATTGACTCCTCCTCATCCTCCTCACAAAAGGTCCCCTGCCTATTCCTTTGTGAGGAACCACGTCGCGCAGACTGTCCAGAAGCTGATGGAATTGGTAACTCCTCATCCTCAACCTCTTCCACCACCTCATCCCTTAGCGCTTGCAGGGTTCTTTCAAGCAGGCAGATAAGGGGGACAGTCATGCTGACTAGCGCATCATCTGCACTCACCATCTGCGTGGATTCATCAAAGGCCCGCAAAACCTGGCAGATGTCCTTCATATTGGCCCACTCAGTGGTTGTGAAGTCTGAACGGCGCGCACTGCGACTTCTTTGCGCCTGATGCAGCTGGTACTCCATTACTGCTGGCTGCTGCTCACACAACCGCTCCAACATATGTAACGTGGAATTCCACCTGGTGGGGAGGTCACATATGATGCGATGTTCCGGAAGACGGAATCGGCGCTGCAGACTTGCAATGCGCGATCTGGCCATGCTGGAACGCCGCAAGTGAGCACACTCAAGGCGGACCTTGTGCAGCAGTGCATCAAGATCCGGATAGTCCCTCAGAAAACTCTGCACAACCAAATTAAGCACATGTGACAGACATGGGATGTGAGTGAGGTTGCCAAGGGCCAGAGCTGCCACCAGATTTCGGCCATTGTCACACACTACCATGCCTGTCTGGAGATTCACTGGCGCAAACCACTTGTCACTCTCACAATTGATGGCATTCCAGAGCTCCTGCGCTGTGTGGCTTCAATTCCCCAAAGAAATTAATTTAAGTACGGCGTGTTGACGTTTGGCCACAGCTGTGCTCATATCGGTTGTTTCAGGTAAGCGTTCACGGGTCAAGGTGGAGGTAGACCGTGACGGCTCCTGCAGCGATGATTCTGAGGAACTGGAGCATGAGGAGGAGTCAATATGCACAGATTGGATTCCTGCAATCCTTGGCATTGGCAGTACACGTACAGCGCCACTCGC
The DNA here is from genome assembly GCF_051348905.1 of Ranitomeya variabilis. Classification (NCBI taxonomy): domain Eukaryota; kingdom Metazoa; phylum Chordata; class Amphibia; order Anura; family Dendrobatidae; genus Ranitomeya; species Ranitomeya variabilis. The sequence goes on along the minus strand of NC_135232.1, from coordinate 290,707,880 downwards.
CATGTCTGTACCCGGCTCCACAACATTGACCCAATGGGCAGTGAGGGAAAGGTGTCGTCCTTGTCCATGGTGACTGGTCCACGCATCGGTGGTGAGGTGGACCTTGCTACTAACGGCGTTTAGTAGCGCATGTTTGATGTTTGCCTCCACATGCTTTTGCAGGGCAGGGACGGCTTGCCTGCTGAAATAAAAGCGGCTGGGCACATTGTATTGTGGGACTGCCAATGCCATCAAGTTACGGAAGCTGTCAGTCTCCACCAGCCTGAATGAGAGCATTTCCAGTGACAGAAGTTTGGCAATGCCTGCATTCAGAGCCTGTGCTCGTGGGTGGTTTGCCGAGAATGGCCGCCTTTTCTCCCATACCTGTGCTACTGATGGCTGTAGACTGGGCAGGGAGTGTGAGGATGACTGGGAACGTGGTGCTGTGGGTGGAATTACACTGGGTCTCTGGACAACAGTGCCAGAGGTTCTTCCATGGCGATCCTGTGAGGAAGCCAAATCAGCAGTGTGTGAGCTGGAGGAAGAGGCAACAACACGAGCTGAAGAGGTGGTAGGTGCCGCTGTAGGTTGGCCTAGGTCTTCAGTGTGTTTTTGTAACTCCACCGCGTGCTTTGTCCGCACATGTTTCCACATGTTTGAGGTATTGAGGTTGCTGACATTTCTACCTCGTTTGATTTTCTGACTACACAGCTTGCATTTGACAAAGCAAATGTCATCTGCAACTGTGTCAAAAAAAGGACCAGGCACGGCAACTCTTGGGAGCGCCCGCTTTGGCTTTTGGAAGAGGCATGCTCCTAACGGGTGCCGAAGTGGAGGCTCCAGGTGCCGCAGTCTGCCCCCTCCCTCTCCCAGCCATTCGGGGAATCTCTTCCTCAGAGCTGCTCCCACCACCTTTCTGTTCCTCATGCCATGATGGGTCGAGGACCTCATCATCTCCGCTACCCTCTGCCTCCAACTGCTTCTCCTGGGTAGTCTCGGCAGCACAGTACGCACCAGAAACTGGCACCTGAGTCTCATCATCTGGTGCGTACTGAGAAGTTGTAACCGGAGGCACTGTCCCACCCGCCTCTTCTGATTCAGAGAGACAAAGCTGTTGGGCATCACTGCATACAGCCTCTTCTTCTGATTCTCTAATCCTGCTTGGCTGGCCCCCTGTTTCCAAGCCAAGAGATTCAGAGAACAGAAGTAGAGATGGCTCCTGTCCTGGGCTCTCTGACTGCCTGGGCAATTTGGCAGGTGGTGAAGAGACAGATGGTTGCTCTTCAGTGCTCTGTGCCTGAGAGGATGTGGCACTAATTGAAGTCGATGCGTTAGCTGCCATCCATCCGACAATGGCTTAAAATTTGTTCGTCCCGCAGCGGGGTACGGCGAGCTCCGACAAAGCTGCGCATGAAGGTCTGCTCCCTGCTGAAACTGGGGATGATGAGTCACCAGTGCCTGCAGCTGGTGCAGAATCCCCACGTCCTATCCCTGCTCCACGCCCACGCCCACGTGCCTTACTCCCTGCCTTCTTCATCCTGACTGAGTGGTTAAGATAGGCTGAAAAGTACTAACGGCTTAGTGTGCTTTTTCCTGAACTGCTGCTAACAGGTATAAGAAAAATATTTAGAATTGAGAGTCCTCAGTGGTTGATACCTTTTAATGGCTAACTGAAAAGATGGTAACAAATTGCAAGCTTTCGAGACTACATACGTCTCTTCATTCAGACGTATGTAGTCTCGAAAGCTTGCAATTTGTTACCATCTTTTCAGTTAGCCATTAAAAGGTATCAACCACTGAGGACTCTCAATTCTAAATATTTTTCTATCTACTGGCTAACACGGTACCAAGATATATTTCTTTCCTGTAACAGGTATAAGAAACACTTATTTTATGGAGTGTGGACTAGACTTTATTATGAGCTTATGTGGCCTACACAACAGTAAAGTGGAGTGTTTGGTGAACTTTGGGTTTGTTTCACAGAACAGACACTACAGAGTGAGTGCAGAACTCACACACAGACCGTGCAGACAGCCGCGAACGGCGCTGCAAGGCCAAACAAAGCTCCTCTATCTAATCCTATATAGTGATTTTCCACAATCTAGCAGGATACAGATGGAAAGCCACTAATATAGGATATATTTGAGAAAATGTGCAGCAGGCTGCACTAAATTAAAAAAAAAAAGGATTTAGCAGTATGAGGCAGTGAAGCACCCTGAGCTGAACACAACCGGCTGTGGCTATGGACAGAGAGCAGAGTGAGCTGCACCCACACAGACCGTGCAGACAGCCGCGAACAGCGCTGCAAGGCCAAACAAAGCTCCTCTATCTAATCCTATATAGTGATTTTCCACAATCTAGCAGGATACAGATGGAAAGCCACTAATATAGGATATATTTGAAAAAATGTACCACCTCTTCTTTTTTTAATATATTTATTAATGACCTTGTAGGGGGCATACACAGTAGAATTTCCATATTTGAAGATGACACTAAACTCTGCAGGGTAATCAATACAGAGGAGGACAATTTTATATTGCAGGATGATTTATGTAAACTAGAAGCTTGGGCTGATAAATGGCAAATGAGCTTTAATGGGGATAAATGTAAGGTCATGCAATTGGGTAGAAGCAATAAGATGTATAACTATGTGCTTAATTCTAAAACTCTGGGCAAAACCGTCAATGAAAAAGATCTAGAAGTATGGGTGGATGACAAACTCACATTTAGTGGACAGTGTCAGGCAGCTGCTACAAAGGCAAATAAAATAATGGGATGCATTAACCCCTTCACCCCCGGAGCTTTTTCCGTTTTTCCGTTTTCGTTTTTCGCTCCCCTCCTTCCCAGAGCCATAACTTTTTTTATTTTTCCGTCAATTTGGCCATGTCAGGGCTTATTTTTTGCGGGACGAGTTGTCCTTTTGAACGACATCATTGGTTTTAGCATGTCGTGTACTAGAAAACGGGAAAAAAATTCCAAGTGCAGTGAAATTGCAAAAAAAGTGCAATCCCACACTTGTTTTTTGCTTGCCTATTTTGCTAGGTTCACTAAATGCTAAAACTGACCTGCGATTATGATTCTCCAGGTCACTACGAGTTCATAGACACCTAACATGACTAGGTTATTTTTCACCTAAGTGGTGAAAAAAAATTCCAAACTTTGCAAAAAACAAAACAAAACAAAATTGCGCCATTTTCCGATACTCGTAGCGTCTCCATTTTTCATGATCTGGGGTAACGTGAGGGCTTATTTTTTGCGTGCCGAGCTGCCGTTTTTAATGATAGCATTTTGGTGCAGATACGTTCTTTTGATCGCCCGTTATTGCATTTTAATGCAATGTCATGGCGACCAAAAAAACGTAAATCTGGCGTTTCGAATTTTTTTCTCATTACGCCATTTAGCGATCAGGTTAATGCTTTTTTTTATTGATAGATCGGGCGATTCTGAACACGGCAATACCAAATATGTGTAGGTTGGGGGGTTTTTTTATTGATTTATTTTGATTGGGGCGAAAGGGGGGTGATTTAAACTTTTATATTTTTTTTATTTTTTTCACATTTTTAAAAACTTTTTTTTTTTACTTTTGCCATGCTTCTATAGCCTCCATGGGAGGCTAGAAGCAGGCACAGCCCGATCGGCTCTGCTATGCAGCAGTGATCATAAGATCGCTGCTGCACAGCAGATTTGCAGGTGTGCTGTGAGCGCCGACCACAGGGGGGCGCTCACAGCCACCGGCAATCAGTAACCATAGAGGTCTCAAGGACCTCCATGGTTACAATGGAGGAGCATCGCCGACCCCCGATCATGTGACGGGGGTCGGCGATGCGCTCATATCCGGCCGCACGGCCGGATGCGGTAGTTAAATGCCGCTGTCTGCGTTTGACAGCGGCATTTAACTAGTTAATAGGCGCGCGCAGATCGCGATTCTGCTCGCGCCTATTGCGGGCACATGTCAGCTGTTCAAAACAGCTGACATGTCCTGGCTTTGATGTGCGCTCACCGCCGGAGCGCACATCAAAGCGGGGGTCCCGACATGTGACGTACTATACCGTCAGATGTCGGGAAGGGGTTAAAAGAGGCATAGATGCTCATGAGGAGAACATAATATTACCTCTATACAAGTCACTAGTTCGACCACATTTAGAATACTGTGTACAGTTCTGGTCTCCGGTGTATAAGAAAGACATAGCTGAACTAGAGTGGGTGCAGAGAAGAGCGACCAAGGTTATTAGAGGACTGGGGGGTCTGCAATACCAAGATAGATTATCACACTTGGGGCTACTTAGTTTGGAAAAACGAAGGCTAAGGGGTGATCTTATTTTAATGTATAAATATATGAGGGGACAGTACAAAGACCTTTCTGCTGATCTTTTTAATCATAGACCTGAGACAGGGACAAGGGGGCATCCTCTACTTCTGGAGGAAAGAAGGCTTAAGCATAATAACAGATGTGGATTCTTTACTGTAAGAGCAGTGAGACTATGGAACTCTCTGCCGTATGATGTTGTAATGAGTGATTCTTTACTTAAATTTAAAAGGGGACTGGATGCCTTTCTTGAAAAGTATAATGATACAGGTTATATATACTAGATTCCTTGATAGGGCGTTGATCCAGGGAACTAGTCTGATTGTCACATGTGGAGTCGGGAAGGAATTTTTTTCCCCAATGTGGAGCTTACTGTTGCCACATGGTTTTTTTTTTTGCCTTCCTCTGGATCAACATGTTAGGGCATGTTAGGTTAGGCTATGGGTTGAACTAGATGGACTTAAAGTCTTCCTTCAACCTTAATAACTATGTTTCTATGTAGTTGTTAGACAGATGGGAAATGGCAGGTGCGATCTGGACTGGCTGATGGACAGGAGAGCAAAGACAGGTAAGAATAGATGGGAACTGACAGGTAACAGCAGAGAGGTACAGGGTAGACAAGCAGACAGGCGGACCTGGGGAACCTGATGACTAGCAAGCATGCAAGGCAAACTAACAATGTACCTCAGGCACTTCCATATTGGAGGAGAAGCCTTAAATAAAAGGTGTCGCCCAGCTACAGACTGGGAATACCTTAGGTTTATGCATGTGGTCCCTTTAAGAAGGAGGGAGCGTGCGCCGTCTAAGCATAATTCCCGGTCCTACAGCTGAACCTTGGTGGACATCGACACATAGGGGGTGAGATGAGGAGGTGGTGTGTGAGTGGGAGACACTGAATGTAATGTCAACAGGTCAGAAATTTTTTAAAACCTACAAGAGAAAAAGTAAGCAAAAACCCTGATGTAACTAAGTAAAAAAGCAAAAGTGCATTTAAATAACACAGAGTTTTTAGTAATATTGTTTTTTGATAAAAAAAAATAGCACAAAAGCCATCCCACCGCGTCAAGATAACTCTGATCGGGACAGTCCTACACTGTTTCATATTAAAACCTTACCATGTGTCAATGTTGACCTCAGTGTGAATAAGGGCAGACAAAAGAACTGGGCCCAACCAGGGAACACCAGACTGGGGAAGACTTATATACAATCTCTAGCTCAGAAACGGGGAGGCCACACCCCGGCTTGCACAGAATGCAACAATACAATACAACAGATCAGAAAGTCTGTAGTAAGAGAAAATGGTCCACTGTGTCAAAGACAGATGCCAGGTCCAGGAGAAGGAGGAGGACAAGCGCGAGTCGCTTTCATTTGGCGGTTAGTAGGTTGTTGGTGACTTTAGTCAGGGCAGTTTCAGTGGAATGGTGCAGTCTAAAGCCAGATTGTAAGCTGTCAAAGATGGAGCCAAAGGAGAGGTGGGAGGACACGTCAAAATGGACTTGTTGTTCCAGTAGTTTGGAAGCATAAGGAAGAAATTATATGGGGCGAAAGGTAGAAACAGAGGATGGGTCAAGATTGGGCTTTTTGAGGATGGGTGTGATCGAGGTATGTTTCAATCAGGATGAAAGACACCAGTTGTTAATGACAGATTAAAGAGGTGGGTTAGGCTTGTAAAGAAGACTGTGGTAAAGTTTGAAACAAGGTAACAAGGTGGGACGTTATTGTGTTAAGTTCACAGGTGGTGAGGCAAACTATTCAGCTAAGATGAGTGCCTCTTACACTTGGGAATTATGGCTTCATGTACAGTACAGAGCAAACGTTTGGACAAACCTTCTCATTTACAGATTTTTCTGTATTTTCATGACTATGAAAATTGTAAATTCACACTGAAGTCATCAAAACTATGAATTAACACATGTGGAATTATATACTTAACAAAAAAGCATGAAACAACTGAAAATATGTCTTATATTCTAGGTTCTTCAAAGTAGGCACCTTTGGCTTGGATGACTGCTTTGCACACTCTTGGCATTCTCTTGATGAGCTCCAAGAGGTAGTCACCGGAAATGGTTTTCACTTCACAGGTGTGAAAAGTCAGGTTTAATAAGTGGGATATCTTGCCTTATAAATGGGGTTGTGACCATCAGTTGTGTTGAGCAGAAGTCTGGTGGATACACAGCTGATAGTCCTACTGAATAGACTGTTAGAATTTGTATTATGGCAAGAAAAAAGCAGATAAGTAAAGAAAAACAAGTGGCCATCATTACTTTAAGAAATGAAGGTCAGTCAGTCCAACAAATTGGGAAAACTTTGAAAGTGTCCCCAAGTGCAGTTGCAAAAACCATCAAGCGCTACAAAGAAACTGGCTCACATGAGGACCGCCTCAGGAAAGAAAGACCAAGAGTCACCTCTGCTTCTGAGGATAAGTTTATCCAAGTCACCAGCCTCAGTAATCGCAGGTTAACAGCAGCTCATATTAGAGACCAGGTCAATGCCACACAGAGTTCCAGCAGCAGACACATCTCTGCAACAACTATTAAGAAGAGACTTTGTGCAGCAGGCCTTCATGGTAAAACAGCTGCTAGGAAACCACTGCTAAGGACAGGCAACAAGATGAAGAGACTTGTTTGGGCTAAAGAGCGCAAGGAATGGACATTAGACCAGTGGAAATCTGTGCTTTGAACTGATGAGTCCAAATTTGAGATCTTTGGTTCCAACCACCGTGTCTTTGTGTGATGCAGAAAAGGTGAACGGATGGACTCTATATGCCTGGTTCCCACAGTGAAACATGGAGGAGGAGGTGTGATGGTGTGGGGGTGCTTTACTGGTGACACTGTTGGGAATTTATTCAAAATTAAATGCATACTGAACCAGCATGGCTACCACAGCATATTGCAGCGGCATGCTATTCCATCCGGTTTGCGTTTAGTTGGACCATCATTTAATTTTCAACAGGACAATGACCCCAAACTGTTGTGAATTTGGATTCTGGGCTCCCCCGGTGGCTACTGGTGGAATTGAACTGGTGTCTTCATCTTCTCTGTTCACCTGTTCCCATCAAGATGTGGGAGTCGCTATATAACCTTGCTGCTCTGTTAGTTGCTTGCCGGTCAACAATGTTATCAGAAGCCTCTCTGTGCTTGTTCCTGCTCCTAGACAACTACTAGATAAGTTGGACTCTTGTCCATGTTTGTTTTTGCATTTTGTTCCAGTTCACAGCTGTAGTTTCGTTACTGTGTCTGGAAAGCTCTTGTGAACGGGAATTGCCACTCTGGTGTTATGAGTTAATGCCAGAGTTTTAAAGTAATTTCTGGATGGTGTTTTTTGATAGGGTTTTCAGCTGACCATGAAAGTGTCCTTTCTGTCTTCTGCTATGTAGTAAGTGGACCTCAAATTTGCTAAACCTATTTTCATACTACGTTTGTTATTTCATCTCAACTCACCGCCAATACATGTGGGGGGCCTCTGTCTCCTTTCGGGGTATTTCTCTAGAGGTGAGCTAGGACTAATATTTTCCTCTGCTAGCTTTATTTAGTCCTCCGGCTGGGCTGGGCATCTAGAATCAACGTAGGCATGCTACCCGGCCACTGCTAGTTGTGCGTTAGGTTTAGTTCATGGTCAGCTCAGTTCCCATCTTCCAAGAGCTAGTTCCTATATATGCTTATGCTATGTTCTCTTGCCATTGAGATCATGACAGTTTGACCGGCCAACAAAGTGTTAATTGTTTGGGCTGAAGCAGGAGAAAAAGAAGTGTTGAAGGGAAATTTTTTTTTTTTTTCCCCCTCAGAGTTTTGCTGCCTAGCCCTTAATTGCTGTCTAGCTGCTTCTTACCTCCTCTTAACCCTTGAATGGCTCTGTGTCCACCTGTTTGTAATGGATCTTCAGAGTGTAACTGCAGGTTTGAATAATCTCGCCACGAAGGTACAAAATTTGCAAGATTTTGTTTGTCATGCACCTGTATCTGAGCCGAGAATTCCTTTGCCGGAATTTTTCTCGGGGAATAGATCCGGGTTTCAGAATTTTCGAAATAATTGCAAATTATTTTTGTCTCTGAAATCTCGCTCTGCCGGAGACCCTGCACAGCAGGTCAGGATTGTGATTTCCTTGCTCCGGGGCGACCCTCAAGACTGGGCTTTTTCATTGACACCAGGAGATCCTGCGTTGCTCAATGTGGATGCGTTTTTTCTGGCCTTGGGGTTGCTTTATGACGAACCTCATTTGGAGCTTCAGGCAGAAAAAACTTTGATGTCCCTATCTCAGGGGCAAGATGAAGCGGAAATTTACTGCCAAAGATTCCGTAAATGGTCTGTGCTTACTCAGTGGAATGAGTGCGCCCTGGCGGCGACTTTCAGAGAGGGTCTCTCTGATGCCATTAAGGATGTTATGGTGGGGTTCCCTGTGCCTGCGGGTCTGAATGAGTCCATGACAATGGCTATTCAGATCGATAGGCGTTTGCGGGAGCGCAAACCAGTGCACCATCTGGCGGTGTCCACTGAGAAGTCGACAGAGAGTATGCAGTGTGATAGAATTCTGTCCCGAAGCGAGCGGCAGAATTTTAGACGGAAAAATGGGTTGTGTTTCTATTGTGGTGATTCTACTCATGTTATATCAGCATGCTCTAAGCGCACTAAAAAGCTTGGTAAATCTGTTTCCATTTGCACCTTACCGTCTAAATTTATTCTATCTGTGACCCTGATTTGCTCTTTGTCATCTATTACCACGGACGCCTATGTCGACTCTGGCGCCGCTTTGAGTCTTATGGATTGGTCCTTTGCCAAACGCTGTGGGTATGATTTAGAGCCTTTGGAGACTCCTATTCCTCTGAAGGGGATTGACTCCACCCCATTGGCTAATAATAAACCACAATACTGGACACAAGTAACTATGCGTATTAATCCGGATCACCAGGAGATTATTCGCTTTCTGGTGCTGTATAATCTACATGATGATTTGGTGCTAGGATTGCCTTGGCTGCAATCTCACAACCCAGTCCTCGACTGGAGAGCTATGTCTGTGTTGAGCTGGGGATGTAAGGGGGCTCATGGGGATGTACCTGTGGTTTCCATTTCATCATCCATTCCCTCTGAAATTCCTGAGTTCCTGTCTGACTATTGTGACGTCTTTGAAGAATCCAAGCTTGGTTCGTTACCTCCGCACCGAGAGTGCGATTGTGCCATAGATTTAATCCCGGGTAGTAAATACCCAAAGGGTCGTTTATTTAATCTGTCTGTGCCTGAACATGCTGCTATGCGAGAATATATAAAGGAGTCCTTGGAAAAGGGACATATTCGTCCATCGTCATCTCCCTTAGGAGCCGGTTTTTTCTTTGTGTCAAAAAAAGACGGCTCTTTGAGACCATGTATTGATTATCGGCTTTTGAATAAAATCACTGTTAAATATCAATACCCATTGCCGTTGCTGACTGATTTGTTTGCTCGCATAAAGGGGGCCAAGTGGTTCTCTAAGATTGACCTTCGTGGGGCGTATAATTTGGTGCGAATCAGGCAGGGGGATGAGTGGAAAACCGCATTTAATACGCCCGAGGGCCACTTTGAGTATTTAGTGATGCCTTTTGGTCTTTCTAATGCTCCGTCAGTTTTCCAGTCCTTTATGCATGATATTTTTCGCGATTATTTGGATAAATTTATGATTGTGTATCTGGATGATATTCTGATTTTTTCGGATGACTGGGACTCTCATGTCCAGCAAGTCAGGAGGGTTTTTCAGGTTTTGCGGTCTAATTCTTTGTGTGTGAAGGGTTCTAAGTGTGTTTTTGGGGTACAGAGGATTTCCTTTTTGGGATATATTTTTTCCCCCTCTTCCATTGAAATGGATCCTGTCAAGGTTCAAGCTATTTGTGATTGGACGCAGCCCTCTTCTCTTAAGAGTCTTCAGAAATTTTTGGGCTTTGCTAACTTTTATCGTCGATTTATTGCTGGTTTTTCGGATATTGCTAAGCCATTGACCGATTTGACTAAGAAGGGTGCTGATGTTGCTGATTGGTCACCTGATGCTGTGGAGGCCTTTCGGGAGCTTAAGCGCCGTTTTTCCTCTGCCCCTGTGTTGCGTCAGCCTGATGTTGCTCTACCTTTTCAGGTTGAGGTCGACGCTTCTGAGATCGGAGCTGGGGCAGTGTTGTCGCAGAAAAGTTCTGACTGCTCCGTGATGAGGCCTTGTGCCTTCTTTTCCCGTAAATTTTCGCCCGCTGAGCGGAATTATGATGTTGGGAATCGGGAGCTTTTGGCCATGAAGTGGGCTTTTGAGGAGTGGCGCCATTGGCTTGAGGGGGCCAGACATCAGGTGGTGGTATTGACTGACCACAAAAATTTGATTTATCTTGAGACCGCCAGGCGCCTGAATCCTAGACAGGCGCGCTGGTCATTATTTTTCTCTCGGTTTAATTTTGTGGTGTCATACCTACCGGGTTCTAAGAATGTTAAGGCGGATGCCCTTTCTAGGAGTTTTGAGCCTGACTCGCCTGGTAACTCTGAGCCCACAGGTATCCTTAAGGATGGAGTGGTATTGTCAGCTGTTTCTCCAGACCTGCGGCGGGCCTTGCAGGAGTTTCAGGCGGAGAGACCTGATCGTTGCCCACCTGATAAACTGTTTGTTCCTGATGATTGGACCAGTAGAGTCATCTCTGAGGTTCATTCTTCTGCGTTGGCAGGTCATCCTGGCATTTTTGGTACCAGGGATTTGGTGGCAAGGTCCTTCTGGTGGCCTTCCCTGTCACGAGATGTGCGAGGCTTTGTGCAGTCTTGTGACGTTTGTGCTCGGGCCAAGCCTTGTTGTTCTCGGGCTAGTGGATTATTGTTGCCCTTGCCTATTCCTAAGAGGCCTTGGACGCACATCTCGATGGATTTTATTTCAGATCTGCCTGTTTCTCAGAAGATGTCTGTCATCTGGGTGGTGTGTGACCGTTTTTCTAAGATGGTCCATTTGGTTCCTCTGCCCAAGTTACCTTCTTCTTCCGAGTTGGTTCCTCTGTTTTTTCAAAATGTTGTTCGTTTGCATGGTATTCCTGAGAATATCGTTTCTGACAGAGGGACCCAATTCGTGTCTAGATTTTGGCGGGCATTCTGTGCTAGGATGGGCATAGATTTATCTTTTTCGTCCGCTTTCCATCCTCAGACGAATGGCCAGACCGAGCGGATTAATCAGACCCTGGAGACATATCTGAGGTGTTTTGTGTCTGCTGACCAGGATGATTGGGTTGCTTTTTTGCCATTGGCGGAGTTCGCTCTCAATAATCGGGCCAGCTCTGCCACTTTGGTGTCCCCGTTTTTCTGTAATTCGGGGTTTCATCCTCGATTTTCCTCTGGTCAGGTGGAATCTTCGGATTGTCCTGGAGTGGATGCTGTGGTAGAGAGATTGCATCAGATCTGGGGGCAGGTGGTGGACAATTTGAGGTTGTCCCAGGAGAGGACTCAGCTTTTTGCCAACCGCCACCGTCGTGTTGGTCCTCGGCTTTCTGTTGGGGATTTGGTGTGGTTGTCTTCTCGTTTTGTCCCTATGAGGGTCTCTTCTCCTAAGTTTAAGCCTCGGTTTATCGGCCCGTATAAGATATTGGAGATTCTTAACCCTGTTTCCTTCCGTTTGGACCTCCCTGCATCCTTTTCTATTCATAACGTTTTTCATCGGTCATTATTGCGCAGGTATGAGGTACCGGTTGTGCCTTCCGTTGAGCCTCCTGCTCCGGTGTTGGTTGAGGGTGAGTTGGAGTACGTTGTGGAGAAAATCTTGGACTCTCGTGTTTCCAGACGGAGACTCCAGTATCTGGTCAAGTGGAAGGGATACGGCCAGGAGGATAATTCTTGGGTGAATGCATCTGATGTTCATGCCTCCGATCTGGTTCGTGCCTTTCATAGGGCCCATCCTGATCGCCCTGGTGGTTCTGGTGAGGGTTCGGTGCCCCCTCCTTGAGGGGGGGGTACTGTTGTGAATTTGGATTCTGGGCTCCCCCGGTGGCTACTGGTGGAATTGAACTGGTGTCTTCATCTTCTCTGTTCACCTGTTCCCATCAAGATGTGGGAGTCGCTATATAACCTTGCTGCTCTGTTAGTTGCTTGCCGGTCAACAATGTTATCAGAAGCCTCTCTGTGCTTGTTCCTGCTCCTAGACAACTACTAGATAAGTTGGACTCTTGTCCATGTTTGTTTTTGCATTTTGTTCCAGTTCACAGCTGTAGTTTCGTTACTGTGTCTGGAAAGCTCTTGTGAACGGGAATTGCCACTCTGGTGTTATGAGTTAATGCCAGAGTTTTAAAGTAATTTCTGGATGGTGTTTTTTGATAGGGTTTTCAGCTGACCATGAAAGTGTCCTTTCTGTCTTCTGCTATGTAGTAAGTGGACCTCAAATTTGCTAAACCTATTTTCATACTACGTTTGTTATTTCATCTCAACTCACCGCCAATACATGTGGGGGGCCTTTGTCTCCTTTCGGGGTATTTCTCTAGAGGTGAGCTAGGACTAATATTTTCCTCTGCTAGCTTTATTTAGTCCTCCGGCTGGGCTGGGCATCTAGAATCAACGTAGGCATGCTACCCGGCCACTGCTAGTTGTGCGTTAGGTTTAGTTCATGGTCAGCTCAGTTCCCATCTTCCAAGAGCTAGTTCCTATATATGCTTATGCTATGTTCTCTTGCCATTGAGATCATGACACCAAACACACCTCCAGGCTGTGTAAGGGCTAGTTGACCAAGAAGGAGAGTAGGGTGCTACGCCATATGACCTGGCCTCCACAGTCACCAGACCTGAACCCAGTCGAGATGGTTTGGGGTGAGCTGGACTGCATAGTGAATGCAAAAGGGCCAACAAGTGCTAAGCATCTCTGGGAACTCCTTCAAGATTGTTGGAAGACCATTCGCGATGACTAAAGCTTGAAGCTCATCAAGAGTATGCCAAGAGTGTGCAAAGCAGTCATCAAAGCAAAAGGTGGCTACTTTGAAGAACCTAGAATATAAGACATATTTTCAGTTGTGTCACACTTTTTTGTTAAGTATATAATTCCACATGTGTTAATTCATAGTTTTGATGCCTTCAGTGTGAATTTACAATTTTCATAGTCATGAAAATACAGAAAAATCTTTAAATGAGAAATTGTGTCCAAACTTTTGGTCTGTACTGTATATCTACAGCTCTGGCAAAAATTAAGAGACCACCACAACAAAACCCTGTCATGGGCAGCTCAATCTCCAGACCTGAACCCCAGGGCCGCCATTGCTGCCTTATCTGCTGTATGGAGCTTGGTGAGCAGCAGTACACAGAGGGGCCCGCAGGTTCTGGGTCCTGCTCTTGTGTTTCTGCTGATTGGGCCCCATCGAAAAAATTAAAACAATGTACACTGCGGTGCACACATCGGTGCTGGGGCCTTGGAGCCTTTTTGGAGCTGTGCACGGCCATCTAACCAAGTCAGCTGTGCAGCTCTGCTGTAGCTAGAATGTATGGGATCCTTTCAGGTCCTGACTACAGCCCATACATTCTAGCTGTCTCAGTAGTGAATGTGCTAGAATGTATGGGCTCCTTTCAGGTCCTTACTGTAGCCCATACATTCTAGCTGCTTTACTGCTAAAAGCACTAGACACCTGGGAACGTCTGAGGTAATTATAAAAAAAGTTTTTGTCTTTTTAAATGGGTAAGATGGGTGGATGTGAGACTGCACATGATGAAGTGTATTTGAGGGGGTACTCCACATGGTGAAATAATAGTGGGATAGGGGGCTGATGAATTAATGTGGAATGCAAATGATGAAGTGAGGGTGATTGGGACAGCAAATGATGAAGTGGGGATGATGCAGACTGCAAATGATGATTTGGTGGTAACGGAGACTGCAAATGATGATGTGAGGGTGATGGGAACTGTAAATGATGATGTTGGGATGATGGGGACTGTAAATAATGATGTGGGGGTGATTGGGACTGCAAATGATGAAGAAGGGGTGATGCGGACTTCAAATGATGATGTGGGGGTGATGGGGACAGCAAATGATGATGTTGCGGTGATGGGGACTGCAGATGATGATGTGGGGGTGATGACAACTGCAAATGGTGAAGTGGGGTGGTGGGGAATACAAATGATGACGTGGGCATGATGGGGACTTCAAATGATGAAATGGGGGTGATGGGGACTGCAAATGGTGAAGTGGGGGTGATGGGGAATACAAATGAAGTGGGGGAATAGGGGGCTGCAAATGATGAAGTAAGGGGGACTGCTTATGAAGTGAAGGGGGGATAGAGGACTCTAAATGATGAAGTAATGTGGAATGATGAAGTGGCAGTGATGGGGACTGCAAATGATGAAGTGGGGGTGATTCAGACTGCAAAAGATGATGATGTGGTGATGGAGACTGCAAATTATGAAGTGGGGGTGATGCGGACTGCAAATGATGATGTAGGGGTGATGGCGACTGCGAATAATGAAGTGGGGGTGATGGGGACTGCAAATGATGATGTGAGGGTGATGGGGACTGCAAATGATGATGTGGGGGTGATGGTGATTGCAAATGATGTTGTGGTGGTGATTGGGACTGCAAATGATGATGTGGCATGATGGGGACTGCAAATGATGATGTGGTGGTGATGGAGACTGCAAATGATGATGTGGGGATCATGGGGACTGTAAATGATGATGTTGGGATGATGGGGACACAAATAATGATGTGGGGGTGATTGGGACTGCAAATTATGAAGTGGGGGTGACGGCGACTGCAAATGATGAAGTGGGGTGATGGGGACTGCAAATGATGAAATGGGGTGAGGGATGGGGGACAGCAACTGAATTGAAGATGTGAGCGGGGAGAGCAAATGGTGAATTGAATGTGGGAGTGAGGAAAGCAAATAATGATGAATTGTGAGGGTGTTGGAGTAAATGATGTATTGAATGTGGGGAAGAGCAGTTGATAATGAAGAGGGTGGGAGAGAGAAGACATGACAATGAAGTGAGGCAGAAGGGACAAGTAACTATAATGAATCGGGGTAAGGGTTAGAGTGGGAATTACATGGTGAGGGCATTGAGGATAAAGTGATTGGTAATGAATTGGGGGAACGAGTACAGGTGCTAATTAATTTATATATTAAATGGGGAAAGTGTCTATAGATAGTGGAGGCACAGGGGTGAATTATAATTTATATTTGGAATGGTGGGTTGCATAATAACCAATTATTTATTAATGGTGGGTGCACAGCTGTATTCAGATGTGTAGTGTAGAAGAAAGGGAAAAAGTGGGGAATGTGCTCTGGAAGCAGTGCTCTAGATAACTGTGTTATTTTATGCAGAGATGAGTCTTGGGTGAAAGAAGTGATGGCGGTCTGAACTGTATTAAAAAGAAACGCAAAGATGAAGGACTTCAGCTAGAGACTTTACTGGTGAGTGAGTGTGTTACCTGTACACTGACACTATACACTGTATACTGTATACAGAGCTCCTGTGTATAATGTCACTGATGATCACTGTATTACCTGTACACTATACACTATATGCAGAGCTCCTGTGTATAGTCAATTGTTATCACTGTATCACCTGTACACTAACTCTATAAACAGAGCTCCTGTGTATAATGGCATCTGCAATCACTGTATTACCTGTACACAGACACTGCATACTAAGTACAGATCTCCTGTGTATAATGGCACTTATGATGATAGTATTAATTTATTAATGATCAGTATTGTAGTATTCAATCACAATGTGGTGGTAATATATTGTCCAGCCATGGTGTGGCGATATTTGTTCCTTGTATGTGCTATTATTTGGTCACTATGTGGTGGTAATATGTGGTCTGGTCATGGTGTGGTGGTATTTGTTCCTTGAATGTGCTATTATTCGGTCACTGTGTGGTGGTAATATTTGGTCTGATCATGTTGTGTTGGAATTTGCTCCTTGTGTGTAGTATTATTGGTCACCATGTGGTGGTAATATGTGGTCTTGACATGGTGTGGCAGTGTTTATTCCTTGTATGTGGCATTATAGGTCACTATGTGGTGGTAATATGGTGTCTGGTCATGGTGTGGTGGTATTTGTCCCTTGTATGTGGTATTATTAAAAATTGTTTAAAAATTGAAAAATAAATAATATACCTAAATTGTATTGCATATTTTATCAAATGTTTAATAGGTTAGAGTAGAGTAGGGCCCAGCCAAAAGAGTCTACCTTGTCGTCGTGGCAGATTAAAAAAATCTTTTGTCCAAAAAAAAAGCTGTTGGCTATGTTCATGATCTGGTGATGGGAACTGTTAATGTGTGATTGGTGGAGTTTTTCCAAGAGAGAGTGGTGGGACTGTGGACAGTTCGAGGGGTGGAGGCGGGGCTGGGGTGGAGCCTGGGTGGAGTTTCAAGGGGGCCCCGAAAAGTTTGCCAGTATGGGGCCACAAAATTCCTAGTGGCAGCCCTGCTGAACCCCATTGAAAACCTCTGGAATGTAATCAAGAGGATGATGGATAGTCACAAGCCATAAAACAAAGAAGAAATGCTTACATTTTTGCTCCAGAAGCAGTGTGAAAGACTGGTGGAAAGCATGAAAGCTGTGATTAAAAATCATGGTTATTTCACAAAAAATTGATTTCTGAACTCTTCCTAGTTAAAATATTAGTATTGTTGTTTCTAAATGATTATGAACTTGTTTCCTTTGCATTATTTGAGGTCTGAAAGCACTGAGGGTTTTTTTTATTTTGTCCATTTTTCTTTGTCAGAAAAAAATACAAAATTTATTGCTTGGAAATTCGGAGACATGTTGTCAGACGTTTATAGAATAAATGAAAAATTTACATTTTACTCAAAAATATACCTATAAAGAGAGAAATCTGACAAAATGAACATTTTGCAGTGGTCTCTTAATTTTTGCCAAAGCTGTATATCCCTGCTTGGGATCTAGTCATTTAAATAATATAGTATATTCAGTTCCCTGACCAGGCCTAAAGTGTATTATTAAGTAACAGCTGTTTCAAGGAATTTTGCACAAAAATTACATTTGCAGCAAATCAAGTTGCCATGATTTACAAGGACTACTTAGCATTTATTTGGCCAGAAAACACAATTGTTCCCTCATTCCTGAAAACAGGTTGTAACAAAAATTCTACATTGATAGGTAGATACACATAATGAAAGCAAAACGTGCCAACAGACTGTAGTATTGTCATGTGCAGTTGTCAAACTCAACAATTAATACAGTGTGATGCAGTGACCCCTGTAACAGGTAGGGGGCGCTGCATGGTCTCCCCGGTATGTGCACGGAGTCGTATTGAGGCCGTGAGGATCGACCTGCAGTGATGTCAGGATCACGTGACCAGCCCATGTGATCCATTACTGTGGGTGTGGTTACAGGTACATAACGTGACCAGGGTGTGGGTCACGGGGGTTCCTGAGGGCCTGTGCATGGGCTGTGTATGCACATGTTTTGGACCTGGTGGCCTGGGTGTTGGACTAAGTCCTGAATAGCACCCAGACAGGCCACATGCCTCTGTGGTGGACGGTCCCAGGTGGGATGGATGTTCTGAAGACCACAGTGTGATCATGGTCCTGGACAGTCTGTGTTAGAAGCTCCTGTGAGTGGAGTCTTCTTGGAGCACCTGAGAGACTGTGGACCTGGATGATCGGTGTTGGGGAAGCTACCGGCCTTCGGTGGCTCTGGACTGACTGATGTGTGCTGGCCAGGCAAGTTGGTGAACCCCGTAAGGCAGTTTCCCCAGGAGAGAGGACTGACAAGGAGTCAGCAGATGGAGCAGGAGCTCCCATAAGGTACCTCCATAAGCTGTTGGTGCTTGTACCATGAACTGTGTGGTAACCCACGGCAACTGGTCAGTGAGGACCAGCGTGTTTAGTTGCCACAGAATAAGGGTCTGAAACTTGAAGTGATATCCTGGTTCAGTATGTAAATGGACTGCTCGTGGTATGGTTTATGAGGCATAATAAACCGTATGGACTGTTTTGTTTTAAAAACCTGTGCCCGTGTACTGAATATCGCGGCCAAGCGAGTGTCCCCCTCAGTAAGAGTAGTCTTACAACAGGTATGCAAAAAGGTAAATGTGGACTAGAGCTTTTTTTTTGTGACTGAAAATGCTAGATAGGAACATGTACCAATAGCGAGGAACAGGTCAGTGTAATTGTATGATGTGAATACTAGTTTAAAGGGAGTCCAAGAATAGGGACATTCTACATGCTTCACAAAATCCACAAATCTGGAAATCCAGGAAGACCTATTTCTTCATGTGTGGGCACCCTTACTGAGCAGGATTCTGGATGGGTAGAGGGTGTTCTCAAACCCCAGCTACATTCAGAACACAACTGACCTATTGAATAAACTAGCAGCAATAGGTCCTCTGCCAGAAGGAACCATTCTGGCCACCATTGATGTGGAATCTTTGTACTCTAATATCAAACACCAGGATGGATTAAATGCCAACAAATTCTTCCTGAAAAACACAGGGAATGACGCTGATTCTATGGTGAAACTCACAAAATTCATCCTCACCCGCAATTACTTCGAATTTGATAACAAGATTTATCTACAGGAGAATGGTAAAGCTATGGGAAGTAAAATGGCTCCACAGTATGCAAATCTTTTCATGGCCAAGCTTGAATGCAAATTTTTGTCTTCATGTCCCATCAGGCCTTTGGCCTACTACTGCTACATTGATGATATTTTAATCATCTGGACATAGTATGACCAACAGCTAAAGAAGTTCCACGAACAGTTTAATCAATTTCATCCCACCATCAACTTAACTCTCAACTACTCCAGCACTGAAATTAACTTTTTGGACACCATCATTAAGCTAAAGAACAATGAAATAGAGACATCCCTGTATCAGAAGCCAATCGACTGTCCAACATACCTTAAATGGGACGGTTCTAGGATGTTTCGCCCCAGCAGTTCACCCCCAGCAGTTCGCCCACAGCAGTTCGCTCCCAGCAGTTCGCCCCTGGGTACAGTTCACCCCCGCACATTTCATCCCCAGCATTTGGCCCCCGGATGTTTCGCACCGGCAGTTCACGCCCGGCAGTTCGCCCCCAGATGTTTGTACCCTTGTGGTTCATGAATTCCTGTTCGTCATCAATGTTTCGCCCCCAGCAGTTTGCCCCCGGATGTGTCGCCATCTGATGTTTCGCACCTAGCATTTTGACCCCAGATGTTTCACCCTCAACTTTTGGGGTCAACATGCAGGGATCAAAACTTCTAGGGCTGAACATACCTAGTTACCCATACCCATAATTGCAGGGGATTCATGTGGCTGCCTTTGCAGCAGCTCACCCAGTGTCTCTTCTGGCTGGCTTTAAAGGAGTATTATCACCCTAGAGCAAAAAAAACTGATATACTTACCTGTCGCAGCTGCAGCTCCTTCGGTCACGGAATGCAATCTAACGGTTCCCCGTGATGTCTTCTAACTGCTTCAGGCTGCCTTTTCATCTTGCCTGGATCACTGATCCATGAAGCCTGATGAATGCCGCAGCAGTGAGGCTGAATGTCTCCAGGCCGCTCACTGACATGGCATCACTCCTGCCCCATTCATCAGTCAATCCAGGGGGCAGGATGCCTCTCCTGTCACCAAGACACTGCTGCGCATGTGCAGTGCCACGATGAGATCAGGCAGAAGAAGAGGAAGTTGGGAAGGAGAGGACTCGTGGTGGCTTCCAGCATGGCGATCACCAGCCCACACAGCCAGGAGAAGATCAGGCAAAGATGAGCAGAAGACCTCTAGGTAAGTACCAGGAGGGGAAGATCGGCAGCATGCTTACCGCGACATGATTGCTCAAAGCATGCTGCCTTATTTTGCTGTTCAGCATGAGAATACCCCTTTAATGCAGGCTATGTATGGAAGCAGGGGGATTGTTGACTGACTACAGGGTTAATCCCACCAACCATCTCTGCAGAACTGAGATATTGGCTTTGCTGAACTAAAGTGGTGGTTAACCAGCTTCTACAGAACCTCTTTATCAGGTCTTCAGAAGGGGTGTTTTGGGATTAGCCCTCACAGAACACTCTGCCAGTATACCAAATAATGGAGCAGCAGATAAAAGTGGTATTCTCACTTCAGGATCCCTTTTTCTGTTGATGCCCATTCCTCAGATTAGGCCACGAATAGGGTCCAGTTCTATTCTGCATTGAACCAGCTGTTTATCAGCAACTTTCAGCACCAACGACAATGACAAGTGACTGGAAGCTGCAGCCATAGCTCTCCATTTCAGTGAGATCCAGGGAAGATGTGACAGTGCCTGGTAAAGAGCTGATCTACAGTGTCATGCCTTATACAGGGGCATGCACTGCTCTGTGCAGAGAAATGCATATTCTCGGTTGTGTGCATCTGGTTTTTCAGTAACAAATGGCCCTTTGGGGACAACCATTAAATTGGTGTGGCCCTTGGTGAATATGAGTTTGACACCCCTGATCAAAGACAAGTGACCATCATTTTACATCATGTACTAGTGGTGTTACACTTAATGGCTTCATTTTGTCATCCATTACATATCATACTGTATCTAGTGATGAGCAAACCTGATCTGAAAACTTCAGGGTTCGCATCGAACATTGCCTGCTCGGGTTCAACCACACCAACCCCAAACAGGCAATGTTCGGAGTTTGCTCATCAGAAAATAAAAATCACTTCTCTCCCCTTTGCTGAGGTCCCAACCTGTGTGGAGAGTCTTCTTGACCAAGGGACTCCCTAGTTAGGAATCTTGAAAGGGATTCCTTCAGGTAGGATGACATATTCACACAATGTGGAAGTGCATGGAAGAGGACTGAAGAGGACCCTCCGCGTCTGCCAGTACCTCAGCAAAGGAGTAAGTAGCAATATATATATATATATATTTTCTTTTTACTATCTGGTCATTGATGAGGATGTGGTGGACAGATCCTCCACTCCTCTAAGTCTCCATACCCATTGAGTTCAATGGAGATGGTAGTTTGGGGGTGCTGAATCCGAACCCGGATTTTCTTGTGTGTTTGGGACAGAACTGCCCAAACTGAACTTTGGTAGGTTTACTTCTCACTAATCATATTTTGGGTGTAAGATGTATAAGCGTGATCAAGTTACAGGTTTTTTTTAAATCCAAAACTTTGAGTTTTCTAGTTAAGTAAATTTACAAACAGACAGAAGAATATTAACAACTAGACCGTGGCCTGATTCTAATGCATCGGGTATTCTAGAATATGCATGTCCCCGTAGTATATGGACAATGATGATTCCAGAATTCGCGGCAGACTGTGCCCGTCACTGATTGGTCGAGGCAACCTTTATGACATCATCGTCGCCATGGCAACCATTATGACATCTATGTCGATACTGTGCCCGTCGCTGATTGACGCGGGTTTTCCATTATGACATCATCGTCGCCATGCTGTGCCCATCGCTGATTGGTCGAGGCCTGGCGGCCTCGACCAATCAGAGACGCGGGATTTCCAGGACAGACAGACAGACGGAAAAACCCTTAGACAATTATATATATAGATTGGTCAAACCAACCAACATTGCAACCAATATATTTGAAGCGCAACTCTAAAAAAAAAAAACTTTTGATATGTTATAGTCCCTGTGGCACTGATCTTTTCCAATGGAGAACCCCTTCCAGCAGCTTTAGTTTTTTTTTTTTTAATATAATATTTTCTAAATATAATTTAGTTTTGTGTGAAAAGTCCCATCCAAGTTACAACAGCAGGCTCTATGTGCTGCAGGATTTCAGTGGTAACTAAGGAAGTCGGGCCCCCTAGGTAGCAGAAATTCAGGCTTCCTGTAATACATTCAGGGCTGTTCGATCACATCTCTCTGGAAAGTTCCCATTCCCCTCATGTGCTTCATCCTGGACTAGAGTAGGGCTTCTCCCCTGTGTAAAGCAAGTAAAGGACTTAGCACATGGGGAGTTGGGGAGCTTTGCAGGAAGCTGTGAACCAGCAGCCCTGTATACATCATAGGAGCACTTTGATACATCTTTTAGACTTGCTGTTAAAACCGCCAGGAAGATAGAACATGTTTTAAAATGGAAAACCGTGCATTGGGCAAATCAAGTGCTATGTAGTGGTTTTGCTGGCGACTACCGCCGCGGTTTTAAACTGCTGCGATAATCGCCGGCAAAACCGCTAGTCTGAAAGAGGCCTGACAGTTGCATGTCCGTGTAGCCACACCCCCTAGAGCCCATCCACAAGTTCTGCTACATAGCGAAACCACCTCCTTATTAGCCACTGAAATCCTGCATCACATGGAGCCTGCTCCTGGAACTTGGATGGGACTTTTCACACAGAAGTGAAGTTGCTGGAAGGGGTTCTCCATTGGGAAAGAAGATCAGTGCCATAGGTAATATAACATAGCAAAACTTGTTTTTCTTTTTTAGAGTTACACCTTAACTGTATAAATGAAAACTGTTAAACAGAAAACATTAAAGGTATAGAGGGGGAAGGGTTAGAGAAAAAGAGGAAAGAAAAGAAAAAATGCAGGTGTTAATGTTTGAATTATTTTACAGCTAAATATGTGACCATCAACTGAAATTCAAAGCTGTAGGCTATACCTCTCAGATAATCTATCAAGCTTCTATTGTTGAAATCTTGCACAATACGTTTAACCCTTGCTGAAATTGCAGAATATTTTTGGTTTCTTGCAGTGGTGGGATTTTCTACTATTGTCTGAATAACTTCTAAACTGTGGAGCTCTTCCTAATGTTTCAGACAGTTAATGAACTGGTATATATTTGGGAAAAGAGTACCACATGTTTCTTGAAAGCTACGGTGCCATCCTTCAACATCATTATTTGTTTGCTGTTGATCATTTAATGTTTAATCATACGTATTCCAAAGTTGAACTGGAAACAAAGGTGCATGACCTCCTCTGCGAGTCATTTGACCAATATAGGAATCTTCAAATTAGTTGGCAATGGGTATGGCTTCTTGTGGAAAGTCAGGATTTTCCACTAACTCTTCAAATGAAGGCACAACATTCTGTGTTGGTAGAAAGGCAAGGGCAGGTATCATGCGTATCCAAAATGCAAATTCATGATCAGCTTGACATTGCACCTTGAGTCCTTCATTTTGAACTTTACGCCAAACTGACTGTGATAGGTGGAAGAAGCAACCGGTCTTCTTGAGGTTGGGGAATTCATTCTCAAATGCCTGGATTGCAGCTAGTTAAAAATCCAACATCAGGTTGTGTGGCTGCAGTCCAGGTTGCATGTTCTTCAGCTCTTGTATCAATCTCTGGTATGTTGAACGGCTCTTGTTTGTCAGCAAGGCGTACACCACAGGAACAACAAGGCCGCTGTGGACTACATGGATTGTATAAAGTTGCTTGAACAGGGATGGTGTAGTGGAAAAAATGCCATCAGCAAACCACTCTTTACTTTGGGCCAGTAGATGGAGATTGTCTCTTGTTCCAAATATCAAGATACGCCTGTGTCCACTACCTAATTAAAAGTGAAAGTATTAGTACAGGAAATAATGAGAGACAAAAGAAAAAGTAACAAGTAGCAGACAGAGAATTTTGGGATGAATTATCAATAAATTTTCCAAATCAGAAGCATCCGTTGTTCATATCTCACATTAAAAACTCACATTTTGCTTCAGATTTTCTGATTTTATAACAAACGTAAAACTGAAGCAAAATCTGGTGTGAAGGGGCTAAACAATATTTGCTTCTACGACATGTATTGTCCCAGTGGAAAATGATATATTCCTGTTTAAAAATGCTTCCAAGCTTCAAAAATGTCACATTTTCAAAGTTGTGAAAGGATTAAAGGCAGTAGAAACTAGCAAAATGCAGAATTCCATGATAATAAAAGGTTTACATCAAGAAAAACGAGCAAACATGTAAGAAGTATTTGTGAAAAAAAAGCATAGTAACTCAATGGTTCATTAGATCGGGGTCATATGCAGCGTAAATGTCTAAATCCCATCCACATGCTGATGAAAAAATGCACAGTTAAAAAAATGACATGCAGTGCAGCAGTGGCGTACCGGCCGGGGATGTCACTGCCCCAAGGCTGTCAGGGGGCCTGCCGCCAGGGGGTGTAATGCACCCATGAACAGCGGGCCCCCTGGACCTACTAAGGTCTGGTACAGTAGGTGCCTGTCACCTACTGGAGTATGGCAAGTATAAATTAATACTCACCGCCTCCTGCTGGACTGCTTTCCTCACCCTGCTTTGATGCAGATCCTGAGACGTGAGAGATCACATGATTGCATACATCATTCCAGGTCCTGTATCAAAGCAGAGGAAAGCAGCGTGTGGCTGCAGATGGTGAATATTACTTAACCCCCTGCCTGTCACCTACTGGAGCATGGTGTACCCTCTTCCCAGCACTAATTCAGCATTGGAACTTCATTTCAGGCAGTTGGCAAGGGGCGTAGCTAAAGGGGCAGGGCATCGTGAAGGAAGGGGGGCCAAGGCCGCTTCAAAACTTTGCTATGGGGCCAGGGCCAAGCTACTTTTGTCCCTGCATGTGAATGTATGCTGCCATTATGCAAAGAAGATTCCAGCCATTCAGACAAAAGGCTAAAATCCTGCACTAAAACCTGCACCTAAATCCATAGAGCTAAAGAGAGATTTTGGTGTAATATTATCTACACCAGAATAGCTGTAGATTGTACAGTTGTGGACAATCCACAGAGGTTAGGAGACATGTTATTGAATCATAGAATCATAGAATGTTAGAGTTGGAAGGGACCTCCTGGGTCATCTGGTCCAACCCCCTGCTCAAAGCAAGATTCATTAAATCATCCCAGACTGGTGTCTGTCCAGCCTTTGTTTGAAGACTTCAATAGAAGGAGAACTCACCACCTCTTGTGGCAACCTGTTCCACTCATTGATCACCCTTACTTACAAAAAGTTTTTTCTAATATCTAATCTGTGTCTCCTCCTATTCAATTTCATCCCATTGCTTCTAGTCTTTCCTTGTGCAAATGAGAATAAAAATGATCCTTCTACAATGTGACAGCCCTTGAGATATTTGTAGACAGCTATTAAGTCTCCTCTCAGTCTTCTTTTTTGCAAGCTATACATTCCCGAATCCTGTAAATGTTCCTCATAGGACATGGTTGGCAGACCAGTCACCATTTTGGTCGCTCTTCTCTGAACTTACTCCAGTTTGTGGATGTCTTTTTTAAAATGTGGGCCCAAAACTGGACAAAGTGTTCCAGATGTTGTCTGACCAAAGAGGAGTAGAATCCTTAAGGTCCATTCACATGTACTAAGTAGTTGCAGCAGACAATCTGCAGCTAATTGATAGCAGAAAATTCTACACTAAAGTTAACATCTAGTGATGCTGGTTTGATGTGACAACTTTGTCCTCTGGCTGTGATTGACAATGGCTGGATACCTGCAAATCATGGTTGGTGGACAAGGTTACCATTCTGTTTATGAACATGGCAGACCACTGTATCTTAAAGGCAGGGCTTCTACTTTGAAGCTAAGCAGAGAATTAGACTGCAACTAAACAAGTGAGGCATAGTTGAAATCAGTAGGCCTCATCCTACTTTATACTATCCTCAAAGTTTCCCTTTAAGGCCAAAAAATCATATAGTATCAGCACTGTGTAATATATAATTTTTCACGTTTGTGCAACATAAACTTTGCAATAATTCTGCATAATGGAAATGTTAAATGCTTATCAGAGTCATGCAGAAGGAAATGCTGATGGATGCCATCAATTGATTGATCTCCTGGAACTCCTGGGGAATAACAAGTTGATCAAGGGTTTGGGGCAACCTTGGAATATTGCCAAGTTGCCTTGATAATCGTATTGTTCTTTTCAGTGATGCTTTCTTTGAGAGAAGTGCTACAACATTAGAATGGGCTCCTGAAATTACTTCTGTGAGAATCTGTTGTGGTGTCTCCTGTGACGGCCTCATTGACAAGTTGGATTGTTTCAGGTCTTGCTGCTTGAGCTGCATGGTTGTGGGGATTGGTTACATTCACCACTTCACCAGATACTTCATTGGTCCAAACACGTCTCTTGCAAGTCGACCGTTTTTCACACACCCAGGTGGAATGGAATGGACATCATCAGCCGTTCGTTTGGAAAATATGTAAATATGATTCTCCTAGACCAACTTCTTCATCCCGCGTTTGGATAGAACTGAATTCATACTTGTAGAAAGTGAATTGCTGTGGAATCTGACTGATTTTTTTTGTGCTAGTACACCTCTCTCTTTGTAGAGATTTTAGACACTACTATATTCTGATGTAAAGATGGAATAAGGGCTAGTCTAAGGCCTCTTTCACGCTTCCGTCTTTGAGCTCCCGTCAAAATTTGTCAATATTTGAAAAAACAGGATCCAGCAAATTTTTCTGCTAGATCCTGTTTTTCCCATAGACTTGTATTAGCGACGGATTGTGACGGATGGCCATCTGTTTCATCCATCGTGCACTGGATCCGTCAGAAAATTGCTGTCCGTTGGGCGGAGAAAACGTTCAAAGGAACGTTTTTTCTGCACGTCGGAAAATCGCTCAGCGACGGATCCTGCGCTGCCTGTCATTGGCTATAATGGAAGCCTATGGGCGCAGGATCTGACTGTGACTGTGACTTTCTGACTGTGAAAAGCAGGAATCCAGTGACAGATGCCGTCTTTTCAAACTGAGCATGCGCGAAAGAATTTCAGTCAGGGAAATTCTCTATCGCTCGCTCTCTCTCTTTTTACAATTGATGCTGCCTTTGCAGCATCAATAGTAACAAGATATAATGTTAAAAATACAAAAAATATTAAAAATCGCAATATTCTTGCTCCTGGCAACTAGCGTTCCTAGTAATACCTTGCGTGCAATGACCTCTGATGAGCATCGCGAGCATCAGTAACACTGCGTGGGACACCGGAAGTTAAGAATACTGCGATTTTTTTTTTTAATTATTTTTAACCTGGGTTGTATTGTGTAAGTGTTTTTGCAGTGGAAAACCAATGCAAAGATGCATACACAACAGGTGCACATAGCCTCGACGGGTCCGTCAGAAAAATGGGCCCAGTGCACCTGTTTTTTACAATCTGCACAGGATCAGTCATTTCAACATTTTGACGGATTCTGTGCAGATTGTAAAAACGGAAGTGTGAAAGAAGCCTTATGTAACTTGCAGGACACCTGACATGAAAATTATTACATCTGCAACAAAACTTGCAAACAAGCAGGTCAGTGCTGGGTCAGGTAAAAGTTCACAAAATGTTTTGAGTGGATTACATTCCCCACCTAAATCAGGCCTCATTCACACTACATTTTTTAAATCTGTTTATTGTTTTCATGTTATGTTTTTGTAACACTAAAACATTTTAGAAAAGTTTTGGAAAATGTCTTGTTAAGATTGCGGGCAAAATGCTCTGACACTATAATGCAATCAGATTTACAGATGGAAACAGTTGATTTAACATGTCACAAAAGTGCAGCACTCTGTACAGTACTTTTGTGGCATGCGGATTGATGACAGACGGGAATTCATGAACCACAAGGACAAACTGGCGAAACATCCAAACACAAAATTCTGGGGGCAAAACAGGGTACCAACCGGCGAACTTCCGGGGGCAAACTGCTGGGGGCGAAACATTGATGATGGATGGGAATTCATGAACCACAAGGGTACAAACATCCGGTGGCTAACTGCCGTAGGCGAAACATCCAGTGGCGAACTGCCAGGGGTGAAATGCTGGGGAAACATTGATGACGGACGGGAATTCATGAACCACAAGGGTACAAACATCCAAGGGCGAACTGCCGGGTGCGAAACATCTGCGGCCAAATGCTGGGGATGAAATGTGCGGGGGCGAAATGTACTCAGGGGCGAACTGATGGGGATGAACGGCTGGGGGCGAAATGTGCAGGGGCAACACATCCTGGGGGCCAAATGCTGGGGACGAAATGTGCAGAGACGAAATGTACCCAGGGGTGAACTGCTGGGGGCAAGCTGCTGGGGCGAACTGCTGGGGATGAACTGCTGGGGGCGAACTGCTGGGGGCAAAATGTGCAGGGGTGAAATGTGCGGGGCCAAACATCCTGGGGGCCAAATGCTGGGGACGAAATGTGCGGGGGAGAAATGTACCCAGGGGCGAACTGCTGGGGGCAAACTGCTGGGGGCAAACTGCTGGGGGCAAACTGCTGGGGGTGAAACATCCAAATCCAAAATGGGACAGTTTCCATACAAAACACATAAAAAATTCTATTGTCTACAACCAAGCCATCAGATACAGTCGTATATGTTCCAACCCCATGGATTGAGGCAAACACCTTGGTTGCCTCAAAAAGACTTTTTTAAATCAGGGCTACCATCCAAGAACAATTGAAAACCAAATTACAAGAGTCACCAGAATATCAAGGAATCACCTGCTACATTATAAAACTAAAGAATAAAATAATCGGTTGCCTCTAGTAGTCACCTACAATCAAATCTGGAGGTACTAGGGGGAGCTGCACGGAAATTACAACCTTTACTACAAAAAGTTGCTCGATTACAATCCTTTTTTTCAGACCACCCACTACTGTGTTTTAGGCAGCCCCCAAATTTAAAAAGCATCATTGTCAAAAGCTCCATGTCCTCTCCAACACCTGCAGGAACCTTTCCCTGCAACCAGAAAAAATGTAAAACCTGTCCATTTATAATGACCACTGACAAGATAAAGATCCCCAATTCACATCAGGACTACAAGATAACAGGTACTTTCAGATGCATCACAATTAATGTGGTGTACCTAATTATTTGTACTAAATGTCCAACTGGGGTCTGTATGTGGGGGAGACAGGGCAAAAACTTAGAAAAATTATGAATTCTCACACACAACAAGAGAAAAAATAATTGATCTACCGGTAGCAAAACATTTTGTATCCCCAGTCATAGCATCATGGACATGAAATTACTTGTTTTAAAAGGCAAATTGCCTATTCAGAGAAAACGAGGACTTGAACTCTATAGCGCCACCTGTTGAAAGTAGTGATCCTACAAGTCACAATAAACCCTTTAATGAGTCTTGCAATATGACTTAGGTAATTTCAAGGTAATTTCAAATCTCAGAAAGACAGAAGAGTCTGTGAGTATAAACTCGTGACAACCTTTGACACACTCAGTTCAGGAATAAATGTGTCTCATGGATTTATGCCTTTTTACATCAATTAAGGAATTTGCTCTTCAGACCTTCTGGGGTCATCACAACACAGAACCAGACCCATTCAGAGGACCATAAAACATTAAGACTTCCTTACCTATGAACTGTTCCAATATCTATGTCTATTCCTCTCACATGATAATTCTGCTGCACCTCACTTGTCTTATTTATTGCCTTCTTTCTCTCTGTGCTTTGTTTT
The DNA here is from genome assembly GCF_051348905.1 of Ranitomeya variabilis. Classification (NCBI taxonomy): domain Eukaryota; kingdom Metazoa; phylum Chordata; class Amphibia; order Anura; family Dendrobatidae; genus Ranitomeya; species Ranitomeya variabilis. Next base: position 290,678,351 of record NC_135232.1, on the reverse strand, counting down.
GTATAAGTATGTGATTCTTCAGATTTTGCATAAGTTTTTGCCTGATGAAGAGACGTAGTTTCGAAAGCTTGCAATTTGTTACCATCTTTTCACTTAGCCATTAAAAGGTATCAACCACTGAGGACACTCACATCTAAACATTTTTCAACCATTTGCTCAGACACTCATATTAAAGTCACATGCTGTCCATTTCCTAGTGATCCTCCTTGAGATGGTTCTACTCCTTCATTGGAGTCCAGCTGTGTTTAATTGTCTGACCAAATGAGAATCATGAGGACAAATGAACTGGCCAAGGAGCTCAGAGCCAGAATTGTGGCAAGGCACAGATCAGGCCAAGGTTACAAAATAATTTCTGCAGTACTCAAGGTTCGTAAGAGGACAATGGCCTCCATAATTCTTAAATGAAAGAAGTTTGGGACCACCAGAAGTCTTCCTAGACCTGGCCGTCCAGCCAAACTCCACCCAAGATCATGGTGGCTGAGCTTACAGAGAAGCAGTAGGGAGATGGGAGAAAGTTCCACAAAGTCAACTATCACTGAAGCACTCCACCAGCCAGGCCTTTATGACAGAGTGTCCCGACAGAAGCCCCTCCTCAGTGCAAGACATAAGAAAACCTGCATAAAGTTTTCTAAGAAACACATGAAGGATTCTCAGACTATGAGAAATAAGATGAAGATAGACCTTTTTGGTGATAATTCTAAGTGGTGTGTGGAAAAAATCAGGCACTGCTCATCACCTGCCCAATACAATCCCAACAGTGAAACATGGTGGTGGCAGCATAATGCTATGGAGGTGTTTTTCAGCTGCAAGGACAGGACAACTGGTTGCCATTGAAGGAAACATGAATGCGGCCAAGTACAGAGATATTCTGGATGAAAACCTCTTCCAGAGTGCTCTGGACCTCATACTTGGCCTAAGGTTCACCTTCCAACAAGACAATGACCCTAAGCACATAGCTAAAATAACAAAGGAGTGGCTTCAAAACAACTCTGTGACTATTCTTGACTGGCCCAGCCAGAGCTCTGACCTAAACCCAATTGAGCATCTCTGGACAGACCTGATAATGGCTGTCCACCAACATTCACCATCCAACCTGACGGTGTTAGGGTTGGCAGATCGCTGTAAATGTAAATTATGATAAAGTGCGATTGCAATCTGAGGTCCACCGTGCAGAGATGGAAAACCACAGCTAGTAAACAATGGTGGAAGCATGTGGCAAGTGATCTTGAAAACACACGGGGTTAATTTTCACCCTGTGTGAATAGAAGCTAATTACCCAACTCTGCTAGCTTCACTGAGGGGTACAAATGGAGATACAGCTGTCACTAGACACTATGGCGCAGCTAGATGCCACACTAATGAAAATGACGCTACGTGAAATCCCCTGTTACTTCACAGGTGAATGCAACCCTCACATGGGCAAGGGAACAGGTAGTGGACACAATCACTGCATATGCACTCACACAAACTCCTCTCCGGAGGAGCCAGAATTCCAAGGGCTATACGCCGGCCCTGAATTCACTCAAGCTCTTCTAAAGGCTATATGCCTGTCCTGAGCACACGCAGTGTGTTTTTCATGTGGGCAATTTTCCTGTGTGCAATTTTCCTGTGTGCATTTTTCAGGGAACCGTGTGGAACATAACAGTAGTGTGGACTTTTCTGCGTGTGCTCAGGACAGGCATATAGCCTTTAGAAGAGCTTGAGTGAATTCAGGGCGGTTCCCTGAAAAATGCACACAGGAAAATTGCACACAGGAAAATTGCCCACATGAAAAATGCACACAGGAAAAATGCCCACAGGAAAATTCCCCACACGGAAAATTCCCCACACGGAATATTCCCCACACGGAAAATTCCCCACACGGAAAATTCCCCACACGGAAAATTCCCCACATGGAAAATTCCCCACATGGAAAATTCCCCACACGGAAAATTCCCCACATGGAAAATTGTCAATTACAGCATCACAAAAGTTTCAGATCTATGATATTTCAGGTGCAAGGTGAGGATGTTCACATAATATGTGATCAACTTGTGATTTACAGTTGACCTAGTGCAAAACTGCAAAAATGATGATATGTGATTTGCAGCAGTCTGTCATTCTCAGCACTAGATAGATCTAGTCTGCTCTCTTCTCTCACTGATTCTGCCTTACTCCTCCCACCAGCCAAGAGCAGCAGCACATGCAGAACCAGCAGCAGTGTGATCCAGAGGAGCCATAACTGCTATCAGTGCTCACAAAAGAATCACTGCTGCTGGCAGAGATATTTGGTCCTGGAAGCCCAGAAGGCACAGCAGAAAGGTGAGATTCTGTCACTTGTACCACTTTGTGTTCTTGCTGAGAATGTATGATGTGCTTTTGCAGTGGAGTCTGATGGGCCCCAGTGCAAAATTTGGCCCTTCCCCCCCCCACACACACACACATTGGTCAGATGTATGGGCCCCTGTAGTGTTCTAAATTCTATAAACACGTATGAATTGCCCCCCTCCCCCTTCATTATGTAGTAATGTCCCCCATACTGGTACATATGCCCATCATCCTGGTGAATATGTCTGCATCCTGGTATATATGTCCTAATGCTGGTGATTTACAGTACAATGTAAATCAATGTGAAAAAAAAAAGCTGTGCACATGGTGCAGAAAAATCTGCGCAGAAATGCTGCAGATTTCAAAGAAGTGCATGTCACTTCTTTTGTGCGTTTCTGCAGCGTTTCTGCACCCCTCCATTAATAGAAATCTGCAGTGGTAAAAACTGCACAAAAACTGCACAAAAAACGCATAAAAAACACACTAAAAACGCATAAAAAATGCACCTGTGGATTCTGCCAGGAGATGCAGATTTAGTGCAGAAAATTCTGCACCACATTTCCTACGTGTGCACATAGCCTAGGATTGGGGACCACGTAAACCAGGATAGGGACATATATACCAGAAAGGGGGCATAAATACCAGGATGGAGATCATGTGGACCATACATACTAGGATGGGGACCATATATACCAGCATTAGGACATATATACCAGGATGCAGACAAATTCACCAGGATGATGGGCATATATACCAGTATGGGGGACATTACTACATAATGAAGGGGGGGGGCAATTCATACGTGTTTATAGAATTTAGAACACTACAGGGGCCCATACATCTGACCAATGTGTGTGTGGGGGGGGAGGGTCAAATTTTGCACTGGGGCCCATCGGACTCCACTGCAAAAGCACATCATACATTCTCAGCAAGAACACAAAGTGGTACAAGTGACAGAATCTCACCTTTCTGCGGTGCCTTCTGGGCTCTCAGGACCAAATATCTCTGCCAGCAGCAGTGATTCTTTTGTGAGCACTGATAGCAGTGATGGCTCCTCTGGATCACACTGCTGCTGGTTCTGCATGTGCTGCTGCTCTGGGCTGGTGGGAAGAGTAAGGCAGAATCAGTGAGAGAAGAGAGCAGACTAGATCTATCTAGTGCTGAGAATGACAGACTGCTGCAAATCACAGATCATCATTTTTGCAGTTTTGCACTAGGTCAACTGTAAATCACAAGTTGATCACATATTATGTGAACATCCTCACCTTGCACCTGAAATATCATAGATCTGAAACTTTTGTGATGCTGTAATTGACAATTTTCCATGTGGGGAATTTTCCGTGTGGGGAATTTTCCATGTGGGGAATTTTCCGTGTGGGGAATTTTCCGTGTGGGGAATTTTCCGTGTGGGGAATATTCCGTGTGGGGAATTTTCCGTGTGGGGAATTTTCCTGTGGGCATTTTTCCTGTGTGCATTTTTCATGTGGGCAAATTTCCTGTGTGCAATTTTCCTGTGTGCATTTTTCAGGGAACCGTGCAGCATCTGAAACAACATATTTTCACTTGTAAATAACTCTTGAAAGAATAAAGTTACGTTAAAGCAAAGCACATCATTTTTTTTCTTGTGAAAATACTCAATAAGTTTGATGTGTCACATGACCCTCTTCCCCTTGGAAAAAATAAAGTTGGATCCAAAATGGCTGACTTCAAAATGGCCATTCTTACCACCCATCTTGAAAAGTTTTCCCCTCCCGTATACTAATGTACCACAAACAGGAAGTTGATATCACCAACCATTCCCATCCTGTGCATATATATATATATATATATATATATAATATTAAAAAAATGGAACAGCACAACACTTTAAACTTATCTTCTGGGTGCAGAGCCTCCAGGCAGCCCGTCCACCGGCTATCCACAGTCCATAGATTCAAACAAAAACCAGGCAGCACTCCATTATTTCTTAATCAATTGTGCAGTGTTTAATTACACCCACATGTCTGTCCGACGTTTCGGCTCTAACTGAGCCTTTCTCAAGCTTGAGAAAGGCTCAGTTAGACCCGAAACGTCGGACAGACATGTGGGTGTAATTAAACACTGCACAATTGATTAAGAAATAATGGAGTGCTGCCTGGTTTTTGTTTGAATCTATATATATATATATATATATATATATATATATATACACTCACTGGCCACTTTATTAGGTACACCTGTCCAACTTCTTGTTAACACTTAATTTCTAATCAGCCAATCACATGGCGGCAACTCAGTGCATTTAGGCATGTAGACATGGTCAAGACAATCTCCTGCAGTTCAAACCGAGCATCAGTATGGGGAAGAAAGGTGATTTGAGTGCCTTTGAACGTGGCATGGTTGTTGGTGCCAGAAGGGCTGGTCTGAGTATTTCAGAAACTGCTGATCTACTGGGATTTTCACGCACAACCATCTCTAGGGTTTACTGAGAATGGTCCGAAAAAGAAAAAAAATCCAGTGAGCGGCAGTTCTGTGGGCGGAAATGCCTTGTTGATGCCAGAGGTCAGAGGAGAATGGGCAGACTGGTTCGAGCTGATAGAAAGGCAACAGTGACTCAAATCGCCACCCGTTACAACCAAGGTAGGCCTAAGAGCATCTCTGAACGCACAGTGCGTCGAACTTTGAGGCAGATGGGCTACAGCAGCAGAAGACCACACCGGGTACCACTCCTTTCAGCTAAGAACAGGAAACTGAGGCTACAATTTGTACAAGCTCATCGAAATTGGACAGTAGAAGATTGGAAAAACGTTGCTTGGTCTGATGAGTCTCGATTTCTGCTGCGACATTCGGATGGTAGGGTCAGAATTTGGCGTAAACAACATGAAAGCATGGATCCATCCTGCCTTGTATGGAGCATCTTTGGGATGTGCAGCCGACAAATCTGCGGCAACTGTGTGATGCCATCATGTCAATATGGACCAAAATCTCTGAGGAATGCTTCCAGCACCTTGTTGAATCTATGCCACGAAGAATTGAGGCAGTTCTGAAGGCAAAAGGGGGTCCAACCCGTTACTAGCATGGTGTACCTAATAAAGTGGCCGGTGAGTGTATATATGCCATCCTCCCAAAAACTAATGCACAAAAAGTACAAACTATTTTACGAAAATCACTTTTTCACTGTCATAAGCTAGCAGGATCACATTCTGATTTCATATTTTTTCTTCAGAAAGGACTGAGAAGAATCCAACTGCCTTCCTGGTTTATAATGCTTAAAGAATCAATTAAAAATAGTGCTATTTAACTGATTGACTGCTAGGAACGGTGCTTGCTGACCAACTTGAATATGTAACTGATCAACTGACACAGCTGCTAACAAAAATACTTTTGCGTTCTTTATCAGTTGAATCTTTGAAACATTCACAGACTACTACTATCACTCTCATTTTCTATCATTACCATGCTGCAGCTGTTATGCAATCTGTTTCAAGCTTTTCTTTACCTATATCCAATGCTGAGCTATATGCCTTTAAGTTCCTAGGCTGTAACCCTAAAATAGATGCAGCTTTCCCTGCCTCTTATGTACAGACTCTGATGGTTCCATTATTGGGAAGCCCGCACTGCCACACCTGAGGTCGCTTGAACCTTCTTTGTCTAAAGAAATCTTCTGCAATGTGTAAAATGGCACTGGGCGATTTTTGGGAAATTTGCATATTCTTATCATAGAACATCAACTCCTTTCCCTTTATTATAATTATTATTGTAAATTGTTGCAGATTACAACAAAAAAAGTTAATAATTATTGCATATTCTTGCACAATAAAGATCTGATGAAAATTTTATTAATAGTAAATCCTTTGCTGTTGAATTATTCCCATCATTAAATGTGGATTATTTTTTAACAGGTTTGGTATCCTAAAGGTAGAGTCATTAAAATGTGAAATAGTTTCATAATGTGCCAGACAATAGACCGCCAACCGCTTAACAGAATACTAAAGAAACAATGCTTGTGAAATGCATGAAACAAGTCACTTTTTTTGACACATTTATAAAACAATAGTTTATCAATGGATTCATTTTAGTGTTAATGCTTGATTAACTTAAAGACATCATGTGTTTTGTAACCGAAAAATGCATAACTATTATCTAGAAAACATATATGTCTGGCAGAAAGAAAATTACATTTACATTTACAGTGGGAAAAAGAGTATTTTGTCAGTGACCAATTGTGCAAGTTCTCCCACTTAAAAAGATGAGAGAGGCCTGTAATTGACATCATAGGTAGACTACAACTATGAGGGTCAAAATGAGAAAACAAATCAAGAAAATCACCTTGTCTGATTTGGCAAGATTTATTTTGCAAATTATTGTGGAAAATAAGTATTTGGTCATTAACAAAAGTTCATCTCAATATTTTGTTATATATCCTTTGTTGGTAATCACAGCGGTCAAATGTTTTCTGTAAGTCTTCACAAGGTTGGTACACACTGATGATTGTATGTTGGCCCATTCCTCCATGCAGATCTCCTCTAGAGCAGTGATGTTTTGGGCCTGTCACAGTCTTTCAACTCCCTTCAAAGGTTTTCTATGGAGTTGAAATCTGGAGACTGGCTAGGCCCCACCAGGACCATTATATTCTTATGAAGCCACTCCTTCCTTACCCTGGCAGTGTGCTTGGGATCATTATCATGCTGAAAGACCCATCCAAGTTTTATCTTCAATGCCATTGCTGATGGAAGGAGGTTTGCACTCAAGATCTCATGATACATTGCCCCATTCATTCTTTCATGCACATGGATCAGTCGTCCTGGTCCATTTGCAGATAAACAGAATCAAAGCATGATGTTGCCACCCCCATGCTTCACAGTAGGTATGGTGTTTTTTGGCTGCAACTCAGAATTCTGTCTCCTCCAAACACGATGAGTTTTGTATCCACCAAACAGTTCTACTTTGGTTTCACCAGACAATATGACATTCTCCCAATACTCTTCTGGATAATCCAAATGCTCTCTAGGAAAATTCAGATGGGCATGGACATGTACTGGCTTAATCAGGGGGACAAATCTGGCACTGCAGGATCTGAGTCCCTGGCGACGTAGTGTGTTACTGATGGTAGCCTTTGTTACGGTGGTCCTAGCTCTATGCAGGTCATTCACTAGGTCCCCCATATGGTTCTGGGATTTTTGCTCACCTTTCTTGTGATCATTTTGACCCCACAGGGTGAGGTATTGCGTTGAGCCCAAGATCGAGGGAGATTATCAGTGGTCTTGTACAGTACAGACCAAAAGTTTGGACACACCTTCTCATTTAAAGATTTTTCTGTATTTTCATAACTGTGAAAATTGTAAATTCACACTGAAGGCATCAAAACTATGAATTAACACATGTGGAATAGGGATAAGGAGCCATGCACACCAGGACAGGGACTGGGGAGCCATGCATATCAGGACAGGGACTGGGGAGCCATGCACACCAAGACAGAGACTGGGGAGCCATGCACACCAGGACATGGACTGGGGAGCCATTCATACCTGAACAGGTATTGGGGAGCCATGCATAAAATAGCAGGGACTGGGGAGCCATGCATACAATGACAGGGACTGGGGAACCATGCATACAATGACAGGGACTGGGGAGCCATGCATACATTGACAGGGACTGAGGAGCCATGCATACCAGGACAGGGACTGGGGAGCTATGCATACAATTACAGGGACATGGAGCCATGCATACAAGGACAAGGACGGCAGAGTCATGCATACAATAACAGGGACTGGGGAGCCATGCATACAATGACAGGGACTGTGGAGCCATGCATACAATGACAGGGATGGTGGAGCCATGCATACCATGATAGGGATGAGGGGAAAATGCATACCTGGCTTACAATCGAGTCTGTAAGCTTACCCTGTTTTTCATAGCAAAAGTAGGTGCCTTGGCTCATACTCGGGTCAGCTTATACTTATATAAGGTATATGGTAGTTACTAAACAGCTACATAGGGATAAGGAGCCATGCACACCAGGACAGGGACTGGGGAGCCAAGCATATCAGGAGAGGGACTGGGGAGCCATGCATATCAGGACATGGACGGAGGAGCCATGCACCCCAGGACAGGGACTGGAGAGCCATGCACAGCAGGATAGGGACTGGGGAGCCATGCACACCAGAACAGAGACTGGGGAGCCATGCACACCTGGATAGGGACTGGGGAGCCATGCATACAATGGCAGGGACGGGAAGTCATGTATACAATGACAGAGACTGGGGAGCCATGCATACAATGACAGGGACTGGGGAACCATGCATACAATGACAGGGACTGGAGAACTATGCAGACCAGGACAGAGACTGGGGAGCCATGCATACAATGACAGGGATGGTGGAGCCATGCATGCAAGGATAGGGACGGCAGAGCCATGCATACAATGACAGGGACTGCGGATCCATGCATACAACAACAGGGAATGGGGAGCCATGCTTACAATGACAGGGATGGGGGAGCCATGCATACCATGATTGAGATGAGGGGACAATGCATACCTGGCTTACACTAGAATCTGTAAGCTTATCCAATTTTTCGGGGCAAAATTAGGTGCCTTGGCTTTTACTAGGGTAGTCTTAGGGTACTGTCACACAGTGCAATTTTGATCGCTACGACGACACGATTCGTGACGTTCTAGCGATATCGTTACGGTATCGCTGTGTCTGACACGCTACTGCGATCAGACATCACGCTGAGAATCGTACGTCGTAGCAGATCGTTTGGAACTTTCTTTCGTCGCTTGATCACCCGCTGACATCGCTGGATCGTTGTGTGTGACAGCGATCCAGCGATGTGTTCGCTTGTAACCAGGGTAAACATCGGGTAACTAAGCGCAGGGCCGCGCTTAGTAACCCGATGTTTACCCTGGTTACCAGCGTAAACGTTAAAAAAACAAACAGTACATACTCACATTCCGGTGTCTGTCCCCGGCGTCTCAGCTTCTCTGCACTGTGTGAGCGCCTGCCGGCCGGAAAGCGAGCACAGCGGTGACGCGGTGACGTCACCGCTCTGCTTTCCGGCTATGGTGCTCACACAGTGCAGAGAAGCTGAGACGCCGGGGACAGACACCGGAATGTAAGTATGTACTGTTTGTTTTTTTAACGTTTACGCTGGTAACCAGGGTAAACATCGGGTTACTAAGCGCGGCCCTGCGCTTAGTAACCCGATGTTTACCCTGGTTACCAGGGGACATCAGCATCGCTCCAGCGCCGTGATTGCAAAGTGTGACCGCAGTCTACGACGCTGGAGCGATAATCATACGACGCTGCGACGTCACGGATCGTGCCGTCGTAGCGACGAAAATTGCACTGTGTGACAGTACCCTTATACTCAAGTATATATGGTAGCTACTAAACAGCTATGATTGCATAAATAAGTAAATTAACACCAGAACATGGATACCTAAACTACTAAATAGCTTGGGTTGGAGAACTAAATTAGTATACACCAGGGGATGTAGAACTAAAGTAGTAGACAGCAAGGTATCACTAGACACCAAGTCTTTGAATCCCCAGGGCTTGCAGAACTAACCACGATATGTAAGGGACGCCACCTGCACCCTTAAACTGTGCCTTAATTAAACACACATTCCAACACTGCAGATAGAATCCCTCCCCCACCTCTGTACTATGCAGCCAGGGCTCACCGTAATCAGGCAACGTTTACAATAATATGCCTTGGAGATCGCAGTCATACAGATCAACAGTTGTGGACAGCTATCCATGCCGAGTTTGAGCAATGGTTGTCTACACTCAACCTGGATCCAGGGAAGGCCATGTGCAATAACGGTGCAAACCTGCTGGTGGCCCTACGTCGGAGCAATCTTACACACGTGCCTTGCATGGTTTGCATCCTCAACCTGATGGTACAGCAATTCCTCCACCACTATCCATGCCTGAATGCACTGCTGCAGAAAATACTGTCGTGCTGACTTCCACCATTCGACTTCAGTTGGTATAAAGATCTTTTGGACTACCGGTTAATAAGTTAATGTGCAATATGACCATACTGTGGAATTAAACTCTGCACATGTTGCAGTGACTGTGGCAGCAGCACCGGGACCTGGTGAGGAAGACTTTTTTCATAACCTGGCACAAAGCAGTACAGATGTGGTGCATTGGTCCACTCTAAATAACCAGATGGAAAAAACCCTAGAGTCGGTCGTAAAGAAAATACAAGAAACTCAATCGAGTAAATTGTTTCGAGACCAACAGGATTATGATAAGAATAAAGTTTATTTATGACATTCAGTACCAAGGCAACCAATTAGACGCACGCCCTCTCAGACTTCTATATCGTCTGTTAGTGATTGTTCAGAGGCATTGGTATCATCTATGATGATGACTAGGTCAGGTGCGGGGGCACGAAATCCAAGAGAGTACATCTTTCATCCTTATAGATGCAATGATATCGCCCCACCCGAACATAACAGATGTAACAGCAAGGTAATTAACCTTAGTTCACACAAGTTTAGAGATATTGATTTAGCTCTACTTGAGAACGGTCTCTCATTCTCACCAGTGGCAGCTTTTGATACGTTCTCAGCTATTAAGGACCTTCAGCTGTTCGCCCGGTCGTTGATTTCTAAAAAACACTTTTTTTATGGTAATCTCGCTGCATTATTTCCCACAGAGGAAGAACAAATAGCCCTATGGGCTTTGGAGGAGCTAGCCACTGAATACAGTACCGTGGAGGGATGTGTTTACCCTAAATCCAAGAAGTCCCTCCCAACTTCCTGTTCACATGTAGATTTTTTGTGCAAATAGTGATCAAGGAATTCCTTGAGATCCCACATCAGGTTTATAATGATAATCTGACTAGGGAGGAGAAGGGGTGCCTGCACATCCTTCAGAATTTACTGGATGTAGTGTTTAAGCCAGTGGACAAGGGGGGAATGTAGTAGTATGGCCTAAGAATTTATATGAGAGGGAAGCCTTTTGTCAGCTTAACAATAAGGGTACTGTCACACCGTGCAATTTTCGTCGCTACGACGGCACGATCCGTGACGTCGCAGCGTCATATGAGTATCGCTCCAGCGTCGTAGACTGCGGTCACACTTTGCAATCACGGCGCTGGAGCGATGCCGAGGTTCGCTGGTAACCAGGGTAAACATCGGGTTACTAAGCGCAGGGCCGTGCTTAGTAACCCGATGTTTACCGTGGTTACCAGCGTAAAAGTAAAAAAAAACAAACCGTACATACTCACCATGTGATGTCCGTCAGGTCCCTTGCAGTCTGCTTCCCGCTCTGACTGAGTGCAGCCGTACAGTGAAAGCAGAGCGCAGCGGTGACGTCACCGCTGTGATCTGCTCTCACTTTCCGGCCGGCGCTCACAGTCAGAGCGGGAAGCAGACTGCAAGGGACCTGACGGACATCACATGGTGAGTATGTACGGTTTTTTTTTTTTTACTTTTACGCTGGTAACCACGGTAAACATCGGGTTACTAAGCGCGGCCCTGCGCTTAGTAACCCGATGTTTACCCTGGTTACCAGCGAACGCATCGCTGGATCGCTGTCACACACAACGATCCAGCGATGACAGCGGGAGATCCAGCGACGAAAGAAAGTTCCAAACGATCTGCTACGACGTACGATTCTCAGCAGGGTCCCTGATCGCTGCTGCGTGTCAGACACTGTGATATCGTAACGATATCGCTAGAACGTCACGAATCGTACTGTCGTAGCGATCATAATTGCACTGTGTGACAGTACCCTAAAGCATGCTACAAGAGACTCATGTTTAACCCCTTGTCCACATATTTGGCACAATTATCCACCTTCATTAATGGGGCCAGGGAGGCAGGTATTATCATAAAGGAACTGGCAGCTGCTTTGATGGTTGTTGAACCAACGATCCCTACTTTTTACCTGTTGCTCAAAATTCACAAGGACGTGCGGCCACCTCCAGGATGTCCCATTATCTCAGGGAGGGGGAACTATCTTGAAATGTAAATCGGTGGATAGACTCCAAACTCCAACCTCTGGTGGAGGGATTGCTATAATTTCTCAAGGATACGGGCGAACTACTCAGGAAAGTTGATGGGTTGCAACTTGATGACTACATGATGCTGTTGACAGCGGACATCGAGTCCCTGTACACCAGCATCAGACATGATGATGGCCTATGGGATGCGTCCTTTTTTCTAGGGTCCTCAAATTTGTCTAAGGACATTAGAGGATTGGTCCTTGAATTGTTAAAATTTTCTTTAACCCACAATTTTTTTGTTTTTAATTGGTCCTTCTTCCTGCAGCTCCAGGGCACTGCCATGGAGGCTACCTTTGCGACAGCCTATGCCAACTTGTTCCTGGGTCTGTGGGAGAGGCACCTCTCCCTGACTGATCAGCTATCGTCAATGGACCGTGTCCTCTCCTGGACGCGGTACATTGATGATATTTTGCTGGTCTGGCAGGGTTCGAAGGAATGTCTGCAGGACTTCATGTCATCCTTAAATAAAAATAATCTAAACATTTTTATCACATTCAAATGTGATCATTCAACTATGGAGTTTTTGGATGTCACGCTTAGACGTGACATAAATGGAGAACTACAGACTGACATCTTTCGTAAGCCCACGTCAACTAACATCCTCCTGCAGGCGTCCTCCTCCCCGGGCCACATGATCCAATCCATCCCAACTGGACAATTCCTGCATCTCTGTAGATTATTTTCTACCGAGGAAATATTTTTGAAACAAGCAGAGGATCTTAAAAGGCGGTTAAAGAAACACGGTTACAGTAACCATATGATCAAGAAGGCATATAATAGGGCAAGACATACAGTGAGGCACTCCCTCCTGTATAAAACAAGGACACATAAGGACAAAACAATGATCCAATTTGTAACAAATTTCCACTCCCAATTTCCCCTAATGAGAAAAATCTTACATAAATCTTGGCATATACTGAGGGCGGATCCGGTGATTTCTAAATTCATCCCTGCAAGGGCCTGCATCACGGCCAAGAGATCCAAAAATTTACGGGACCACCTGGTCTGGAGCCACTATGTAAGTTACACACAATTCAGCATAGCCAGCTCCTAAACTTAGGGTACCGTCACACAGTACCATTTTGATCGCTACGACGGTACGATTCGTGACGTTCTAGCGATATCGTTACGATATCGCAGTGTCTGACACGCAGCAGCGATCAGGGATCCTGCTGAGAATCGTACGTCATAGCAGATCGTATGGAACTTTCTTTCGTCGCTTGATCACCCGCTGACATCGCTGGATCGTTGTGTGTGACAGCGATCCAGCGATGTGTTCGCTTGTAACCAGGGTAAACATCGGGTAACTAAGCGCAGGGCCGCGCTTAGTAACCCGATGTTTACCGTGGTTACCAGCGTAAACGTAAAAAAAACAAACAGTACATACTCACATTCCGGTGTCTGTCCTCCGGCGTCTCAGCTTCTCTGCACTGTGTGAGCGCCGGCCAGCCAGAAAGCGAGCACAGCGGTGACGTCTGACGTCACCGCTGTGCTTTCCGGCTATGGCGCTTACACAGTGGAGAGAAGCAGAACGCCGGGGACAGACACCGGAATGTGAGTATGTACGGTTTGTTTTTTTTACGTTTACGCTGGTAACCAGGGTAAACATCGGGTTACTAAGCGCGGCCCTGCGCTTAGTTACCCGATGTTTACCCTGGTTACCGGGGACTTCGGCATCGCTGCAGCGCCGTGATTGCAACGTGTGACCGCAGTCTACGACGCTGGAGCGATAATCATACGATCGCTGCGACGTCACGGATCGTGCCGTCGTAGCGATTAAAATGGTACTGTGTGACGGTACCCTTAGTTACAACTTAACATTTAACCCCTTAAGCCCCGAGGGTGGTTTGCACGTTAATGACCTGGCCAATTTTTACAATTCTGACCAGTCTCTTTATGAGGTTATAACTCTGGAACGCTTCAACGGATCTTGGCGATTCTTACACAGTTTTCTTGTGACATATTGTACTTCATGATAGTGGTAAAATTTATTCGATATAAATTGCGTTTATTTGTGAAAAAAATGGAAATTTGGCAAAAATTTTGAAAATTTCGCAATTTTCCAACTTTGAATTTATATGCCCTTAAATCACAGAGATATGACATGTAAAATACTTAATAAGTAACATTTCCCACATGTCTACTTTACATCAGCAGAATTTTGGAACCAAAATTTTTTTTGTTAGGGAGTTATAAGGGTTAAAAGTTGACCAGCAATTTCTCATTTTTACAACACCATTTTTTTTTAGGGACCACATCTCATTTGAAGTCATTTTGAGGGTTCTATATGATAGAAAATACCCAAGTGTGACACCATTCTAAAAACTGCACCCCTCAAGGTGCTCAAAACCACATTCAGGAAGTTTATTAACCCTTCAGGTGTTTCACAGGAATTTTTGGAATGTTTAAATAAAAATGAACAATTTGTTTTATTTTACCAAGGGTAGCAGGAGAAAATGGACCCAAATGTTGTTGTACAATTTGTCCTGAGTACGCTGATACCCCATATGTGTGGGTAAACCACTGTTTGGGTGCATGGCAGAGCTCGGAAGCGAAGGAGCGCCATTTTACTTTTCAATGCAAAATTGACTGGAATTGAGATGGGATGCCATGTTGCGTTTGGAGAGCCCCTGATGTAAGTAAACATTGAAACCCCCCACAAGTGACACCATTTTGGAAAGTAGACCCCCTAAGGAACTTATCTAGATGTGTGGTGAGCACTTTGACCCACTAAGTGCTTCACAGAAGTTTATAATGCAGAGCCGTAAAAATAAAAAATCATATTTTTTCACAAAAATGATCTTTTCGCCCCCAATTTTTTATTTTCCCAAGGGTAAGAGAAGAAATCATACCCCAAAAGTTGTTGTGCAATTTGTCCTGAGTACGGTGATACCCAATATGTTGGGGTAAATGACTGTTTGGGCGCATGGCAGAGCTCGGAAGGGAAGGAGCGCCATTTGACTTTTCAATGCAAAATTGACTGGAATTGAGATGGGACGCCTTGTCGCGTTTGGAGAGCCCCTAATGTGCCTAAACATTAAAACCCACCACAAGTGACACCATTTTGGAAAGTAGACCCCCTAAGTATCTTATCTAGATGTGTTTTGAGAGCTTTGAACCCCCAAATGTTTCACTACAGTTTATAACGCAGAGCCGTGAAAATAAAAATTCTTTTTTTTTTCACAAAAATGATTTATTAGCCCCCAGTTTTGTATTTTCCCAAGGGTAACAGGTGAAATTGGACCCCAAAAGTTGTTTTCCAATTTGTCCTGAGTACACTGATACCCCGTATGTGGGGGGGGAACCACTGTTTGGGCGCATGGCAGAGCTCGGAAGGGAAGGAGCGCCAATTGGAATGCAGACTTAGATGGATTGGTCTGCAGGCGTCACGTTGCATTTGAAGAGCCCCTGATGTACCCAAACAGTAGAAACCCCCAAGAAGTGACCCCATATTGAAATCTAGACCTCCCAAGGAACTTATCTAGATGTGTTGTGAGAACTTTGAAACCGAGCCGTGAAAATAAATATTTTTTTTCCACAAAAATTATTTATTATCCCCCAGTTTTGTATTTTCCCAAGGGTAACAGGAGAAATTGGACCCCAAAAGTTGTTGTCCAATTGGTCCTGAGTACACTGATACCCCGTATGTGGGGGGGGAACCACTGTTTGGGTGCATGGCTGAGCTCGGAAGGGAAGGAGCGCCATTTGGAATGCAGACTGATGGATTGGTCTGCAGGCATCACGTTGCATTTGCAGAGCCCGTGATGTAACCAAACAGTACAAACCCCCCACAAGTGACCCAATATTGGAAACTAGACCTCCCAAGGAACTTATCTGGATATGTTGTGAGAACTTTGAACCCCCAAGTGTTTCACTACAGTTTACAACGCAGAGCCGTGAAAATAAAAAATCTTTTTTTTCCCACAAAAATGATTTTTAGCCCCCCAAATTTTTATGTTCCCAAGGATAACAAGAGAACTTGGACCCCAAAAGTTGTTGTCCAATTTGTCCCGAGTACGCTGATACCCCATATGTTGGGGTAAACCCCTGTTTGGGCGCACGGGAGAGCTCGGAAGGGAAGGAGCACTGTTTTACTTTTTCAACGCAGAATTGGCTGGAATTGAGATCGGACGCCATGTCGCGTTTGGAGAGCCCCTGATGTGCCTGAACAGTGGAAACTCCCCAATTCTACCTGAAACCCTAATCCAAACACACCCCTAACCCTAATCCCAATGGTAACCCTAACCACACCCCTAACCCTGACACACCCCTAACCCTAATCCCAACTGTAAATGTAATCCAAACCCTAACCCTAACTTTAGCCCCAACCCTAACCCTAACTTTAGCCCCAACCCTAACCCTAACTTTAGCTCCAACCATAGCCCCAACCCTAACCCTAACCCTAGCCCTAACCCTAGCCCTAACCCTAGCCCTAACCCTAACCCTAGCCCTAACCCTAGCCCTAAACCTAGCCCTAATCCTAATGGGAAAATGGAAATAAATGCATTTTTTAAATTTTATTATTTTTCCCTAACTAAGGGGGTTATGAAGGGGGGTTTGATTTACTTTTATAGTGTTTTTTTATATCGGATTTTTATGATTGGCAGCTGTCACATACTAAAAGACGCTTTTTATAGCAAAAAAGTTTTTGCGTCTCCACATTTTGAGACCTATAATTTTTCCATATTTTGGTCCACAGTGTCATGTGAGGTCTTGTTTTTTGCGGGACGAGTTGATGTTTTTATTGTTAACATTTTCAGGCACATGACATTTTTTGATCACTTTTTATTCTGAATTTTGTGAGGCAGAATGACCAAAAACCAGCTATTCATGAATTTCTTTTGGGGGAGGCGTTTATACCGTTCCACGTTTGGTAAAATTGATAAAGCAGTTTTATTCGTCGGGTCAGTACGATTACAGCTATATCTCATTTATATCATTTTTTTTGTTTTGGCGCTTTAATACAATAAAAGCTATTTTATAGAAAAAATAATTATTTTGGCATCGCTTTATTCTGAGGACTATAGCTTTTTTATTTTTTTGCTTATGACGCTGTATGGCGGCTGTTTTTTGCAGGACAAGATGACGTTTTCAGTGGTACCATGGATATTTATATCCATCTTTTTGATTGCGTGTTATTCCACTTTTTGTTGATCGGTATGATAATAAAGCGTTGTTTTTTGGCTCGGTTTTTTTTTTACGGTGTTCACTGAAGGGGTTAAATAGTGGGACAGTTTTATAGGTTGGGTCGTTATGGACGCAGCGATGCTAAATATGTGTACTGTTATTGTTTTTTTTTTATTTAGATAAAGAAATGTATTTATGGGAATAATATTTTTTTTTCTTTATTTAGGAATTTTTTAATTTGTTTTTACACATGTGGAAATTTTTTTTTTTACTTTTTTACTTTGTCCCAGTAGGGGACATCACAGATCGCTGATCTGACAGTTTGCACAGCATTCTGTCAGATCAGCGATCTGACTGACAGCGCTGCAGGCTTACCAGCACATGCACTGGACCCGGAAGTAATCCCTGCAGGACCCGGATGCGGCCCCACGGACATTTTGGATACGGGGCCTGCAGGGATAGGAGGTAAGAGATGCTCGGAGCAACGCGATCACATCGCGTTGCTCCGGGGGTCTCAGGGAAGCTTCCCTATACCACCGGAACACTGCAATCATGTTTGATCGCAGTGTGCCGGGGGCGGTGCGTGACCACTCCTGGCACATAGTGCCGGATGTCAGCTGCGATAGTCAGCTGACACCCGGCCGCGATCGGCCGCGCTCCCCCCGTGAGCGCGGGGGTGATCGCATATGACGTACTATCCCGTCACTGGGAATTAAGTCCCAGGTCACCTCGACGGGATAGTACGTCATATGGGATTAAGGGGTTAATATGTATACTTAACCCCTTAATCCCATCTGACGTACTATACCGTCGAGGTGGGGTGGGCCTTAATTCCCACCGACGGTATAGTACGTCATACTGTTTAATGCGACATCGCGACTTAAGTCGCGGTGATCGCATTAAATTGCCGGTGCCATCTTACCTGGATGAAGATGGCGCCGACATCCCCGGGCCTGGCTCCGCCCCCCAGGCCTCTGGATCGCTGTGATTGGCTATTCAATTCTGAACAGCCAATCACAGCGTTCCTCATTGTTTCAGCCAATCGGAGCGGCTGAAACAATGAGGTCGCAGGCTAGGATCGAGTACCGATGTACTCGATCCTAGGGCCGGTGCCTGGCAACGCCAGGCACCGGCACAACCCCCCCGGATTGGCACGATCGCCGATCGTATCGATCGCGCCAATCGCAAGGCACAGCGGCGGTATTACCGCCGCTGTGCCCTGCTGTACTGGCCTGGATCGGTGCTGCAATAGCACCGATCGTAGGCCAGAGCCTAGTGCAGGCCCAGCAGGGCCTGCAGGAGCTGATTGGCGCGATCAATGCGATCGACGATCGCGCCAATCACAGGGCACAGCGGCGGTAATACCGCCGCTGTGCCCTTCTGTACCGTACGCCCTGCTCCCTGCTGTCCCCCGGTGTAGCGGCCTGGATCGGTGCTGCAATGGCACCGATCACAGGCCAGTGATTAGTGCAGGCCCAGCAGGGCCTGCAGGTGCTGATTGGCGCGATCGATGCGATCGACGATCGCGCCAATCACAGGGCACAGCGGCGGTCACGTTGTGACCGCTGTGTGTGCCCTGCTGGTGACCTGGCAGTGACCTGCCTAGGATAGGAGAGATCCAAGGCAGTTGCCATGGTCACCAAGCCCTGCAGGGATTGGTGGGATCGATGTTATCATTCGATCCCACCAATGACAGCTCACAGCAGCGGTGTGACCGCTCTGTGACCTGTCTGTCACCTGCAGGTGACCTGTGTGACCGCTCTGCAGGGGTCCTCACTCTAGCTGAGGGACTCCTGCTGAGCGGTCACACAGCCAGATCCTGTCTTGCTGGGCCTTGTGGTGCTACAGAAGCCTGTAACACCACAATCCCCTGCGATACAAAAAAAGCGAAAGAAAGAAGAAAGAAAACCAAAGAAAGAAGAGAGACTACAAAAGGTAAGTGCTAACAGCCCCTACCCGGTCTCACTTCACCCCCCCATCCCCCCTCCATCCATCCCCCCCTCCATCCACCCCCCCATCCCCCCCTCCATCCACCCATCCCCCCCTCCCCCCTTCCCCCCCTTCCCCCCTCTTTTTTACCCCCTCCGTCCCTCTTTGCGTCGCCGCCGTGCGCACTTTTAGCAGCCGCCGAGCGTTGATTGGTGACGCAGTTCACTGATCAACACTCGTGCTCGCTTTTTTTTCAGCAGCCCCCTTTGCCCAATTTCGTACACCCATCTCGCAGCCGCCAAACTTTGATAAGTGACGCAGTTCACTTATCAGAGCTTGTGCCTGCCGTTTTCCTTTTTTTTTCACCACACCTGTGCGCACACCCAGCAGCCGCCGAACTTTGATAAGTGACGCGGTTCACTTATCAAAGCTCTCGTGCCTGCCGTTTTCTTTTTTTTTTTTTTTACACATCCCCGTGCGCTCACCCAGCCTCCGCATCTGACCCTTGCCTTCCTTTTCTTTTTTTTTCATCACATCTCCGGGCGCTCACCCCGCCGCATCTAACCCGTGCTTTCCTTTTTTTTTTTCCCCACATCTCCGTGCGCTCACCCCGCCGCGTCTAACCTGTGCTTTCCTTTTTCTTTTTTTTTTTTTTCCCCCACATCTCCGTGCGCTCACCCCGCCGCGTCTAACCCGTGCTTTTTTTTCTTTTTTTCTCACATCCCTGTGCACGCACCCAGCAGCCGCTGAACTTTGATAAGTGACGTGGTTCATTTATCAGAGCTCTCGTGCCTGCGTTTTTTTTTTTCACATCCCCGTTCACACACCCAGCAGCCACTGAACTTTGATAAGTGACGCGGTTCATTTATCAGAGCTCTCGTGCCTGCGTTTTTTTTTTTTCACATCCCCGTTCACACACCCAGCAGCCGCCAAACTTTGATAAGTGACGTGGTTCACTTATCAGAGCTAGGGCCTGCTGTTTTATACTTTTCTTTCACAGGTATTTTTTTTTTCCTTTAGCTTTTTCTTTTCAGAGTAGTTTGCACCAAACACTATCCCCCCACACTTACACAGTTACCAATAAAGTGCACCCAAGCACCACACTTACAAAAAAAATGTCCCGCTCATCTCGTTCGTCCCAACAGCGCTATTCAGCGGAGGAGGCATATTCTTTCCTTGCCTCCGACACTGATAGCGAGGGAGAGGATCCCACTTTTCTTTATTTTTCTGATTCTTCCTCATCCTCTTCCCACTCCTCATCTTCCTCCTCCGGCCCTGCGGAACCGCCACGCAGACGCCGCAGGACAGAAGATGAGGCTAGGCCCATCGTTGATGAAGATGAAGATGAAGCGCCCACCATTGCTGAAGACGAACCAGCGCACCCCACTGCGGACCCCATATGGACCTCGCCACCTGAAAATTACGAGCCACTGATTCCTGATTTTGTGGCAGAATCAGGAATCAAGTTTGACACCACCAGCCTCACAGAACTAGACTTTTTCAAAGTCTTTTTCTCTGAGGCTTTCGTCAACCTCATGGTGGAGCAAACTAATCTGTATGCTCGGCAATTTTTGGACCAAAACTCGGGTTCATCATATTCTAACTGGTCTCCTGTAGACGCAGTTGAAATGATGCAGTTTTGGGGCCTGGTCCTCCACATGGGGATCCTGAAGAAGCCTGAACTTCGGCAATATTGGAGTGTGGATATTTTATATAACACTCCAGTATTCCGAATGGTCATGACCCGGACGCGCTTTGAGGCCATCCATAAGTTCCTGCATTACAACGATAATGCACGGTGTCCCGCACGTGATGACCCCAACTTTGACCGTCTGTTCAAAGTTCGGCCGGTCATCGAACACTTCAACAAAAAGTTTGCAGAAGTGTACGTGCCTCAAAGGGACATCTGCGTGGATGAGTCCTTAATTCATTTTAAGGGGCGGCTTAGATTCCGTCAATACCTGCCCAGCAAGAGGGCCAGGTACGGAATCAAACTCTACAAGCTGTGTGAGAGTACCTCAGGGTACACCCACAGCTTTAGAGTCTACGAAGGGAAGGACAGCAGGATTGAACCGCCTGAGTGTCCTTCTATCCTGGGAGTGAGTGGGAAAATTGTGTGGGATTTGGTGCACCCACTGCTGGATAAAGGTTATCACCTCTATACCGATAACTTTTATTCCAGCATCCCACTCTACAAATCTCTCTTTGCGCGAGGTACCGCAGCTTGCGGTACTGTCCGCAAAAATCAGAGAGGCCTCCCGAAGACGCTACTTGGGCAGATTCTCAGAAAAGGCGAGAGCAAAGCCCAATGTAGCGACCACCTGCTGGTTGTCAAGTACAAGGACAAAAGGGATGTCCTTCTGTTGACCACCATACACGGTGATGGCAGCGCCCTCAGCACTGTACGGGGTACCTCTGCACAGGTCTGCAAACCGGACTGTGTACTGGGGTACAACAAAAACATGGGGGGCGTTGATCTCTCCGATCAACTCCTCCAACCATACAGTGCTTTGAGAAAGGACAGGGTGTGGTACAAAAAGCTGTCCGTGCACATCGTACAAATGGCAATGCTCAACGCTTTCCTGCTGTCACGATGTGCACGCAACACCGATACGTCGTACCTTCATTTCCAGGAGGTAGTGGTTAAGGCCCTGATGTTTGGCACGAGGGAAGGAGCGGGCTCCAGTACTTCTGGAACTGAAGGTGCACATGTCGTACCAGGCCAGCATTTTCCTGGGGTGGTCCCGCCAACTGAAAAAAAAGGTAAGCCGCAAAAAAGGTGCCGAGTGTGCTACAAAAGAGGAATTCGAAGTGACACCATCTATCAATGCGACACCTGCCCCGACAAACCTGGCCTGTGTATGAAGGATTGCTTTAAATTGTACCACACCTCCATGCACTACTAATTTACTTTACAGGAAATAGAATAATTCCAAAGTTGGCACATCTAGGTAAGTTCTCTGGGGGTCTACTTTCCAAAATGTTGTCACTTGTGGGTTTTTTTCCTGTTTAGGCACATCAGGGGCTCTGCAAACGGAACATGACGCCCGCAGACGATTCCATCAAAGTCTGCATTCAAAAACGTCAGTACTTCCCTTTCGAGCCCCAACGTGTGCCCAAACAGTTTTTTCCCACATGTGGGGTACCAGCGTACTCAGGGCAAATTGGACAACAACTTTTGTGGTCCAATTTCTCCTGTTACCCTTGGGAAATTAAAAAATTGGGGACTAAAAGATCATTTTTGTGGGCAAAAAATAGGATTTTTTATTTTCCCGCACGGGCGGTATAAACTTTAGTGAAACACTTGGGGGTTCAAAGTTCTCACCACACATCTAGACAAGTTCCTTAGGAGGTCTAGTTTCCAAATTGGGGTCACTTGTGGGGGATTTCCACTTTTTAGGCACATCAGGGGCTCGTCAAATGGAACGTGACGGCTGCAGAAGATTCCATCAAAGCCTGCGTTCCAAAACGTCACTACTTCCCTTCCGAGCCCTGACGTGTGCCCAAACAGTAGTTTTCTCCCACATGTGGGGTACCAGCGTACTCAGGGCAAATTGGACAACAACTTTTGTGGTCCAATTTCTCCTGTTACCCTTGGGAAATTAAAAAATTGGGGACTAAAAGATCATTTTTGTGGGCAAAAAATAGGATTTTTTATTTTCCCGCACGGGCGGTATAAACTTTAGTGAAACACTTGGGGGTTCAAAGTTCTCACCACACATCTAGTCAAGTTCCTTAGGAGGTCTAGTTTCCAAATTGGGGTCACTTGTGGGGGATTTCCACTTTTTAGGCACATCAGGGGCTCGTCAAATGGAACGTGATGGCTGCAGAAGATTCCATCAAAGCCTGCGTTCCAAAACGTCACTACTTCCCTTCCGAGCCCCAACGTGTGCCCAAACAGTAGTTTTCTCCCACATGTGGGGTACCAGCGTACTCAGGGCAAATTGGACAACAACTTTTGTGGTCCAATTTCTCTTGTTACCCTTGGGAAATTAAAAAATTGGGGACTAAAAGATCATTTTTGTGGGCAAAAAATAGGATTTTTTATTTTCCCGCACGGGCGGTATAAACTTTAGTGAAACACTTGGGGGTTCAAAGTTCTCACCACACATCTAGACAAGTTCCTTAGGAGGTCTAGTTTCCAAAATGGGGTCACTAGTGGGGGGTTTCCACTGTTTAGGCACATCAGGGGCTCACCAAACGCGACATGGCGTCCAATCTCAATTCCAGCTAATTTTAGCTTGAGAAAGTCTTATGGCGCTCCTTCCCTTCTGAGCCCTGCCATGCGCCTAAACAGTGGTTCCCCCCCACATATGGGGTATTGGCGTACTCAGGACAAATTGGACTACAACTTTTGTCATCCAATTTCTTCAGTTACCCTTGTGAAAATAAAAAATTGGGGACTAAACCATCATGTTTGTGGAAAAAATAGGATTTTTTATTTTCACGCACGGGCGGTATAAACTTTGGTGAAGCACTTGGGGGATAAAAGTGCTCACCACACATCTAGATAAGTTCCTTAGGGGGTCTAGTTTCCAAAATGGGGTCACTTGTGGGGGGTTTCCACTGTTTAGGCACATCAGGGGCTCACCAAACGCGACATGGCGTCCAATCTCAATTCCAGCTAATTTTAGCTTGAAAAAGTCTTATGGCGCTCCTTCCTTTCTGAGCCCTGCCATGCGCCCAAACAGTGGTTCCGCCCCACATATGGGGTATTGGCGTACTCAGGACAAATTGGACTACAACTTTTGTGGTCCGATTTCTTCAGTTACCCTTGTGAAAATTAAAAATTGGGGACTAAACCATCATGTTTGTGGAAAAAATACGTTTTTTTATTTTCACGTACGGGCGGTATAAACTTCTGTGAAGCACTTGGGGATAAAAGTGCTCACCACACATCTAGATAAGTTCCTTAGGGGGTCTAGTTTCCAAAATGGGGTCACTAGTGGGGGGTTTCCACTGTTTAGGCACATCAGGGGCTCACCAAACGCGACATGGCGTCCAATCTCAATTCCAGCTAATTTTAGCTTGAGAAAGTCTTATGGCGCTCCTTCCCTTCTGAGCCCTGCCATGCGCCCGAACAGTGGTTCCGCCCCACATATGGGGTATTGGCGTACTCAGGACAAATTGGACTACAACTTTTGTGGTCCAGTTTCTTCAGTTACCCTTGTGAAAATTAAAAATTGGGGACTAAACCATCATGTTTGTGGAAAAAATACGTTTTTTTATTTTCACGTACGGGCGGTATAAACTTCTGTGAAGCACTTGGGGGATAAAAGTGCTCACCACACATCTAGATAAGTTCCTTAGGGGGTCTAGTTTCCAAAATGGTGTCACTTGTGGGGGGTTTCCACTGTTTAGGCACATCAGGGGCTCACCAAACGCGACATGGCGTCCAATCTCAATTCCAGCTAATTTTAGCTTGAAAAAGTCTTATGGCGCTCCTTCCCTTCTGAGCCCTGCCATGCGCCCAAACAGTGGTTCCGCCCCACATATGGGGTATTGGCGTACTCAGGACAAATTGGACTACAACTTTTGTGGTCCAAATTCTTCAGTTACCCTTGTGAAAATTAAAAATTGAGGACTAAACCATTATGTTTGTGGAAAAAATACGTTTTTTTATTTTCACGTACGGGCGGTATAAACTTCTGTGAAGCACTTGGGGG
Organism: Ranitomeya variabilis; assembly: GCF_051348905.1. Taxonomy (NCBI): domain Eukaryota; kingdom Metazoa; phylum Chordata; class Amphibia; order Anura; family Dendrobatidae; genus Ranitomeya; species Ranitomeya variabilis. Next base: position 290,653,317 of record NC_135232.1, on the reverse strand, counting down.
ATAAAAGTGCTCACCACACATCTAGATAAGTTCCTTAGGGGGTCTAGTTTCCAAAATGGGGTCACTTGTGGGGGGTTTCCACTGTTTAGGCACATCAGGGGCTCACCAAACGCGACATGGCGTCCGATCTCAATTCCAGCTAATTTTAGCTTGAAGAAGTCAAATGGCGCTCCTTCCCTTCTGAGCCCTGCCATGAGCCCAAACAGTGGTACCCCCCCACATATGGGGTATCAGCGTACTCAGGACAAATTGGACAACAACTTTTGCAGTCCAATTTCTCCTGTTACCTTTGGGAAAATAAAAAAAATGTTGCTAAAAGATCGTTTTCATGACTAAAAAGTTAAATTTTCATTTTTTCCTTCAACATTGCTTTAGCTCTCATGAAGCACCAGAAGGGTTAATAAACTTCTTGGATGTGGTTTTGATCAGCTTGAGGGGTGCAGTTTTTAGAATGGTGTCACTTTTGGGTATTTTTTGCTATATAGACCCCTAAATGTGACTTCAAATGTGAGGTGGTCCCTAAAAAAAATGGTTTTGTAAATTTTGTTGTAAAAATGAGAAATTGCTGGTCAACTTTTAACCCTTATAACTCCCTAACAAAAAAAAAATTTGTTTCCAAAATTGTGCTGATGTAAAGTAGACATGTGGGAAATGTTACTTATTAAGTATTTTGTGTGACAAATCTCTGTGATTTAAGGGCATAAAAATTCAAAGTTGGAAAATTGCAAAATTTTCAAAATTTTCGCCAAATTTCCATTTTTTTTGCAAATAAACGCAGGTAATATCAAAGAAATTTTACCACTATCATGAAGTACAATATGTCACGAGAAAACAATGTCAGAATCGCCAAGATCCGTTGAAGCGTTCCAGAGTTATTACCTCATAAAGGGACAGTGGTCAGAATTGTAAAAATTGGCCCAGTCATTAACGTGCAAACCACCCTCGGGGCTTAAGGGGTTAAAACTAATGACAGTCAAAAAAAATAAAGTGCTCGTGATTACCAGTGCGCTTAATAAAATAGTACAGTCTCACCCAATTGTTGTCTCCTGGTTCTCCAAGGTTTCATATAGGACCAGGATATGTGACACCAGAATATAGAAAGAAGGAGGACGGGGGGGGGGGGAGAATTTGGAGCCTACTTTCCCTATCGTGCCCTCTGCAAAAAACTCCCGCCCTCACAAGGGCAGTACCCAAGTATGAGCCTACTTTGTGGTGCCCATGGAAAATTTAGCCTCCCTGGATAATATGTCTTCCCTTCCCAGCACGTTTCCTCCCCTGTTCAGGGGGTTCATCTGGTGAAGTTGTCCAGTCTAATGGAGGTCTTCTGCAGTGGCAGATATGACTTCCCTATGTGAAGGATGCCTCAGTGTGAGGATAAAAAGGTATCTCTCTTATTCAGTACTTGCTGCCATTATATAGAGTTGTGGGCGGTACTAAAGTTCGGTGTCTGTCATCACTTCCCTTTTCTCTGTAGGTCAGGTAGTAGCCTATATGTGCTCCCTTTTGATAAGTCATATATACAGTAGTTAATAGTGCTCACACGCAACATATCTTATTCCCTTTTTTTTATATATATATCTTATTGCCTTCATATATTCTGGCTAAATGCCACTCTGCGCATGCGCTTTATCATTTACCTGGTCACAGGTACTGCTAAGTCATTCCACAGCAACTGCGCAAGCGCATTTGGGCCATTCAGGCACTCCGTTCATGTGACCGCAGGTCCTGGTGGATGCCGCTTCAATGTTTCTCACTGCGCGTGCGCACCCCTAGTAAAGTGCACGCGCATTAGCCTTTGGGCATACCGGCCACGTGACCGCAGGTCCTAGTCACTGATACTTAGAAATGTATCATTGCGCGTGCGCATTCCCTGGAAAATCCGCAGGTCTTGGTCTACCCGCACGTATAGCAGTTGCCAACGCTTACTGTAGGATATAAATGGGGTTTTACATAAAACATGCATTTATCTCTAACTATTCATATGCAATTATATACATTTAGCTTAATCCCTTCAGGATGGGAATATCATAGCTGCGCTCGGGAGCAAGGTAGTGATATTATTTATGGTGTATTTTATCCCACCGATACCACCCTCATTTTCAGTACACATATGAGATATGTTCACTGCATAGAGCTCCGGCTCACGCATTCTTTTTAATGCCTACCGTTAGTCTATTATGTTAATGCAGTGAAATTATGAACCCATGTTTGCTGCAAATGCAGCCAGAGTTTGAGGATTAAGGTCACTGATTCAACCTTTATTGGGGGTCATCTTCTTAAGCCCGTCCACTACCCCCCGTTGAGACACTCGCATCACCCAGTGATTGCCATTGTCATTATCCGATTCATGAGGATGTTAAGGAGATAGACGAGTTTTCATAAAAAGCAGCTAAAATTAAGCTGCTCATTAAGACCTAGGGGCTGTTTGGTATCCAGCCGGTAGATCCAGCGGCATTCTCTTTGTAGAATTATTCTGTCATGGTTTCCACCTCTAATGGGTGCTCTTACCCGGTCAATACCCATAAATTTAATGACTCCACAGTTTCCACCATGACAGTTATTTACATGTTTTGCTAGTGGTGTTACCCCAATGACTTTAGCCAGTTCCTGGTCCATTTGAAGAACATTCCAATGTTTCTTCAGAACATCCCGTGCTGCTGATGCCCCATTATCAAATGTAGTGATTAGACGAATAATTCCCTGGTTCTCCTCACTTCTTATTTTAGGTTTCAATAAACCCTCTCTAGGTTGTGTTTGTGCAAATTGGAACGATTCCCTCAAGACCCCGTCCGGATAGCCTCTCCTCTGGAATCTCTCTCTTAAGTCATTTGCCCAGTATGTAAAGTCTTTATTCTCTGAGCAATTCCATTTTAATCTTAGATATTGTCCCTTCGGTATTCCTTTTTTCTGTGTGGTCGGGTGATGACTATCCCATCTTAACAGGGAAATTGTTGATGTGGGCTTACGAAAAATAGAGGTTGTTAGTGTACCTTTGTCCTTTGTTATATCTGATACAGATATTGATTTTGTCTTGTGGAGCGGCACGAAGGACATGTTTGAATAATTTGTAACGGTCCTGAATGTTAATGAAATTGGTCTCCGGTTTACCTCCATAATCGAGACACAAAGGCTACCGTTTTTGGATATCGAAGGACTTGTTTGAATCTGTCCTGTAACCTGCGCTGTTTTGTTCAACCTTGGCCTTGCGCAGTTTGCGCTGCCCATCTTCTGACATCATTTGGTGTCAGGCGGACTGGGCCTGCGCGGCCATGCTGCCCGAGATCCCGCCCCGCAGTCTCTTCTGATTTAATCACACTGCAGGCCTGGGATCCATGGGCATGCGCAGTGCATATCTTCACCTCAGGCTCTCATTCATCTCCCTCCGCCTTCTTCAGACTGTGCACCATCAGCTTATCCCTACTAGCATGCCACGGCCATGACGCCGCACAGTCTGATGAAGCCGAAAGGAGTTGAGTGAGAGGCGAAGATACGCACTGTGCATGCCCATGGATCCCAGGCCCGCAGTGTGATTACATTAGAAGACACTGCGAGGCGGGATCTCTGGCAGCGCGGACGCACAGGCGCAGCCAGCCTGACACCAAATGATGTCAGAAGACGGGCAGCAATATCTGAGCATGGCCAAGGTTGAACATAACAGCGCAGGCTCCAGGACAGATTCAAACAACGCTGAGGAGTCGGCGCACGGCTCCAAGGGGGTAGGAATAACGGCTGTGCTGCGTCCCATTACGAAGGAAAGTCCCACCTCCGGGTCGGTTTCACTGTATCAGGGGACACATTTTATAAGTGTTTAGTTCTGCGTTTGCAAGGAGCATAATTAAAAGAGACACCTTTTCCTTTGGCAGCATTAGTGCTGCACAAGTTGGCTCTTTCAGCTACAAACGCCTGGGGGGGGTTAAAGGTTACCTTTCAACTTGCTCCAATTAGGCCTCAGCCTACACTTTGCTCCTCCTGCTGTCCCTGGGCTCTAACACTGCCAGTTGGTGCTCGGAAGTGCTGTCTGCACAGTTAACAGTTGCTCCTCTGTTATTGGGGTTCAGTAACGCCAGCTGCTCCCATGCTGTGTTGCGGCAATAACTCTAGCCTGCTCCTCCTGCTGTCCCTGGGCTCTAACACTGCCAGTTGGTGCTCAGAAGTGCTGTCTGCACAGTTAACAGTTGCTCCTCTGTTATTGGGGTTCAGTAACGCCAGCTGCTCCCATGCTGTGTTGCGGCAATAACTCTAGCCTGCTCCTCCTGCTATCCCTGGGCTCTAACACCACCAGTTGGTGCTCAGAAGTGCTGTCTGCACAGTTAACAGTTGCTCCTCTGTTATTGGGGTTCAGTAATGCTGGCTGCTCCCCTGCTGTGTTGCGGCAATAACTCTAGCCTGCTCCTCCTGCTATCCCTGGGCTCTAACACCGCCAGTTGGTGCTTGCAATTGCTGTCTGCACAGTTAACAGTTGCTCCTCTGTTATTGGGGTTCAGTAATGCCAGCTGCTCCCCTGCTGTGTTGCGGCAATAACTCTAGCCTGCTCCTCCTGCTATCCCTGGGCTCTAACTCCGCCAGTTGGTGCTCAGAAGTGCTGGCTGCACAGAGAAAAACACTTGCCACTGTGTCAGTGGGGTTCAGTAATGCCAGCTGTTCCCCTGCTGTGTAGCCGTCAACGTGTCCTGCAAACGCCATGCAGACACAACATACAATAAGCTGCCTCCAGTGCAGGCTTCGGCCTACACTCTGTTCCTCTGCTCCTCCTTGATTCCCTGGGCTCTATCACCGCCAGTTGGTGCTCGGAAGTGCTGGCTGCACAGAGAAAAACACTCGCCACTGTGTCAGTGGGGTTCAGTAACGTCAGCTGTTTCCCTGCTGTGTAGCCAGCAATGTGTCCTGCAAACACCTCGCAGACACAACAGACAATAAGCTGCCTCCCTCCAGTGCAGGCTTCAGCCCACACTCTGCTCCTCTGCTCCTCCTTGATTCCCTGGGCTCTATCACCACCAGTTGGTGCTCGGAAGTGCTGGCTGCACAGAGAAAAACACTCGCCACTCTGTCAGTGGGGTTCAGTAACGCCAGCTGTTCCCCTGCTGTGTAGCCGGCAACGTGTCCTGCAAATGCCATGCAGACACAAAAGACAATAAGCTGCCTCACTCCAGTGCAGGCTTCGGCCTACACTCTGCTCCTCTGCTCCTCCTTATTCCCTGGGCTCTAACACTGCCAGTTGGTGCTCGGAAGTGCTGGCTGCACAGAGAATAACACTCGCCACTGCGTCAGTGGGGTTCAGTAATGCCAGCTGTTCCCCTGCTGTGTAGCCAGCAATGTGTCCAGCAAACCCCATGCAGACACAACAGACAATAAGCTGCCTCCAGTGCAGGCTTCAGCCTACACTCTGCTCCTCCTTGATTCCCTGGGCTCTAACACCGCCAGTTGGTGCTCGGAAGTGCTGGCTGCACAGAGAAAAACACTCGCCACTATGTCAGTGGGGTTCAGTAATGCCAGCTGTTCCCCTGGTGTGTAACCAGCAACGTGTCCTGCAAACGCCACGCAGACACAACAGACAATAAGCTGCCTCCAGTGCAGGCTTCGGCCTACAATCTGCTCCTCCTTGATTCCCTGGGCTCTAACACCGCCAGTTGGTGCTCGGAAGTGCTGGCTGCATAGAGAAAAACACTTGCCACTGTGTCAGAGGGGTTCAGTAACACCAGCTGTTCCCCTGCTGCGTAGCCAGCAACGTGTCCTGCAAATGCCACGCAGACACAACAGACACTAAGCTGCCTCCAGTGCAGGCTTCGGCCTACACTCTGCTCCCCCTACTGACCCTTGGCTCCAACACCGCTAGTTGGGGCTCTAGGAAGACAATCTTGAATAGGTCCCCCTGGTTCCAGTACCATCAGCTAGTTCCAGGCAGAGCCTTTGGCTTAGGTGCCTCCTTCGGGGTATCTGAGTTCCACCAACGTCAGGTGGTCCTTGGTAGTGCTTTCTGGCACGGGTACCTCCTGTTTAGTAACCGGGTTCCAGTAATGTCATCTGGTCCTCGGTAGTTCCATTGGCTCTTGGACCTTCGGCTACCCATCCGGGTTCCAGTACCATCAGCTGGTTCTCAGCAGTGTCTTTTGCTCTTGCACCTTCTGCTCCCCATCCTGGTTCCAGTACCATCAGCTGGTTCAGGGCAGAGCCTTTGGCTTAGGTGCATCCTTCTGGGTATCCGAGTTCCACCAACGTCAGGTGGTCCTTGGTAGTGCTTTCTGGCACGGCACCTCCTGCTTAGTAACCGGGTTCCAGTAACGTCAGCTGGTCCTCGGTAGTTCCATTGGCTTTTGGACCTTCGGGTAGCCATCTGAGTTCCAGTTCCATCAGCTTGTTCTCGGCATTTTCTCAGCCTTCTTGTACCTTCTGCTACATTTCCAATTTCAAGACCCTAAAGACGACAACCCGGAAGACCGAGAAGCAGAAGAACAAGAGGCTGCAGAACAAAGAGCAGAAGAACATTAAGCATAAGACTAAATATCAGAGCAAAAGATATTATCTAAATTCTAAGCAGAAGAAGACTAAGCAGTGTATGGGGGTGAGTCCGTTCCTCCTCGTGGTGCCCCTGTAAAAAGCCTGCTGCTGCAGGTCTAACTGAACGCGGACAAATCCTGTTGTAACTCTTTTGTGACAGGTAAACTTCCAACTACAGGAATGCCTGTCACAAATAAGAATATGATGAAGAAGTAGAATATGAAGAAGAAAAATAGTTTAATAAAAAGAATATGAAGAATGTAACAAAAAAAAATAATAGCTAGAAGATGAAGAAGAAGATGAATAAGGTGATGAAGAAGTTGATGTCAAAGATGCTGCTGAGGATGATGAAGAAGAAAGTGTGGGAGAAGTAAAAAAGGTGAAGGGCATGGAAGTAGTGAAACATCAATATCTGACAAAATAAAAAAAATCTTAACATAGTCAATATCTTTGTAACTCACAACGTATTAAAAAAAAAATAAAATTCCTGCTATTCTATTTGATTGGGCTAAACCTCTATGCCTTTAATGTCTCCGCCACCTCCCCCAATACATCCTACATTATTCTTAGTTGTTTTCCTTCATGTAGAATGAACCTACAAGGAAAGAAAGGGTTTATTTTAATTCCGATATTTTGGTCCCATTGACTTGCATTGGTATCGGGTATCGGTATCGGCGATATCCGATATTTTTTTTATATCGGCCGATCCAATCCGATACCGATACTTTCCAATATCGGAAGGTATCGCTCAACACTACAACACTAATTATGAGTAAAAAATCTTGCTTTACTATGTTCGCAGTAGTGTGGGCCTTTGGCTTTTCAAGTTCTTCTTTTCACTCTTCTAGCACTCTGTGGTTATCATTCTGTGGACCAAAAGAGATCAATCTTTTTGTTTGTGAAATCCCTCAAGTACTTGCATTATCCTGCTCAGATATTTCTTTAAATAAACATGTGCTTATAGTTACAGATCTTATATTAGGACTTATCTGTATTATTCAAATTTTTATTTCATATCTATTCATACTGTTCGCTATATTAAATATTCGTTCAGCTGAAGGCAAGAAAAAAGCTTTTTCTACTTGTGCCTCTCATATCACTGTTGTTCTGTTATTTTATGGAACTTTAATTTTCGCCTACTTTAAACCAGCTGATGAATCATCAAATTTAGACAAAGAGATTGCTGTATTTTATACCATTGTTATACCAATGCTGAACCCAATCTTGTGTAGTTTAAGGAACAAAGAAGTAAATTAATCCTTTCAAAAAATTATTTTTAGAAAAATATTGACTGCAGATAAATTCTAATCTTCAAAACCATTATCCAGAATACAAAGAAAATTTGCATACATACTGTATTGCTCAATCTACTGTTTTATCAGTTCTGCTAGTTCTTTTATAGAGAATTGCTTTTCAAAATTAATGCTACTTACAATTAGCAAAAGTGTGTTATTCACTATCCAGTATTATAAGTATTTATGACCAGAAATGGCCAAATAGTAAAAAAAAAGATATGAATAATAAAGTGCAAATTACAGTACTTAAAAAAAAAAAAAAATAATAACATTAAAATATCTTGACCCATTGCCAGTTCGATCCGCCTAAGCACCTGCATCAGATGCTCTAGGTGATCCTCCCATGTGGGAATGAAGATGGCAATATGGGCCTTCCAAGGCTGCCTGAAGCTTGTTCTGTGGTACGGGGATCAGTACCCACACTTTCTGACCCACTTGGTAGGTCCTTTCACAAGCATTCTGGTCGTACCTGAGCTTCTGGTCAGCCTGAGCCTGGGCCATATTGTCCTGCACCAGCCGAGACAAGGCCGTCATTTTGTCCGGGAAGTGCACAACGTACTAAAAAACCAACAATCCAGGGGTGGCCAAGTCTCCTTCCCATGCCTCTTTCGCCAGAGCAAGGGGCCCTCGTACACGTAGCCCATACAGGAGCTCGAAGGGGGCGAACCCCATTGAGGCCTGTGGAGCTTTCCGGTAGGCAAATAGTAGGTGAGGGAGGTATGGTTCCCAGTCGCTCCCGTGGGAGTCGTCAACCAACTTCCTAAGCATCTGCTTGAGGGTGCCATTGAACTGCTTGCACAGACCATTAGTCTGCGGATGGTATGGGCTGGCCACCAGATGTTGCACCTGTATTTGCTTACAAAGGGACTCCATCAGCTGCGACATGAACTTGGTCCCTCGGTCAGTGAGCATTTCCTGGGGAAATCCCACTCTGAAGAAAATCTCCAGTAAAGCGGTGGCCACCTTGTCACCCCTAGTGGATGACAAGGCTACCGCTTCTGGGTACCAGGTAGCATAATCCACTACCGTTAGTATGTAGCGTTTTCCGGAGCGGCTAGGAATGGACAGTGGTCCAATGAGATCCACAGCCACTCTCCAGAAAGGCTCATCAATGATGGGCAATGGCACCAGTGGCGCTTTGGGGTGCTGCCCTGCCTTCCCCACTCTCTGACAGGTGTCACACGAACGGCAGTGGGCAGCCACATCGTTCCCCATTTTACGCCAGTAGAAATGCTGGGCTAGCCTGGCCTTGGTCTTAGCAATCCCTAAGTGTCCCTGCATCGGAACCTCATGTGCGATCTGCAACAACTCCGCCCGGAATGGATAGGGTACCACTAACTGTTGGTCCCTAGGCCACGCTTCTGGATACCCTTGCTGAACAGACACCCGGTACAGCCGTCCCTGGTCCCAGACAACCCGCTTGATGTCTAAGTCCATGAAAGGCTGTGCTGCCTGCTCCTTAAGGGCCTCCAGGCTGTCAACGGCCTCCAACGCTGCCTGAAACCCCTGACTGGACATGGCCAGAATGGACAAAACTGCCACGTCTTCTGTCAGTTCCCCAGGACCCGTCTCCAGGCCTCCCCCTGGCTCAGCAGCCACTTAGTCAGAAAGGGGAAGGCCGTCAGACCTTTGCGAGGCTCCTTGGGCTCCAGCACTGCCACTCCTGGTGACAGCGGCCATGACCGCTGTAACCCTGGGTAATGCTTGCCTCCCCTTGGCTTCCACACAAGTCGCCGAGTCAGTTGGACCAGCCTGGTCTCCTGGCATCCCAGATGTGGAGACCTCCTGCCCTGGGGCCTTACCTGGAAGCTCCACCTCTCCTGTGACAGCCCCAATGCCATTGGCACGTTCCCCTTCCTGCAGCTGCGCAGAACCCAGCAGTCTGGACTCATCTAGGGGCCCTACCAATCATGCAGCAGCCCCTCCCACCAACTCTGGTTCTGGCATTGCAGCTACCTGCCCCTACCTCTCCCTCCAGAGCACATGGTCTCATCACACCTGTGGCATTCTCACACCTTCCTATGTCTTCTGGCTCTGTCTCATCTGCAGGCTCTGCATGTGCCCTGCCAGTGCAGGAGTGACACTCAGCCCCCACCTCCCCCTTGACGCAGAATGAACAAGCAACACACTTATAATATTGCTAGCAGTAGACAAATCAAGACACAGTGGGGGACCAGGACTTGGGGTCTCAGTAGCCACATACTGTGACACTAGCCACCCCAAATCCATCCCATGTAAAACACTCGCGAGAATATTCGCCGACACTCCCACCTCCCTCATTCCCCTCCCTGTGCCCCAGTCCAGATGAACCCTGGTGACGGACAGCGCCAGTTCAATGCCCCCAATCCCAGAGATGGCAAGGGTTTTTCTGGGTAACAAGTCCTGGGGGGACACCATCTCAGGCCACACAAAGGTCATATCGGCACCCGTGTCCCGCAGTCTCGTAGCGGCGGAATGGTTTACAGTGATGGACTGGTAATTGCCACGAGACCTCCCACCACCCCACCCACACACATGACAGGGGATGGTTTCCGGATGAGGCCTGGGCCTTGGGGCGCTGGCAACACATGGTCCTGAAGTGTCTGGGTTGATTGCAGAGGTGACACCTCCTAGGTTCTGCCCCTGGCCTGGAGAGGGAAACAGATGGTGGCGCTCCTTGCATTCTAGGGGCTGGGAAAACAGGGGCAGGATGAGTCTTACCCCCTCTCCAGGTGCTGTGGGCTTCCCGCTTGGCTTCAGGGGCCTTGTTATCTACATATTAATCTGCCAGGGCGGCTGTAGCAGCCTGTGGTTTCCAGTCACGAAGGTACTGTTGAAGATCCTCTGGGCAGTTCCACAAGAATTGCTCTGTGACAAGCACCTCCTGGATCTCCTGGCTGGTGGTGAGCTCTAGACCCTTGGTCCAGTGCTCTGCAGCTCTCATAAGGGCCCGCATGTGGTCGGCCATGTCCTTGGGGCCTTTTTGCCGGCTCCGGAACTTCCTGCGGTAAGACTTCGGAGTGAGGTAGAACTGGTGGATAAGGGTCTGTTTGCTCTCATAGCTCTGTTCCACCCTGGCAGGTAAGTTGCCCAAAACTTCCAGAGACTTACCCCTCAAACGGGGGGTCAGGTACTTGGCCCAATCATCCGAGGCCAGATGGTGCTGTCGGCAGGTCCGCTCAAAGGCTCGCAGAAAGGAGTCCAGATCTCCATCCTTCTCCAGCAAGGGGAAGTCCTCGGCTCGGACCTGGGCTGTCTTGGGTTCCAGACGTGCTGTGGTGAGTTGTAGGAGACCCTGCTGGGTGCTCTGCCACTTCAGGAGGGCTGTGAAGGCTTCCTCATGCCCCGCCTTGAGACTTGCCAGGGCATATTGAAAGAGGGCCTCCGGGGAGAAGGGCAGTAGGCGGCGCTCTCCTGTGGCAGGGTAGTGCACTGGTGGTGAGGCACTTGGGGCTCCCAGGAGGGACCCCCCTGGTTCACCCCTTCTTCGGAACTAATACAGTAATTCTCCACATTACGGGCTACCTCTGCGGCCATCATTCTTGTCCGACTTAGGCTACGTTCACATTTGCGGTGTGCGCCGCAGTGTCGTCGCCGCAAGAAAACGATGCGTCGTGCGGCCCTATCTTTAACCCCTTCCCGACATGTGACGGTATAGTACGTCACATGTCGGGACCCCCGCTTTGATGTGCGCTCCGGCGGTGAGCGCACATCAAAGTCGCGACATGTCAGCTGTTTTTTACAGCTGACATGTGCGCGCAATAGCGGCGGGTGAAATCGCGATCACCCGCCGCTATTAACTAGTTAAATGCCGCTGTCAAACTCAGACAGCGGCATTTAACTACCGCATCCGGCCGTGCGGCCGGATATGAGCGCATCGCCGACCCCCGTCACATGATCGGGGGTCGGCGATGAGTCAGGAAGGTAACCATAGAGGTCCTTGAGACCTCTATGGTTACTGATTGCCGGTGGCTGTGAGCGCCACCCTGTGGTCGGCGCTCACAGCACACCTGCAAATCTGCTGTGTAGCAGCGATCTTATGATCACTGCTGCATAGCAGAGCCGATCGGGCTGTGCCTGCTTCTAGCCTCCCATGGAGGCTATAGAAGCATGGCAAAAGTAAAAAAAAAAAGTTTTTAAAAATGTGAAAAAAATAAAAAAAATATAAAAGTTTAAATCACCCCCCTTTCGCCCCAATCAAAATAAATCAATTAAAAAAAAACACAACCTACACATATTTGGTATCGCCGCGTTCAGAATCGCCCGATCTATCAATAAAAAAAAAGCATTAACCTGATCGCTAAATGGCGTAATGAGAAAAAAATTCGAAACGCCAGATTTACGTTTTTTTGGTCGCCACGACATTGCATTAAAATGCAATAACGGGCGATCAAAAGAACGTATCTACACCAAAATGCTATCATTAAAAACGCCAGCTCGGCACGCAAAAAATAAGCCCTCACCTGACCCCAGATCACGAAAAATGGAGACGCTACGAGTATCGGAAAATGGCGCAATTTTGTTTTGTTTTGTTTTTTGCAAAGTTTGGAATTTTTTTTCACCACTTAGGTGAAAAATAACCTAGACATGTTTGGTGTCTATAAACTCGTAGTGACCTGGAGAATCATAATGGCAGGTCAGTTTTAGCATTTAGTGAACCTAGCAAAATAGGCAAGCAAAAAACAAGTGTGGGATTGCACTTTTTTTGCAATTTCACTGCACTTGGAATTTTTTTCCCGTTTTCTAGTACACGACATGCTAAAACCAATGATGTCGTTCAAAAGTACAACTCGTCCCGCAAAAAATAAGCCCTCACATGGCCAAATTGACGGAAAAATAAAAAAGTTATGGCTCTGGGAAGGAGGGGAGCGAAAAACGAAAATGGAAAAACGGAAAAAGCTCCGGGGGTGAAGGGGTTAACATTGGCGCCGCATGGGGCCGCATGTACATGCATTGTCATGCGTTGTGTTGCGTTGTACGCCGCATGCGGCGTTAGGGCGCACCTGTCAGGGCGCGGCAAACGCAACATGTTGCATTTTTTGGGCGGCGTCGACCTTTTAAAAAACGCATGCGTCGTGTTTGCGTCGTGTTTGCGTCGTCGATGCGCCTTATTCCCCATTGAATTGTATTGACAACGCAGACGACGCAAGTACTTGTGTCGTGGTGCGTTGTACGTATATAAAAAAAAAGGGGGGTTGCCATTGTCTTTCACAAGGCTATCAGAGAAGACAGAGAGAGGATCAGAGAAGACAGAGAGAGGATCAATCTGCTTTCAAAAACTGTAAGTATATTAATTTCTCTTTGCATTTTTTTTATTCTGTGTTTTATTTCTTGATTTTGATTTAATTTGTGCAATGTTTGGTCTGTGCTATTGTACGGTTATGGCACTGTGGGTTGTTATTGAAATATTGTGTTTTTTAATCTGGTTCTGATGTACTTCTAGCGTTATATGATGGCGTTTCTTGTCTTCGGCCTTGCTTGATTTTGGATTGGTTTTGGATTGGTTTTGGATTGGTTTTGGGTTGTTCTGGTGTCATGCGGTTGATCAATGTCTTTTTTTTTGGCTGATTTTTTATTGTTAAATTTCTGGTGCATGTCTTTTTCTGGTTTCTATTGTTGGGGGTAACCGTATGGCATTTTCTTGGCTCATGTCTTGCTGTGTTTTATTATGCTGTTGGCATTTTTTTTTTCTTTCCTTGAGTGTCTTTTCTTGCTGGTGGGGGGGCAACATTTATGATGTTTCATTTGTATTGTATTGTACCGTGTGGCTATATGCCATTCTATTTTCAATTGTATTTTTTTTTTTTTTTTTTTAAATCTCTGATGGTTTTACGTCGTTTTCCGTATGGCATATATCTCCTTCCTTGACTGTTTGCATTGCCAAGTGTGTAATATGCATGTTTTTTTGTTTTTTTGGTGTGGCACTTTTTTTTTAGTTTCATGGTTTTTTTTTTCTATTTGACTATGGTTTATCTTTTGGGTTGCTGTATATTGTAAAACAGCGGTTGTCCGGTAATGTTTATTGCTTATTATCTAGAATGGTATTTATCACCTTTTTCTGATGTATTTCTGTGGTTATATGTCACCAGATGGTGTTGTTTTGGATCATGTCTTGTTGTAATTGTAAAGTATGGCGTTCATTAGTTTGCTATTTCATTGTGCCTTTTTTTTTCCTGTATAAATAAAGGTTTTGTTTTTTTTATTTTTTTTTATTTTTTAAAATTTGGACATAGGTGTCTATTTTTGCTTAATTTTGTTTGGGTCTATTCTGGATGAAACTTTTTCATAGTCTGCATTGTGTTGTATCTTCTATTGTATTCTCTTGCAATGTATGGCGTTGTGGTGTCGCTTGTTGAGTTTGCATTGTCCTATCAGTCAACAGTCCATTGTGGTTGTTATTTTTTTGGGGGGGCTATTTTATTGTATGTGGCATTGTTAGCTTTGGATGTGATTTTTTGCTCATTTTATCATTGCAGAACAAACTTGCAAGAATGGCGAGTGACTCAGAACATAGCCAATCGGCGCAGGGGAGTGCGGTGAGTAATTATGTCCAGTTGCTTACTATTCGCTGTCATTTGTAGCATTGGCAATAATTTTTGTCTACAATTTTTACAGGCTTCTTCAAGTGAGGGGGAAGGCACTCAGCGGGAGCAGAGAGCTCGGGGCCAAGGTGTGGCGTCAAGATGGCGAGTGAGTATTTTTTTTTTTTTTTTTCTTGACTAGCATCCTGCTGTGAGGAACAGTACATTTGAGGAGCATCCTGCTTTCACTAGGGATAGCTTTTAAGGGCTGCAAGTATTGGGGGAAGGTAACATAAAGTTGAACTCCCTGCACAAAAACATACCTAAATACAGGTGTAGAAACCAGAAATATACATACATCAAATGGCAAAGACAGGACAGGGCAAAGGTACATATCATGACAGGTGCTGGTGGTTGTTAATATTTGCATATTTGTAACCTTAATGTTTTCTAATTTTTCTAGGTTTCACAACGGGACCAAAGAGATAGTGGGATTGATGTGGACCTCCTTATCACCTGCATACAGGAGCGTGGCCCGTTGTGGGACAGCCGTGACCCCCGGCACATGGACCAGGTGGTGTTGAGGCGTTTGTGGGTTGAGGTGGCAAAGTCGCTGTGGGATGGCTTTGAAAGCGCTTCAAGCAGTGACAAAAGCAACTTTGGTGAGTATTGCTGATACGCCGTGCTGATACGCTGCTATGACCCATCATGCCAGGATAAACACAACCGTGTGTGATGCGATCAACGCCTTCAACTTTGCATCGCACACGGTTGTTTTATCCTTTTTAAATGCTAAATATGTAACCTTTTTTTTCTTTGCATTCACAGTTAAAAAGTTGAGGACCAGATGGCGATCCATGAAGGACCGTTTCAATAAGGGGCTCTGTAATGAGGAGGAGCAAGCTCGGAGTGGTGCTGCTGTGGCCAAGTCTGTGCCCTATAAGTACAACAGGGCATTACAGTTCCTAAGACCGATCCTTGGCCGCCGACAGTAAGTATTTTGTCCACATACCATATTGCACAACCACATTGTACATTGCCCAGCCACGTACATTGTGCATCCACATAGTATATTGGCAGGCCACTATATCGCAGCCACATAGTACACGTTCTAGCCACATATCCACATAGTATATTTCCCAGGCACATAGTGTATTGGCCATCCATGTAGTCAGCGTAGCATATTGGCCATCCACGTAACTTTTTCCCTAGTGGGATGGTATATAGCCCATTAGTAATTTTTTGGGTTAAGCGTGAGTCCTTGTAGTCCATGACAGGTTACGTTCTGAGTCAGGGTAGTTCTGATCGCAGGAATAATGATGACGTCTCGATCACATGATCCTAACGTCATGGCCGTTCCTGCGATCAGATCAGCAAAGTCACTGTGTATTTTTTTTTTTTAAGTTTTATCTTGACTTTAAATTTTATCCTTTTTTGCGGCATGTGCAGCGTCAATAAAGATTTTTGGACAAAAAAGTTTTTTACCGATGACAGTGGTATGCGGTCAAAAGGCTTTGGCAGCGGGAAGGAGCAGTCATTTTCTGCCGTTGGTATGTCCATGATTGTTATCGTCAGCCATAACGGTCAGCTGGCGATAACAATCAGCAATTTATTATAGGCCACACAGACTGAGAAACAGAGGATTGTAATGTATTGTTGTGTCATGTAATGTTAATTTTATTACAGGAGTTGGCGTATGTGATAGGTTATTAATTGAAGACTAATTTTTCCCTTATCTTTTCACAGAACACACAGCAGCACCCTCGAGCGAGCTCGCCCCTCAGGAGCGGACCTTCATGAATCGCCATCTGACCCGTCACAGCCCTCCCACAGCGACAGCAGGCTTGCACCACCATCTGGAGAACCGGCAGCCGGTCCATCAGGTGTTCCCCTGCCCGAGGCCTCTGGCACTCCTTCGTTCGGGAATTCCCGACAGCGCCAGCGGGCCTCAGACAGGCCAACCATGCCCGAATTTTTGCATTTGAGCACGGTCTTCCAGAACTGTTTCAAGGCATTGGGCGATAGAATGGACACTGCTCTGTCCAATATCGACCGGCGCCTTGAAAATATGGAATCCGAGCTCTCGAGGACGGCAAAACATTTTTTTAGTGCCATTGCTAAGGGCATGGTGGAACACCTTACGCCGGAACTCCAGATTTCGGTGATGCAGGCCTGCAACACTGCCTACGTGAGGGCTCTGCAGCAGGCTCGGGTCATGCAGTCAGCGACAATGCCCATAGTGCCGTCGCTGGCTAGCATGACTCCGACTCCTGCTGCAGAGCCACTCCAGCCACCCCACCGAGGTCCACGTGCGGAGCGACGCCACCACAGGCACCATAATATTGTGCCGCCGACTCCTGCTCCTGCCAGGCCCTCATCCTCCCATAGTCATCATCATGCTGTGGGAGCTGCCGCGGGAGAGCAAAGAAAGCGAAAAAGAAAGAGGACACACACTGAGGCTCTGGCTGCTCCAAGCCAGACACCAACTTCGCGGCAGGAGTCGAGCCGCAGCAGGAGCAGCCAGGGCCATTCAAGAACCAGGGCAAGACTGGTTTTGCCTCCTCCCTCCCCTACAGAGGTGGCGGTTTCGTCGCCAGTGTACCCTGAGGAGGGATTGGAACTACCATCAAGCCTATTGGACTCTGGCTCATCATCCTCCGCTTCCTCTCCCCATTCCCAACCAGAGACTTACCACTCCCCCATGGTGGCTGAGGTTGATACCCCCTAAGTTTATTTCCCCTTTTTTTTTCTGTTTCCCCCCAATAAAAATTGTTCTTTTTAAAACAACAATATTTGTTCTTATTTTGTAGTATACTTCTCGGCAATTCATGCCGTGCGCCGTCTACACATATTTTGTGCTTCAAACACCTCATATATGCAATGTCAGACAGTATTTTTACAATTTTTATTTTGCCTTTTTTTGGGTGTCTCTCATTGCTGTATGAGGTGTTTACAAACACTAAAGTGTATGAGGTGTTTACAAACACTAAGGGTATGTGTCCACGTTCAGGATTTGGTCAGGATTTTACATCAGTATTTGTAAGCCAAAACCAGGAGTGGGTGATAAATACTGAAGTGGAGCATATGTTTCTATTCTACTTTTCCACTAATTGTTCCACTCCTGGTTTTGGCTTACAAATACTGATGAAAAATCCTGACCAAATCCTGATGCAATCCTGAACGTGGACACATACCCTAAAGGTACCTTCACACTTAAGCAACGCTGCAGCGAAAAAGACAATGATGCAGATCACTGCAGCGTCGCTATTTGGTCGCTGGAGAGCTGTCTGTGTGACAGCTCTCCAGTGACCAACGATGCCGAGGTCCCAGGGTAACCATGGTAAACACCGGGTTGATAAGCGCAGGGCCGCACTTCCGATGTTTACCCTGGTTACCAGTGTTAAACGTAAAAAAAAACAACAGTACATATACTCACAATCGCGTCCCCCGGCATCCGCTTCCCTGCACTGACTGAGTGCCGGCCCTAACAGCAGAGCGGTCACGTCACCGCTGTGCTGTGCATTCACTTTACGGCCGGTGCTCAGTCAGTGCAGGAAGCGGACACCGGGGGACACGAAGGTGAGTATATGTACTGTTGTTTTTTTTACATTTAACACTGGTAACCAGGGTAAATATCAGGTTACTAAGCGCCGCCCTGCGCTCAGTAACCCGATATTTACCCTGATTACCATTGTAAAACATCGCTGGTATCGTTGCTTTTGCTGTCAAACACAACGATACACGGCGATCTGACAACCAAATAAATATGATATGGTATGGTATAAATATGTTCTTTGAAGCAGGGTAGAAAACTTAGAAAAATTTTTTATTAAACAACAACATTTAAAAAAAAAAGGGTTCCAATTTTTTAGATTTTTTACATTTGTGAAGTATAGGTAGATGTAAAAGTTGACCTAACAAAACCAACCTAAATGGATGACATTTATTGCACAAAATACTGGAGAATTAGTTTATTATTATATTATATTTTTAGCACAGTCACAGTAGAGGTATTTATTGGTGTAGTTAAAACCAGAATACAGTCCAACAGTAACATTAACACTACACCATTTGATCTTGCCATGACACACGGCCAACATCTGAAACAAAATAGGACTCAAAACGATCCCTCATCTGCGCAATTTCCACACTTGTCCTCAGAGGATGATCATGGTAATCGGGCAATGGGTTGGCTATGGGTTCATCGAGTTCCACGTTCAGTCTCTCTTTGGCCATAATGTAATTGTGGAGAACCACACAAGCCTTCACCACCTCATCCACTGTTTCAATTTTAAGATTAATGGCGGATCCTAATATACGCCATTTGGAAACAAGGATGCCAAAGGCGCACTCCACAGTCCTTCTGGCCCTGGACAGTCTGTAATTGAAAATCCTTTTGGTGTGGTCCAAGCCCCGACTGGAGTAGGGTTTCAATAGGTTGGCAGACATTTGAAATGCCTCATCCCCAACTACAACAAATGGCATCGCAGGGCCTTCGGTGTGGGGGAGAGGTCGTGGCTGTGGGAAATGAAAATTGTTTCCATATAATTTTTGGCCCATATCCGACTCCTTAAATGTGCGTGAGTCATTTGCACGGCCAAACGCACCAATGTCCACTGCGAGAAACCTGCAGTCCGCACTGGAAATTGCCATGAGCACAGTTGAAAAGTATTTTTTATAATTGTAGAAAAGGGATTCACTTTTTGCAGGCTTGGTAATCCGAATGTGCTTTCCATCCACTGCGCCAATACAGTTTGGAAAAGAACACACTTGCTCAAATTTCTGTGCGTTGGCCTCCCAGATTTCACTTGTAGGGACGGGTAAAAATTCCTCCCGGAGATTATCCCACAAAGCACGGCATGTCTCAGCAATAATTCCGGAAAGAGTGGAGACTCCAATCCTGAATTGAAAATGAAGTGATCTCAAGGTCTCTCCGGTAGCCAGGAAACTGCCAAGAAGATAAAGAAATTACATTAAAGTACATTGCAATTTATAAAAGTACATTGACCATACCAAACCCCAAAAAAAACAAAAAAAAAAAACAAACGGAAGAACATATCACAGTCATTCAAACAGCTACGTACCGTAGAGTCACCAGCAGCCGTTCCTCTGCGGAAATAGCTCTCCGAAGCTGCGTGTCCTGCCTGCTAATGGATCCTTCCACCCGACGCAGAAGATAGCGGAAGCTGTCTTGAGACATCCTGGTATATTCGAAATATTTCTCCAGGTTGTCATTGAGTTCGCCAAACAAGCAATGGTAGGCTCCACGGCTCTCCCGGACTTCCACGATAGGGTGTATCCAAAAGCGGCGACGACTCCATCTCCGTTTTTCCCTTTCCCTTTGATGAAAACAGGCGACAGCATAGGCATTAGCCAAGGCAAATTCCATCTCCATATCCATGTAGATACTGTCCATGAGACGCTCCATCATGAATACCAGCAAAATGGGAGGAATTCATCTCTGCCAGGGTATATATACACAATTACATTAAACCAACCCTCTTCTAGCCATTGGTGGTCCTTATCTAGTGTGTAGACACTTTTTTTTTGGGGGGGGGATGAAGAATGACTCACTGTAGGAAAACGCATGCGTCGAAAAACGCAGCATTTTTTGGTCAAAACGCAACTGCGTTTCCAAAAAACGCAGCGTTTTTCGACGCATGCGTTGAACGCATGAGTCGAAAAACCATGCGTTTCTATTCCGTTTTTGTTGCGTTGTGCGTTGCGGCGACGACGCTGCGGCGCACGCCGCAAATGTGAACGTAGACTTAGACAGCTTGCAGCCAGTCTTTTCAGCCCTCGGTCAAGGACACAGCGGCAACTCGTGAACCCACACACCTACTGTACTTTGCACTCGGACTGTCCAGTGCTGAGCTGATCTTAAGACTCCAGCAGCACAAGCTACTGCTGTTAGTCCTTAGCGTCTGGGAGTAGGGATGCCACGCACACTATTATCTTGATCCCACCGTGCTGCCACCAATCTGTCAGGGATCTCACAGGGGATGAGGGGCATCGACATCATTCATCTCAGGGGTGGGGAGAGAAGGACCCAGCAGGGGTCAGCTCTCTGGCACCACCACTTGCCTCAGGTCAGTCAGGGAACTGCACTGAGGGCAAATAGTCACTGGAAAGGCTTCCCTTATAGATACAAGTTAGTGAGGTTCTCCCAATGAGGGGGAATATATATCACCAGTTCAGGCTGGGGATATATATCTAAACCTCCCGGCCGTCACTGCCAGAGTTCCTCACTAAAACAATACGGTATTCTGCCATCAGTTCCTCATTTAAAATAAGCCCCGCCCCGTCCGACAGCAGGCTTAGGTCAGGAACCAACCCTGGGGTAGCGTATAATATAACCAACAGAGCGTGCAGATGTGGAGATTCGTGGATCGAGATAAAGAGCAGCCCAAGATTAATTTTAGATTTAATCGCCAAAGAGGTGCACTGTTTAAAGTACAGCTATACATAGAAGAGCAAATTTTTACAGTCAGGAGTGTAGTACAACGAGAGGGTATAGATAGGTTGCAATTACCGTGTTATGTAGCATGTGACCACAGAGAGGCGCTGATGGATCACAGGTCCAAATCTTACATACAGGATTTCCGGGCTGCGTCAGCAAATGTAACCTCCGGCCATCAGAAAGACACTGACCAAAATGAGGGGCTGCCTTATATCTCCTAGGCTGCTACCTCACCCATCTGCTCCCACCCCATGGGTGGTGCAGTCTCTCTCCACCCATGTCTGAGAATATTATTTTCTGCCTAGAATGGTGTCTGGCCCATATCTTGGCGCCCGAAGCTCTGAATGGGGTGGTTGTACCGCCACTGGATTCTGCTGGAATTTATCTGCGCAGAGAGATTAAATATTGCTACCGTATGTAATTATTGCTAGCTATGCGTTATAACTCGTTGATCCAGAGTGCTACAGGTGGCTAACTAATATGTGCACGTGGGAAAAGGGACGCTGATTCAGAATATGTACTTGGTTCATTTTAGACATATTGCATTATGTTATTATAGTCATTTCCCATATTCAATACCTCCTAGCCTTTCTTTCCCATGTGCTTGGTCAGACAAAGAGGTTCAGGTTTCCACAGCTGCCCAACAGTTCTCACCCTTGTGTTAACAACTTCAAAAGAGCTTGTCCTAGCTTGTTTAATTAAAAGAAAACAAAGAGCCTGGGGGAATCCCAAGGGTGAGGGCACATTTCAGGAGTGGAGAGGGACTTAAAATCCAAAATGGATTCTCCTTTGTCCCTCACAGCCCCACATAGTGTTCCATACAGTATGATAGGCCAAACATAGTGCTCCATACTGTATAATGTGCCCACATAGTGCTCCATACTGTATAATTGCTTCACATGGTGCTCCATACTGTATAATAGTCCCACACGGTGCTCCATACTGTATAATGGCCCCATATGATTTTCCATACTGTATAATGGCCCCACATGATGCTCTATACTGTATAATGGCCTAATATAGTGCTCCATACAGTATAACAAGGCCCTTCATTGCCTTTCATACAATATAATGGCTCCACAAAGTGCTCCATACGGTATAACGAGGCCCTGCTTTTCCTTTCATACAGTATAATGGCCTTGTCGTAGCTGTTTTCGTTCTGACCCAATGTCAGCTGACAGATCACCAGTGAGACCCAAATCAAGTAGTTACGCCCATTATTTTACAAGCGCGCTTGGAGACAAAAAGACACCTCACACATATCCTGTGAGCAAGTCACTTTTATCTGATATATTAAAACCAAGGCAATGTTTTATACCATTTACAACAAATGCATTTCAATGTATCTCATGTAGCCCCCACCATCACCCAGGGTCATACTTTATTTACCATAACCCAGAACATGTTGTGGCTGACTATTGAAAGCATACATGATAAGAAGTATAGTCTCCTTGAAGAGCAGACCATCAGACTACTGTGTCAACAGATTCTAGTAATTCTAACACTTAAAGGTAAAAGGCACTTAAAGGCAAACTATTAACCCTTCTATATCAGCCTAATATAGTGCTGGTGCTCCATGCAGTATAATAAGCCTCACATAGTGCTCAACACAGTATAATGGAACCACATAGTGCTCAATAATCTACAATGGCCCCACATAGTGCTTCATACTGTATACTGGTCCCACATAGTGCTCCATACTCTATAATGGTCCCACATAGTTCTCCATATTGTATAATGGCCCAACATGGTGCTCCATACAGTATAATGGCCCCACATGATGCTCCATACTGTATAATGGCCCTACATGATGCTCTATACTGTATAATGGCCCCAAATAATTCTCTGTACTGTATAATGGTCCCAAATGGTGTGCTATATTGTATAATGTCACCACATGGTGCTCAATATTGTATAATGGCCTCACATTAGCAGAAATACTCACCTCTACCCATTCCAACACTGATCTGGTCTCTTCATGTTTCACAGTCCTAGCTCTGTGCACACACGCCATTTCCTCAGCCATAGTGCTGTCACTCTCCTTAGCCCATGTCCCATCCCCCTCCTCAGCACGATCGCAGCCTGACAGGATAGCATGCAGAGGAGAGTGGCCGTGACACTACAAGTGATAAGGGAGATGGTGAGCGGGTTGAGGAAAGTGGTGATGTTGCTAGTTTTAATGAGATGGTGCGCATGTCCACGAGGAGGGCTTGGTATGCTCCCTATTGCACACGTGTCATAGGTTCACCACCACTGGTCTATACTGTCCTTTTGCACAAATCTTCCGAGGAACAAAAACTTGTCAAAAAAATGTAACCTTCTCCCAAAATAATTTTTTATGGTTACTAGAAGCTAGCCATGACTTCTTCAATATACACCATATGAGTATAAACACGGGTTATTTATGCACATACAGAGCAAAGACTAGCATGTCTGGTCCAAAAATAAAGAGCTACTATAATAAACTTATGAATATGTTAATGTTGTCTAGGATATAAAGGGGTAGCTATGTGTAACGCCGGTGGGTTTATACCTTGTTTCTTCGGCGTCACTCTGCATGTCTCTGCTTTAACCCTTACTCCTCTCCCCCTAATATGCAGGGATACTGTTGTCTGTTACCTGTATGGATGCGGCACAGTTCCCTGTCCCGCTGCGTAGTTTGTGCTTAGGGTGCACGCGTCCACATCTTCCCTGCTTTTATTAGGGTTAGTATGTGTACCTGTGTTGCGTTCCTCAGCCTATTGCTGAGAGGCAGCTCCTACATAAACTCTCTCTTTCCTGTTGGGCATTGCCAGAGCATTGTATTGTGTTTCTGAGTCTTGCCTTGTGTGTGAGGTGTTCAGCTCCTGTTCTGCCTACGTCCAGTTCTAGGAAAGCTAATGCTTCTCTTCCACCTGCTCTGGAGGCTGAGTACCCAGATATGTTTGTGTCCTGTTTTCTTCCACCTGCTCTGGGGGCAGAGTACCCAGAACCGTTTTTGTATTGAGACTTGTTTTTCCACCTGCTCTGGGGGCAGAGTACCGAGATCCATTTTTGTTTGTGTCTTGTTTTTCCGCCTGCTCTGGGGACAGAGTACCCAGATCTGCCTTTCCTGGAGGCTGCATATCCAGTACCTTATCCTGTCTGAACTGTGTCCTCTGTGTTATGTTCCTGAAGTCATTTTGTGTCTGGAATCCCATACCCAGTGACTGTGAACTTCCTGGGTTCATCTTTTAAAGATTGAGTCCGGTGATTTTGCTGAGCGTTTACTATGCTGTGCTCAGCCTGCCATGCGGTGCTACCTCTCTACTGCCCAGGACCAATCCGGCGGTGCTAGCACCATCCCGCTTGAGTTCCTTCCTAGGTCCGATGCCCGGAGCCTGAAGGCCATAGCTAGGGACCTGATGATTGCTGCCTGGTCCTGTGCCACACTTGTGTCCCAGATGTCCAGCCTGTGTCTGATGTCCTGATGTAACCGATGCACTGGGCTGCTACGCCTGTGTCCCAGATGTCTCTCCGATGCCCTGGGCTGCTGTTATGGACCTGGTGGTTAGGTGCACCTGGAATGACCTGATGGTTAAACTAGAAGACAGGACAAGCTCTGGAAAGTGGGAACTCTGCTGACCGCAAATCCTAATCCTAACACACACACTAGAAATAGCTGTGGAGCGTACCTAACTCTCCCTAGACGCCTCTTCACAGCCTAAGAGCTAACTACCCCTAAAGATAGGAAAATAAGCCTTACCTTGCCTCAGAGAAATTCCCCAAAGGTAAAGGCAGCCCCCCACATATATTAACTGTGAGTTAAGAGGAAAGTCACAAACACAGGGATGAAACAGGTTTCAGCAAAGGAGGCCAGACTTACTAAATAGACTGAGGATAGGAAAGGGATCTATGCGGTCAGCACAAAAAACTACAAAAAGCCATGCAGAGTGTGCAAAAAGACCCCCGCACCGACTCACGTTGCGGAGGTGCCACTCTGCAACCCAGAGCTTCCAGCTAGCAAGGCAATATCATGTTAGCAAGCTGGACTAGAACTTAGCAAGCACTAAGAAACATATTCAGCACACAATGAACAACAAATGAACTCACAGGGACTTAGCTTCTGCTGGAGTAGACAGGTCATCAGAAAGATCCGAGAGAGATCTGAACCAGTACTGATACATTGACAGCTGGCATGGAGTAACGATCTGAGTGGAGTTAAATAGAGAAGCCAGCCTAGCCGCAAACGAGGGCAGCTGAGGAAGCAACCTCAGAACCAGCAGTTCCACTCACAGCCACCAGAGGGAGTCCACGGACAGAACTCGCCGAAGTACCATTCATGACCACAGGAGGGAGTTCGAGAATGGAATTCACAACAGGCTGCCACGCCTGTGTCCCAGATGTCTTGCCTGTGTCCCAGATGTCTTGCCTGTGTCCTGATGTCCAGCCTGTGTCCTGATGTCCAGCCTGTGTCCGATGACCTGACGTCCAATCTGAGTCTGATGTCCAGCCTGTGTCCAGATGTCTAGTCTGTGTCCGATAATCTGATGTCCAATCTGAGTCCGATGTCTCGAGGTTCAGCCTGTGTCCAGATGTCCAGTCTGTGTCCAATGACCTGATGTCCAATCTGAGTCCGATGTCCTGAGGTCCAGTCTGTGTCCGATGATCTGATGTCCAATCTGAGTCCGATGTCCTCAGGTCCAGCCTGTGTCCAGTTGTCCAGTCTGTGTCCGATGACTTGATGTCCAATCTGCGTCCGATGTCCTGAGGTCCAGCATGTGTCCAGATGTCCAGTCTGTGTCTGATAATCTGATGTCCAATCTGAGTCCGATGCCCTGAGGTCCAGCCTGTGTCCAGATGTGCCAGATGACCCTGGACTGCATCAACCCATGATGACCCCTGCCATCGTCTGACGTCTGTCTAAGGTGGGTGTCTGATGTTCTCCCTCTGAGCCTGTGTTACGCCTGAGGTCTAAGAGAGAGGCCATCCTAGTATACTCATGCCAGATGACCCTGGACTGCATAAACCCGTGATGACCCCTTCCATCATCTGAAGTCTGTCATGATCTCTGCAGGCAGAGATCATAGCAAGCCTATAGAGGGACAAGCTCTCGGAAGATGGAACTATACTGACCATGAACTAAGCCTGCCGCGCAACTAGAAATAGCCAGGTAGCATTTCCTATTTATCGCTAGATGCCCAGCTCTGGCCTAAGACCTAAATAGCTAGCAGAGGGAAATATAAGACCTGGCTCACCTCTAGAGAAATATTCCAAAGAAGACAGTAGCCCCCCACATATAATGACGGTGAGTTCAGATGAAACAACAAACGCAGCAGGAAAATAGTCTTAGCAAATTTGAGGTCCGCTTACTAGATAGCAGAAGACAGATAGTATACTTTCATGGTCAGCAGAAAAATACTAACAAAACACCATCCAGAGATTACCTTAAACTCTGGCATTAACTCATAACGCCAGAGTAGCAATCCCTGATCGACGAGAGCTTTCCAGACACAGTAACAAAACTTCAGCTGCGAACTGGAACAAATAGGCAAACAAAACATGGACAAAAGTCCAACTTATCAGTAGTTGTCTAGAAGCAGGAACAAGCACTGAGAGGCATCAGATAACATTGTTGACCGGCAAGAAACCACCAGAGAAATGAGCTTAAATAGCGACACCCACTACTGATGGAATCAGGTGAAACAGGAAAGAGGATGACAAGTCCAATTCCACAAGCGGCCACCGGGGGAGCCCAGAATCCAAATTCACAACAGTACCCCCCCCTCAAGGAGGGGGCACCGAACCCTCACCAGATCCACCAGGGCGACCAGGATGAGCCCTATGGAAGGCACGAACAAGATCAGAAGCATGAACATCAGATGCATTGACCCAAGAATTATCCTCCTGGCCGTAACCCTTCCAGTTGACCAGATACTGGAGTTTCCGTCTGGAAACACGAGAGTCCAAAATTTTCTCCACAACGTACTCCAACTCACCCTCAACCAACACCGGAGCAGGAGGCTCAATTGAAGGTACAACAGGTACCTCATACCTGCGCAATAACGACCGATGAAAAACGTTATGAATGGAAAAGGACGCAGGGAGGTCCAAACGGAAAGAAACAGGATTAAGAATCTCCAATATTCTATAAGGGCCGATGAACCGAGGTTTAAACTTAGGAGAAGAGATCCTCATAGGGACAAAACGAGAAGACAACCACACTAAATCTCCAACACAAAGCCGAGAACCAACACGACGATGACGGTTGGCAAAACGCTGAGTCTTCTCCTGGGACAACTTCAAATTGTCCATAACCTGCCCCCAGATGTGATGCAATCTCTCCACCACCGCATCCACTCCAGGACAATCCGAGGATTCCACCTGACCGGAGGAAAATCGAGGGTGAAACCCCGAATTACAGAAAAACGGGGACACCAAGGTGGAAGAACTGGCCCGATTATTGAGGGCGAACTCTGCCAATGGCAAAAAAGCAACCCAATCATCCTGGTCAGCAGAGACAAAACACCTCAGATATGTCTCAAGGGTCTGATTAGTCCGCTCGGTCTGGCCATTAGTCTGAGGGTGAAAAGCAGATGAAAAAGACAAATCTATGCCCATCCTAGCACAGAATGCCCGCCAAAATCTAGACACAAATTGGGTACCTCTGTCAGAAACAATATTCTCAGGAATACCGTGCAATCGGACAACATTCTGAAAAAACAGAGGAACCAACTCAGAAGAAGAAGGCAACTTGGGCAGAGGAACCAAATGGACCATTTTAGAGAAACGGTCACAGACCACCCAGATGACAGACATCTTCTGGGAAACAGGCAGATCTGAAATAAAATCCATCGAGATGTGTGTCCAAGGCCTCTTAGGAATAGGCAAGGGCAACAGCAGTCCGCTAGCCCGAGAACTACAAGACTTGGCCCGAGCACAAACGTCACATGACTGCACAAAGACTCGCACATCTCGTGACAGAGAAGGCCACCAGAAGGATCTTGCCACCAAATCCCTGGTACCAAAAATTCCGGGATGACCTGCCAATGCAGAAGAATGTACCTCAGAGATGACTCTGCTGGTCCAATCATCCGGAACAAACAGTCTATCAGGCGGACAACGATCCGGTCTATCCGCCTGAAACTCTTGCAAGGACCGCCGCAGATCAGGAGAAACGGCCGACAAAATTACTCCCTCCCTAAGGATACCTGTGGGTTCAGAATTACCAGGAGAGTCCGGGTCAAAACTCCTAGAAAGGGCATCTGCCTTAACATTCTTAGAACCCGGTAGGTATGACACCACAAAATTAAAGCGAGAAAAAAATAAAGACCAGCGCGCCTGTCTAGGATTCAGGCGTCTGGCAGTCTCAAGATAAATCAAATTTTTGTGGTCAGTCAATACCACCACCTGATGCCTAGCCCCCTCGAGCCAATGGCGCCACTCCTCAAACGCCCACTTCATGGCCAAAAGCTCCCGATTCCCAACATCATAATTCCGCTCTGCGGGCGAAAATTTGCGAGAAAAGAAGGCACAAGGCCTAATGACGGAGCAGTCGGAACCTTTCTGCGACAACACTGCCCCAGCTCCGATCTCCGAAGCGTCAACCTCAACCTGAAAAGGCAGATTCACATCAGGCTGACGCAACACAGGGGCAGAGGCAAAACGGCGCTTAAGCTCCTGAAAGGCCTCTACAGCATGAGGGGACCAATTAGCAACATCAGCGCCTTGTCTGGTCAAATCAGTCAGTGGTTTAACGACATCCGAAAAACCAGCAATAAATCGGCGGTAAAAGTTGGCAAAGCCCAAAAATCTCTGAAGACCCTTAAGAGAGGAGGGCTGAGTCCAGTCACAAATAGCTTGCACCTTGACGGGATCCATCTCAATGGAAGAGGGAGAAAAAATATACCCCAAAAAGGAAATTTTCTGGACCCCAAAAACGCACTTAGACCCCTTCACACATAAAGAATTAGACCGCAGAACCTGAAAAACTCTCCTGACCTGCTGGACATGAGAGTCCCAGTCATCAGAAAAAATCAGAATATCATCCAGATATATTATCATAAATCTATCCAGAAAATCGCGGAAAATATCATGCATAAAAGACTGGAAAACTGAAGGGGCATTAGAAAGACCAAAAGGCATGACCAAATACTCAAAGTGGCCCTCGGGCGTATTAAATGCGGTCTTCCACTCATCCCCCTGCCTGATCCGCACCAAATTATACGCCCCACGAAGATCAATTTTAGAGAACCACTTAGCACCCTCTATACGAGCAAACAAATCAGTAAGCAATGGCAATGGGTATTGATACTTAACAGTGATCTTATTCAGAAGCCGATAATCAATACATGGTCTCAAAGAGCCGTCTTTTTTTGAGACAAAGAAAAACCCAGCTCCCAAGGGAGAAGAAGATGGACGAATAAGTCCCTTTTCCAAAGACTCCTTTATATATTCCCGCATAGCAGCATGTTCCGGCACAGACAAATTAAACAAACGACCCTTTGGATATTTACAACCCGGTATCAAATCTATGGCACAATCGCACTCACGGTGCGGAGGTAACGACCCAAGCTTGGGTTCGTCAAAGACGTCTTGATAATCAGAGAGGAACTCAGGGACTTCAGAGGGAATGGACGACGAAATAGAAACCAAAGGTACGTCCCCATGAATACCCTTACATCCCCAGCTCAACACAGACATAGCTCTCCAGTCCAAGACTGGGTTGTGAGACTGCAACCATGGCAATCCCAGTACCAAATCGTCATGTAAATTATACAGCACCAGGAAACGAATAATCTCCTGGTGATCCGGATTGATACGCATGGTTACTTGTGTCCAGTATTGTGGTTTATTATTAGCCAATGGGGTGGAGTCAATCCCCTTCAGAGGAATAAGAGTCTCCAAAGGCTCTAAATCAAAACCACAACGATTGGCAAAGGACCAATCCATAAGACTCAGAGCGGCGCCAGAGTCAACATAGGCGTCCGTGGCAATGGATGACAGAGAGCAAATCAGGGTTACAGACAAAATAAACTTAGACTGAATAGTGCCAATGGAAACAGACTTATCAAGCTTCTTTGTACGCCTAGAGCATGCCGATATAACATGAGTAGAATCCCCACAATAGAAACACAATCCATTCTTCCGTCTAAAATTCTGTCGCTCGCTCCTGGACAGAATTCTATCACACTGCATACTTTCTGGCGTCTTTTCCATAGACACCGCCAGATGGTGCATCGGTTTGCGCTCCCGCAGACGCCTATCAATCTGAATAGCCATTGTCATGGACTCATTCAGACCTGCAGGCAAAGGGAACCCCACCATAACATCCTTAACGGCATCAGAGAGACCTTCTCTGAAAGTTGCCGCCAAGGCGCACTCATTCCACTGAGTAAGCACAGACCATTTACGGAATTTTTGGCAGAAAACTTCAGCTTCGTCTTGCCCCTGAGATAGTGCCATCAAAGTTTTTTCTGCCTGAAGTTCCAAATGAGGTTCCTCATAAAGCAAGCCCAAGGCCAGAAAAAACGCATCCACATCGCGTAACGCAGGATCCCCTGCTGGCAATGAGAAGGCCCAATCTTGAGGGTCACCCCTGAGCAAGGAAATCACAATCCTAACCTGCTGAGCAGGGTCTCCAGCTGAACGAGACTTCAGGGACAAATAAAGCTTACAATTATTTCGGAAATTCTGGAAGCTATCTCTATTCCCTGTGAAGAACTCCGGCAGAGGAATTCTCGGCTCAGATACCGGAGCATGTACCACAAAATCTTGTAAATTTTGTACTTTCGTGATGAGATTATTCAAACCCGCAGTTACACTCTGGAGATCCATTATTGTCAGGTGCACACAGAGCATACAGAGATTTAGGAGGAGAGAGAGAAAAAAGACTGCAGCAAGGCAGACTGGAGGAAAAAAAAAAAAAAAAAAAAAAAAAAAAAATTCCAGCAGACTTCTTATAACTCTCCTTTCTCAACCTGGGTCTTTAACACTTTATGGGCCGGTCAAACTGTCATGATCTCTGCAGGCAGAGATCATAGCAAGCCTATAGAGGGACAAGCTCTCGGAAGATGGAACTATACTGACCATGAACTAAGCCTGCCGCGCAACTAGAAATAGCCAGGTAGCATTTCCTATTTATCGCTAGATGCCCAGCTCTGGCCTAAGACCTAAATAGCTAGCAGAGGGAAATATAAGACCTGGCTCACCTCTAGAGAAATATTCCAAAGAAGACAGTAGCCCCCCACATATAATGACGGTGAGTTCAGATGAAACAACAAACGCAGCAGGAAAATAGTCTTAGCAAATTTGAGGTCCGCTTACTAGATAGCAGAAGACAGATAGTATACTTTCATGGTCAGCAGAAAAATACTAACAAAACACCATCCAGAGATTACCTTAAACTCTGGCATTAACTCATAACGCCAGAGTAGCAATCCCTGATCGACGAGAGCTTTCCAGACACAGTAACAAAACTTCAGCTGCGAACTGGAACAAATAGGCAAACAAAACATGGACAAAAGTCCAACTTATCAGTAGTTGTCTAGAAGCAGGAACAAGCACTGAGAGGCATCAGATAACATTGTTGACCGGCAAGAAACCACCAGAGAAATGAGCTTAAATAGCGACACCCACTACTGATGGAATCAGGTGAAACAGGAAAGAGGATGACAAGTCCAATTCCACAAGCGGCCACCGGGGGAGCCCAGAATCCAAATTCACAACAGAAGTCTGTCCGAGATCGGTGTCTGATGTTCTCCTGCTGAGCATATGCTGCGCCTGAGGCCTGAGAGAGAGGTCATCTTAGTATGCCCGTGCCAGATAACACTGGACTTCATCAACCCGTGATGTCCTCCTGCCTTTGTCTGTTATCCTGAGACGTGTAAGCTTCCTTGATGTGTGGAATCGGGATCCTGGCATAATTATGTTTTGTTTATTTACTGTCATTTAATTTAAGTAAACTTTGTTTCTTGATACCTGAAGTTGTGCGATGTAATCTAGTTCTGCATATCACCATCTTGTCCACATGCTCAGCTGCCACAGACCCTGCTCGCTGCCCTTCCCTAGTCTGGGTAGGTCCAGGTTACTTTATTTGGTCCAGTGGGTCCACATTCCATTCCCACTTGGAACGCTCGCCCCACGTCGTCATGGTCTGGCAACGTGGAGGCGTTGGCTAGGCTGTGTCTGCGGTCGCAGTTATAACACTATGTCACAGGAGCATCAGATTTGAACCATGGAGCAAATGAGCATGTGCTGATCGAAAAAGGTGTGAAATTTGTTTCAGTCTGTCAGTGATTTGAGAATGGGAGGGAGGTCCTCCTTACAGCAACACAATAACCCAAAGCATAATATTAAAGCAACATTGGAATCGTTTAAGGGGAAAAATGTAAATGTTTTGGAGTGGCTCAGTCAAAGCCGATACCTTAATTCAATTGAGAATCTGTGGTTAGACTTGAAGATTGCTGTTCATCAGAGGAAACTATCTAACTTGAAGGAGCTGGAGCTGTTTTTTCTTGAGGAATAGGCAAAAATCCCAGAGGCAGGATGTGGAAAGCTCATAGAAACTTTTCCAAAGTAACTTGCAGCTGTAATTGCCACAATAGGAGGCTCTACAAAGTGCTGACTTTAGGTGATTAGGCATGCACACTGAAGTCTTCAGTTATTTTGTCCTATTTGTTATTTGCTTCACAGTAGAAAGAAAACTAAATGCTTACAGTTGTAAGCATGTTCATTACATGAACTTATGTAAACCCTACAAAAAAATTGTGAAATTCCAGGTTGTGAAGTAGCAACACATGAAAAATGGCAAAGGGGTGGATAATTTTTGAAAGCCACTGTAATTGCCTGCTGTTTTTATTTCTATTGTGGGGTGGTTTCTATGGTCCCAGTAATAGAAGTGTAATTCTTTATTTTTCATGAAGCTCCATGGCAGCCACTCGCAAAGCTGTGAAACAAGACTGAAAACATCTACAGCATAATGAAATTCTGCTTGTGCTTCAATACACAGCACAAAACAGGCCTTCCTGCTTCACCTTTCATTTCATTTAGAGCTCCAAAATGAGAACAAGGAAGTCTAAGGACGGGAAAGGAGTTTCGGACATGATAATGTAACACCCCAGGTAACTGGTTGTTACAGTGGCATTGCTTTCCTCTTGGGGAGAGAAATGTCATGCTTGGAAGTGAAGAAGGATCCCTTTATCAGGTAATCAGCACATACAACACTGTTCTGACTCCAGGCCAGAAGGGGTAGCTCTGAACCCGGTTTCAGGTGGAGCTTCCCTAGATATAAATATATATTCTGGCCTGTGGGTAGAGTTAGGGAGTTGGTCCAGGAAGACCAGAGGAGAAGGAGTCAGTAGCAGACAGTGAAGGAAAGAGGAGAGAAAGGAAAGCTGGGGCCATGCAGCCACGTGTGGTGCTGCAGCTCCTGGAAGGAAAGAGCCGCAGAACAGTCTGCAGAGACTGGTAGGGGAAGAGAAGCGCAGGAGAACTGAGGAGCTGGAGGGGAGCTGTGACTGGGCTTCTTTCTAAGCTGAAGTGCAGAATATCGGTAGCTGGAAGACCGAGGTTGTGGGGGTAACTTCATGCCCCATGGCAGAAACCGGTGGACAGCTGGATTTTAAATCACCTGTCCACCATTAACACCCGAAGACACAGTAGCAGATAGAGCCTGGAGTCATCTGAGGGACCCTGTAAAAAGGCTCGAGTTACCTGTCATGTGGGTAGTGTCCTACCAACAAGGGGGACAGAGAGAGCGGGAGGACCTTGTGTGAAGCCTAAGGTAGCAAGGGACTACAACACAGTCGTAGTGGAAGGCTTCCAACCCCACCTGGTTAGGGTGATTCCTGAGTCACTTCCAGGCCAGCCGGACCACACCAGCACCTGTGATCTGGACCCTGGACTGTGGCTGCCTTGTGCCAGTAAAGAGGTAAAGAGACTGCAACTTGTGTCCTCTGTATCTTTCTTCCCCACCTACCACCTGTCCCTACTACACCGGGAGCCCTGGGGACACCAGCTTCACCTGTGGGAAGCCATACCATGTTTGCTGCAGTGCCATCACCCCCAGAGGACCCCTTTAAGAAGCGTTGGTCATCCTTGACCAAATACCACAGGTGGCATCACGAATATTTCTTATTCTAAATACCTCTTTAAAGACCATCCCTTTAACTTGGACGCTCAGGGCCACGGACCGTGTCACTGCCACTGTGACCTCCCCTTTAATGACCACCAGACCCGGTACCGAGTAACCCCTAGACCTTGGCGGCCACTCCAATAATGCTGCTGCCGGTCTTCTTTATGTGTGCATCTGCAGGACTCTGACAAAAAATAAACACTGTAGATGAGTCCATGAGTTACTTCTTTCTCCTGTCTTTATGCAGAAGTCCAGGATAGGACAAGTGGAACAGCTCCTACCCCTGCAACTGGAAAATCCCATGATACTATCAGTTCTTCCTCAAGTTCATCAGAAAGTACCAACTGGAGCAACTCAAGACTTGTGGAAATCAGATACTAGCTTATCTGAGGAAAAATCTATTCAATTCTATTCTTTTCTTTGGCCCTTATGCTAAACCTGAGGCTGTATGGACAAATATGGCTTTTAGCAAGCAAACTAGCAGGTACAAAAACTGACAAGTAGGCCCATGTACTGTATAACATCAGATTCTTCCCTTAGTGCCCATTCAATAAAAAACACTTTTGCATCCCTTCTGGCAATGCCTGTTTGAACAAGCTCTTTTAGATGCATATCAATTAAAAAATGGTGAGGATCACACAGATCCCTCTGCTGCCACCCATTTGTCAAGGAATAGCATGCTTCCAACTGTCAAAGCAATCACACCATTGACTGAAAAGTGATAGACAAGGCTGTTTTCAGTAACAGTACAGTTATTGGGGAACTAACAGTGAGCATCTAGTACAGCCGTGGCCAAAAGTGTTGGTATTGGAACGCAAAAAAGGCAAATTGGACCACAAAAATAGGCCAGACAAAATTGTTGGCACCCTCAATTTAATACTTGGTTGCACGTCCTTTGGAATAAATAACTGCAATCAATCGCTTCATATAACCATCAACAAGCTACTTATACCTCTCAACTGGAATTTTAGACCACTCTTCTTTTGCAAACTGCTCCAGTTCTCTCATGCTTGAAGGATGCCTTCTCTGAACAGCAATTCAGTTTCAGTGTGAACTCTGAGCTTTCAGGGCAGCGTGAATTTCTTCAGAACTTGATTGGGGCTGTTTATCCACCATCTGGACTATCCTGCATTGCAACCTTTCATCAATTTTTCTCTGTCATCCATGTTTAGGGAGATAAGCTACAGTGCCATGGACTTGTAACCTTGAGGTTGTTGATATTATTCATATTGTTCAACAATTTTGGTTCTCAAGTAAGTGTGGAACACAAAGACACACAATGCAAAGAATGAGTCAACTTCTCCCCTTTTTATGTAGTTTCAGGTTTGATGTTTGTAGCGCCTCCATCCCGTTCCCGGTCCACACGCATTGCATTGATGCGGTGCACATCCTGCAGGCCTCCTAGCATGCCACTAACAGTGCGTGCACGGGTATTCCCGGTCTCGTAATGAAACAGGGAGCTATTTCCTAATTATGTGTCAGCCAATAGCTGAGTGTTTCATACTACTTCAGGCACCTCTGCCCTTAGGGAGGTGCCTGAGCAACAAGTGTTTCCTGTTGCTAGTTTTCAGGTTGCCTGCACCTACGCGTTTGCTCTGCTTGCATCTCGCTAACACTGTTTGTTTCCTCAGTGTGTCCTCAGTGCTTCCACACCACCTGGAACTCCGCCTGCTACCCGCTTGTGATACTTGTCTCCTGCCTGGTTCTTCGCTACTTGTTACACCTGCCTGCCCGCAAGTCTGGCAGAATCAGCTACCACGTACCCGGGGTCTAACTGGAGGTAGAATCTTGCATCTCCTGGGCTTTCCATTCTTGCCCTGTTTGAGGGGTCTTGCTACAGGAGTCAAGGGCTCGCTTAGTCACACCCCTTTCGGAGCCCTCCGGGTATTGGCCGAGTGGTTTCACAATTAGTTCAATAAACGAATGTGCACTTCACCATCTGTGCCTCTGTTTCCATTCTTTACAATTTTCATATTGCCCACACCTATTACTTGCAAGAGGTGAGTTTGAACGAGCATCATATGCATAAAACAAAGTTGTTTACCCACAATTTCGGAAAGGTGCCAACAATTTTAGCAAACCTATTTTGGGGGTTTGATGTGAAATCACATGCAATTTGCCTTGTTAATTATAATCTTTATTTTTATATAGCGCTATCATATTCTGCAGTAATTATGCAATTCTGCAGCATTATCATTGCTGTCGCTGATGGGGTTCACAATATAAATTTCCTATCAGTATGTCTTTGGAGTGTGGGAGGAAACTGGAGTACCCAAAGGAAACCCACACAAAAATGGGGAGAACATACAAACTCCTTGACCTTGCAGATGTTGTCCTTGGTGGGATTTGAACCCAGGACTCCAGCGATGCAAGGCTGCAGTGCTAACCACTAAGCCACCATGCTTATGTGTTTTAGAGTTGCTCAAATGCAAAGAAATTAAATAAACATGTGTAATTGCAGCGCCCCAGAGTCCTGGTCGTTGCAGTACTGTGGCTCCGCCGCTAAGGGGCTATGGTACGTCTGATGGCACTGAAGGAGTTCATCTGACCAGGTATCACAGACACCAATACATTTCACAGTCTGGCCTCCAGGGGGAGCTAAGGGCACTATTCACTAGGCCACTCCTCAAAGTCTGGTAAAACTGGGGGTTAGGTAGGAAGTTAGAGAGAAAGCTGACTGGGTTGGAACCAGGCAACACCTTGTGGCAGAGGGTGTTGTAGGAGAAGATTCAGAGGGGTCCCTGTCAGGGGTGGGATCCTGACAGAGGCCTAGCAACCAGAGAGAACATTACGGGACCGCGCCTGCACGATATAGCGGCGGTACCCCAAGAAAGGAACAAGAAGCAAGGTATATTGTGCTGAGTGAGAAACGAGATCAACGCAACAAGGAGAATACCAGTAGGAGTCGTGCTGTAAGACGAGGCAACATCCTATTGAGGCGCATAACCGGTGGCCGGAACGCCGAGGAAGTATAGAGCTCCAAGCAAAACTTCAAACCTACGGCAGGACAGTCAGTTACAGGCGGGCTGTCTCACCCAGACCCAGGAAGACTCAGGGGGGTAACAACAGGAGTGGGGAGACGCTAGAGTCCCGGAAGAGCTCCGAGCCTCCCCGTCATACGGGTGCGTCCTAACCATAAGATCCGGGGGACGTAGAGGGAGAACATCAGAATCGAGTTGTGAGGGAACACGAGAAACAGACACAACAGTTGTGGGTACTATCCCGCAAGCACAGCAGGGGAGGACCACAACACACAAGTGCAGGAAGGTAGGCACAGATTTCCACCTGCAAAGGGAACTCTGGAGGT
Source organism: Ranitomeya variabilis (assembly GCF_051348905.1). Classification (NCBI taxonomy): domain Eukaryota; kingdom Metazoa; phylum Chordata; class Amphibia; order Anura; family Dendrobatidae; genus Ranitomeya; species Ranitomeya variabilis. The sequence continues at coordinate 290,616,167 of NC_135232.1, read as the reverse complement.
GCCATCGGACCGGCCAGACTTGCGCAGCCCGGTTAACCGTATTCCGGATTGAGGACTCAGAAGCCTTCAGTAAAAAGGTAAAGAGACTGCAACCTGGTGTCCTCGTTATTTACTGCACCGCACTACCACCACCATCCACACCTATTATTTGGGCGCCCCTCAGCAGGGTCACGGACCGGGTCTAGCCACCGTGACAACCCCAGAACAGAGACTCAGAGGCCCGGTACCGGGTACCCCTCGGCCCTGCGGCAGTGGGGTCGCTGCAATCTTGGCGTCACGAACAGGATCTACTTAAGCCTGAAGGATCAGGTCATGTGTGCCTTGGAACTGTGATTTATTATACTTGGACTGTGACTTATTACAAAGACTGTGCTGTGCCAGTTGCCGCCAAAATCCGCCGCCATTATAGCGCTGAGGAGAGCGCAGGAGAAGAAGAGGGGCGTGGAGTGGGCGTAGACGAGCTGGAGAGCGCGAAAGACAATGGTCGCCCAGTCTAAATATTTCTGCACCGTGAGGACGTGTCCGTCAGCAGCCGAGATCCGCCTCCTGATTCTCAATGGTGGGCGGAGGCAGAGAAAACGAAACCGCCCACGAAGGAGAGAGCGGGAAAAGAACCAGGAAGCGACTCACGTGGAGGACGCCATGGCCAGCAGCTCGGAACCCGAATGTGGGGTGGAAGCAGAAGTCTCCCCCAACTACCCGGACGAATACTGCAGCCAATTCTCCACGGATAGCATTGACCTCTTGCAGGCTGAGATGGGAGACTTGATCCATCAACTTTTTCAGCTGAACATGAAGGCCCAAGCTCCGCACCAGGTAGCGCCGGAAGGAAGTCCTCTGGCATCGGATCCTGTGCCGCTGCCGGAGTTGTTGCTGAGGCCCTCGCCGACACCGCCAGCGGAACCCGTCGCGGAGGAGAAGCCTGCATTGGCTGGTGAGTTCGCCGACCCCGTCCCGCTAGCAGAGGGCTTGTTAGTAGGCCCCGTTGCGGCACCCCCTCTCCCTGGGACCCATAGACGCCAGCGCCTGTTGCCATGGGAGGAGGCAACGGGTATGGAGCACCTCCTGAAGGCCCCGATTCTGCCAACTACCCTGCTGTGTGAGGCCCATGCGGAGCGCACGGTATGCCGCTGGGTGAACCCAGGATCCAACCTCATGGAGTTCCCCGGGGTGAAGACACGGGAGGGGGAGATGGTACAGGCCCTGAGCTGGGAGGAATATCAGGCCCAGCTGGCACGGCAGTGGAAAGAGAAGGAAGAGGCGTACCAGGCCGGGCTGGAGGCATACCATCAAAAAGACCTGGCGGTCAAGGACCGGGCCCACAAGGACCCCACCGCTCACCAGGCCCCGCGCAGACAGGGCACCATCACCACCTTCAAGCTCCGCGGAGGCTGGGGCTTCATTAAAGAGCCGGGCCTGTATGCGGAGGTGTTTGTCAACTGAAGGGACGTGGAGTCGCATCTCAGAGAGGGCCACCCAGACCGGGATCTCTACCCGGGGGACGAAGTCAGTTACACCAGGCACTTTGGGGAAAAGGGGTGGTTTGCCCTGAATGTCCACAAGAGGCAGAACCCTGTGACACCCCCGATTAAGGTGACAGTGAAGCTGACCCCTGTAGCAACGGTGCCCCCTTGTGGCCAGCCCATGGTCATCACCAGGACCACCGAGGTCACTCCAACGTGCACTATGGTCAAGACCACGACATGCAGCATCGTCACCTCAACCACCCTTGTGGCCAAGGAGGCACATCTTCAGGTGGGTGGTGCTCTTGCTGCTCCAGAACTGAAGACAGTGGGTACGCAGACCCCCAGATGGGACAACACTCCCCCTTATGCAGTACCGGGCGGTGGGCAATATCCACAGGGGTTGCCTCCGCCGGTGCTGCCTCCTGAATGGTTCCAGTAAATATCCTAACACTCTGTGAATGTACATAGTTAACTGTTTCTACTGTTTTGCTGCTAAAACCCGTTTAGGGTTATTCTTAAAGGGATCCCTTTGTTGACCCGGGATCCCTATTGTTTTTGTTTGTTTTCTACTTTTGCACAGTTATCAAAGGACTGCCGAATCATGGACGGTGAATGATTCAAAAACTGATTCTGTAAATAGTTTGCACCTTCTTAAAGGTGCTCTCTACTGGTTTTACATGAAGAAGGGACACTTTGCGAAGATACTGTTTTTTGAAAACATTACTGGAGTCCTTATTGCGAACAGACTTGCAGCTTGAGAAGTTGCACTACCTCATAGAGACTTGGTCCCCTCTTAAAGGGGATGTTCATTGATAGTACTTAGAGAATGATGATACTCTAAAAAGAAAAGTAATAACGATGGTGGTGGTAGTGCGGTGCAGTAAATAACGAGGACACCAGGTTGCAGTCTCTTTACCTCTTTACTGAAGGCTTCTGAGTCCTCAATCCGGAATACGGTTAACCGGGCTGCGCAAGTCCGGCCGGTCCGATGGCACCTCCAGAGTTCCCTTTGCAGGTGGAAGTCTGTGCCTACCTTCCTGCACTTGTGTGTTGTGGTCCTCCCCTGCTGTGCTTACGGGATAGGATGGAGGATGGAAGGCCGACGAAAAAGACAAATCAATGCCCATCTTAGCACAAAAGATCCGCCAAAATCTGGACACAAACTGGGATCCTCTGTCAGACACAATATTTTCAGGGATGCCGTGCAAGCGAACCACATTCTGAAAAAATAGAGGAACCAAATCGGAGGAGGAAGGCAACTTAGGCAAGGGCACCAAATGGACCATTTTGGAAAAACGATCACACACCACCCAGATGACAGACATTCTCTGAGAGACTGGAAGATCCGAAATAAAATCCATGGAAATGTGCGTCCAAGGCCTCTTCGGGACAGGCAAAGGCAAAAGCAAACCGCTGGCACGAGAACAGCAAGGCTTAGCCCGAGCACAAATCCCACAGGACTGCACAAAGGAACGCACATCCCGCGACAAGGAAGGCCACCAGAAGGAGCTAGCCACCAAATCTCTGGTACCAAAAATCCCAGGATGTCCTGCCAACACCGAAGAATGAACCTCGGAAATAACTCTGCTGGTCCATCTATCTGGGACAAACAGTCTCTCTGGTGGGCAACGGTCCGGTCTATCCGCCTGAAATTTCTGCAGCACTCGTCGCAAATCTGGGGAAATGGCAGACAAAATCACTCCCTCTCTGAGGATACCAGCCGGCCCTGAAACTCCCGGAGAGTCAGGCACAAAACTCCTAGAAAGAGCATCAGCTTTCACTTTCTTCGAACCAGGCAGGTACGAGACCACGAAATCGAAACAGGAGAAAAACAACGACCAACGAGCCTGTCTAGGATTCAGCCGCTTGGCAGACTCGAGATAAATCAGATTTGTGTGATCAGTTAAGACTAGGGTTGAGCGAAACGGGTCGGCAATTTTCAGAAGTCGCCGACTTTTGGCAAAGTCGGGTTTCATGAAACCCGACCTGACCCCTGTGTGGGGTCGGCCATGAGGTCGGCGATCTTCTGAATCTGGAATCGGAATTCCGATACCGATTCCCAATATGTTTAAGATATCGGGAATTGGTATCGGAATTCAGATTTAAGTGTAAAATAAAGAATTAAAATAAAAAATATCGCCATACTTACCCTCTGACGGGCCCTGGTACTAACCGGGAACCTTCCTTCCTTAGAATCAGCCTTCCAAGACTTTGCACTGACGTCGCGGTGACGTCGCGGCTTGTGATTGGTCGTGCGGCCCCCATGTGACCGCTCGCGCGACCAATCACAAGCCGCGACGTCACCGTGACGTCACCGAAGGCCCTGGAAGGGCTGATTCTTAGGAAGGAAGGCTGTCGGAAAGAAGCAGGGCGTGTCCGAGGGTGAGTATATACCTAATAGGAATATACTCACCCTCGGCTTCATTCCGGCAGCCTTCCTTCCTAAGAATCAGTCCTTCCAGGGCCTTTGGTGACGTCACGGTGATGTCGCGGCTTGTGATTGGTCGCGCGAGCGGTCACATGGGGGCCGCACGACCAATCACAAGCCGCGACGTCACCGCGACGTCACCGCAAGGTCTTGGAAGGCTGATTCTAAGGAAGGAAGGTTCCCGGTTAGTACCAGGGCCCGTCAGAGTGTAAGTATAGCGATATTTTTTATTTTAATTCTTTATTTTACACTTAAATATGGATCCCAGGGCCTGAAGGAGAGTTTCCGCTCCTTCAGACCCTGGGAACCATTGGAAACCCAATGCACTGCATTGGGTTTCGAGTTTCGGCCGACCCCGACCCCGACTTTTTTATAGGATCGGCCGATTTCACTCGACCCGACTTTTGAAAAAGTCGGGTTTCGTGAAACCCGACCCGATCCTATAAAAGTAAAGGTCGCTCAACCCTAGTTAAGACCACTACACGATGCTTAGCTCCCTCAAGCCAATGTCGCCACTCCTCAAATGCCCACTTCATAGCCAACAACTCCCGATTACCAACATCATAATTTCGCTCGGCAGGCGAAAACTTTCTTGAAAAGAAAGCACAAGGCTTCATCACAGAGCAATCAGAGCTTCTCTGTGACAAAACAGCCCCTGCTCCAATCTCAGAAGCATCAACCTCGACCTGAAAAGGAAGAGAGACATCAGGCTGACACAAAACTGGAGCCGAAGAAAACCGGCGCTTCAGCTCCCGAAAGGCTTCCACGGCTGCAGGAGACCAATTAGTCACATCAGAACCCTTCTTGGTCAAATCCGTCAAGGGTTTAACCACGCCAGAAAAATTAGCAATGAAATGACGGTAAAAATTAGCAAAACCCAAGAACTTCTGAAGACTCTTAACAGATGTAGGCTGAGTCCAGTCATGAATAGCCCGGACCTTGACTGGGTCCATCTCAATAGTAGAAGGAGAAAAAATAAAACCCAAAAAGGAAACCTTCTGTACTCCGAAGAGACATTTAGAGCCCTTCACAAATAAGGCATTAGCACGCAGGACCTGAAATACCATCCTGACCTACTTCACATGGTACTCCCAGTCCTCAGAAAAGAACAAAATGTCATCCAGATACACAATCATAAATTTATCCAGATATTCTCGGAAGATGTCATGCATGAAGGACTGGAACACAGAAGGAGCATTAGAGAGTCCAAAAGGCATCACCAAGTACTCAAAATGGCCTTCGGGAGTATTAAATGCTGTTTTCCATTCATCCCCCTGCTTAATGCGCACAAGGTTATACGCACCACGATGATCTATCTTGGTGAACCAACTGGACCCCTTAATCCGAGCAAACAGATCAGACAACAATGGCAAAGGATACTGAAATTTGACCGTGATTTTATTTAGAAGACGATAATCTATACAAGGTCTCAGAGAACCATCCTTCTTGGCCACAAAAAAGAATCCTGCACCAAGAGGGGAGGAGGACGGGCGAATATGTCCCTTCTCTAAAGACTCCTTTATATAGCTCCGCATTGCGGCATATTCTGGTACAGACAAATTAAAAAGTCGTCCTTAGGGAACTTACTACCAGGAATCAAATTTATAGCACAATCACAATCCCTGTGAGGAGGCAGGGCACCGGATCTGGGCTCATCAAATACATCCTGGTAGTCCGACAAAAACTCAGGGACCTCAGAAGGAGTGGAAGAAGCAATTGATACCAAAGGAGCATCGCCATGAATCCCCTGGCAACCCCAACTTGACACAGACATAGCTTTCCAATCCAGAACTGGATTATGGGCCTGCAGCCATGGCAGACCCAACACGACAACATCATGCAAATTATGCAGCACAAGAAAGCGAATCACCTCCTGATGTACAGGAGTCATGCACATGGTCACTTGAATCCAATATTGAGGCTTATTCTCAGCCAATGGTGTAGCATCAATTCCCCTCAGTGGAATAGGGAATTCCAAAGGCTCCAGGACAAAACCACAGTGCCTGGCAAACAACAAATCCATCAGATTCAGGGCAGCACCTGAATCCACAAAAGTCAAACCGAGTAGGATGACAAAGAACAAATTAAAGTAACAGACAAAATGAATTTAGGCTGTATAGTACCAATGGTGACAGGTTTAGCGATTTTTTTAACGCGCTTAGAGCATGCTGAGATAACATGAGTTGAATCACCACAGTAAAAGCACAAACCATTTTGACGTCTATGATTTTGCCGCTCAATTCTGGTCAGAACTCGGTCACATTGCATAGACTCAGGTCTCTGTTCAGAAAACACCGCCAGATGGTGCGCAGATTTGAGCTCCCGCAAACGCCGATCAATTTGAATGGCCAAAGCCATTGAGTCATTCAGACTTGCAGGAGTGGGGAACCCCACCATAACATTCTTAATGGCTTCAGAAAGACCTTCTCTGAAATTTGCAGCCAGGGCACACTCATTCCATTGAGTAAGCACCGACCATTTCCGAAATTTTTGACAATACACCTCAGCTTCATCCTGGCCCTGAGAAAGAGCCAGCAAGGCCTTTTCTGCTTGGTTCTCAAGATTAGGTTCCTCATAAAGCAGTCCAAGCGCCAGAAAAAACGCATCCACATTCAGCAATGCAGGATCTCCTGGCACCAGAGAGAAGGCCCAATCTTGAGGGTCGCCACGTAACAAGGAGATAACAATTTTAACTTGCTGAGCGGAATCACCAGAGGAATGAGGTCTCAAAGATAGAAATAATTTACAATTATTCTTAAAATTCAGAAACCTAGATCTATCTCCAGAAAACAACTCAGGAATAGGTATTTTTGGCTCTGACATAGGGCTATGAACAACAAAATCCTGAATGCTTTGCACCCTTGCAGCAAGATGATCCACACTAGAAGTCAGACTCTGAATATCCATGTCTGCAGCTGAACACAAAACCACCCAGAGATTAAGGGGATGAGAGAAGCTGGACAGACTGCAGCAAAGATAGAGAAAAAAAAAATTGTACTCAGGGCTTCTCTTATCCCACTTCTGCGATGCATTAAACACTTTTTTGGCCTGCTGTACTGTTATGATCCTAGTGGCTGAGGATCACAAAACGGACTAGCTAAGTTTATGAACATAGACACGAGCTCTAGGGAGGTGGTAACTGGACTGACCGCAAACCTGATCCTAACCAACACACTAAAGGAAGCCGGTGAACGTGCCTAAAATCCTGGACGTCTCGACGCAGCCTGAGAAACTATCTACTCCTGGAGGGAAAGTAAGACCTCACTTGCCTCAAGAGAAATCACCCCAAAGATATAGGAAGCCCCCAACAAATAATAACGGTGAGGTAAGGGGAAAACACAAACGTAGAAATGAAAACAGATTAAGCAAATGAGGCCCGCTAATACTAGATAGCAGAAGACAGATAGGGAACTGTGCGGTCAGTAAAAAACCCTATGCAAAATATCTACGCTGAGAATACAAGAACCCCCACACCAACTAACGGTGTGAAGGGAGAAACTCAGCCCCCTAGAGCTACCAGCAAGCAAGGAAATCAGATATTAGCAAGCTGGACAAAAATAAACCAAGAAACATGTGACCCCTGATGGTCAAAAAATGAACCAAGCAAAACTTAGCTTCTCTTGAAGAGACTGATAACGAAGGACTGCAGGAGAGCTCCAAAATAGCACTGAAGACATTGACAGCAGGCAACAACTGAGAGTCCAGGTGAACTAAATAGGAAACCAGCTAAGAGATAACGAGACAGCTGATCCTGCCTCAGACCTGCAGAATGACACAAAGAACCACCAGAGGGAGCCCAAAGACAGCACTCACACAGTACCAGTTGTGACCACAAGAGGGAGCCCAAAAACAGAGTTCACAACAGTATCCCATGATCCCCAGGAAGGCTCTAACTTGTTTTTTTTACCACGGTCTCAGCCATGTTTGAATTGCCTCCACTTTACTGATTTGGGGTTTGATCTCTCCTCTACCTGCTACATAACGCAGGTATTTGGCTTCTCCTTTCCCCAAGGCTCATTTCTATGGGTTTATTGAAAACCCCACCTTCCTTAGAGCATCAAACACCACCTGGACCTTTTCCAGATGAGTCTCCGAATCTGGGCTAAAGATAACAATGTCATCCAGGTATGCCACGGCGTATTGCTTATGGGTTGCACAGATTCTATCCATAGCTTTCTGGAAGGTCACCAGAGCTCCCTGCAGTTCAATCGGCATCCGGACATACTGAAAGCATCCATCCGGCATATAAAATGTATTATTCTCCTTGGCTTCCTGTGCCATGAGGATCTATCAATTTCCTTTTGTCAAATCCAAATTAAAATCCTTGCGGGCCTAAGTCTCTTGATTAGCTCATCCACATGTGGCATTGGATGTGGATCGAACTTGGAGACATCATTCAACTTCTGATAGTCGTTGCTGAACCTCCATTCACCTTCAGGTTTTGCAACCAGGACAATCGGGTATGACCAAATGCTCTTGGATTCCTCAATGACCCCGAGTTTTAACATGCACTCCACCTCCTTGGAGATCACTTCTCAACGGGCCTCCAGAATCTGATAAGGCTTCACACTTAAGCGCACCTGTGGCTCCGTCAGAACTTCGTGTTCTACGACCTTCATGCACCACGGTAATTCTGAGAACAGATCCCTGTTCTTCTGGAGCAACTCCCGAAACTGCTATTTTTGGGCCTGCAACAGTGTCTCCACTATGGCAACATTTCAACCTCACCTTCTGGCTGGCCCAGCAAGCACAGAGTTCCAGCTGGCTCTCTGTCTTGACATGACTTGAAGAGGTTGATATGGTAGACCTGATATGGTTTCCGTCTTCCTGGTTGATGAGTATTATAATTTACATCACCAAGCTTCTCCACCACCTCGTATGGCGCTTGCCATTTGGCAAGAACTTGCTCTCCATAGCAGGAATTAGCACAAGAACTCAGTCTCCCGGAATTAACTGACTCACTCTGGCTGACCAGTTGCAAACCCTAGCCTAAGCTTCTTGTGCCTGGAGAAGATGTCCTTTTACAATGGGCATCACCTTCGCAATCCTCTGCTGCATCAGTGCCACATGCTCAATGGTGCTTCTGTGGGGCATGACTTCTGCTTCTCTCCAGGAGACCTCGAAGATGTCAGCCATACAAAAATTTGAATGGCAAGAACCTCATAGAGGTCTGTGGAACCTCACGGATGGAGAACAACAGATATGGTAAAAGACTGTCCCTGTCTCTACAGTCCTTTTCTATGGCTTTTCTCAGCATGCACTTCAGTGTTTTATTAAACCTTTCGACGAGGCCATCAGTCTGAGGAAGGTACACTAAAGTCCTCAACTGGGAGATTTGCAGGACCTTGTATAACTCCCGCATCACCTTACTCATAAAAGTTGTTTCCTGTCAGAATCTCCTTTGGTAAACCTGTCCGGGAAAAACATGGACCAATCAGCCGTCTATACATTTTGCGGAGGAGCTTCTTAGGGGAATTGCTTCAGGATAGCATGTGGCATTGTCCAGGATGAAGAGTATAATACAAAATCTTAAGGACAGAACTCATTACATACACAGTAGTTCTAGGCCTCTGTACCTGAACCACCAAAGGCAGTAGCCATGGAAATACTCACACCAAATTGAAAACACGCAAGAATTGAGTAAACAATCCACCAAAAAGATAAAAAGACACATATTTTTATTATGCTCAATGTATAAAAGGCACTATTAGAACACTAATATCCATATCAATGACAGAGTTTCAATAACAGGGAAACAGGTGCAACAAGAAAAAGTATAAAGGTATGTGCACACACTGCAGATTTGGCTGCGGGTCCACAGCGGATTTGGCCCTGTGGATCGGCAGCAGTTTTCCATGCGGTGTACAGTACCATGTAAACCTATGGAAAACAAAAACCACTGTGCACATGCTGCGGAAAATTCCGCGCAGAAACGCAGCAGTTTATTTTCCACAGCATGTCCATTGTTTGTGCGGAAATGCAGTGTTTCTGCACCCATTGACTATACATTGAGTATGGCAAATCCGCACGTCAAAAGACGCAACGCAATCCACAACAAATCTGCAAGTAATCCGCAAGAAATCTGCATCAATTCTGCAAAAAAACAGCAACCATTTTGGCATGTGTTTTCTGCCAAGAGATGCGGATTCTGTGCGGAAAAATCCGCAACGTGTGCACATTGTTATGATCTGGTGGCCTAGGAGCAGCATGGACGAGCTCTGGAGTAGGTGGCCTCTATACTGACCGCAGACCCTGAACTTAACACCGCAACTATAAGTAGCCGTGGGATGTTCCTGTCACTCCCTCGACACCTCGTCACAGCCGGAGGACTAATTACCCCTAAAGAAAGAAACAGGAAAACTATCTTGCCTCAGAGAAAATCCCCAAAGGAAAGACAGCCCCCCACAAATATTGACTGTGAGAGGAGAGGGAAATTACAAACGCAGACTGAAAACAGAATTTAGCAAAGGAGGCTACTAAAGAAAAGACAGGACAGAGTACTGTGCGGTCAGTATTAAAATACTACAAAAATCCACCACAGAGAACACAAAAATCTCCACACCTAACTAAAGGCATGGAGGGTAACTCTGCGACTCCAGAGCTTCCAGCTTGGCTGAATAAATCCATACACAGACAAAGCTGGACAAGAAAAAACAGCAATTCACTGAACTATAAAGTCCACCGCATGTGGACTGCAAAAACAAAGCCAGGACTTATCTTTGATGATTTGGACAATCCAGCAGGAGAAACCAAGCAGAGATGTGAATCCTCCAGAAAAAACAATGGACAACTGGCACTCACTAAAGGGTGAAGCCAGACTAAATAGCCCCGTCCAAAGTGGAAACACCTGATGACTGCTGTGAAGGACAAACATCAGCACTACCACTTATAACCACCGGAGGGAGCCCAAGAGCAGAACCCACAACAGAATTCACAACAGCACATACATTTACACGGCAGGTACAGCATATTAGGTTAGAGCTCAATAGTCACACCCATAGATAATACCAGCGCCGTGCTACTGGCAGCCCATTGCAGTAGCAGCTATTCGGTTTGTTTCTGTTACAGTTGCCTGTTGCCTGTTCTTGTGGACTTTCTTTTGGACCTTCTGAACTTTGATGGACCCCTAATTTTAATCTTGGATTGATGGATGTTTTATACCCTGTGGATCGCACTGTTCCTGCATGATGGACCACTGTGGGAAGGTGGAAACCACTCACCACAACCAACCAAATGCCTTTGGAAATGCAGCTCTGGATCGGCACCCGGATCTGCCACTAGTACGTACTTCCCCCGCTGCAGCCCTGACGAAGAAGGTCCGGAGATCTTCGAAACGCATAGGAAATTGTGGTCCTGTGCGGTATCCGTCCTTTGCTCTTTGTTTTTGGTGACGTCACCCAAACCACGCCCCCTCCCTTTACCGCTCCTTGCAGCGGCTTTTTTCCAGCCCATGTGTGCCGGCCAGCGGCGCTCCAGGCGCGCGTGGTGGGCATACACTCACCAGGGAGGACGCTCCCCATACCACCAGATGTTTGTGCCGCCCCACGCTGCCTTTTTGGACATTGCACCACTAGTTATCTGGGCCGCTGGCGATCCTGTTCCAACACCCAGTAGGACGGCGACAGCTTTTGCTAAAACACGCCAGCACCTATACAAGCAGCCATACCATTATTCAGTAAGTGTGCTTTTTCTACTAACATTTGTTACGCACTTTTATGTGAGATTTCGGCCATAATAGGCATTTATACTGGTTTTTCTTTCTTTCTGTTTTTATTATTCGTCATTGGTTTGCTGATATTGGTTATACTCCTATTGTGTTGTACGTCTTGCCAAGTTAGACGTTCACTTTTTATACCCATGTACTGCTCTATCTAGTTAGCGCGGTGTCCTAATCCATTTATTATTCAGTTTTGTAAGCTAGTCATTGGCAAAGCAGCTGGGCCTGATGGCCTCAGTCCACGTGTCCTCAGAGCATGCGCAAACCAACTGTGTACTGTCTTCCAGCTCCTGTTTAACTGGAGCCTACAATTACAGAGTTTATCAATGCTGTGGAAGACCACCTGCCTGGTGCTGGTTTCCAAGATCACTTCTCTGACTTCCCTACACGACTATTGTCCAGTGGCCTTAACATCACATGCTATAAAGTCGTTGGAGAGAATAGTACTTGCCTACTTGTGCCCGAGAGTGAGGGCCTACATTAACCCCCTACAGTTTGCATACCAGCAGAGATTCAAGGTGGATGATGCTGTAGAGTCTCTGCTACACACAGTACATTTATTCTTAGTCAATGATGGAACTGCAGTGCGCGCCATGTTCTTTGACTTCTCAAGTGCTTTCAATACCTTACAGCCGCCCTTACCATGAAATAAGTTGACTGATATGTCGGTAGATGAGGGGATGGTGAACTGGATAAACGACTACCTGACTGACAGTTTGCAGTTTGTAAGGATGGGGGAGGTGGTATCTGGCAGTGTACAGAACAGTGTTGGAGCACCTCAGGGTACAGTGTTGTAGGGGGCATTGTGGGGGACGGGGGGGAGGAATATAGAAGGGTGGTTTCTGACTTTGTGGATTGGGCCAGACTAACTGTCTAGAACTAAACGTGAAGAAAACCAAAGAGATGGTGGTGAGTTATAGAAGGAAAAAGGATGGTTACTTACCGATCACTATTGCTGGCCAGGAGGTGGAGATGGTTGAGAGCTACAAATATTTGGGGGTTCACCTTGACGGCAAACTTGATTGGAGGCATCATATGGAGAAGGATTACAAGAAGGGAATGAGCAGGCTGTACTTTCTATGGAAGCTCAGGTCATTCAAGGTGTGCTGTAAAATGCTCGAAATGTTTTACCAGTCCGTTGTGGCAAGCGCCATCTTTTTTGCTATCATTTGCTGGGGCAGCAGTGTGTGAGTAGCTAACGCTAATAAGCGCAACAAACTTATCAAGAAGGCAAGCGCGGCTGTTGGCCTCCATCTTGACTCTTTTGAGGAGGCAGTGGAAGATAGGATTCAGAAAAAGTTTAGGGCTATAATGAACAATAATACACACCCACTACACGTGCTGTTCTTAAAGCAGAAGAGCACATTCAGCAGTCATCTAATTCTACTTAGGTGCAAGAAGGAGAAACTCAGGAAACCATTTGAACCTACTGCTAAGGGGATATATAAGAATTTCCTAAAGGTGAAAAATGACAGTGACCTATGGCTGGTGCACTAATGGCAATGATCACAGATTTAATACCTACACTCACCCAAATTTGTTTGCTACGTAATGTGGTTAGTCATGTGCAAGATCTGTGTCTAGTATTTACTTTATGTAATGCTATTTGTAATGTTGTAGTTTTGGAAAGGCTGTTTGTAGCGCTCCTGTAATACCATAATTTCCCTCGGTATCAATAAATTGTATCGTAAATAGAGATGAGCGGTGTTCGAGTCGAACTATTCGCCAATTTCAAATTCCAGCTGTTTTGGGCGGTGTTTGAGCCGTTCGACGAACCCGAACAATTTGCTTAAAATTCGGCTGTTTGAGTTTCTGTTCGATAACTGTTCGTTCACCAAAAGCCTAGCTTGATTTGCACATTAAAACTGTTTATCATTGTTAATGGACTGTTTCAGTGTATAGTGGGCGGGGGGGGGGATAGATCTGTGCTGAAATAACGCCGATCTCCATTTTTTTTTTCTTTCCCGCATTTACAGAGGGGCGGTGCAGTCTCTCAGCCTATCAGCAGTGCACACACAAACACAGCAATGTGCATGTGATGCACACAAGCAAGGGCATGTGTCATTGGCTGTGTATGTCACATGTCCTTGCCCTATAAGAACCAGCCATTTGCCCCATCGCCACCATTTCCTCACTGCTGCAGCTTAGTGTTAGACGGCACCGCTGCTGCTGTGGGCGCTATACAGACTAAGAGTGTTTTTTTTGGAGTGAATTGTCAGAGAGATAGGTTTAGGGAGTCGAGAGGAGTCAGGACTAGTTGTAATATCAGCCCTTTTCAGGGTAGGTTACAGCAGTTCATAGCACTGCTTGCCAGGCAGGTCTGAGCCAGTGCTCTGCAAGTGTTAGTCTGTGTAATCTGGTTCAGCCAATCCTTTTGGGCTAGTAGCATTGTCTGATAGTCATCTGAGTAGCCTGCCTGTGAAGCTAGCCACACCGCCTGCGTATCTCAATTTTTACTGCATCTAAACCAGTAAATCAGTTTGGGGTTTAGGGCTTAGTAGCAGTGTCTGCACGTCAGCAGAGTAGCCCACCTGTGAAGCTAGCTACATCCCCTGTGTATCTCAATTTTTACTGCATCTAACCCAGTAAATCGTTTAGGGGTTTGGGGCTTAGTAGCAGTGTTTGCACGTCAGCAGAGTAGCCCGCCTGTGAAACTAGCTACACCGCCTGTGTATCTTTATTTTCACTGCATCTAATCCAGTTAATAGTTTTGGGCCTAGGAGCAGTGTATGCACGTCAGCAGAGTAGCCCGCCTGTGAAACAAACTATACCGCCTGTGTATCTCATTTTTTACTGCATCTAATCCAGTTAATAGTTTTGGGGTTTTGGGCTTAGTAGCAGTGTTTGCACGTCAGCAGAGTAGCCCGCCTGTGAAACAAACTATACTGCCTGTGTATCTCAAATTTTACTGCATCTAATCCAGTTAATAGTTTTGTTCCTAGGAGCAGTGTCTGCACATGTCACGGGGGTACTGGGTAGACTACAGCTGATTACCTGGGCCCCTGCAATATCCCTCAAACTAGGGAAACCCTGTCTGTCTCTCTCCCAGAGTTTAGACTGAAGGTGTGCATGTCTGGGCCGCCAGGCCTGACCCTGAGTCCTGTTTCAGTACTAAGCTGAAACCTCCACCCGCCACCCAGTGATAAGACCTCTCACCAACCCCTACAGAAAGCACAGACAGGGGAAACCAAAAAACGCACCACGCCGCAAACACACAGGAAAACACTATAATGTGCACAGGGCAAAACAATACAACTATAGGAAGGAGAAATATAACGAAGGTTAAAACACCACTTAGCTTAATGCTGCAAGGCACAGCACAGCAGGAGGAAACACCAGATTCACTGGACTCAGCAGTAGAACAACAGTTCCCTGCAAGCTCCTTCTCCCAGCTTGGTCGCTTTAGAATGAACTAACACCGACAGTCAGCTGATGAACCAGGTGACTATTTAAAGGATGGAGGGAGTGGTCACCACAAGCATCAGCTGACCCAGCAGCAATGCAATAACACCAGCGGCCACCGGGGGAGAAAAATGCATTAACCCTCGATGACCAGAAAGGAAAAAAGGTTTTAAACTGAGGCAAACCAGATCTGCCACAAATCCAAAATTGGATCGTGACAGTACCCCCCTTTCAATGAGGGGCCTCTGGACCCTCAACACTGGACCTCACCAGTAAACAACCTACAGTGAGAACGTCTCAATTCACCAGAGTTCACCTCCTCAGTCACCTGACCCTCAGGTTTACGGTAGACACAGCACGATGGAGATGACAATGTGGGCGGCACAAATCTCCAGAGCGCCGACCTGTGGAATGAGTTTTGTATGGGCATTACTGAGGGTAACTCCAACTGGTAAGTCTTCGGACTGACAATGGCTGACACCCGATATGGCCCGATTACCCTTGAACTCCAGATTCCAATTCCACACTTCCACCTGATATTTTTGGTGGACACCCATACGTAATCATTCACACACAGGTCCGGACCTGAATGTTTATTTTCACGCATGCGACTGCCACAAGATGGTGAACTTTTAACAGAACCGACAACAGAGGCGTCCCCCTGTGTAGCCAAACTCACTCTCCCACTATGCATCGAGGGAACCACCACCCTCCTCTGACCCCTCCTCCTAAGAGGTCTCTGACATACTGGATTTGAATGTTGTGAGGGTAGAGTCTTGCCCCTACTCCCTTCAAGCACCTCTACTGCCCCCACTGGAGAAGAAGGGGTAGGTTGTAAAAGGACGGCAGAGATCGTAGTTCCCGGACAGCAGTCATCACACGACTGACCCCAGCTGACTACTTCTCTAGACCGCCAGTCTATGACCGGGTTGTGTCTTTTCAACCAAGGGAGACCTAAGACCATGGGAGTTGGTATGCCCACCAAGACGTAGCATGACAGGGACTCTTCATGACAAGCTCCTATACGCAGATGTATATTGTCTACGATTTGGGTAATGCTCCCCTGGCTGAGCGGGGCAGAGTCTAAGGCCTGAATGCTTAAGGGTCTTGCTAGCGTCCTACTCATCAGGCCATGGGTCTGGACAAAATGAGCATCGACCAAATTGACTCCTGCTCCACTATCCACAAGCACCGGAACATTCTCAGTTACCCCACCAACAACCACCTCAGCAGGTAAGGTACACTGAGACGAGAAAATGGAGGAAATATACACTCCCTGGTCGCTTCCTTCCACACAACCATGGGGACGCGGCTTTTTAGATGGAACAGGAATTTTGGCACGAGCTGGGCAGACATTGATAAAATGACCAGTCTGCCCACAGTAAAAACATGCCCCCACACCACGGAGAACCCCAGACAACCCGGTTTGGAAACCAAATCCTCCCACCTGCATGGGTTCGTCCGCCTGGTCAGGTATGTCCTCCTCCCTAGCAAGGACTACAGGGGGCACATTTGTTGTATGCCTCTCCCTCAAGCGTCTATCCACCCGGATGGCAAGGGACATGGTGGCCTCCAACGATTTGGGGGTGGCGTACTGTACCAGAGTATCTTGCAACCTAGGGGACAGACCCTGCACAAAATGGCTCCTAAGGGTCGGGTCATTCCACTGTGTGTCAGTGGCCCACCTCCTGAACTCTGAACAGTACTCCTCAGCCGGCCGACCCCCCTGCTTGATATTACGGAGTTGGGATTCCCCCAAGGAAACGCCATCTGGATCACCAAACACCAGCGCCAGAGCCGTAAAAAACTTGTCCACCGACCGTAGGGATGGTGAACCTGTTGACAGTGAGAAGGCCCAGGATTGGGGATCACCTTTAAGAAGGGAAACGATGATTCCCACCCGTTGATCCTCACTCTCTGATGAACGAGGGCGGAGCCTGAAGTGTAACTTGCAGGCTTCCTTAAAAACCAAAAATGTATCTCTCCCTCCAGAGAACCTGTCTGGGAGAGATATCTTGGGTTCGGGTTGAGCCTGAACCTGAGCAGAGGCCCAGAGCCCCAACAATTGCTGCAGCTGCTGCACCACATCACCACGCAGATCCTTAAGCTCAGTGTTGAGAGTCTGGAGCAGTTGGGCAAAGGCCTGCATTTGAGCCATGGCTCACCAGAAAAATTTGACGGTCGGTGTTAATGTCACGTGGGTACTGTGTAGACTACAGCTGATTACCCGTGCCCCTGCAATATCCCTCAAACTAGGGAAACCCTGTCTGTCCCTCTACCAGAGTTTACACTGAAGGTGTGCATGTCTGGGCCGCCAGGCCTGACCCTGAGTCCTGTTTCAGTACTAAGCTGAAACCTCCACCCGCCACCCAGTGATAAGACCTCTCACCAACCCCTACAGAAAGCACAGACAGGGGAAACCAAAAAACGCACCACGCCGCAAACACGCAGGAAAACACTATAATGTGCACAGGGCAAAACAATACAAATATAGGAAGGAGAAATATAACGAAGGTCAATACACCATTTAGCTTAATGCTGCAAGGCACAGCACAGCAGGAAGAAACACCAGATTCACTGGACTCAGCAGTAGAACAACAGTTCCCAGCAAGCTCCTTCTCCCAAGCTTGGTTGCTTTAGAATGATAACACCGACAGTCAGCTGATGAACCAGGTGACTATGTAAAGGATGGAGGGAGTGGTCACCACAAGCATCAGCTGACCCAGCAGCAATGCAATAACACCAGCGGCCACCGGTGGAGAAAACTGCATTAACCCTCGATGACCAGAAAGGAAAAAAGGTTTTAAACCGAGGCAAACCAGATCTGCCACAAATCCAAAATTGGATCATGACAGCACATCAGCAGAGTAGCCCTCTATACCGCCTGTGTATCATAATTTTTAATGCATCTAATCCAGTTAATAGTTTTGGGCCTAGGAGCAGTGTCTGCACGTCAGCAGAGTAGCCCGCCTGTGAAACAAACTAAACGCCTGTGTATCTCAATTTTTACTGCATCTAATCCAGTTAATAGTTTTGGGCCTAGGAGCAGTGTCTGCATGTCAGCAGAGTAGCCCGCCTGTGAAACAAACTATACTGCCTGTGTACCTCAATTTTCACTGCATCTAATCCAGTTAATAGTTTTGGGCCAAGGAGCAGTGTCTGCAAGTCAACAGAGTAGCCCGCCTGTAGAACAAACTATACCGCCTGTGTATCTCAATTTTTACTGCATCTAATCCAGTAAATAGTTTTGGGCCTAGGAGCAGTGTCTGCACATCAGCAGAGTAGCCCGCCTGTGAAACAAACTATACCGCCTGTGTTTCTCAATTTTTACTGCATCTAATCCAGTTAATAGTTTGGGGCCTAGGAGCAGTGTCTGCACGTCAGCAGAGTAGCCCGCCTGTAGAACAAACTATACCGACTGTGTATCTCAATTTTTATTGCATCTAATCCAGTTAATAGTTTTGGGCCTAGGAGCAGTGTCTGCACATCAGCAGAGTTGCCCGCCTGTGGAACAAACTATGCCGCCTGTGTATCTCAATTTTTACTGCATCTAATCCAGTTAATAGTTTTGGGCCTAGGAGCAGTCTCTGCATGTCAACAGAGTAGCCCACCTGTGAAGCTAACTACGCCGCCTGTGTATCTAAATTTTTACTGCATCTAACCCAGTAAATCCTTTTGGCCCTAGTACCACAGTTTGGCCACTCAGCTCTGCTCGGTTTTCATCCATCGTTTTTTGTGCCAACAACTACAGATCAGATACAGAGTTGCAAATTAGTTAAGCACCAAAATGAGTGGCAAAAGGCCTGCTGCTGGTGGAAAGGGGAATAGGGGTGTTGGAAAGGGAAAAAAAGTAGAGCTGTAGAGCTGTTTATGCATACTATAGCCTGGGAATCAGAGGTCTGCTCCAGAGCTTCTGTGAATCCAGACAAGGAAATGATCTGCACTGATGCCCAGAATCTTTGTGAGTCGGATCCAGGCCCAGATGAAGAAGGTTCTGGGCATAATGTAGACCCTCATTCCCAAACTGTAACTCCTGTTGGTGGAGACAATGAGGAAGATGATGATGAGACTGAGATACCTGATTGGAACGAAAACTTGACTTTTCGGTCGGGGCAGGAAGAGGTTGGCTCTGAGGACGACAGGTGTGAGAACACACAGGATGATGATGACGAGGTTGTAGACTCCACTAACTGTCAACCCCCAGTCCGCCAGTCCATGAGGTCAGCAGAGGAGGTGGAGGAGGATGCTAGTGATGAGTCTGATGACGAGGTAACGGTGCGCCTTCCTGGACAGAGACGGAGTACTGGAAGCACGTCAACAACTGCATCCTCAACCCCAACTGTGCCTCAGACCAGAAGTCATGGTGGCTCTTCAGGTCGCACGGGCTCTAAGCCTTGCATAGCCTGGGCATTTTTTGACATCGCAAAGGATGACCCAACTCATGTTGTCTGTAAGATTTGTCAACAAAATCTCAGTAGAGGCCAAAAAATCACTAGCTTGAGTACTTCATGCATGAACCGTCACATGGATATGAGGCAAAACTTGCAGTGGGAAGCTCACTGTGCTACAATGCGGCCCAGTGGGCCGGGTCAACCACTGTCTGCCCCATCAAGTGCATCCACGTCTTCTTCATCCTCTGTGACTGTGGGGACAGCAGTCGCACTTGGTTTTGGATGCAGACCTTCCACCTCTTTACCCGCAACAGCCAGTGTGATTGGCAGGTCATCAGGACATTTGCAAGTGGAAACACCTGCTGGTGTTGAGCGCTCTCCGACATCGACACCACATTTTGATCAAGGCAACATAACATCTCCGCCTGCACCTTCCTCACAGACCAGCAGTTTGCCGGGGACACCCTACTCAACTCCATCTAAGCACGGCAGCCAGCCCTCAGTCCCTCAGATGTGGACAAGTAAAAGACCATTTCCTCCTAGCCATGAGAAAGCTGAGAGGTTGAATTTCTCCATCTACAAGCTGTTGGCTACAGAAATGCTGCCTTTCTGCCTGGTGGACACAGAGGATTTTCGAGACCTTATGTCCGTCGCAGTGCCCCAGTACCAGATGCCCAGTTGCCACTACTTCTCATAGAAAGCTGTGCCTCCGCTACACCAGCATGTCGCACACAGCATCACCGCTTCCTTGAGAAACTCTGTGTGTGACAGGGTGCATTTCACCACAGACACTTGGACGAGTAGACATGGACAGGGGCATTACATGTCGGTGACTGGGCACTGGGTAAGTACGGCGACATCAGGAGAAGGGGCTGCTGTCCAAGTCTTGCCATTCCCACGAGTTGCTCGTCGATCCTTTGCATCTAGAAGTTACTCCACTGCTTCTGCCTCCTCAACCTCCTCTCGGTCCTCCACCTGCACCCAAAGCCTGTCTGGTAATGCCATCCACATTGTATCTGCGCAGAAGGAATTCTGCACACCTCCTCACTATGCTGTCACCAGGGCTCAATAGCATCAGGCAGTGTTTACATTGAAATGTCTGGGAAATGTGAGTCACACAGCTGAGGAGTTGTGGTCAGCTCTGGAGACTGAGTTCCATCAATGGTTGTCTCCACCTGCAGCCAGGGAAGGCTGTGTGCGACAATGCTGCAAACCTGGATGCGGCCCTTCACCGGGGCAATGTCACACACGTGCCTTGTATGGCTCACGTTTTGAACCTGGTTGTCCAGCAATTTTTATCCCACTATCCTGGACTAGATGGGCTTCAGCAGAGGGCACGGTTGCTGTGTGCTCACTTCCGCCATTCGCATGCCGCAGCTCGACGACTTGCATCTTTACAGAAGTCGTTGGGCCTGCCAGTTCACCGGCTGAAATGCGATGTGCCCACACGGTGGAATTCAACTCTGCACATGTTGCAGTGACTGTGGCAGAACCAACGAGCCCTGGTGCAATACGTTATGACGTATAGCCTGGGCCAATGAGATCAAGAGGTGGGGCAAATCACACTGCAGGAGTGGTCTCAGATCAGGGACCTATGCACCCTTCTGCACAGTTTTGAAATAGCAACGAAGATGTTTAGTGCTGACAATGCCATTATCAGCATGACCATTCCGGTGATTTACATGCTGGAGCACACCTTACACAGTGTCCGGAGTCATGTGGTGGAACAAGAGGAGGAGGAGGAGGAACAGGAGGAGTCATATGCGGAAGAGATCATATCTCCAAGGTCAAGAAGGTTGGCAGCACCAAGGCGGCTGGCATTGGAGGCTGGGGGAGAGGCATTACCGAGGGCGCATGGTAGCAGCCAAACTGTTGAGAAAGGTGCAGTCGGCGAGGAATAAGTGGAGGACGAACTGGTGCTGGGCATGGAAGACTCCTCAGATGAAGGAGACCTTGATCAAATTTCTGTTGTGCGAGGTTGGGGGAAGAGGGCAGACATAGGAAGCATGATTCTCACCTCGCCACCACCAAGATAACAAGGACTTGGTCCTCCTGGATGCACAAGACACATGAGTGCCTTCTTGCTGCACTACCTGCAACATGACACTCGGATTGTCAGAATCCGAAGTAATGCCGACTACTGGGTTGCCACACTCTTAGATCCCCGGTACAAAAGCAAATTTGGCGAAATAATTCCTGCCATAGAAAGGGATTCACGTATGCAGGACTATCAGCAGAGACTGTTACAGAATCTAACATCTGCTTTTCCACAAAACACCAGTGGTGCACGTAGTCAATCTCTGAGTTCTAACTTTCCAACCGTGGGACTATCGAGTCATCACTCTAACCGTAACAGTAACATCGTATCTGGTGGCAACAGCAATTTTTTCCAATCGTTTCAAGATTTTTTTAGACCATCCTTTGCAAGGCCACAGGAGACAAAAAGTCTGATGCACAGCCAACGCCTAGAGAGGATGGTACAAGAGTATCTCCAAGTTAACATCGATGCCATGACTGTGGAACTGGACCCTTGCTCATTTTGGGCTTCCAATCTTGAAAAATGGCCTGAGCTCGCCACTCACGCCTTGGAGATCTTGTCGTGCCCTGCAGCCAGTGTTCTCTCTGAATGTGTGTTCAGCGCTGCTGGTGGTGTGCTGACAGATAAGCGCACGCGGCTGTCCAGTGACAATGTAGACAGAATAACATTCATCAAGATGAAAAAATCCTGGATCCGCAAGGAGTTTTCTACCCCTGTGTTATCTTGGGGAGACTAAAAGCTTGATGATTTTTGAAAATCATCTCATCAACCGTTTTAAAAAAAACTCTGGCGAAATTGATGCCATTCAAGTGGTGTCTGTGGCTGAATTTTTTGAAAAAATGGAGACTCTTTGATTTAGTCCCCTTGCTGAGTTTTACATGACATTGCCATCGTCAATTCCAGGTGGGTGGGGTCATATGCGGAGTTGTTTACTCATACTATGGCCTGGGATTCAGAGGTCTGCTCCAAAGTTTCAGTGTCTGCTACTCAGCAGAGTAGCCCAGCCACCCACCGCCTGTTTACCTAAGTACTATTTTTAACTGCACCTGGCCCAGGAAATCCTTTTGGGCCTAGTTGAATTTAGTGCTACTCAGCAGCGTACCCCACCCATGAAGCAAGCTACACCGCCTGTTTACCTAACTACTATTTTTTAACGGCATCTGGCCCAGGAAATCCTTTTGGGCCTAGTAGAATTTAGTGCTACTCAGCAGCGTACCCTACCCATGAAGCAAGCTACGCCGCCTGTTTACCTATCTACTATTTTTTAACTGCATCTGGCCCAGGAAATCCTTTTGGGCCTAGTAGAATTTGGTGCTACTCAGCAGCGTACCCCACCCATGAAGCAAGCTACACCGCCTGTTTACCTAAGTACTATTTTTTAACGGCATCTAGCCCAGGAAATCCTTTTGGGCCTAGTAGAATTTAGTGCTACTCAGCAGCGTACCCCACCCTCCTTTTTGGGCCTAGAAGAATTTAGTGCTACTCAGCAGCGTACCCCACCCATGAAGCAAGCTACACCGCCTGTTTACCTAACTACTATTTTTTAACAGCATCTGGCCCAGGAAATCCTTTTGGGCCTAGTAGAATTTGGTGCTACTCAGCAGCGTACCCCACCCATGAAGCAAGCTACACCGCCTGTTGATCTAATTACTAATTTTTAACTGCATCTAGCCCAGGAATTTGTTTTGTACCTAATAGCATTTTGTGCTACTCAGCACAGTACCCCACCCATGAACCAAGCTACACCGCCTGTTTAGCTAACTACTATTTTGTAACGGCATTTGGCCCAGGAAATCCTTTTGGGCCTAGTAGCAATTTCTGCTACTCAGCAGAGTACCCCACCCATGAAGCAAGCTACACCGCCTTCTTTCTTTCTCAATCTAACCACTCGGCTCTGGGGTGTCCACTCTCCCTCCAGCTCTCTCCTTCTCACAGGTGGACTACCGCTTGTTTTCACACTGTGGCAAATCTTTAGGGCCCAGGCATAAGAAGTCGTCGAGGTAATGGATAATATGTGCCGCCTTACAAACGTCTATGACGACACATTCGAGGAAGCAACTAAGCGCCTCAAATAGTGAGCAGGATATGGAGCACCCCATGGGCAAACAGCGATCTATGTAGTATGCTCCTTCACACAAGCAGCCCAATGGGAGGACACTATTCGGAGGCACAGGTAGTAACCGGAACGCTCCCTCAATGTCTGTTTTGGCCATTAGGGTGCCCCTTACCAACTTCTTGACCCGCCTGATTGCCTCATCAAAGGAGGTACAGTACATAGTACTGTACTTGGTTCCGTGTCGATATTGTCGTTTACTGACCTGCCCCTTTGATATGACAAATGGTGGATTAGTCTGAATGTATTGAGTTCATTTTATGGCACAACTCCCAACGGGGGTACCACTAAGTCTTCTAAGGAAAGTGTTCTGAATCGACCTGCCGCCATTCTACCTAAAGGTATTTATTTTTATTTTTTTTTTGTCAAGACGTCTGGGTGTTGGTAGAGTGAGTTTAGATTTTTACTCCAGCCTTTCTGGATTTTAGAAGGGCATGACATGCCTATATCTGTGTCTCCTCCTCCTTTTACTCCTCCACCTCTTTTCTTTTCGCATGACTATGTGTAGTTGTGACTTTTCCATGTGTTTGTTGTGTCTTCTGAGCAGTTTGTTAGCTTTTGGACACCTTTTAAGGTGTTTTCTATGTGTTTTCCATGTGTTTGTATGTGTTTGTGTTTGCCTGCCATTGGTTTCAATGGGGTTCGATGGTGTTCGTCGAACGTTCGGCGAACAGTTCGTCAAATACGTCCCTGTTCGACAAAACGAACTGAACCCAAACACTAGGGAGGTGGCTCATCTCTAATCGTAAAGTAAAGTGACAGTGTAATAGTGTATCAAGGGGAACAGTGCGACCTAATCGGCGTTTACATAGTCATTTTAGTATGAAGTCATAATACTCAAGAGTCCCGCTTTTGTGTACAACATTTTTTGGCTTTTACAATTGTTATAAAGCTTAATAAAAGACTTCTTTGTACACACAGTTGATAGTAAACCATTTGTCAACGTTAGGAATAAGTTTACCTTGGTTCTGTGTCTCAAATATTTTGACCCTTATTTGTTGGCTTTTCCTTCCACTGGAAAAGCCACATATTATTATTATTATTATTTATTTATATAGCACCATTAATTCCATGGTGCTGTACATGAGAAAGGGGTTACATATAGGGTTATAGATATTGTTTACAGTAAACAGGTTTACAGTGACAGACTGGTACAGAGGGGAGAGAACCCTGTCCTTGCGGACTTACATTCTATGGGATTTAACTGTGTGAAAACACTAGGAGAGGCAAATAAATTCCTACAATATCCAAGGACTGTCCCTGAGATTTATTGATGGGCATTGCAAAAGCCAACATGACACGAAACTGACACCTTCGCATCTGGACTGGCAAGTTTTTATTTTTGGAAATCAGGTCAATTCTTGGAAAAAGAACTATCTGACCCTTTGTTTTTCCATTTAAAGCAATGGCATGAATAACGTTTGCTTTTAGGCTTTTCACATAAAGCCTTATGCCATTACAAAGGTCACGCTTTTTGTTAAGATTACCTAGGAGAATAATTACAGCTCCTGGTTTCAGCTTTAGTTCATGAGGAGGCATCCCAGTGGGATTCAAAGAGTTAAGAAACTCTACAGGGTAATCTGTAAGAATCACACCCTCCTCTTCCGCAATTGTGTTAATGGAGCGATATGTTGAGTGTCCACCTTGAACTTGACTAAGAATCTTGTAATTCAAGGCATGAGCGTCATCATTCAATGGCACAAGAATTGCTTTATTGGCAATTACTTCTACCATTGCATCAGTAATCTCAATTGAGTCGCCAAAAATAGCTGTAATTAAATCAATAAAAGAATTTGGGATTTCAATTGTGTCTTCTAGTAGACCATATATATTTGACAACTCAACTCTCCATTGCCAAGTTTCAGTACCCATGAGTTGTACTCAATTTCGTCCTGAGACATTCTCATATTCTGTTGTAACTGGAACCATGAAAACTGATTCCAGGATTTTGAGTATTTAATGGTGGACTGTACAATTTTGGCTCTTTTTCCACCTTCCACTATTGGTGGGGTTTGACAAAAGTCACCACCGTTTATGAAAACTTTTCCACCAAATGGTCAATTTTTTCCACATATGTCTTGAAACACATTATCCACAGCGTTCATATTAAAATAGGGAGTCATTGCTACTTCGTCCCAAATAACAACAGATGACTCCCTAAGCTCCTTTGCTTGTAGTGAGGTTGGCTTCATTTTTGACACTGTGGTCTCATTTGTTGTAATTCCAAGGCCAAACTTGGAATGGTAGGTGCTACCATTTTGTAGTAATGTAGTTGCCAATCCAGTGGAGGCTACTGAGCAAATAGACTTATTTTCTGCTTGTAGCATCATGTGCAAGCAGTTGTACAAAAATGTCTTCCCACTGTCTTCTGGGCCGTCCAGAAAAAAACAGTGTGAGCTACTGTCATCTGGCTGTGATGCAGTATTGACTGCTTGCATAATTGCATCGAAAGCTGATTTATGAGCTTCATTAAGCATAGCTTTCAATTGCTCAGCCTCCTGCTTTATTACAACATAATTCAGTTGATACAGTATTTCATCTGGAACATTTACTGGAGTTGGCAATCCGTAGTCAGCACACGACTTTTTATTGCTTAAGAGCACTTCACTAATATCACAAAGAGCCAGTTGCTCAGCAATTTCTGGAGTATACCGCCTGATGTAAATTCGGTTTTATATTTTTTCCATAATGCCAATGGTTTAGCTGGTTCCCCATATACACAAACTAGAGCAAATAATTCACAAAGTTGGTAGGGCATTTGAAAGGCGATTGCATCCGTTATACCGTCTTCCCATTGGGAATCGACTTCCTAAAGATGAAGATCAATGCACGCATTTTTATACATGTCATGTACGGCTCCATTGACAGTCCTTAAGTCAGCATAAGACTTTGCTCTTCTTACGTGAAGTAAAAGGAGTCTTAGGTAATACAGCTCACCATCTGTTAAAGAGAATGTATACATTCGGGCAATTGTTTTCCCAAATTGAGCCAGTCATTTTTTCCATCCTTCTGGTTCAGCTTTTCTGTCCCAGACATAGTGTTCAGGGATTTCACTGTACAAATACTGAGGGGTGGAAGCATCAACTCTGTTTAGCTCAAAATAAGCCTGCAGAGTAGAGGCTTCTGAGTCCAAAATAACCATATCCACATTACCATCATCGAAAAACGCTTGCTGCAAGTTTTCAAGGTGAACAGCAAGCCTTTTAATGGTATGTGAAGCATCATGCATTTTATTTTTTCGGATTCTCCACATGCCCTCAGGTGCGCTTATATAGCGAGAATCTAGGTACATGGCTGGTTCATTCCAGTTAAATGTATCAAACTTGATATTGGCGCAGT
Organism: Ranitomeya variabilis; assembly: GCF_051348905.1. Lineage (NCBI taxonomy): Eukaryota > Metazoa > Chordata > Amphibia > Anura > Dendrobatidae > Ranitomeya > Ranitomeya variabilis. The sequence goes on along the minus strand of NC_135232.1, from coordinate 290,589,273 downwards.
CATGTCCTTTGTATACATATTTGAAAAGATAGTTAACACTTTTTATTGAAGCACATATATCAACATTGATTGGCTTCCAATGAAAGTGGACAGTAAAATTACTGGTGTCCCAGCTTTTAGCCCTTGGTGTAACGCAGCATTATGGATGTGATCCATAACGCCGACATAACTGTCGACGCGTAGTGCCTTTTGATTTTGTTTTATATATTCGATCCTGTCGGATTCAATTTTGGCGCAACTGTCAACGATAAATTGTTGCCTCAACTTCCTCGCATTTAAAAGGGGATTGAACTCATCACGAATGGCAAGCCTGTATGCATAGTACTGCAACAGGGTGATTTTTTCTTGTCGATCTTGATCCACTGGTATGGATGGTAGATGAATGTCACCAATTCCTTGATGTTGCACACTTAGGGCAATTGGAGTTGTCAAATTTATTGTCCATCCAATGTCCCCATATGGGAATAGAAGTGGATATGTCATTGTATTACACTTTCTGTGAAGAAAGCTGATTTGAACAGTTTGTTTTTCACTTTTGAGGTGAACTCTGATGTCACTATTAAATGGGGGTTCACCACCCCTCTTGCATTTTGATATATTATAGCTACTTCATTGCACCTTGGTGCATTGTAGCGCCTCTGGTCATCATTGTAGTCATTTATAATTGACATTGTTATTTCGAGTGGATCGCGATTTTCTAATTCAGCAATCCACTCTTCCTCTATTTCAAATTCCCTCTTCATTGTGAAGGCTCTTGCGAGTGGGTTAATTGCTTTAATTTTCTCTCTAAGGGTACCGTCTCACAGTGGCACTTTGGTCGCTACGACGGCACGATCCGTGACGTTCCAGCGATATACTTACGATCTCGCTGTGTCTGACACGCTACTGCGATCAGGGACCCTGCTGAGAATCGTACGTCGTAGCAGATCGTTTGAAACTTTCTTTCGTCGTCAAGTGTCCCGCTGTGGTGGCATGATCGCATCGTGTAACAAAGGTGTGCACGATATTGTATACGATGTGCGCACAGTAACCAACAGCTTCTACATCGCAAATATGTCATGAAATTATCGCTCCAGCGCCGTGCATTGCAAAGTGTGACCGCAGTCTACGACGCTGGAGCGATAATGGAGCGACGCTGGAGCGTCACGGATCGTGCCATCGTAGCGACCAAAGTGCCACTGTGAGACGGTACCCTAAGAGATGATACATCGCTGACCCCCGATCATGTGATGGGGGTCAGCGATGCGCTCATTTCCGGCCGCCCGGCCGGAAGCACCGGTTAAATGCCGCTGTCTGCGTTTGACAGCGGCATTTAACTAGTTAATAGCGGCGGGTAAATCGCGATTTCACCCGCCGCTATTGCGGGCACATGTCAGCTGTTCAAAACAGCTGACATGTCCCGGCTTTGATGCGGGCTCACCGCTGGAGTCCGCATCAAAGCGGGGGTTCTGACCTCGGACGTACTATCCCATCCGAGGTCTGAAAGGGGTTAATATCAGCCAATTATTATTATTCAAATACTGAGGATAAGTGTTCTGTACCCAAATATTTTTGCATTTGGAAAAAATTACATAATAAATTGTTGGTTTCACTTTTTTTTTTTATTACCAGTGAAAAATTAAATATTTTTTGTGGTGAAGCAATATTTTACTGGAAAATATATATTAATTCCTGTGAATCATCTGAAGGGTTAACAAACTTCCTGACAGCAGTTTTGAATGATTGTCACTGTCTAATTTATGTCTCCTCTCTCTGTAATTCTCCCTCTGTATATTGTGCCTCCTCTCTATACTGTTCCCTCTCTATAATAAATACAACCCTCTATAATGTGCTCCCTTTCCATACTATTCCTGTCTTTAACATACCCCCTTCCCTATGCTGTGCTCCCTGTTTATTCTGTGCCGTACTGTGTATACTAAGCCTCTACTCTGTACTGAATCAAAATAGCTAAATGTAGAAAGACAACCTTTATCAAATAATTTCCAGGCACAAGTCCCACAGTAAAATGCAGACATCATAAAGAGCAGGAGAGGACAAACAGTGGAGCACGCAATGTGCTATATCGTTATAGTCCAAGTCATACATAATCATGATATGAGCAGGATGTTTGTTAACGTAATTATAAGGCAAGCATGCCATAACAAACCCATAATGGTACTGTCCTGCTGCAACACCGCCAGCCCCAACATGCATTTTGGCGCACTGTCTGGAGGTGGCACCATCCAAGCAGAATAAAGCTTGTTTTTCAACATTTATCTATTTGTTACTCTACATTGTTGTGGGCTCATTACCATTTATCTTCTTTTTCCCTGCTCTATATTACCTCTTCTGTATACTGCCTCTTGTCAAAACGGTGCTCCCTGTCCATACTGTAATCCCTCTCTATACATCCGCTCTCTTTACTATACCATCTGTCTACATTATGCCCCCTGTCTATACTGTGTTCCCTCTCTATACACCCCATCTCTTTTCTATGCCCTCTGTCTATACTATACCCCCTGTCTATATTATGCCCCATTTATCCTATCCCCACTGTTTATGCTATATAATCTTCTTTATACTTCCTTTTGCCCATCTTGTGCTCCCTATCTATGTCCCCTCTCTATACTGCCTCCTGTCCGCATCTTGTCTCCTCTCTCTACTGCGCCTTCTCTATACTTCACTAATTCAATACTTTGCCCCATGCTGCCTCTCTATATACATTCTCTCTAAACTATGCCTCCTCTCTATACTGCCACCATATCTATATTATGCACACACACAAATGTAAGGAAAAAAAATAATGCAGGTAACTTAATTTAGCAAACGGGCAGAAATACTACAGAATATCTGCAACAACAAAATCTCACCAAATACTCATCATGGGAACATAGGGTTACCTTTCTGTTTTCTGCATCGTGACATTTTGTGTGTTAGTTTAAGAAAGGCTACATCCATATTGTAGTAAAATCCTATTTCAATATCCTGTATGTGATCTATGACAGCTAGTGTGTTCAGGGTTAAACTCGATGACCTACGTGTCATTTTGCTGTACATGTGGGCTGATTCTTTGTAGTAGGTGTGGATTTCTGTTTACCTTCTCAATTTTATCTTGTCAGATGTGTTAAATAGTGAGAGCGCAGCTTTCAAACCACAGACGGCTGGAATTAAATCTCCGATCAGAATCAGGTATATTTTGTATCTTTGCCTTAGGTACTGCAGAAATTATCCTGACAGTAGTATCCTGCAATTTAAAGAGTTCTACAGGCCATTCTGAGTTATAATCCAGTGATATCAGATCCTGTTGATTTAAATGTTTTAATTTGTACTAAAATTGATTTTCTTGCTTCAAATTCATTTTCAGATTCTCTTTTTGAACTGAGAAAGCATATTGCAGTAATCTAATATAATCAATATATTGGGATTTTTTTTAGATTTCTATTTTGTTCCCTCTTCTCAATTTTTATAGCTTAGCAATGCATTCCGAAATGAAAATAAAACCGTGCGATGAAAGCAAAAAAAAATTACACGAAAAGGTTGCCATCGTGACAGGATCCACATATGGGTATGTCTGTGATCAGATAAAAGTTCTGATACCACTATAAAAAGAATGAAGCACAAAAATATTTGGTCCATTTTTTTTTTAACTAGTGATTTTGTGTAAACTTTTTTTTGTTTTAGAATTGGCTTTGCGATAGCCCGACGCCTAGCTCAGGATGGTGCTCATGTCTTAATAAGCAGTCGTAAGAAAGACAATGTCGAAAAAGCTGCTGAACAACTAAAGGATGAGGGACTAAGCGTCTATGCTATACAGTGTCATGTTGGCAAAAAAGAAGACAGAGAAAGATTAGTGGCAAAAGTAAGAGAACTGGGATGTGGAATATATTAACAATATTATGCTTCTGATGCAGGGGTGGGCAATTAATTTTCCCGAGAGGCCACATGAGAGACCGTGACTGTTCTGGAGGCCAAACCAATATTCTGAAATTAATTCTACTCAATATTAATATCGATATATTATAACTCTATTATTGATAATTATATTAATATTAATTGTATCATGTAATAATGAGCAGAATTAAGTTTGCTGACACCCCCTATATATCGTTTGAACACGAGTACAGCCCCTTCTGTATATCGCATGAGCCCCCACAGCCCCTTGTATACTGTAAGAACCCCACACAACCTCCCCCATATTCATGAGCCCTACATCTTCCGGCCCCATATGTGGCATGAGCCCCACACCAGCCTCCCCCATATGCGGCATGAGCCCCACACCAGTCTCCCCCATATGTGGCATGAGCCCCACATCTTCCCCCACCCCGGCATGAGACCCACATCTTCCGGACCCATATGCAGCATGAGCCCCACACCAGTCTCCCCCATATGTAGCATGAGCCCCACACCAGTCTCCCCCATATGCGGCATGAGCCCCACATCATCCTCCCCTATGTGCAGCATGAGCCCCACATCAGCCTCACCAAAATGCGGCATGAATCCCACACCAGCCTCCCTATACCCAGCATGAGTCCCAGAGCCTCTCCATACACTGCATGAGCTGCACACAGCCTCCCTATATACACTGCATGAGTCCCCCATAGCCTCCCCAAGTACAGCATGAGGCCCACATAGCCTCACAATTTGCAGCATGACACCCCCATAGCCACCTCATGTGCAGCATGTCACCTCCATAGCCTCCTTATGTGCTGCATGTCACCCCCATGGCCTCCCCATGTGCAGCATGTCACCCTATCTGCAGCACCTTGTGCAGCATGCCACCCCATCTGCAGCACCATGTGCAGCATGTCACCCCATCTGCAGCACCATGTGCAGCATGTCACCCCATCTGCAGCACCATGTGCAGCATGTCACCCCATCTGCAGCACCATGTGCAGCATGTCACCCCATCTGCAGCACCATGTGCAGCATGTCACCCCATCTGGAGCACCATGTGCAGTATGTCACACCCATATGCAGCACCATGTGCAGCATGTCACCCCATCTGCAGCACCATGTGCAGCATGTCACCCCATCTGCAGCACCATGTGCAGCATGTCACCCCATCTGGAGCACCATGTGCAGTATGTCACACCCATATGCAGCACCATGTGCAGCATGTCACCCCATCTGCAGCACCATGTGCAGCATGTCACCCCATCTGCAGCACCATGTGCAGTATGTCACACCCATATGCAGCACCATGTGCAGCATGTCACCCCATCTGTAGCACCATGTGCAGCATGTCACCCCATCTGGAGCACCATGTGCAGCATGTCACCCCATCTGCAGTACCATGGGCAGCATGTCACACCCATATGCAGCACCATGTGCAGCATGTCACCCCATCTGCAGCACCATGTGCAGCATGTCACCCCATCTGCAGCACCATGTGCAGCATGTCACCCCATCTGGAGCACCATGTGCAGCATGTCACCCCATCTGCAGTACCATGGGCAGCATGTCACACCCATATGCAGCACCATGTGCAGCATGTCACCCCATCTGCAGTACCATGTGCAGCATGTCACCCCATCTGTAGCACCATGTGCAGCATGTCACCCCATCTGTAGCACCATATGCAGCATGTCACCCCATCTGGAGCACCATGTGCAGCATGTCACACCCATATGCAGCACCATGTGCAGGATGTCACCCCATCTGCAGCACCATGTGCAGCATGTCACCCCTTCTGCAGCACCATATGTAGCATGTCACCCCATCTGCAGCACCATGTGCAGCATGTCACCCCATCTGTAGCACCATGTGCAGCATGTCACCCCATCTGCAGCACCATGTGCAGCATGTCACCCCTTCTGCAGCACCATATGTAGCATGTCACCCCATCTGCAGCACCATGTGCAGCATGTCACCCCATCTGCAGCACCATGTGCAGCATGTCACCCCTTCTGCAGCACCATATGTAGCATGTCACCCCATCTGCAGCACCATGTGCAGCATGTCACCCCATCTGCAGCACCATGTGCAGCATGTCACCCCATCTGCAGCACCATGTGCAGCATGTCACCCCATCTGCAGCACCATGTGCAGCATGTCACCCCATCTGCAGCACCATGTGCAGCATGTCACCCCATCTGCAGTACCATGTGCAGCATGTCACCCCATCTGCAGTACCATGTGCAGCATGTCACCCCATCTGCAGCACCATGTGCAGCGTGTCACCCCATCTGCAGCACCATGCCCACCCAAACATCCCATACTCATGAAAAAAAAGAACACCACTTACTCATCTCGGTCCCATTCCCCGGGACTCTGCTTCTCTCCCTGCATCCGGTGCACTGACTCTCCACAGTACCCAGCTGATGCGATAAAATGACATCATCGTGTCAGCAGTTTCACTCGCTGATTGGTGGAGGAAGTAGCCGGAGGTCTCTTCTCTATCAATGCAGTCAGCAACTGTGGAGACAACAGAGACATCGAGCGGGCGGGCACGGTGCGGACCGTGGCCCTCTGGTTTCCAGCCCCCCGGCTGTCTAAGGGTATGTGTCCACGTTCAGGATTGCATCAGGATTTGGTCAGGATTTTCCATCAGTATTTGTAAGCTAACCAGGAGTGGAACAATTAGAGGAAAAGTATAATAGAAACACGTCACCACTTCTGCATTTATCACCCACTCCTGGTTTTGGCTTACAAATACTGACGTAAAATCCTGACCAAATCCTGATGCAATCCTGAACGTGGACACATACCCTAAGTCTGCGGTCCGGACTGAGACAGCCAGAGGGCTGCAGTTTGCCCATGTCTGTTCTGATGGGTCTTTATCTCCGAAGCTTAGTCAAGAAATTATTTGTTTTCTATAAAATACAGTTTTTACTGTGCATTTATATATCCAAATAGTTTCATTATTCTGTTTTACTATCTTCTATTGTTAAACAAAATAAAGCACACATACAGTACAGCAAACTTTCTCTTTTTGCATATATATATATATATATATATATATATATATATATATATACACAATATATATATGGTGTGTATATATACCGTATATATTAAAAAAATATACGTATATATACAGTATATTGAAAAGCATGGCTTACTGTACTTTTCTATATAGTTAAGTGTTATTCTCATCTATGATATTCATAACATATTCACCGCACTCTGGGAAATCTTCTCTGGGACATCTTTCTTCAAAGTAGAATCCCTGATCCAATCCCACCCCATCTGCTGCCTAGAGGCTGCCTAGATTGTAATGCATGTGACCTGTTTTTGTAATATGAGATAGCCTATAAACATAACATGAACATTAAATATAAATACCCTTTACATATATATTCTCTCTCTCGTACATTATACATTGTAAATACATTATATTCTGCATATATCGTCTATATACATATATATACTAAATATAATATATTCACAATGTATAATGTACTGTATATACAGGTGCTTCAGGCAAAATTAGAATATCATCAAAAAGTTAATTTATTTCAGTTCTTCAATACAAAAAGTGAAACTCATATTATATAGTCATTACAAACAGAGTGATCTATTTCATGTGTTTATTTCTGTTAATGTTGATGATTATGGCTTACAGCCGATGAAAACCCAAAAGCCATTATCTCAGTAAATTAAAATACTTTATAACACCAGCTTGAAAAATGATTTTTAAATCCAAAATGATCGCCTGCTGAAAAGTATACGCACTCAATACTAGGTTGGGGCCCCATTTCACCTTTTGTATTGAAGAACTGAAATTGACTTTTTGATGATATTCTAATTTTTTGAGAAGCACTTGTATATATAAATAAATAAATAAATATATATATATATATATATATATATATATATATATATATATATATATATATATATATATATATACAGGGGTTGGACAAAATAATGGAAACACCTGGAAATATCAACAAAAGTTAGTTTAATCTGGTGTAGGTCCATCTTTTGCGGCGATTACAGCCTCAATTCTCTGAGGTATGGATTCATACAAGGTGTGAATTGTTTCCAAAAGGAATTTTAGCCCATTCTGCAGTTAAAACACCCTCCAGTTCTTTGAGCGACGATGGCGGCGGAAATCGATGTCTAACTTGAATCTCTAAAATCGACCATAAATACTCAATAATGTTGAGGTATGGGGATTGTGGGGGCCAGATGAGATGCTCAACTTCTTTAGAATGTTCCTCATGCCATGCTTTAACGATTCTAGCTGTATGAATTGGTGCATTATCATCCTGAAAGATGGCGTTCCCCTCCGGGAACAGTGCTTGAACCATTGGATGCACTTGGTCGCCCAAGATGCCTAAATAATCTTGGCTGTTAATTCTCCCATGAAGGGATATCATTGGCCCGGCGGATCTCCACGAAATAGCACCCCAGATCATCACAGAACCTCCACCATGTTTTACGGTTGGGAGAAGGCAGTCTGGATGGAATGCTTCTTTTGGCTGTCTCCAAACGTACACTCGGCCGGAGGTCGGAAATAGGGTAGACGATGATTCGTCTGAGAATATTGCATGTTTCCACTGCTCGAGGGACCAATTCTGGAGGTTTCTACACCACTCTAAACGCTTGGAAACATTTGTCATTGAGAGCAGCGGTTTTCTAATTGCAGCTCTTCCGTGGAATCCAGATTTGTGCAGCTCCTGACGAACAGTTTTCGTGGAAACTGTGTTCTGTAGGTGTTCATTGAGCTCAGCAGTGATTTTCGGAGCTGTGGTGTTGCGATCCTCTCTCACAATTCGCTTTAGAGTCCGACGGTCTCTCTCAGTCACCTTTGACTTTTGGCCGGACCTGTGCTTTGCTGCAGACATTTTTTCTTCTCTTTCAAATGCAGTCATTACTTTGGAGACAGTACCTCTTGCTACACCAAGCATTCGGGCACTTTCTGTTACACTTGTGCCTGCCTTACGAGCACCAACAATTTGGCCTCTTTGAAAATCTGAGAGGTCTGCCATTGGTATCAGGTTCTCATCAATGTTCTTACAATTATGCAAAACAAACAGTTAATTTACATACACATATCACATAACACAAATAATCAACTACAAAACATTACCATATGTCACGGTTTGCATGTTCATCACATGTTCGAAGATTATGATGCGAAAACGTTAGGTGTTTCCATTATTTTGTCCAACCCCTGTATATATATATATATATATATATATATATATATATATATATATATATAATAAATGAATTGATAAATAACAAGCATTGTTGCTAAATTGTGGCAATCCCTGACAATGCGTTGGCATATAAAATAAGTAGATTCTGTTTTATCCAACATAAATATTTTTTTAATGTATTACTTTATCACTATTATTTATTGTTTGGTAATGAAGATGTTTAAGCTCCAAAATGTTTCAATTTGTTGCTACCTTTGTTAGGCTCTTGAAGTATATGGTAAAATTGACATTCTTGTCTGTAACGCTGCTGTAAATCCATTTGTTGGACCAATATTTGACACCACGGAGGACATGTGGACAAAGGTGAGCATAAAATTCTAATAAATATAAAAATAATATATGTCTCACTAGAGGAGACTTATAATGTAATTATCATTTGTACATTTAAGTTATGGAAATTACATTTGGAAAATCCCGACTCAATGTACTAATTTCTATGGATTAAGTCTAATTTTCTGTGACTTTGTTCTACTTACTTAAGTCTAGACACCTACTATAGCATATCATGCTTTTTACAGTATATAAAATAAGCAAATTTTGCTTAATACAGTGGGGAAAATAAGTATTTGATACACTGCCAATTTTACAAGTTTTCCCACCTACAAACAATGGAGGGGTCTGGAATTTTTATCGTAGGTACACTTCAACTGTGTGAGACAGAATCTAAGGAACAAAAAACAGACAATCCTATTGTATGATTTTTACACAATTAATTTTCATTTAATTGCATGAAATAAGTATTTGATGCAATAGGAAAACAGAACTTAATATTTGGTACAGAAATCTTTGTTTATAATTACATCAGGTCAGATGTTTCCTGTAGTTCTTGACCAAGTTTGCACACACTGCAGGAGGGATTTTAGCCCACTCCTCCATACAGATCTTCTCCAGATCTTTCATATTTCAGGGTTCATGCTGGACAACATTGTGCTTCAGCTCCCTCCAAAGATTTTCTATTGGGTTCAGGTCTGGAGACAGGCTAGGCCACTCTAGGATCTTGACATTCTTCTTGCAAACACACTCCTTAGTTGTCCTGGCTGTGTTTTTCAGGTCATTGTTATGCTGAAAGACTTAGCCACTAGCCACAGCCCATCTTTAATGCTCTTACTGAGGGAAGGAGGCTGTTGTCCAAAATTATCCTGTCCCCTTTGCAGAAAAGCATCCCCATACTAAGATGTTTCCATCACCATACTTCACGGTTGGGACAGTGTTCTTGGTGTTTTACCCATTCCATTATTCTTGCAGAGCCACTCCTTAGTTGCCCTGGCTGTGTGTTTCAGGTCATTGTTATGCTGGAAGACCTAGCTCTTACTGAGGGAAGGAGGCTATTGTCCAAAATTGTCCTATCTCCTTAGCAGAGAAGCATCCCCATACTAAGATGTTTCCACCACCATAATTCACGGTTGGGACAGTGTTTTGGTGTTTTACTCATTATTCTCCCTCCAAACATAGTGATAGCAGTTGATTTCAAAAAGTTCTATATTGGTCTCATCTGACCACATGACCTTTTCCCATGCCTCCTCTGTATCATCCAGATGGTCACTGATGAGCTTCAAATGGGCCTGGACATGATCTGGCATGAGCAGGGGGACTTTGCTTGCCTTGTAAGATTTTAAAACAAAGCAACATAGTGTGTTACTAACAGTAATGCTTGAGACTTTTGAGACTGTGATCCCAGCTCTATTCAGGTCATTGACCAGGTCCTTCTCTGAAGTTCTGGGCTGATTCCTGACCTTTCTCAAAATCATCCTTACCCCACGTGGTGAGATCTTGCATGGAGCCCCAGACCGAGGAAGATTGACAGTCATCTTATGTTTCTTCCATTTTCAAATAAGTGTGTCAAAAGTTACTGCCTTCTCATCAAGCTGCTTGCCTATTGTCCTATACGCCATCCCGGCCTTGTGCAGGGCTACAATTTTGTCCCTGATGTTTTTGACAGCTCTTTGGTCTTGGCTATGATGGAGAGGTTGGAGTGTGATTGAGTTTGTAGACAGGTGTCTTTTACATAGGAAATGAGTTCAAATAGATGCAATTAATACAGGCAATGAGCGCAGAGTAGGAGGGCTTCTAAAGTAAAAACTAACAGGTCTGTGAGAACCAGAATTCTTGATTGTTGGTTGGTGTTCAAATACTTATTTCATGCAATGAAATGCATATTAATTATTTAAAAATCATACAATGTGATGTTCTGGTTTTTACTTTTAAATTCTGACTCTCACAGTTGAAGTGTACCTACGATAAAAAATACAGACCTTTCCATTCTTTGTTGGTGGTAAAAGTTCCAAAATCTGCAGTGTATCAAATACTTATTTTCCCCACTGTATATGTAAAGTAAAATATGTTTTACACTTTAATTGTAGTTTTATATTCACTGGTATTCATAAATTAGAAAAATAAAGAAGCATCATAAATGAATGTATACATATTTTTGCATACTTATTATTGAATTTAGGCCACATAAGTCAGATTCGTAGTCACAATATGAAGCTAATGGCTCGAAATACAATATCTATAATGGGACCCTCAACTTACCATGTGATATGCCATCTATAATACTAGCATGCTCTTAAGTGGCAAGATATACCTCCACATCCTCTCCCCCAGTTAAAACTAGTTACTTTACATTTTAGATGCAATTCATGATGTTATATGGATGGTTGTAGGTGGTATGTGTATGTAATACATTCATTTTCGTGCCACTTTCCTGGGACCTGTAATGTTTTTATTTTTCAGTTGATGGAGCTGTGTGATGGTATTTTTACCATAACCAGTTTCCTCGTATCATGTTCTCATACGCTTTTTGCATTTAATAGCCCTCTGTGTCTGTACTGTTACATAATTAGGCTGATAACTGGTTCATGAGGAATTACGTGAACACCTAATTTCTTACACTCTGCCTGGCCCAAACAATGAAAGCAATTGTTACCATCCACCTTTCGTGTCTCTCCTTTTCCCTCATAGATTGTAGCTTGCGAGCAGGGCCCTCATTCCTCTTGGTATCGCTTTTGATGGATGTGTTTATTTTTATGCTGCAATGTCTATTGTCTTCATAATGACATAATCCTCTTCGATAAGCAAATAGACTATCTCCAAGACAAGGCTCAGGATCCTCTCCATCATGTGATTCTTTTCCATCTTCATCTTTCATATATCACACAGGAGTGAGGCCTGACCCGAGTTTGAGTTGATGACAACGTGCTGGACAAACCGTCTACTCCTACATCATTTCAGAGCAGCAGAGGGGGGCTGGTCATGTGACCGACTGATGACGTCATAACACCCACAGGAAAAAGAAGAAAAAAACAGTTCAGCACTTAAAAGGTTAACACCGAGGGGGCTCCGGATTGGCATGACAATAACATAATGGCCATTTCACGGTCCAACGTCAGCGGCTCAAAGAGGTTCTGAGGTGGCTGGGTGTGTTACAATGCTGTATCCACATCCTCACATGTCATGTGTAGGACACAATGATGGCACACACTGAACATTCTCCGAGGTCAGCCGGTACCACACCGGCAGCCCCCCTCCTCCTCACGGCCTGGGTTACTGATCAAACGCCACTCAGTCGTTCTCTGTGCTCCTGACAAAGGCCCGACATTGGCTCAAACATCGGGCTTTTATCAGTGGCACAGAGGACTGAGCAGCGTTTGACCGGTAACCCAGGCCATGAGGAGGAGGGGGGCTGCCGGTGCGGTACCGGCTGACCTCAGAGGATGCGCAGTGTGTGGCGTCATTGTGTCCTTCACATGACATGTGGTGATGTGGATACTGCATTGTAACGCACCCAGCTGCCTCAGAACCTCTTTGAGCCGCTGACATTGGACCATGAAATGGCCATTATGTTATTGTCATGCCAATCCGGAGCCCCCTCGGTGTTAACCTTTTAAGTGCTGAACTGTTTTTTTCTTTTTCCTGTGGGTGTTATGACGTCATCAGTCGGTCACATGACCAGCCCCCCTCTGCTGCTCTGAAATGATGAAGGAGTAGACGGTTTGTCCAGCACATTGTCATCAACTCAAACTCGGGTCAGGCCTCACTCCTGCGTGATATATGGAAGATGGAGATGGAAAAGAATCACATGATGGAGGGGATCCTGAGCCTTGACTTGGAGAATGTCTATTGTCTGTACAAGTCCCCTCTAAAATGTAAAGTCCTTCAGAATATGTTGGCGCTAACGAAATAAAACTATTATTATTATGGCTTTGTGTTGATTTGCAGCAACCAAAAAAGTGAATTTTGCAATTCTTAATTTTTTTACGCTTACAGTTAGAAATGAGTGAACCTGAACTCTAAAGTTCGGGGTCCGTACTAGACACTTAGGTGCTGTACTCCATACATGGACATCTGCTAGAAGTCCAGTGTACTGTTTAGATTCAGATACAGAATAAAGTTCATTGATTGACTGCACTGCACTTACGAAGCCATCACAGACATGTCAAATATTGACATTTTCTGTGATTTGCCAACGCACTATGTGACCTGGCCTGATCTCACCTCTCATGATGAAATAGCTTAAATACCTGGCCTCTTCCTACCCAATAGCACATTTCTAGGGATTTATTGTGAATACTGCTATCCTCAATGCATCGAGGATCGCCCACAGACTTGTTAGGGATTAACCGGTAGGGTAGTGCAGCACTGATTAGGGTCACCAGGTGCAACAGGTCAAACATCTGGGAGCATGGGAGTTTGTTGCAAGCACACGCCCAGCGGTGGACTCGCTGAGCCCTTACAGACAATGTCACTCCCAAATGTGCCAGAATTTCAGTTTTTAATTTGACATATTTTCTGGAATTAGAGGGCTACACTGTAATACACCTTTTGGGGTTCTCCAGTCAAATAGGGGGCCAGCACCTCTGCCCACCGCTCGGGCGGTAGCATATCACGCTCCGCTACCTGCTCGAACATAGTCAAAAAGGCTTTCACATTAACCTCCGGGGTCACAAACAGACAGTAACATATAAGACCATCCCAGCAAATACCCAGGATGGTGCACATTACAGAGTGTCACTCTTCCTCTGGCTCATTAGGATTAAAGCAGGTGCAACGTTAGGGCTTCCACGGCTGACAAACCCCAGCAGTGGCACCCCGCTTTTGTAGGGCGCCCACCGAGAGGAGGTCATGATAATCTTAGGAAGCTGACAGTCCATTTATGTTAGAGTCCAGGTGACCTGATTTTCCCAACCTTGATTCTGTAAACGTCTTTGAGGGTTCAGTAATGCTCAACGGAGCAGCTCTGTATTTCGTCAGTTCGAGCCATGATGCCATGGCTACTGAAATGTAGAGTCTCTTTTAACACAAGAAGAGCCTTAATTTTATACAGTAGTTCACAATTCTCATTCAGGTAATCTTCCACAGTTTAATTCCTCTTGGTCCTTTTCGTCATCCTTCATGATGTTCTGGGCATCCCAACGTACCAATTCCTGTATCAAAACCAACCACGTGTCAGTGGCCCTGTATTTGACTTGTCGAAGCTGGCACAACTCCTAAAGTTGCCGTTTCTTGTTGCGGCTGTATATCCGCTCTGGTCCTCCTCCCAAGGCCGAGCTGGTGGGATTGGACATGGTAGCGTTCACTACCTTCTATGTCTGCCTCACCTATGGTCTGCTGGTTCTGTCTATATGCCTCCCTGGTTGTCGAGTCCTGGATGGTGTCTACAAACACCAGTCCCCTGCAGCTCATCCAGATCTGCAGCACTGAGTAGTATCTCACTGCTGCCACCAAAATGTGGAGACATGGGAGGTTAATGGGTGCTATAACCCGCTAGCCTGAGACCATCTGGACTAGGGATCATCCCACTAAATGCCTATTCTCCTTTCCTGTGGGCATAATACTATTCAGACAATGCAGGGTGAGGGTAAAACAATGTGGCAATAATTTATTGAACCATAAAACAGACAGTTACATATAGGATAGTCCAAGCAACTATGCAGAATGGTGCACATTAGTCTCACTATTCCGCTGGCTTGCCAGGATTAGAGCAGTTACAACTTGGGGACTTCCATGGCTGACTACCCCCAGTAGTGTCACCACCGCTTTTGTTGGGCACCCATTGAGAGGGTGTAACGACAAGCTTAGGAAGCTGACAGTCCATTGATGTACAAGGCCAGGTGACCTTATTGTCCCAACCTGGATTCTCTAAACATTTTTGAGGGTTCAGTGATGGTCAATGAATTAGCTCTGTATTTCTTCAGTTGGACCCATCATGTCATGACTAGGGTTGAGCGAAACGGGTCGTTCATTTTCAAAAGTCGCCGACTTTTGGCTAAGTCGGCGTCTCATGAAACCCGATCCGACCCCTGTGCTTGTCGGCCATGCGGTACGCGACTTTCGCGCCAAAGTCGCCTTTCAATGACGCGAAAAGCGCCATTTCTCAGCCAATGAAGGTGAACGCAGAGTGTGGGCAGCGTGATGACATAGGTCCTGGTCCCCACCATCTTAGAGAAGGGCATTGCAGTGATAGGCTTGCTGTCTGCGGCGTCACAGGGGCTATAAAGGAACGTTCCCGCCGACCGCCATCTTACTGCTGCTGTTCTGAGCTTAGGGAGAGGTTGCTGCCGCTTCGTCAGAAGCAGGGATAGCGTTAGGCAGGGTCCACTAACCACCAAACCGCTTGTGCTGTAGCGATTTCCACTGTCCAACACCACCTTCGGTGTGCAGGGACAGTGGAAGCTATTTTTTTTTTTTTTTTTCCTCAGCGCTGTAGCTCATTGGGCTGCCCTAGAAGGCTCCGTGATAGCTGTATTGCTGTGTGTACGCCACTGTGGAAACCAACTGCTTTTTTCAAAGCACATATCCTCTTGTTCTTTCCTTTCTGCACAGCTATCTTTTTTGTTTGTCCACACTTTTTATTTAATTTGTGCATCAGTCCACTCCTATTGCTGCCTGCCATACCTGGCTTACATTACTGCAGGGAGATAGTAATTGTAGGACAGTCCCTGTTTTTTTTTTTTTTTTTTTTTGTGGAAGATTAAGATTGGTATTTCTGCTACAGTGCCATCCCTGTGTGTGCCATCTCTCACTGAGTGGGCCATAGAAAGCCTTTTTATTTTTTTCCTTGATTTGTGTTCTAAAATCTACCTCAA
The DNA here is from genome assembly GCF_051348905.1 of Ranitomeya variabilis. NCBI lineage: Eukaryota > Metazoa > Chordata > Amphibia > Anura > Dendrobatidae > Ranitomeya > Ranitomeya variabilis. The sequence continues at coordinate 290,573,039 of NC_135232.1, read as the reverse complement.
CACAAAAACACTACATCAATCAGTGGGAGAAAAATATTGGCCTCAGTCAGGGCTTGTGTGCCACTCCTGTGTGTGCCATCTCTCATTCAGTGGGCCATACAAAGCCTATTTATTTTTTTGTTTTTTTTAATATTATTGGGTTTCTAAAGTCTCCGTGAAAAAAAAAAAAAACATAAAAAAACAGTGGGAGAGTAATATTGCCCTTTCAGCTTGTGTGCCAGTCTTGACTCCTGGGTGTGCCACCTCTCTCTCTCTAATTGTGGGCCATAGAAAGCCTATTTATTTTTTTGCTTTGTTTAATATTATTTGGTTTCTAAAGTCTCCCTGAAAAAAAAAAATACATAAAAAAACAGTGGGAGAGTAATATTGCCCTTTCAGCTTGTGTGCCAGTCTTGACTCCTGGGTGTGCCACCTCTCTCTCTCTAATTGTGGGCCATAGAAAGCCTATTTATTTTTTGGCTTTTTTTAATATTTTTTGGTTTCTAAAGTCTCCCTGAAAAAAAAAAAAAACATAAAAAAACAGTGGGAGAGTAATATTGCCCTTTCAGCTTGTGTGCCAGTCTTGACTCCTGGGTGTGCCATCTCTCTCTCTCTAATTGTGGGCCATAGAAGGCCTATTTATTTTTTTCCTAGATTTGTGTTCTAAAATCTACCTCAACACAAAAACAGTACATCAATCAGGGCGAGAAAAATATTGGCCTCAGTCAGGGCTTGTGTGCCACTCCTGTGTGTGCCATCTCTCATTCAGTGGGCCATACAAAGCCTATTTATTTTTTTGTTTTTTTTTAATATAATTGGGTTTCTAAAGTCTCCCTGAAAAAAAAAATACATAAAAAAACAGTGGGAGAGTAATATTGCCCTTTCAGCTTGTGTGCCAGTCTTGACTCCTGGGTGTGCCACCTCTCTCTCTCTCTAATTGTGGGCCATAGAAAGCCTATTTATTTTTTTGCTTTTTTTAATATTATTTGGTTTCTAAAGTCTCCCTGAAAAAAAAAATACATAAAAAAACAGTGGGAGAGTAATATTGCCCTTTCAGCTTGTGTGCCAGTCTTGACTCCTGGGTGTGCCACCTCTCTCTCTCTAATTGTGGGCCATAGAAAGCCTATTTATTTTTTTGCTTTGTTTAATTTTATTTGGTTTCTAAAGTCTCCCTGAAAAAAAAAATACATAAAAAAACAGTGGGAGAGTAATATTGCCCTTTCAGCTTGTGTGCCAGTCTTGACTCCTGGGTGTGCCACCTCTCTCTCTCTAATTGTGGGCCATAGAAAGCCTATTTATTTTTTGGCTTTTTTTAATATTTTTTGGTTTCTAAAGTCTCCCTGAAAAAAAAAAAAAACATAAAAAAACAGTGGGAGAGTAATATTGCCCTTTCAGCTTGTGTGCCAGTCTTGACTCCTGGGTGTGCCATCTCTCTCTCTCTAATTGTGGGCCATAGAAGGCCTATTTATTTTTTTCCTAGATTTGTGTTCTAAAATCTACCTCAACACAAAAACAGTACATCAATCAGGGCGAGAAAAATATTGGCCTCAGTCAGGGCTTGTGTGCCACTCCTGTGTGTGCCATCTCTCATTCAGTGGGCCATACAAAGCCTATTTATTTTTTTGTTTTTTTTTAATATAATTGGGTTTCTAAAGTCTCCCTGAAAAAAAAATACATAAAAAAACAGTGGGAGAGTAATATTGCCCTTTCAGCTTGTGTGCCAGTCTTGACTCCTGGGTGTGCCACCTCTCTCTCTCTCTAATTGTGGGCCATAGAAAGCCTATTTATTTTTTTGCTTTTTTTAATATTATTTGGTTTCTAAAGTCTCCCTGAAAAAAAAAATACATAAAAAAACAGTGGGAGAGTAATATTGCCCTTTCAGCTTGTGTGCCAGTCTTGACTCCTGGGTGTGCCACCTCTCTCTCTCTAATTGTGGGCCATAGAAAGCCTATTTATTTTTTTGCTTTTTTTAATATTATTTGGTTTCTAAAGTCTCCCTGAAAAAAAAAATACATAAAAAAACAGTGGGAGAGTAATATTGCCCTTTCAGCTTGTGTGCCAGTCTTGACTCCTGGGTGTGCCACCTCTCTCTCTCTAATTGTGGGCCATAGAAAGCCTATTTATTTTTTTGCTTTTTTTAATATTATTTGGTTTCTAAAGTCTCCCTGAAAAAAAAAAAATACATAAAAAAACAGTGGGAGAGTAATATTGCCCTTTCAGCTTGTGTGCCAGTCTTGACTCCTGGGTGTGCCACCTCTCTCTCTCTAATTGTGGGCCATAGAAAGCCTATTTATTTTTTTCCTTTTTTAAATATTATTGGGTTTCTAAAGTCTCCCTGAAAAAAAAAAAAAACATAAAAAAACAGTGGGAGAGTAATATTGCCCTTTCAGCTTGTGTGCCAGTCTTGACTCCTGGGTGTGCCACCTCTCTCTCTCTAATTGTGGGCCATAGAAAGGCTATTTTTTTTTTTTTTATTTTTTTTTTTATTAGTGTTTGGTTTCTAAATTGTCCCTGAAAAAAACATTTTATCTTATTTGGTTTCTAAAGTCTCCCTGAGAAAAAAAAAAAAAAAAATTAGGTGGGAGAATAATATTGACATTAGTGCTTGAGTGACAGTCCTGCGTGTGTGTCATCTCTGTGATTTTGTGCCACAGAAAACAGAGTGTGTAACATTGTGCCTGATTTTCCTTGTGGTCTCACCAACCTGTTAAGGGATATAGAAATCATACTGAAGTTATAGCTCACCGTGTAAGTTGTTTGACAGCAACAAATAAAGTTACTTTGGTTAATTTTTTAAAACAATGAGGAAGTCTGGTGCAAGAGGTCGTGGCCGTGGGCGTTCATTGTCAGCTGGTAATGATGGTAGTGGTAGTGGAGCATCAGGTGGTCGTGGGGATAAAAATATTCCACCTAAGTCTGGAGCTGTGGAGCCAGTTTCGTCGTCTGGCTACAAAAGGCCTCGAACGCTCTCTTTTCTGGGAGTAGGAAAAACGCTTTTAAAGCCGGAGCAGCAACAGCAAGTTTTGGCTTACATTGCAGACTCAGCCTCTAGCTCTTTTGCCTCCTCTTCTGAAACTGGTAAATGTAAAAGCAGCGTGTCGCTTGTGGATGTTCACGGTCAGGGACAAGTCGCTTCCTTGTCCTCCTCAGCAAAAACTACAACAAGAGAGAAGGATGCAGCAGGCGACACAACGGGTCACTCCATGGAGCTCTTTACACATACCGTCCCTGGCTTAGAAAGTGAAACACTTAACAGGCCATGCCCATTACAAGTAGATTCTGACATGGAGTGCACTGATGCACAGCCACAGCCAGAGTACTATGCTGCTCCTTTGACTCAGACCACCACATTGCCCTCTCAGGGTACAGATCCACAATCAGACCCTGATGAGACTATGTTGCCCCGCCACGAACGCTATACCACAGACCGACACAGTGACACAGACGAAGTTGCACACGAGCTCGAAGAGGAGGTAATAGATGACCCGGTTGTTGACCCCGATTGGCAGCCATTGGGGGAACAGGGTGCAGCCAGCAGTAGTTCAGAAGCGGAGGTGGAGGAGGGGCCGCAGCAGGCATCAACATCGCAACAGGTTCCATCTGCCGGGCCCCTATCTGGCCCAAAACGCGTGTCAAAGCCAAAACCTGTTGGAGCACAGCGTTGCCATCCGGTTAAAGCTCAGTCTGCAATCCCTGAAAAGGGATCCGATGCTAGGAAGAGTGCAGTCTGGCATTTTTTTAAACAACATCCAATTGATCAGCGCAAAGTCATCTGTCAAAAATGTTCTAATAGCTTAAGCAGAGGTCAGAATCTGAAAAGTCTCAATACTAGTTGCATGCATAGACACTTAACGACCATGCATTTTCAAGCCTGGACTAACTACCAAACGTCCCTTAAGGTTGTAGCACCCTCGGCCAATGAAGCTAGTCATCAACGCAACATCCCTTCCGTCACTGTAAGGCCACCATTTTCCGCACCACCGGCAGTATCTGTGCAGGTTTCTTTGCCAGCCAAAAGCAGTCAGGGTCAGGGAATCACCAGTTTTGTAGGCGGAAATATTGCATCTAGGGCACCGGCGGAAACAATACCGTCTCCAACCGTCTCTCAGTCTGCCATGTCCACCGGCACACCCGCAAGTTCCACGATCTCCATCTCTCCAGTTCAGCTCACACTACATGAGACTCTGGTTAGAAAAAGGAAGTACTTATCCTCGCATCCGCGTACACAGGGTTTTAACGCCCACATAGCTAGACTAATCTCGTTAGAGATGATGCCCTACCGGTTAGTTGAAAGCGAAGCTTTCAAAGCCCTGATGGAGTACGCTGAACCACGATACGAGCTACCCAGTCGACACTTTTTTTCCAGAAAAGCCATCCCAGCCCTGCACCAGCATGTTAAACAGCGCATCGTCCATGCACTCAGGCAATCTGTGAGTACAAAGGTGCACCTGACTACAGATGCATGGACCAGTAGGCATGGCCAGGGACGTTATGTGTCCATCACGGCACACTGGGTGAATGTGGTGGATGCAGGGTCCACAGGGGACATCAATTTCGGGACAGTTGTGCCTAGCCCACGGTCTAGGAAACAGTTGGCTGTAGGCGTTCGCACCCCCTCCTCCTCCTCCTCCTCGTCCTCCTGCAGAAGCTACAGCTCTTCCACAGACCGCAGTCGGCCAACCACTCCATCGGCAGATGACACTGTTGCACACCAGTTGTCCCATTATGGGCCAGCTACTGGCAAGCGTCAGCAGGCTGTATTGGCTATGAAGTGTTTGGGCGACAACAGACACACCGCGGAAGTTCTGTCCGAGTTCTTGCAACAAGAAACGCAGTCGTGGCTGGGCACAGTAGATCTTGAGGCAGGCAAGGTAGTTAGTGATAATGGAAGGAATTTCATGGCTGCCATCTCCCTTTCCCAACTGAAACACATTCCTTGCCTGGCTCACACCTTAAACCTGGTGGTGCAGTGCTTATTGAAAACTTATCCTGGGTTCTCCGACCTGCTCCTCAAAGTGCGTGGACTTTGCTCACATATCCGACGTTCGCCTGTACACGCCAGCCGTATGCAGACCTATCAGCGGTCTTTGAACCTTCCCCAGCATCGCCTAATCATAGACGTTGCAACAAGGTGGAACTCAACACTGCACATGCTTCAGAGACTGTGCCAACAGAGGCGGGCTGTTATGTTTTTGTGGGAGGATACACATACACGGGCAGGCAGTAGGATGGCAGACATGGAGTTGTCAGGTGTGCAGTGGTCGAAGATACAAGACATGTGTCAAGTCCTTCAGTGTTTTGAGGAATGCACACGGCTGGTTAGTGCAGACAACGCCGTAATAAGCATGAGCATCCCCCTAATGCGTCTGCTGATGCAAAGTTTGACGCACATAAAGGAGCAGGCGTCTGCACCAGAGGAAGAGGAAAGCCTTGATGACAGTCAGCCATTGTCTGGTCAGGGCAGTGTACAGGACGAGGTAGCGGGCGAAGAGGAGGTGGAGGACGAGGAGGATGATGGGGATGAGTATATTTTTAATGCCGAACCTTTCCCGGGGGCACTGGAAAATGTGTTGCGTGTCAAGGTGGGGTCCGGTTTTTTTGAGGGACACAAGTGACGTAGATTTGCCTGCAACTGCCCCTCACCCAATCACAACCGGAGATTTGACAACTGGAACTTTGGCCCACATGGCGGATTATGCCTTACGTATCCTAAAAAGGGACACACGCATTACGAAAATGATGAACAATGACGATTACTGGTTGGCCTGCCTCCTTGATCCACGCTATAAAGGCAAATTGCAAAATATTATGCCACATGAGAACTTGGAACTAATATTAGCAACCAAACAATCAACTCTTGTTGACTGTTTGCTTCAGGCATTCCCAGCACACAGCGCACGTGATCGTTCTCACACGAGCTCAAGGGGGCAACAGACTAGGAGTGTTAGGGGTGCACACATCAGAAGTGGCGTTGGACAGAGGGGTTTTCTGACCAGGTTGTGGAGTGATTTTGCTATGACCGCAGACAGGACAGGTACTGCTGCATCAATTGAAAGTGACAGGAGACAACATTTGTCCAGTATGGTTACTAACTATTTTTCATCCCTTATCGATGTTCTCCCTCAACCGTCATTCCCATTTGATTACTGGGCATCAAAATTAGACACCTGGCCAGAATTGGCAGAATATGCATTGCAGGAGCTTGCTTGCCCGGCAGCAAGTGTCCTATCAGAAAGAGTATTCAGTGCTGCAGGTTCAATATTAACCGAAAAAAGGACTCGTCTGGCTACACAAAATGTTGATGATCTAACATTCATTAAAATGAACCACAACTGGATTTCGAAATCTTTTGCCCCACCTTGCCCGGCCGACACCTAGCTTTCCTATGAAAAGCTCTTGCCTGTGGACTACTGTGAATTACTTTTCTAATGTCTAATTTGCTGCAGCTGATTGTCCAGCATACGACATGTTTACACCTCCCTAAATGGCCAAACTCCCCACACGGGGCCGTGGTATCGCGACTTGGCGCAAGCACCCGTGAGACTGCTGTTTGTCTGAAGAGGTGGGTGTACTCGCTTTTGGTCGACGGCATTGCTACTGGGTTCCTCATAGTACAATAAAGTGTCTCTGGCGGTGGTGGTGCGCACCCAACGTCAGACACACTGTTGTAACATGAGGGGCCTTGGGCCTGTAACGCCGGCCACAAGAGAGTTCACCCACCCCCAGGTCAAACATTGCTCTACCACTTCCACAGTTATCTCTCACACTTCCACCAATGTTAAGTCTATGCGCTGACATCCTTCCATACCTGCCACTGACAATACCATTGTGTTGACATGTATGATGGTACTTAACATAGTCAGGGGCAGTGTCCTCTATTTACCACAGTAAATACTTTGCGCAAAATTGGTAGGTCTGAAACAACGCAGAGGATCCCACCCCTGAACCTAATGATTGCACCCTTTAGTGTTTTTGTTTTGTTTTAATGCGAGACATTCACATTTAGTTGTTGTTTTGGACTACTAACTGGCAGACACTCATTACAATCGGCCTCCGTTGACCAGACCACTGCTGCCCGTGTACCCCTGTAACTAATAATAAAGTGCCTACAGCCAGCCCAATTTAATTATGTTAGGCCTTCGAAGCCTGTCTGCGGTCCCTCCTTCCACTAGGCCTCCACTGACCAGACCACTGCTGCCCGTGTACCCCTGTAACTAATAATAAAGTGCCTACAGCCAGCCCAATTTAATTATGTTAGGCCTTCGAAGCCTGTCTGCGGTCCCTCCTTCCACTAGGCCTCCACTGACCAGACCACTGCTGCCCGTGTACCCCTGTAACTAATAATAAAGTGCCTACAGCCAGCCCAATTTAATTATGTTAGGCCTTCGAAGCCTGTCTGCGGTCCCTCCTTCCACTAGGCCTCCACTGACCAGACCACTGCTGCCCGTGTACCCCTGGAACCAATTATAAAGTGCCTACAGCCAGCCCAATTTAATTATGTTAGGCCTTCGAAGCCTGTCTGCGGTCCCTCCTTCCACTAGGCCTCCACTGACCAGACCACTGCTGCCCGTGTACCACTGTAACTAATAATAAAGTGCCTACAGCCAGCCCAATTTAATTATGTTAGGCCTTCGAAGCCTGTCTGCGGTCCCTCCTTCCACTAGGCCTCCACTGACCAGACCACTGCTGCCCGTGTACCCCTGTAACTAATAATAAAGTGCCTACAGCCAGCCCAATTTAATTATGTTAGGCCTTCGAAGCCTGTCTGCGGTCCCTCCTTCCACTAGGCCTCCACTGACCAGACCACTGCTGCCCGTGTACCCCTGGAACCAATTATAAAGTGCATAGAGCCTATTTTTTAATTTAATTTAATATTAATAAAGCCAGGATGAACTACGATATACCACGCTATGAGCTACCCAGTTGACAATTCTTTCGCGAGAAAAGCCATCCCACCCCTCCACCTGCATGTTAAAGACCGCATTGTCCTTGCATTCTGTCAATTTGTCAGTCCAAAGGTATACCTGACAACAGACACATGGACCTGTAGGCCTGGCCACGGAAGGTTACGTGTCCTTTGTGGCTCAATGGGTTAATGTATTGGATGCATGGTCCACACAGGGGACAGCCTGCAAAGTCTGTCTGCAGTCCCTAATTCAAGTTGGCCTCAACTGAATAAAGCTGAGCTTCTACCTTCTGGCTCAGATTAACTGCTGTTTTTAAAAAAATTGGCTTTTCCGTCCTTCTAAAGGTGTCTGCCCCTGCCTGGTGTTGTCCTCAACTGAATAAAGCTGAGCTTCAACCTTCAGTTCCAAACATACAACCAAAAACTGGTACAATACAAAAAGTGGCCTCCAGCTACAAAAACTTTCTCCTACAAGTAGTTAAATGACAGTTTTTTTTCCAGTGAAAACACAGATATGGCATCCAACGAGTGTTGTCCTGTCTCGTCTTCTTTATATTATTGCCAAGAAGCTGCAACTGAATAAAGCTGTGCTTCAACCTTCTGTTCCAAATTACCATTTTTAAAAATGCAATTGGCTGTTCCGGCCTACTAAAGGGGTCTGCCCCTGCCTGGTGTTGTCCTCAACTGAATAAAGCTGAGCTTCAACCTTCAGTTCCAAATTACCATTTTTAAAAATGCAATTGGCTGTTCCGGCCTACTAATGGGGTCTGCCCCTGCCTGGTGTTGTCCTCAACTGAATAAAGCTGAGCTTCAACCTTCAGTTCCAAACATACAACCAAAAACTGGTACAATACAAAAAGTGGCCTCCAGCTACAAAAACTTTCTCCTACAAGTAGTTAAATGACAGTTTTTTTTCCAGTGAAAACACAGATATGGCATCCAACGAGTGTTGTCCTGTCTCGTCTTCTTTATATTATTGCCAAGAAGCTGCAACTGAATAAAGCTGTGCTTCAACCTTCTGTTCCAAATTACCATTTTTAAAAATGCAATTGGCTGTTCCGGCCTACTAAAGGGGTCTGCCCCTGCCTGGTGTTGTCCTCAACTGAATAAAGCTGAGCTTCAACCTTCAGTTCCAAATTACCATTTTTAAAAATGCAATTGGCTGTTCCGGCCTACTAAAGGGGTCTGCCCCTGCCTGGTGTTGTCCTCAACTGAATAAAGCTGAGCTTCAACCTTCAGTTCCAAACATACAACAAAAAACTGGTACAATACAAAAAGTGGCCTCCAGCTACAAAAACTTTCTCCTACAAGTAGTTAACTGACAGTTTTTTTTCCAGTGAAAACACAGATATGGCATCCAACGAGTGTTGTCCTGTCTCGTCTTCTTTATATTATTGCCAAGAAGCTGCAACTGAATAAAGCTGTGCTTCAACCTTCTGTTCCAAATTACCATTTTTAAAAATGCAATTGGCTGTTCCAGCCTACTAAAGGGGTCTGCCCCTGCCTGGTGTTGTCCTCAACTGAATAAAGCTGAGCTTCAACCTTCAGTTCCAAATTACCATTTTTAAAAATGCAATTGGCTGTTCCGGCCTACTAAAGGTGTCTGTCTGCCCCTGCCTGGTGTTGTCCTCAACTGAATAAAGCTGAGCTTCAACCTTCAGTTCCAAATTACCATTTTTAAAAATGCAATTGGCTGTTCCGGCCTACTAAAGGTGTCTGTCTGCCCCTGCCTGGTGTTGTCCTCAACTGAATAAAGCTGAGCTTCAACCTTCAGTTCCAAATTACCATTTTTAAAAATGAAATTGGCTGTTCCGGCCTACTAAAGGGGTCTGCCCCTGCCTGGTGTTGTCCTCAACTGAATAAAGCTGAGCTTCAACCTTCAGTTCCAAACATACAACCAAAAACTGGTACAATACAAAAAGTGGCCTCCAGCTACAAAAACTTTCTCCTACAAGTAGTTAAATGACAGTTTTTTTTCCAGTGAAAACACAGATATGGCATCCAACGAGTGTTGTCCTGTCTCGTCTTCTTTATATTATTGCCAAGAAGCTGCAACTGAATAAAGCTGTGCTTCAACCTTCTGTTCCAAATTACCATTTTTAAAAATGCAATTGGCTGTTCCGGCCTACTAAAGGTGTCTGTCTGCCCCTGCCTGGTGTTGTCCTCAACTGAATAAAGCTGTGCTTCAACCTTCTGTTCCAAATTACCATTTTTAAAAATGCCATTGGCTGTTCCGGCCTACTAAAGGTGTGTGTCTGCCCCTGCCTGGTGTTGTCCTCAACTGAATAAAGCTGAGCTTCAACCTTCAGTTCCAAATTACCATTTTTAAAAATGCAATTGGCTGTTCCGGCCTACTAAAGGTGTCTGTCTGCCCCTGCCTGGTGTTGTCCTCAACTGAATAAAGCTGAGCTTCAACCTTCAGTTCCAAATTACCATTTTTAAAAATGCAATTGGCTGTTCCGGCCTACTAAAGGTGTCTGTCTGCCCCTGCCTGGTGTTGTCCTCAACTGAATAAAGCTGAGCTTCAACCTTCAGTTCCAAATTACCATTTTTAAAAATGCAATTGGCTGTTCCGGCCTACTAAAGGTGTCTGTCTGCCCCTGCCTGGTGTTGTCCTCAACTGAATAAAGCTGAGCTTCAACCTTCAGTTCCAAATTACCATTTTTAAAAATGCAATTGGCTGTTCCGGCCTACTAAAGGGGTCTGCCCCTGCCTGGTGTTGTCCTCAACTGAAAAAAGCTGAGCTTCAACCTTCAGTTCCAAACATACAACCAAAAACTGGTACAATACAAAAAGTGGCCTCCAGCTACAAAAACTTTCTCCTACAAGTAGTTAAATGACAGTTTTTTTTCCAGTGAAAACACAGATATGGCATCCAACGAGTGTTGTCCTGTCTCGTCTTCTTTATATTATTGCCAAGAAGCTGCAACTGAATAAAGCTGTGCTTCAACCTTCTGTTCCAAATTACCATTTTTAAAAATGCAATTGGCTGTTCCGGCCTACTAAAGGTGTCTGTCTGCCCCTGCCTGGTGTTGTCCTCAACTGAATAAAGCTGTGCTTCAACCTTCTGTTCCAAATTACCATTTTTAAAAATGCCATTGGCTGTTCCGGCCTACTAAAGGTGTGTGTCTGCCCCTGCCTGGTGTTGTCCTCAACTGAATAAAGCTGAGCTTCAACCTTCAGTTCCAAATTACCATTTTTAAAAATGCAATTGGCTGTTCCGGCCTACTAAAGGTGTCTGTCTGCCCCTGCCTGGTGTTGTCCTCAACTGAATAAAGCTGAGCTTCAACCTTCAGTTCCAAATTACCATTTTTAAAAATGCAATTGGCTGTTCCGGCCTACTAAAGGTGTCTGTCTGCCCCTGCCTGGTGTTGTCCTCAACTGAATAAAGCTGAGCTTCAACCTTCAGTTCCAAATTACCATTTTTAAAAATGCAATTGGCTGTTCCGGCCTACTAAAGGTGTCTGTCTGCCCCTGCCTGGTGTTGTCCTCAACTGAATAAAGCTGAGCTTCAACCTTCAGTTCCAAATTACCATTTTTAAAAATGCAATTGGCTGTTCCGGCCTACTAAAGGTGTCTGTCTGCCCCTGCCTGGTGTTGTCCTCAACTGAATAAAGCTGAGCTTCAACCTTCAGTTCCAAATTACCATTTTTAAAAATGCAATTGGCTGTTCCGGCCTACTAAAGGTGTCTGTCTGCCCCTGCCTGGTGTTGTCCTCAACTGAATAAAGCTGAGCTTCAACCTTCAGTTCCAAATTACCATTTTTAAAAATGCAATTGGCTGTTCCGGCCTACTAAAGGGGTCTGCCCCTGCCTGGTGTTGTCCTCAACTGAATAAAGCTGAGCTTCAACCTTCAGTTCCAAACATACAACAAAAAACTGGTACAATACAAAAAGTGGCCTCCAGCTACAAAAACTTTCTCCTACAAGTAGTTAACTGACAGTTTTTTTTTCCAGTGAAAACACAGATATGGCATCCAACGAGTGTTGTCCTGTCTCGTCTTCTTTATATTATAGCCAAGAAGCTGCAACTGAATAAAGCTGTGCTTCAACCTTCTGTTCCAAATTACCATTTTTAAAAATGCAATTGGCTGTTCTGGCCTACTAATGGTGTCTGTCTGCCCCTGCCTGGTGTTGTCCTCAACTGAATAAAGCTGAGCTTCAACCTTCAGTTCCAAATTACCATTTTTAAAAATGAAATTGGCTGTTCCGGCCTACTAAAGGTGTCTGTCTGCCCCTGCCTGGTGTTGTCCTCAACTGAATAAAGCTGAGCTTCAACCTTCTGTTCCAAATTACCATTTTTAAAAATGCCATTGGCTGTTCTGGCCTACTAAAGGTGTCTGTCTGCCCCTGCCTGGTGTTGTCCTCAACTGAATAAAGCTGAGCTTCAACCTTCAGTTCCAAATTACCATTTTTTAAAATGCAATTGGCTGTTCCGGCCTACTAAAGGTGTCTGTCTGCCCCTGCCTGGTGTTGTCCTCAACTGAATAAAGCTGAGCTTCAACCTTCTGTTCCAAATTACCATTTTTAAAAATGCCATTGGCTGTTCCGGCCTACTAAAGGTGTCTGTCTGCCCCTGCCTGGTGTTGTCCTCAACTGAATAAAGCTGAGCTTCAACCTTCAGTTCCAAATTACCATTTTTAAAAATGCAATGGCTGTTCCGGCCTACTAAAGGTGTCTGTCTGCCCCTGCCTGGTGTTGTCCTCAACTGAATAAAGCTGAGCTTCAACCTTCAGTTCCAAATTACCATTTTTAAAAATGCAATTGGCTGTTCCAGCCTACTAAAGGTGTCTGTCTGCCCCTGCCTGGTGTTGTCCTCAACTGAATAAAGCTGAGCTTCAACCTTCAGTTCCAAATTACCATTTTTAAAAATGCAATTGGCTGTTCCGGCCTACTAAAGGTGTCTGCCCCTGCCTGGTGTTGTCCTCAACTGAATAAAGCTGAGCTTCTACCTTCTGCCTCTTATTAACTGCTGTTTTTTAAAAAAATTGGCTGTTCCGGCCTACTAAAGGTGTCTGTCTGCCCCTGCCTGGTGTTGTCCTCAACTGAACAAAGCTGAGCTTCCACATTCTGGCTTTCGCCCTATACTATCAGATATTAAACTGCATTTGGCCTACTAGTGTGGTTAGGCCCTTGAAACAGTGTCTGCTGCTCTTGGGTTTGCTACTCCACTGAACAAAGCAATTCCGCCTGTTTAGTCCTGTTACCAATTTTGAACTGCATTTAGCCTACTTTATTCTTTGGCCCTATATCTGTTTCCTCCTCATCCTGCCCATTGCCCAGCCACTGCTAGATGAGTCTGCTGGTACATTGACCTAGACCACTACATTCCCCTTATACTCTACACAGCCAGAATCTGACCCTGCTGAAAGTAAGGTTCCCCTTCCCGCATGTTATACCACCTTACACAGGGACAGAGAAGAAGGTGCAGATGAAAGTGCAGGTTCCTTCATCAGGTGGGGGGGCATACTCGTTGGCGACGTCACTGGCACAGGGCCCCTCAGAGTACGCAAAAGTGTCGCTGCTGGTGGGAGGCGCCCCCGCCATGCAAACACACCGCCGTACTTTGAGGGGCCCTGTGCCAGTGCCAATGCGAACGAGTGGGCCCCCCCTGCTTGCTCAGGATCACAGCACTTGCAACGTTGAAATACTTACCTTTCCCTTCAACACCGCCGTGACGTAGTCCGCATTTCCTGGGCCCACGAAAAACTTGAGCCAGCCCTACTCCCCCCACAACTTTTGCCAAATGACCCCCAATTCCCTATGCCCAACTATTATTATAAAGTTAATTAAGATTGACAAGCTTCAGAAACAAGAATGGATGTTTTTGGCATTAAAATGGGCACTGTAGGTGTTTTCCTGGCCTCCATTCACTGCCGACTATGCTTCCCCATTGACTTGCATTGGGTTTCGTGTTTCGGTCGATCCCCGACTTTTAGCGATAATCGGCCGACTGCACTCGACTCGACTCTGGACAAAATCGGGTTTCACAAAACCCGACTCGATCTTAAAAAAATGAAAGTCGCTCAACTCTAGTCATGACTACTGTAATGTAGAGTCACTCTTAAAACAGGCAGATCCTCCTTTTTATAGTTCACAACTCTCATTCAGGCATTCCTCCATAGGCTTGGAGGAAGGTGGAAGGACACCATCCCTCAGTGCTAGATTGTTCAAACTGCATGCATAGATTGTCCTTCATGTTTGCAGAGCACCAATAAGTAGAGATGGGCGAACCCGAACAGTAAAGTTTGGCATCTGTACTGAATATGTACTGTTCGGGCATGGACACCAAATGAATATTGCACTAGGAAGTCTGTGTTACTGTTCAGATTCGGCCCCACAAACACCAGGTGTTTGCACATGACAGCACAGTAAGCACTGATTCTGATCGGCGGTAAAATCATTACCGCCAGTCAGACAGCCGTGGTTCCCACACTGTCAACAGTGAGCCTGCAGCTATGATTGGAGGTAAAAAGTTTACCTCCAGTCACTGGCGTCGGCTGATGGAACTACTGCTCCCATCAGCCTACACCTGCTACCTCTAATAACAGCGAGAGCAGGTGTGACTGATGGGATTATTCATCAACAGCCACCTGAGCCCTAAATAAATAAATACAAAATAAAAAACACCTTTGGCTCCCCTGTATTTTTGATAACCAGCCAGGCAACTGACAGCTGCAACCCTTAGCTGTCAGCGTTGGTAAGGCTATTTATCAACAATAGAGGGGTCCCCACATCCTTTTTTTAATTACAGTATTTAAATAAATAATAAAAAAGGCAAGGGGTTCCCCCATTTTTGATAACCAGTCTTGATAAAGCAGACAGCTGGGGGTTGCTATTCGCAGACTGGTAAGGGTCCATGGATATTAGCCCCCAGCCTAAAATAGCAGCCCACAGCCACCGATTTGATGCACCAATTCTGGCTCTTTGCCAGGCTTTTCCCACTTTCCCTGCATGAGGTCACCTCTGCTTACTGATGCTGCGCTCGCTGCATCTCATTCATCAGTGGTTTTCAGGCTGGATTGTCGCATCATGGCACTGTTGTGGTTGAAAACTAGTATTCCAACAGACATCGATTATGGTGTGCGACAGAACATCGGAAAATTGAGGGATATTGTTGTTTTATTTTATCACAGGAGACAAGGGATTCAATGAAATGTGCATTAGGTAATTATAACTGTATTTGTTATTTTTAAATAAAAAAGGAAAAGTGTGTTCTGTTTTTATATAAAATAAAACACTTTTTTCTTGTTGTGTTTTTATTTACAACTAAAGGATTAGTAATGGAGAGGTGTCTTATAGACACTTCTCCATTACTAATCTGTGGGATTAATGTCACCAGACAATGCGAAGGTGACATCAACCCCACAAATATGAACCCCAATAGCCACAGCTGCAGGGCAAGTGGGAAGAGTTGAGCAAAGCACCAGAATTGGTGCATCTCATTGATGTACCTTTTCTAGGTGGCTGTGGACTGCTATTTTTAGGCTGGGGGGGCTAATATCCATGGCCTCAAACCAGCCGGAGAATAACAGCTCCCAGCTATCTGCTGTAGCCAAGCTGGTTGTCAAAAATCCCCCATTAATAATGTAAAAAACAGCATGGGGACCCCTTTACTCTTGAATAACTAGCCTTGCTAATGCTGACATATGAGGGTTGCTGACCCCATCTGTCAGTTTAGCCTGGCTGGTTATCAAAATACAGAGGAACATGAGTAATTTTAAATTATTTATTTAGAACGCAAGCAGCGGCTGATGAATACTCCCATCAGCTGTCGCCTGCTCTGACTGTTATTATTGGCAGCAGACATGTGGCTGATGGGAGCAGTTGTCCCATCAGCTCACACCAGTAACTGGAGGTAAACTTTTTACCTTCAGTCACAGCTGCAGGCTCACACTGTCATTTCACAGAGTGGGAGCTGCTCCTGTCTGACCAGTGGTAATGATTTTACCACCGATCAGAAGCAGTGTTTTCCACGCTGTCATGCACATGACAGTGTGGCAAACACATGATATTCCCCCCCCCCAAGTCAAGTGAACGTCCGGGTTCGGGTCTTAGTACTGTTCTGATACCCGAACCCAAACTTTTTTAACTGTTCGGCCGAAACTGCCAGGGGTCCGCTTATTTATTCCAATGGGTGATCAGCATATTAGCAAACTTTATTCAGTTATCCTGTGCCTTCATTTTCCAAGTAGAACAATGCTAGGACTACAATACTATGACAGATACAATAGCTAATCAGCAGCCATTCAACAAAGGGCAACCATTGAACATTGAGGGTATGTGCACACGTCAGGATTTCTTGCAGAAATTTTCCTGACAAAAAAACGGACATTTCTGCAAGAAATCCACATGCATTTTTTTCACATTTTTTGACGCGTTTTTGATGTGTCTTTGATGCGTTTTTTGTGCGTTTTTTCCCAGATGCATAGAATTGCGGGAAAAACGCAGAAAATCCGCAAAATTAATGAACATGCTCATTTTTTTTACTGCGGTGCATTTTTTTTTTTCGCGGAAAAAAACGCATCCATGTGCACAAAACATGCAGAATGCATTCTAAATGATAGAATGCATAATGCATGCATTTTTAATGAGTTTTTATAGCGTTTTTAGCGTGAAAAAATGTGAAAAAAAAGCGAAAAAACCTGAACGTGTGCACATAGCCTGAGGGTATGTGCACACGTCAGTATTTCTTGCAGAAATTTTCCTGACAAAATCTGGACACTTCTGCCAGAAATCCGCATGCGTTTTTTTCGCTTTTTGTCATGCGTTTTTGACGCGTTTTTGACGCATTGTTGGTGCGTTTTTTGTGCGTTTTTTCCCAAATGCATAGAATAGCGGGAAAAACGCAGAAAATCTGCAAAATTAATGAACATGATGCTTTTTTTACCGCGTGTGCACAAAGCATAAATACAAATACCACTGATACATATCAGACACAAACCTATCACAGGGTTACACCCTTATAATGGACATAGATCACAGGGTAAAACTCCACTACTCAATATATCCTACAACAACCACGGAGTAGATATAAACCCAAAGGCATAATTTACTAAAAAATATTACAATTTTATTATAAATATGAAATACACAATAGTACACACAACTATATAGACAAGGTACACATAGAGCTCATGTACGTGGAACATAAAGCACTGTAAGTTACACCATGAGCACATCAACAGACAAAAACCTGTCAATACTGAAACCATGTCAGGTTCAGATAGTAAAACATGAAGGTATGCACGTGTTCCATCTAACCCTATTTGTCTGTTGTGCTCATAATAATAATAATAATAATCTTTATTTATATAGCGCCAACATATTCCGCAGCGCTTTACAGCTCATGGTGTAACTTACAGTGCTTTATGTTCCACGTACATGAGCTCTATGTGTACCTTGTCTATATAGTTGTGTGTACTATTGTGTATTTCATATTTATAATAAAATTGTAATATTTTTTAGTAAAGTGTGCACAAAACATGCAGAATGCATTCTAAATGATAGAATGCATAATGTATGCGTTTTTAATGAGTTTTTATAGCGTTTTTAGTGCGAAAAAAACGCGAAAAAACCTGAACGTGTGCACATAGCCTTATTCAATTGACAGTAAGAGTCAACATTCATTCTTGCATGAACAATAGCCCATGTTCTTGTGCCTACTGAAATAATGTGTCAATAATATAGAGTAAATGGTGTGTCATCACACAGCTGCTACAGTGAAACTGCAAACGGACTTATTAGATTAGTTAATTTTGCCAGCTTTGATGAATTTCTGAGTACAGATCACCGAAAAAAAACACAAATCTGTCAATGAGTGAATGGAAAAAAGCAATCAAGTTATGGACTGTGGAAGAGATGTGTATGACCAGAATGAACACCCATTTCCAGCAGGTGATACCTAGCACCTATCCTTACACTAAAAACAGCTAACAGTAGAGTAGTATTAATAGGGATTAGAATTGATGTTACCTTGATTTTCTTTTTTTAGGTTGCAGCAGCAAGGATTATAATTTATAAGGCAATAATCCCTGACTAGATTCCTGTAATACGTTATCCCTACTGCAACAGCTCACCATAGACGAACTGCAGATAGGAGCAGTATTATTGCAGAATATATAAGGGATTTAAACTGGTCCTGAAAAGATTTTTTCTTGTACATGGCAGCAATAAAATCTGAAGGACTGCAAGTAACACTACCAGCTTTGATGAATTTCTGAGACAGATCACCGTAAAAAACACAAATCTGTCAATGAGTGTATAGAAAAAAGCAGCAGCAAGGATTATAATTTATAAGGCAATAATCCCCAACTAGATGCTTGTAATATGCTGTCCCTAATGTCACAGCTCACCGTAGACGAATTGCAGATAAAAGCGGTATTATAGCAGACTATAGAAGGGATTTAAACCGACTCGAAAAAGATTTATTCTTGTACGTGGCAGAAACAAACTGCAAGCTTTGATGAATTTCTGGGTATGGATCACCATAAAAAATACATGAATTTGTCAATGAGTGTATGGAAAAGAGCAGCAACAAGGATTATAATTTATACAAATCAGTTTTTTGCTCCTAATGTCATGATCAGGAACAAAAAAATTTAAGCGACCAAAAGGATGTTTTAGTTATAAAACGTAATATTTATTAAATAATAAAATAAAAACACTTAAAATTTAAGGAATACATGCTGGGAAAATGGAGGTTAAGATGGTAGACAAATTCATAAACAGCAGCAAGGTATATACAGTAAAGTAACTTTTCTCTGTTGCAAACCATGTATCACAATCCATAAAGTAAATAGATAATTCATCCAATAGTCTAAAAATCACAAAAAGAGTATACAGACAAAAAAAGTTTCTAACGGTGCTAGTGCCTGTACAAAAAGGTACAATGAAACTTTTAATCTGCTAATACTGGTCAAGCACTAATGAATTCATGAATATCATGATTAAAATAAATCAACAGATGTCAAAAGGAAGACACAAAGTGTAATTTTAGTGTTTGACCACTAGATGGAAGAATCATATAACAAAATGAATAGCAAAAATTATTTTCTTTAAAAGCGATCAAAAATTGTGATGAAAATGCAAAATCTTCTCACTATAAGCAATACTCAATACGACCTTATGGCTGCAATGTATGCATACATCAACAGTGGGTATGGAAAGTATTCATACCTCTTTAAATTTTTCACTTTTTGTTTCATTGCAGCCATTTGGTAAATTCAAAAAAGTTCATTTTTTTTCTCATTAATGTACACTCTGCACCCCATCTTGACTGAAAAAAACAGAAATGTAGTAATTTTTGCAAATTTATTAAAAAGTAAAAATGAAATATTGCATGGTCATAAGTAGTGATGAGCGAAATTGCTCGCGACTACTCGTTACTTGCCCGAGTATCACTGTACTCTGTGTACTCGGTGAGCACCGAGCATTTCCGGGATTACTCGGCAGGAACTCGGGTCTCCATTCTGTATTTATGGTGGTCTTTAGAGACCCAATCAACATGCAGGGATTCTCTGCCAAGCACTGTAACAATGCAGCCATCTTTGATGTGGTCATGCAGTGATTGGCTGGCTGCACAGCATCATCAGTGGTATAAGAGACCGGACGCCGCCCTGCTCAGCGCATTCTGCTCCGGAGTCAGCTAGTGTAGGGAGAACTGCTGAGAGATAGGGTCAGAATTGTTCTTTATAGTTAGTGTGGGTCTGCTAGTGTTCAATCCACAAATCCAGAGAAACCAACAGTCCTTTTTAGGGCTAATTCAGGGGTATATAGATTGCAGCGCTAGGTATGCAGGGAAGTCTATGTGCGCATATCCACGCCAGTGCAAGGCCTGCAGGCACTGTATGTGAGTATATAGATGTCACTGCATACATCAAAAAGCTCCATTACTGTCCTGCTGCTGCTTATTTTATATATACCTAGCTGCAGGTATCCGTGGCAATTTTTTTTTTCTTCACCTTATACCTGCTCATTTTATTATACAGCAATCCATGGCCCCATTTTTGCTACCTTTATTTGCTTGGTCATGCTGCAGACTACAGCCAGGTCAATGCAAGAGCATGCAAATCTAAGAATGTAAAACCTTTTTTTTGGTCCCAGGTATCAGATGTGAGTGCGCTCAAAAATCTGTCCTTTTTTTGGTACTATCTAATATTTTGTAGTGTCTTACAACATTTTTTGACACCATTTTGCTGTCCCAAAAATCTGTAGCTGGCCCAAAAATATTTAGCTACAGTTCTTATATTTACCACTGTGAGTTGTACGTCACATGCTTCGCATATCATTGTGCTAAATATATTTAAATTTTAGTACTCCAATTTTTTTTTAGTGTCATAGCCAACTTATTGACACAATTTTGGTGTGCCCAAAAAAATAAACGCCACATTTTGATCAGTCTGTTATCTCTGTCTAACGCCTGGTGTATCTGTGGTGTCCAAATCCTTGCTTTGCAGGCATACATTGCATTGTTTTGTCTCCTAGCTTTGGTCTACTCAGTATTTAGTGTTTTCAAAAATTTAACTAACTTCCGAGGTCACAGGGGTCGCAGCTGTGAAGGGGCCTGGAGTGGTTGCGGGCCCTCCCAGTCCAGCAAAGAAACAGCTGACTCCTGTCTGTGAAAGTTAGACAAGAGGGAGCCACTTTCAGGTTCACTACAAGCAACAATGCTGCTGGACTCAGCCTCCTCCTACCAGTGTGTGTTATGAATCTGCACTGACTGATCCTGCGATTCCCGGCCATGCTGGAGCGGAGAGAGAACTGAAGTCTTCAGATATTTTTGACCATCAGAAGCCAGCAGGTGAGGGGGAAGCCTGGACCAGCATGGTGGCAGGCAGGGCCACTGTTTGTGACCAGCAGTAGCCAGCAGGTGAGGGGGGGCTGGAGCAGCATGGTGGCAGGCAGTGCCAGGGTGTGTGACCAGCAGTAGCCAGCAGGTGAGGGGGACCTGGAGCAGCATGGTGGCAGGCAGTGCCAGGGTGTGTGACCAGCAGTAGCCAGCAGATGAGGGGGGCCTGGAGCAGCATGGTGGCAGGCAGTGCCAGGGTGTGTGACCAGCAGTAGCCAGCAGGTGAGGGGGGCCTGGAGCAGCATGGTGGCAGGCAGTGCCAGGGTGTGTGACCAGCAGTAGCCAGCAGGTGAGGGGGCCTGGAGCAGCATGGTTGCAGGCAAGGCCACTGTTTGTGACCAGCAGTAGCCAGCAGGTGAGGGGGGCCTGGAGCAGCATGGCAGCATGGTGGCAGGCAGTGCCAGGGTGTGTGACCAGCAGTAGCCAGCAGCTGAGGGGGGCCTGGAGCAGCATGGTTGCAGGCAAGGCCACTGTTTGTGACCAGCAGTAACCAGCAGGTGAGGGGGGCCTGGAGCAGCATGGTAGCAGGCAGTGCCAGGGTGTGTGACAAGCAGTAGCCAGCAGGTGGGGGGGGCCTGGAGCAGCATGGTAGCAGGCAGTGCCAGGGTGTGTGACAAGCAGTAGCCAGCAGGTGAGGGGGCCTGGAGCAGCATGGAGGCAGGCAGTGCTGGGGTGTGTGACCAGCAGTAGCCAGCAGGTGAGGGGGGCCTGGAGCAGCATGGTGGCAGGCAGTGCCAGGGTGTGTGACCAGCAGTAGCCAGCAGGTGAGGGGGGCCTGGAGCAGCATGGTTGCAGGCAAGGCCACTGTTTGTGACCAGCAGTAGCCAGCAGGTGAGGGGGGCCTGGAGCAGCATGGTAGCAGGCAGTGCCAGGGTGTGTGACAAGCAGTAGCCAGCAGGTGAGGGGGCCTGGAGCAGCATGGAGGCAGGCAGTGCCGGGGTGTGTGACCAGCAGTAGCCAGCAGGTGAGGGGGGCCTGGAGCAGCATGGTTGCAGGCAAGGCCACTGTTTGTTACCAGCAGTAGCCAGCAGGTGAGGTGGGCCTGGAGCAGCATGGTGGCAGGCAGTGCCAGGGTGTGTGACAAGCAGTAGCCAGCAGGTGAGGGGGGCCTGGAGCAGCATGGTGGCAGGCAGTGCTGGGGAGTGTGACCAGCAGTAGCCAGCAGGTGAGGGGCGCCTGGAGCAGCATGGTGGCAGGCAGTGCCAGGGTGTGTGACCAGCAATAGCCAGCAGGTGAGGGGGGCCTGGAGCAGCATGGTGGCAGGCAGTGCCAGGGTGTGTGACCAGCAGTAGCCAGCAGGTGAGGGGGGCCTGGAGCAGCATGGTGGCAGGCAGTGCCAGGGTGTGTGACCAGCAATAGCCAGCAGGTGAGGGGGGCCTGGAGCAGCATGGT
The DNA here is from genome assembly GCF_051348905.1 of Ranitomeya variabilis. Lineage (NCBI taxonomy): Eukaryota > Metazoa > Chordata > Amphibia > Anura > Dendrobatidae > Ranitomeya > Ranitomeya variabilis. Next base: position 290,550,913 of record NC_135232.1, on the reverse strand, counting down.
GGCAGGCAGTGCCAGGGTGTGTGACCAGCAGTAGCCAGCAGGTGAGGGGGGCCTGGAGCAGCATGGTGGCAGGCAGTGCCAGGGTGTGTGACCAGCAGCAGCCAGCCGGTGAGGGGAGCCCCATTTGAAAGTTGCATCGGGGCCCATAACTTTGTAGTTACGCAACTGGTTGTAAGTGTGTGGGGTTTTTTTTTTTTACATATTTTTAGCTTTTTCCCACCCCATTACAAACCCAAATAGCCATGAAAGACCTTTGCTGAACATTTCAGCATTAAATCTTTTTTTTTGTTCATTTCCCTGGTAGCTGGGCCTGACATATTAGCCTGGTACTAGGATAATACAGTCTCTTGCCTACACTGTATAGCTGAAATTGGCTGGAAAGAAAAAAGAAGAAAACTGGGAGCCTCTTTCCTATATCAAGTGATCTAATTTCTTCAGATTTTCAGAGGCCGGACACTTTTGTTTTTCAAAATGTAATTTTTTTCATATTACTAGTATGTTTATTTATTTTCTGTTTTTTTCTCCTTAGGTGTTTCATGTAAATGTAATATCGACATTTTCTATGATCAAACTTGTAGCTCCTCACATAGAAAAACAAGGGTAAGAAAATAAGTATACAATAATGAAACTGCTATAGCTTTGTTCACAATGGCATCCTAAAGAACCCCACTCATTGGTTTTCGGTTTTCATTAGTTTAATATCTGCAGATTGTACTATACTTGCTCTCAAAAAGTGCTGCTGAGTAGGATCCAGTCCTGTGGCCAGGACCCAGTCCAGTGGCCAGGTTGTTAATGTCTGGGTGATGGACACAAGCTCTGAGTACCGCCTTTTACCTAACTGCCTCCACAGCTCATTTATTTAGACAGTGTGGCGTAATTGTTGGCATGTGATGGACATGTGATGTCACACCAGTCTGGCTAATCAAAAGAGCTGCAAATACCGTCAAGTAGAAAGTGCTTCACAAATCTGCTCTGTGTACTGAGATTACTGACTGGGTCCTGTGAATCAATTTGCACCAGCTCTACTTGTAAGCCTAAACAGTCCATGACAGATATGTTCAATGGATATAAATAAGACACACATGCTTAAAATACCAGATTATTGTCATGAAAAAAAATAATACCAAGAAGAATCTTGTCAGGACTTTTTCCACATTATATGTCACCAAAAGTCTGTACAAATCCATTGAGAAACCAACTGAAGTCATCTTGTGATGGAAAATAAAAAAAGAAGCTATTTTCCATTTTTGGGTTTATTATTTTTCCTCTCCTTCTTCCCAGAATCATAGCTTTTTAATTTTTTTTGTTGAAATAGCCATATGAGTATTAGTTCTTTTGCAGGATGAGATGTATTTTTGGATGAAAAAAATTCATTTTATTATAAGGTGTAAAGGAAAGCTGGAAAAAAAATTCAAACTGTGGCAAAATTGCAAAAAAATGCTCAATTATGCAATTGTTTTTAAAGTTTTTATTTACCATGTTCACTATATGGTAAAAATTAACTGGCAATTAGTGTTGAGCGATACCTTCCGATATCGGAAAGTATCGGTATCGGAAAGTATCGGCCGATACCGTCAAAGTATCGGATCTAATCCGATACCGATACCCGATCCCAATGCAAGTCAATGGGACGAAAATATCGGAATTAAAATAAACCCTTTCTTTCCTTGTAGGTTAATTCTACATGAAGGAAAACAACTAAGAATAATGTAGGATGTATTGGGGGAGGTGGCGGAGACATTAAAGGCACAGAGGTTTAGCCCAAACAAATAGAATAGCAGGTTTTTTTTGGGTTTTTTTATGACGTTCGGCGTTAGAAAGATTTTGACTATTTTTTTTTTTTTTATTTTGTCAGATATTGATGTTTCACTACTTCCACGTCCTTCACCTTCTTTTTTACTTCTCCCACACTTTCTTCTTCATTATCCTCATCATCAGCTTCTTTGACATCAACTATCTTCACCTTATTCATCTTATTCTACCTCTAATTTTTTTTTTTACATTGTTCATATTCTTTTTATTTAACTATTATCTTTTTCATATTCAACTTCTTCATCATATTCTTATTTGTGACAGGCATTCCCGTAGTTGTTATCTATAAAAGTTTGAAGATTACACCTTCCGTTCTGCCTGTCACAAAAGAGTTACATTTGTCCGCGTTCAGTTTGGCCTGCAGCATCAGGCTTTATCCAGGGGCACCACGAGGAGGAACGGACTCACCCCCATACACTGCTTAGTCTTCTTCTGCTTATAATTTAGATAATATCTTTTGCTCTGATATTTAGTCTTATGCTTAATGTTCTTCTGCTCTTTGTTCTGCAGCCTCTTGTTCTTCTGCTTCTCAGTCTCCCATGTCGTCGTCGTCTCCAGGGTCGTCGTCTCCGGGGTCGTCGTCATCGGGGTCGTCGTCATCGGGGTCGTCTTCAGGGTCATCGTCTCCAGGGTCGTCATCATCTCGGTGGTTGTCGTCTCTGGTGTCGTCATCATCTTAGGGGTGGTCTTCCGGGTCATCGTCTTTAGGGTCTTGAACTTGGAAATGTAGCAGAAGGTACAAGAAGGCTGAGAAAATGCCGAGAAACAGCTGATGGAACTGGAACTCGGATGGCTACCCGAAGGTCCAAGAGCCAATGGAACTACCGTGGACCAGCTGACGTTACTGGAACCCGGTTACTAAGCAGGAGGTACCCGTGCCTGAAAGCACTACCAAGGACCACCTGACGTTGGTGGAACTCGGATACCCAGAGGGAGGCACCTAAGCCAATATCTCTGCCCGGAACCAGCTGACGGTACTGGAACCAGGATGGGGAGCAGAAGGTACAAGAGCAAAAGACACTGCCGAGAACCAGCTGACGGTACTGGAACCCGGATGGGTAGCCGAAAGTCCAAGAGCCAATGGAACTACCGAGGACCAGCTGACGTTACTGGAACCCGGTTACTAAGCAGGAGGTACCCGTGCCTGAAAGCACTACCAAGGACCACCTGACGTTGGTGGAACTTGGATACCCAGAGGGAGGCACCTAAGCCAAAGGCTCTGCCCGGAACCAGCTGATGGTACTGGAACCAGGATGGGGACCTATTCAAGCTTGTCTTCCTAGAGCCCCAACTGGCGGTGTTAGAGCCCAGGGTCAGCAGAAGGAGGAGCAGGGGGAGGGGAGTGTAGGCCGAAGCCTGCACTGGCGGCAGCTTTGGGTCTGTTGTGCCTGCGTGGCGGTCGCAGGACACGTTGCCGGCTACACAGCAGGGGAACAGCTGGCGGTGCTGAACCCCACTGACACATTGGCGAGGTGTTTGGCTCTGTGCAGCCAGCACTTCCGGACAGCAACTAGCGGTGTTGGAGCCCGGGCTCTGCCGGTGGAGCAGAGTGTAGGCCGAAGCCTAATTGAACCGATTTCAAAGGTAACCTTTAACCCCCCCTCAGGGGTTACAAACTAGAAGAGCCACAGCTTATGCAGCAGTAGTGCCGCACAAGTCAAAGGTTGCTCTTTTAATTTTTCTCCTTGCACACGCCGAATGAAACACGTATAACATTTAGCCCTTTATACAGTCAAACTGTGTTGGAGGCGTGAGTTCCCTTCGTAATGAGACGCAGCACAGCTGACAAAAATGCCACCTTGGTGCTTTGCGCGGCCTCCTGAGCTTCGTTATTTGTTGCACAGGAGTCTGCGCTGTCGTGTTATCCCTTGGCCTTGCGCTGTTAGCGCTGCCCATCTTCTGACATCATTTCATGTCGGTTGTTGCGGTTTGCGATGACCATGAATCCGACCCACGCAGTGTCTTTACATAGTTAAAACACTGCGGGGCTGGGATTCATGGCCTGGCGCAGTACATATGTTCGCCTCTCGCACTCGGGTCCTTACACCCGCTTCAGACTGTGCGGCGTCAGCTGATCCCTTATCGCATGCCACGGCCATGAAGCCGCACAGTCCGAAGAAGGCGGAAGGAGATGAGGGATAGGCGAAGAAATGCACCGTTCATGCCCGTCAATCACACCCTCGCAGTCAAAATAAATAAGACACCGAGGGGCGTTGTGTGGGTCAGGGCGGACGCAGAGGCGCAGGCAGCCAAACAATGATGTCAGAAGACGGGCAGCGCTACCAAGGGGGTTGCAGCGTGTCATTACAAAGGAAAGTCACACCACCGGGACGGTTAAATGGTCACACAGAGGACACATTTCAGACGTGTTTTCAGTTCCATATGTGCGAGGAGAATACGTTTATGAGCCACCTTGCACACATGCAGCATTACCGCTGTACGAGGTGGCTGTAAAACGTACAAACGCCTGGGGGAGGGGGGACAGGTTCCCTTCAATTTCAGTTCTTGTGTCTGCGTGGCTGTCGCAGGACACGTTGCCGGCTACACAGCAGGGGAACAGCTGGCGGTGCTGAACCCCACTGACACATTGGCTGGTGTTTTTCTCTGTGCAGCTAGCAGTACCGGGCCCCAACTGGCGGTGTTGGAGCCCGGGGTCAGCAGGAGGAGAGGGAGCAGAGTGTAGGCCGAAGCCTGCACTGGCGGCAGCTTTGGGTCTATTGTGCCTGCGTGGCTGTTGCAGGACACGTTGCCGGCTGCAGAGCAGGGGAACAGCTGGCGGTGCTGAACCCCACTGACACATTGGCTGGTGTTTTTCTCTGTGCAGCTAGCAGTACCGGGCCCCAACTGGCGGTGTTGGAGCCTGGGCTCTGCAGGGGGAGCAGAGTGTAGGCCAAAGCCTAATTGAACCAATTTCAAAGGTAAACTTTAACACCCCCTCAGGTGTTACAAAGTAGAAGAGCCACAGCTTATGCAGCAGTAATGCTGCACAAGTCAAAGGTTGCTCTTTTAATTTTGCTCCTTGCACACGCTGAAAGGAACACGTATAACATTTAGGCCCTTACACAGTCAAACTGATTTTGAGGCGTGAGTTCCCTTCGTAAAGAGACGCAGTACAGCTGGCAAAAATGCCACCTTGGTGCTTGGCGCGGCCTCCTGAGCATCGTTATTTGTTGCACAGGAGTCTGCGCTGTCGTGTTATCCCTTGGCCTTGCGCTGTTACCGCTGCCCATCTTCTGACATCATTTCATGTCGGCTGTTGCGGTTTGCGATGACCATGAATCCGACCCACGCAGTGTCTTTACATAGTTAAAACACTGCAGGGCTGGGATTCATGGCCTGGCGCAGTACATATGTTCGCCTCTCGCACTCGGGTCCTTACACCCGCTTCAGACTGTGCGGCGTCAGCTGATCCCTTATCGCATGCCACGGCCATGAAGCCGCACAGTCCGAAGAAGGCGGAAGGAGATGAGGGATAGGCGAAGAAATGCAGCGTTCATGCCCGTCAATCACACCCTCGCAGTCAAAATAAATAAGACACCGAGGGGCGTTGTGTGGGTCAGGGCGGCGGCATAGGCGCAGCCAGCCAAACAATGAGGCCAGAAGACGGGCAGCGCTACCAAGGAGCTTGTTGCGTGTCAATACAAAGGAAAATCACACCTGAGGGACGTTTTAATGGTCTCAGAGGACTCATTTTAGACGTGTTCAGTTCCCCATGGGCAAGGAGAATAAGTTTCCGAGCCACCTTGCACACATGCAGCATTACTGCTGTACAAGGTGGCTGTAAAACATAGAAACACCTGGGGGAGGGGGGACAGGTTCCCTTCAATTTCAGTTCTTGTGTCTGCGTGGCTGTCGCAGGACACGTTGCCGGCTACACAGCAGGGGAACAGCTGGCGGTGCTGGACGCCACTGACACATTGGCTGGTGTTTTTCTCTGTGCAGCTAGCAGTACCGGGCCCCAACTGGCGGTGTTAGAGCCCAGGGTCAGCAGGAGGAGGAGCAGGGGGAGGGGAGTGTAGGCCGAAGCCTGCACTGGCGGCAGCTTTGGGTCTGTTGTGCCTGTGTGGCGGTCACAGGACACGTTGCCGGCTACACAGCAGGGGAACAGCTGGCGGTGCTGAACCCCACTGACACATTGGCGAGGTGTTTGGCTCTGTGCAGCCAGCACTTCCGGACAGCAACTAGCGGTGTTGGAGCCCGGGCTCTGCCGGTGGAGGAGAGTGTAGGCCGAATCCTAATTGAACCGATTTCAAAGGTAACCTTTAACCCCCCCTCAGGGGTTACAAACTAGAAGAGCCACAGCTTATGCAGCAGTAGTGCCGCACAAGTCAAAGGTTGCTCTTTTAATTTTTCTCCTTGCACACGCCGAATGAAACACGTATAACATTTAGCCCTTTATACAGTCAAACTGTGTTGGAGGCGTGAGTTCCCTTCGTAATGAGACGCAGCACAGCTGACAAAAATGCCACCTTGGTGCTTTGCGCGGCCTCCTGAGCTTCGTTATTTGTTGCACAGGAGTCTGCGCTGTCATGTTATCCCTTGGCCTTGCGCTGTTAGCGCTGCCCATCTTCTGACATCATTTCATGTCGGCTGTTGCGGTTTGCGATGACCATGAATCCGACCCACGCAGTGTCTTTACATAGTTAAAACACTGCGGGGCTGGGATTCATGGCCTGGCGCAGTACATATGTTCGCCTCTCGCACTCGGGTCCTTACACCCGCTTCAGACTGTGCGGCGTCAGCTGATCCCTTATCGCATGCCACGGCCATGAAGCCGCACAGTCCGAAGAAGGCGGAAGGAGATGAGGGATAGGCGAAGAAATGCAGCGTTCATGCCCGTCAATCACACCCTCGCAGTCAAAATAAATAAGACACCGAGGGGCGTTGTGTGGGTCAGGGCGGCGGCATAGGCGCAGCCAGCCAAACAATGATGCCAGAAGACGGGCAGCGCTACCAAGGAGCTTGTTGCGTGTCAATACAAAGGAAAATCACACCTGAGGGACGTTTTAATGGTCTCAGAGGACTCATTTTAGACGTGTTCAGTTCCCCATGGGCAAGGAGAATAAGTTTCCGAGCCACCTTGCACACATGCAGCATTACTGCTGTACAAGGTGGCTGTAAAACATAGAAACACCTGGGGGAGGGGGGACAGGTTCCCTTCAATTTCAGTTCTTGTGTCTGCGTGGCTGTCGCAGGACACGTTGCCGGCTACACAGCAGGGGAACAGCTGGCGGTGCTGGACCCCACTGACACATTGGCTGGTGTTTTTCTCTGTGCAGCTAGCAGTACCGGGCCCCAACTGGCGGTGTTAGAGCCCAGGGTCAGCAGGAGGAGGAGCAGGGGGAGGGGAGTGTAGGCCGAAGCCTGCACTGGCGGCAGCTTTGGGTCTATTGTGCCTGCGTGGCGGTCACAGGACACGTTGCCGGCTACACAGCAGGGGAACAGCTGGCGGTGCTGAACCCCACTGACACATTGGCGAGGTGTTTGGCTCTGTGCAGCCAGCACTTCCGGACAGCAACTAGCGGTGTTGGAGCCCGGGCTCTGCCGGTGGAGGAGAGTGTAGGCCGAATCCTAATTGAACCGATTTCAAAGGTAACCTTTAACCCCCCCTCAGGGGTTACAATCTAGAAGAGCCACAGCTTATGCAGCAGTAGTGCCGCACAAGTCAAAGGTTGCTCTTTTAATTTTTCTCCTTGCACACGCCGAATGAAACACGTATAACATTTAGCCCTTTATACAGTCAAACTGTGTTGGAGGCGTGAGTTCCCTTCGTAATGAGACGCAGCACAGCTGACAAAAATGCCACCTTGGTGCTTTGCGCGGCCTCCTGAGCTTCGTTATTTGTTGCACAGGAGTCTGCGCTGTCATGTTATCCCTTGGCCTTGCGCTGTTAGCGCTGCCCATCTTCTGACATCATTTCATGTCGGCTGTTGCGGTTTGCGATGACCATGAATCCGACCCACGCAGTGTCTTTACATAGTTAAAACACTGCGGGGCTGGGATTCATGGCCTGGCGCAGTACATATGTTCGCCTCTCGCACTCGGGTCCTTACACCCGCTTCAGACTGTGCGGCGTCAGCTGATCCCTTATCGCATGCCACGGCCATGAAGCCGCACAGTCCGAAGAAGGCGGAAGGAGATGAGGGATAGGCGAAGAAATGCACCGTTCATGCCCGTCAATCACACCCTCGCAGTCAAAATAAATAAGACACCGAGGGGCGTTGTGTGGGTCAGGGCGGCCGCAGAGGCGCAGGCAGCCAAACAATGATGCCAGAAGACGGGCAGCGCTACCAAGGGGGTTGCAGCGTGTCATTACAAAGGAAAGTCACACCACCGGGACGGTTAAATGGTCACACAGAGGACACATTTCAGAAGTGTTTTCAGTTCCACATGTGCGAGGAGAATACGTTTATGAGCCACCTTGCACACATGCAGCATTACCGCTGTACGAGGTGGCTGTAAAACGTACAAACGCCTGGGGGAGGGGGGACAGGTTCCCTTCAATTTCAGTTCTTGTGTCTGCGTGGCTGTCGAAGGACACGTTGCCGGCTACACAGCAGGGGAACAGCTGGCGGTGCTGAACCCCACTGACACATTGGCTGGTGTTTTTCTCTGTGCAGCTAGCAGTACCGGGCCCCAACTGGCGGTGTTGGAGCCCGGGGTCAGCAGGAGGAGAGAGAGCAGAGTGTAGGCCGAAGCCTGCACTGGCGGCAGCTTTGGGTCTGTTGTGCCTGCGTGGCTGTTGCAGGACACGTTGCCGGCTGCACAGCAGGGGAACAGCTGGCGGTGCTGAACCCCACTGACACATTGGCTGGTGTTTTTCTCTGTGCAGCTAGCAGTACCGGGCCCCAACTGGTGGTGTTGGAGCCCGGGCTCTGCAGGGGGAGCAGAGTGTAGGCCAAAGCCTAATTGAACCAATTTCAAAGGTAACCTTTAACACCCCCTCAGGTGTTACAAAGTAGAAGAGCCACAGCTTATGCAGCAGTAATGCTGCACAAGTCAAAGGTTGCTCTTTTAATTTTGCTCCTTGCACACGCTGAAAGGAACACGTATAACATTTAGGCCCTTACACAGTCAAATTGATTTTGAGGCGTGAGTTCCCTTCGTAAAGAGATGCAGTACAGCTGGCAAAAATGCCACCTTGGTGCTTGGCGCGGCCTCCTGAGCATCGTTATTTGTTGCACAGGAGTCTGCGCTGTCGTGTTATCCCTTGGCCTTGCGCTGTTAGCGCTGCCCATCTTCTGACATCATTTCATGTCGGCTGTTGCGGTTTGCAATGACCATGAATCCGACCCACGCAGTGTCTTTACATAGTTAAAACACTGCGGGGCTGGGATTCATGGCCTGGCGCAGTACATATGTTCGCATCACGCACTCGTGTCCTTACACCCGCTTCAGACTGTGCGGCGTCAGCTGATCCCTTATCGCATGCCACGGCCATGAAGCCGCACAGTCCGAAGAAGGCGGAAGGAGATGAGGGATAGGCGAAGAAATGCAGCGTTCATGCCCGTCAATCACACCCTCGCAGTCAAAATAAATAAGACACCGAGGGGCGTTGTGTGGGGCAAGGCGGCGGCATAGGCGCAGCCAGCCAAACAATGAGGCCAGAAGACGGGCAGCGCTACCATGGAGCTTGTTGCGTGTCAATACAAAGGAAAATCACACCTGAGGGACGTTTTAATGGTCTCAGAGGACTCATTTTAGACGTGTTCAGTTCCCCATGGGCAAGGAGAATAAGTTTCCGAGCCACCTTGCACACATGCAGCATTACTGCTGTACAAGGTGGCTGTAAAACATAGAAACACCTGGGGGAGGGGGGACAGGTTCCCTTCAATTTCAGTTCTTGTGTCTGCGTGGCTGTCGCAGGACACGTTGCCAGCTACACAGCAGGGGAACAGCTGGCGGTGCTGGACCCCACTGACACATTGGCTGGTGTTTTTCTCTGTGCAGCTAGCAGTACCGGGCCCCAACTGGCGGTGTTAGAGCCTAGGGTCAGCAGGAGGAGGAGCAGGAGGAGGAGCAGGGGGAGGGGAGTGTAGACCGAAGCCTGCACTGGCGGCAGCTTTGTGTCTGTTGTGCCTGCGTGGCGGTCGCAGGACACGTTGCCGGCTACACAGCAGGGGAACAGCTGGCGGTGCTGAACCCCACTGACACATTGGCGAGGTGTTTGGCTCTGTGCAGCCAGCACTTCTGGACAGCAACTAGCGGTGTTGGAGCCCGGGCTCTGCCGGTGGAGCAGAGTGTAGGCCGAAGCCTAATTGAACAAATTTCAAAGGTAACCTTTAACCCCCCCTCAGGGGTTACAAACTAGAAGAGCCACAGCTTATGCAGCAGTAGTGCCGCACAAGTCAAAGGTTGCTCTTTTAATTTTTCTCCTTGCACACGCCGAATGAAACACGTATAACATTTAGCCCTTTATACAGTCAAACTGTGTTGGAGGCGTGAGTTCCCTTCGTAATGAGACGCAGCACAGCTGACAAAAATGCCACCTTGGTGCTTTGCGCGGCCTCCTGAGCTTCGTTATTTGTTGCACAGGAGTCTGCGCTGTCGTGTTATCCCTTGGCCTTGCGCTGTTAGCGCTGCCCATCTTCTGACATCATTTCATGTCGGCTGTTGCGGTTTGCAATGACCATGAATCCGACCCACGCAGTGTCTTTACATAGTTAAAACACTGCGGGGCTGGGATTCATGGCCTGGCGCAGTACATATGTTCGCCTCTCGCACTCGGGTCCTTACACCCGCTTCAGACTGTGCGGCGTCAGCTGATCCCTTATCGCATGCCACGGCCATGAAGCCGCACAGTCCGAAGAAGGCGGAAGGAGATGAGGGATAGGCGAAGAAATGCAGCATTCATGCCCGTCAATCACACCCTCGCAGTCAAAATAAATAAGACACCGAGGGGCGTTGTGTGGGTCAGGGCGGCCGCAGAGGCGCAGGCAGCCAAACAATGATGCCAGAAGACCGGCAGCGCTACCAAGGGGGTTGCAGCGTGTCATTACAAAGGAAAGTCACACCACCGGGACGGTTAAATGGTCACACAGAGGACACATTTCAGACATGTTTTCAGTTCCACATGTGCGAGGAGAATACGTTTATGAGCCACCTTGCACACATGCAGCATTACCGCTGTACGAGGTGGCTGTAAAACGTACAAACGCCTGGGGGAGGGGGGACAGGTTCCCTTCAATTTCAGTTCTTGTGTCTGCATGGCTGTCGCAGGACACGTTGCCGGCTACACAGCAGGGGAACAGCTGGCGGTGCTGAATCCCACTGACACATTGGCTGGTGTTTTTCTCTGTGCAGCTAGCAGTACCGGGCCCCAACTGGCGGTGTTGGAGCCCGGGGTCAGCAGGAGGAGAGGGAGCAGAGTGTAGGCCGAAGCCTGCACTGGCGGCAGCTTTGGGTCTGTTGTGCCTGCGTGGCTGTTGCAGGACACGTTGTCGGCTGCACAGCAGGGGAACAGCTGGCAGTGCTGAACCCCACTGACACATTGGCTGGTGTTTTTCTCTGTGCAGCTAGCAGTACCGGGCCCCAACTGGCGGTGTTGAAGCCCGGGCTCTGCAGGGGGAGCAGAGTGTAGGCCGAAGCCTAATTGAACCAATTTCAAAGGTAACCTTTAACACCCCCTCAGGTGTTACAAAGTAGAAGAGCCACAGCTTATGCAGCAGTAATGCTGCACAAGTCAAAGGTTGCTCTTTTACTTTTGCTCCTTGCACACGCTGAAAGGAACACGTATAACATTTAGGCCCTTACACAGTCAAACTGATTTTGAGGCGTGAGTTCCCTTCGTAAAGAGACGCAGTACAGCTGGCAAAAATGCCACCTTGGTGCTTGGCGCGGCCTCCTGAGCATCGTTATTTGTTGCACAAGAGTCTGCGCTGTCGTGTTATCCCTTGGCCTTGCGCTGTTAGCGCTGCCCATCTTCTGACATCATTTCATGTCGGCTGTTGCGGTTTGCGATGACCATGAATCCGACCCACGCAGTGTCTTTACATTGTTAAAACACTGCGAGGCTGGGATTCATGGCCTGGCGCAGTACATATGTTCGCCTCTCGCTTGGGTTCTTACACCCGCTTCAGACTATGCGGCGTCAGCTGATCCCTTATCGCATGCCACGGCCATGAAGCAGCACAGTCCGAAGAAGGTTGAAGGAGATGAGGGACAGGCGAAGAAATGCACCATTCATGCCCATCAATCACACCCTCGCAGTACAAATAAATAAGACACCGAGGGGCGTTGTGTGGGGCAAGGCGGCCGCAGAGGCGTAGGCAGCCAAACAATGATGCCAGAAGACGGGCAGCGCTACCAAGGAGCTTGTTGCGTGTCAATACAAAGGAAAATCACACCTGAGGGACGTTTTAATGGTCGCAGAGGACTCATTTTAGACGTGTTCAGTTCAACATGGGCAAGGAGAATAAGTTTCTGAGCCACCTTGCACACATGCAGCATTACTGTCGTACAAGGTGGCTGTAAAACGTAGAAACACCTGGGGGAGGGGGGACAGGTTTCCTTCAATTCCAGTTCTTGTGTCTGCGTGGCTGTTGCAGGACACGTTGCTGGCTGCACAGCAGGGGAACAGCTGGCGGTGCTGAACCCCACTGACACATTGGCTGGTGTTTTTCTCTGTGCAGCTAGCACATCTGGGCCCCAACTGGCGGTGTTAGAGCCCAGGGTCAGCAGGAGGAGGAGAGGGAGCAGAGTGTAGGCCGAAGCCTGCACTGGAGCAAGTTGAAAGGGAAGCTTTAACCCCCCTCCAGGCGTTTGTAGCTGAAAGAGCCATCTTGTACAGCACTAATGCTGGAAAAGGTAAACTTAGCTCTTTTAATTATGGTCCTTGCACATGCTGAACCTAACACTTATGAAAAGTGTCCCCTCCTACCGTGATACCGTCCGGTAGGTGGAACTTTCCTTTGTGATGTGACGCAGCACAGCCGTCATTCTTACCCCCTTTGGCGCCGTGCGCCGCCTCCTCAGCGTTGTTTGAATCAGTCCCGGAGCCTGCGCTGTTAGGTTAGCCCTTGGCCATGCACACATTTTGCGCTGCCCGTCTTCTGACATCATTTGGTGTCAGGCTGGCTGCGCCTGTGCGGCCGCGCTGGCCGAGATCCCGCCTCGTACTGTCTTCTGATTTAATCCCACTGGGGGCCTGAGATCCGTGGCCATGCGCAGTGCATATCCTCGCCTCTCACTGCCCTCCCTATGGCTTCTTAAGACTGCGCGGTGTCACGGCCGTGGCATGCTATTAGGGACCAGCTGACACCGCACAGTTTGAAGAAGCCGTAGGGAGATGAGTGAGAGGTGGAGGTTCAGATATGCACTGCGCATGTCCATGGATCTCAGGCCCCCAGTGGGATGAAATCAGAAGACAGTACGAGGCGGGATCTCGGCCAGCGCGGCCGCACAGGCGCAGCCAGCCTGACACCAAATGATGTCAGAAGACGGGCAGCGCAAAATGTGTGCATGGCCAAGGGCTAACCTAACAGCGCAGGCTCCGGGACTGATTCAAACAACGCTGAGGAGGCGGCGCACGGCGCCAAGGGGGTAAGAATGACGGCTGTGCTGCGTCACATCACAAAGAAAAGTTCCACCTACCGGACGGTATCACGGTAGGAGGGGACACTTTTCATAAGTGTTAGGTTCAGCATGTGCAAGGAGCACCACGAAAAGAGGCACTTTTTCCCTTTGCATCATTACTGCTGCACAAGGTGGCTCCTTCAGTAACAAACGCCTGGGGGGGGGACAGGTTCCCTTAAATTTAATGTGTTGTGCCTGCGTGGCGGTCGCAGTACACGTTGCCGTATACACAGCAGGGGAACAGCTGATGTTACTGAACCCCACTAACACATTGGCGAGGTGTTTGGCTCTGTGCGGACAGCACTTCTGGACGGCAACTAGCGGTGTTGGAGACCAGGGACAGGTGGAGGAGGAGGAGGTGGAGGAGGTAGGAGGAGGTAGGAGGAGGTAGGAGGGATTGCCACACACACAGCAGGGGAACAGCTGACGTTACTGAACCCCAATAACAGAGGAGGGACTGTTGACTGTGCGTACAGCACTACCAGGCAACAACTAGCAGTGTTGGAGCCCAGGGACAGGTGGAGGAGGAGGAGGTGGAGGAGGTAGGAGGAGGTAGGAGGGATTGCCACACACACAGCAGGGGAACAGCTGACGTTACTGAACCCCAATAACAGAGGAGGGACTGTTGACTGTGCGTACAGCACTACCAGGCAACAACTAGCGGTGTTGGAGCCCAGGGACAGGTGGAGGAGGAGGAGGTGGAGGAGGTAGGAGGAGGTAGGAGGGATTGCCACACACACAGCAGGGGAACAGCTGACGTTACTGAACCCCAATAACAGAGGAGGGACTGTTGACTGTGCGTACAGCACTACCAGGCAACAACTAGCGGTGTTGGAGCCCAGGGACAGGTGGAGGAGGAGGAGGTGGAGGAGGTAGGAGGAGGTAGGAGGGATTGCCACACACACAGCAAGGGAACAGCTGACGTTACTGAACCCCAATAACAGAGGAGGGACTGTTGACTGTGCGTACAGCACTACCAGGCAACAACTAGCGGTGTTGGAGCCCAGGGACAGGTGGAGGAGGAGGAGGTGGAGGAGGTAGGAGGAGGTAGGAGGGATTGCCACACACACAGCAGGGGAACAGCTGACGTTACTGAACCCCAATAACAGAGGAGGGACTGTTGACTGTGCGTACAGCACTACCAGGCAACAACTAGCGGTGTTGGAGCCCAGGGACAGGTGGAGGAGGAGGAGGTGGAGGAGGTAGGAGGGATTGCCACACACACAGCAGAAGAACAGCTGACGTCACTGAACCCCAATAACAGAGGAGGGACTGTTGACTGTGCGTACAGCACTACCAGGCAACAACTAGCGGTGTTGGAGCCCAGGGAGAGGTGGGGGAGGAGGAGGTGGAGGAGGTAGGAGGAGGTAGGAGGGATTGCCACACACACAGCAGGGGAACAGCTGACGTTACTGAACCCCAATAACAGAGGAGGGACTGTTGACTGTGCGTACAGCACTACCAGGCAACAACTAGCGGTGTTGGAGCCCAGGGACAGGTGGAGGAGGTGGAGGAGGTAGGAGGAGGTAGGAGGGATTGCCACACACACAGCAGGGGAACAGCTGACGTTACTGAACCCCAATAACAGAGGAGGGACTGTTGACTGTGCGTACAGCACTACCAGGCAACAACTAGCGGTGTTGGAGCCCAGGGACAGGTGGAGGAGGAGGAGGTGGAGGAGGTAGGAGGAGGTAGGAGGGATTGCCACACACACAGCAGGGGAACAGCTGACGTTACTGAACCCCAATAACAGAGGAGGGACTGTTGACTGTGCGTACAGCACTACCAGGCAACAACTAGCGGTGTTGGAGCCCAGGGACAGGTGGAGGAGGTGGAGGAGGTAGGAGAAGGTAGGAGGGATTGCCACACACACAGCAGGGGAACAGCTGACGTTACTGAACCCCAATAACAGAGGAGGGACTGTTGACTGTGCGTACAGCACTACCAGGCAACAACTAGCGGTGTTGGAGCCCAGGGACAGGTGGAGGAGGTGGAGGAGGTAGGAGGAGGTAGGAGGGATTGCCACACACACAGCAGGGGAACAGCTGACGTTACTGAACCCCAATAACAGAGGAGGGACTGTTGACTGTGCGTACAGCACTACCAGGCAACAACTAGCGGTGTTGGAGCCCAGGGACAGGAGGAGAAGCAGAGGAACACAATGTAGGCTGAAGCCTGATTGGAGAAAATCGAAAGGGAACCTTTAACCCCCCCCAAGGCATTTGTAGCTGAAAGAGCCAGCTTGTGCAGCAAAAAAGATGCAAAAGGAAAAGGTGGCTCTTTTCATGATGCTCCTTGCAAACACAGAACTAAACACTTATAAAATGTGTCCCCTGATACCGTGTGACCGTCCCGGAGGTGGGACTTTCCTTCGTAATATGACGCAGCACAGCCGTCATTCCTACCTCCTTGGCGCCGTTCCCCGGCTCCTCAGCGTTGTTTGATTCCGTCCCGGAGCCTGCGCTGTTATGTTATCCCTTGGCCAGGCACACTTAGCGCTGCCCATCTTCTGACATCATTTGGTGTCAGGCTGGCTGCGCCTGTGCGGCCGCGCTGGCCGAGAGCCCGCCTCGCAGTGTCGTCTAATGTAATCCCACCGCGGGCCTGGGATCCGTGGCCATGCGCAGTGCATATCCTCGCCTCTCACTCCCCTCCCTACGGCTTCTTAAGACTGTGCGGTGTCACGGCCGTGGCATGCTATTAGGGACCAGCTGACACCACACAGTCTGAAGAAGCCGTAGGGAGATGAGTGAGAGGTGGAGGTTCAGATATGCACTGCGCATGTCCATGGATCTCAGGCCCCCAGTGGGATGAAATCAGATGACACTGCGAGGCGGGCTCTCGGCCAGCGCGGCCGCACAGGCGCAGCCATCCTGACACCAAATGATGTCAGAAGACGGGCAGCGCTAAGTGTGCCTGGCCAAGGGATAATATAACAGCGCAGGCTCCGGGACGGAATCAAACAACGCTGAGGAGCTGGGGCACGGCGCCAAGGGGGTAGGAATGACGGCTGTGCTGCGTCATATTACGATGGAAAGTCCCACCTCCGGGACGGTTTTATGGTATCAGTGGACACATTTTATAAGTGTTAAGCTCTGCGTGTGCAAGGAGCTAAACAAAAATAGCTACCTTTTCCTTGTGCAGCATTACTGCTGCACAAGGTGGCTCTTTCAGTAACAAACGCCTTGGGGGGGGGGGATAGTCTCCCTTACATTTCAGTTGTTGTGTCAGCGTGGCGGTCGCAGGACACATTGCCGGCTACACAGCTGGGGATCAGCTGACGTTACTGAAACCCAATAACACTGGGTCGTATGTTTTGACTGCAGACGGCACTTCTGAGCCTCAACTGGCGGTGTTGGAGCCCAGGAATTTAAGTTCGGGTGGTAGAAAGATGAACACAACAGGAGACCTGGATACTGTAGACAGTCACCTAATTATTTAATCAGGAAGAGGAGTGGCAAATTCCTGCGAGATCCAGGCCTTGTTCATTTTCAGGAAAGTAAGCCGGTCAACGTTATCGGAGGATAGTCGCATGCGACGGTCAGTTAGTACACCACCTGCAGCACTAAAGACACGTTCCGATAATACACTGGCCGCAGGGCAAGACAGCACCTCCAATGCATACTGGCTTAGCTCTGGCCATGTATCCAGCTTTGAGACCCAAAACTTGAAAGGGGAAGAGCCGTCTGGGAGTACAGCAAGAGGGCAAGACATGTAGTCTGTCACCATCTGACGGAACCGTTGCCTCCTGCTGACTGGAGCCGTCTGTGATGGTGTAGACTTTTGTGGCGGGCACAGAAAACTGTGCCACAGTTGGGCCATACTGCTCTTGCCTTGGGCAGAGGCACTGCTTCTGCTCCCTCTTTGTGCAGAGCCTCCACCACTGCCTGGACGCACTGAGCTGCTTTGGAATGCACTAGCAGCACTTCTCTCACTTGGAATGGAGAAGATGATGGAATTGACCAGTGTGTCTTGGTACTCCCGCATTTTTCGCTCCCGGTTCAACGGTGTGATGAGGCTTTCTACGTTGTCCCGGTAGCGAGGATCGAGGAGGGTGAACACCCAATAATCAGACATGTTGAGAATGTGGGCGATGCGGCGGTCGTTTCTCAGGCACTGCAGCATGTAATCCACCATGTGCTGCAGACTGCCAACTGCCCAAGAAACGCTGTCCCCTGCTGGAGGCGTGATCTCTGCCCGCTCGTCATCACCCCACCCTCGCTGTACACACTGACTACTGGACAATTGTGTAACTTCCTCCTCTGGACGGATGTCTTCCTCCTCCATTGACTCCTCCTCATCCTCCTCACAAACTGTCCCCTGCCTACGCATTTGTGAGGAACCACGTGGCGCTGACTGTCCAGAAGATGATGGAAATGCTGAATCCTCATCCTCCACCTCTTCCACAACATCATCCCTTAGCGCTTGCAGTGATTTTTCAAGCAGGCAGATAAGGGGGACAGTCATGCTGACTAGTGCATCATCTGCACTCGCCATCCGCGTGGAATAATCAAAGGGACGCAAAACCTGGCAGACGTCATTCATAGTGGCCCACTCTGTGGTTGTGAAGTCTGTACGGCGCTGACTGCGACTTCTTTGCGCCTGAAGCAGCTGGTACTCCATTACAGCTTGCTGCTGCTCACACAACCGCTCCAACATATGTAACGTGGAATTCCACCTGGTAGGTAGGTCACATATGATGCGATGTTCCGGCAGGCGGTGTCGGCGCTGCAGAGCCGCAATGCGCGCTTTTGCCGTGCTGGAACGCCGCAAGTGAGCACACTCTAGGCGGACCTTGTGCAGCAGTGCATCAAGATCCGGATAGTCCCTCAGAAAACTCTGCACGACCAAATTGAGCACATGTGCCAGACATGGGATGTGAGTGAGGTTGCCGAGGCCCAGAGCTGCCACCAGATTTCGGCCATTATCACACACTACCATGCCTGGCTGGAGATTCGCTGGCACAAACCACACATCGCTCTCCTGCTTGATGGCATTCCAGAGCTCCTGCGCTGTGTGGCTTCGATTCCCCAAAGAAATTAATTTCAAGACGGCCTGTTGACGTTTGGCCACAGCTGTGCTCATGTCGGTCATAACAGGTACACGTTCATCACGGGTCCATGTGGAGGTGGACTGTGACGGCTCCTGCAGCGATGATTCTGAGGAACTGGTGTAGGAGGAGGAGTCAATGCGTACAGAATGGATTCCTGCAATCCTTGGAGTGGGCAGGACACGTCCTGCGCCACTCGCACGGTCTGTACCCGGCTCAACGACATTAACCCAATGGGCAGTGAGGGAAAGGTATCGCCCCTGTCCATGTTGACTGGTCCACGCATCGGTGGTGAGGTGGACCTTGCTACTGACGGCGTTCAGTAGCGCGTGTTTTATGTGTCCCTCCACATGCTTGTGCAGGGCAGGGACGGCTTGCCTGCTGAAGTAAAAGCGGCTGGGCACATTGTACTGTGGGACTGCCAATGACATCAAGTCACGGAAACTGTCAGTCTCCACCAGCCTGAATGACAGCATTTCCAGTGACAGAAGTTTGGCAATGCCTGCAGTCAGAGCCTGTGCTCGTGGGTGGTTTGACGAGAAAGGCCGCCTTTTCTCCCATGCCTGTACTACCGATGGCTGTAGACTGGGCTGGGAGTGTGTGGATGACTGGGAAAGTGGTGCTGCGGGTGGAATTACAGCGGGTCTCTGGACAACAGGGCCAGAGGTTCTTCCACGGCGATCCTGGGAGGAAGCCGAACCAGCTGCGTGTGAGCTGGAGGAAGAGGCAACACGAGCTGAAGAGGTGGTAGCTGCCGCTGTTGGTTGGCCTAGCTCTTCAGTGTGTCTTTCTAACAACGCCGCGTGCCTGGTCCGCACATGTTTCCACATGTTGGAGGTATTGAGGCTGCTGACATTTTGACCTCTTTGACTTTGTGATGACACACCTTGCATTTGACATAGCAAATGTCATCTGCAACTGTGTCAAAAAAGGCCCAGGCACTGCAAGTCTTGGGAGTGCCCTTTTTGGCTTTTGGAAGAGACATGCTCCTAACGGGTGCCAAAGCGGAGGCTGCAGGATCCGCAGTCTTCCCCCTCCCTCTCCCTCTTTGGGCCATACGGGGAATCTCTTCCTCAGAGCTGCTCCCACCACCTTCCTGTCCCTCACGCCAAGATGGGTCAAGGACCTCATCATCTACACTACCCTCTGCCCCCAACTGCTCCTCCTGGGTAGTCTCAGCAGCAGAGCACTCACCAGTAAGTGGCACCTGAGTGTCATCATCAGCGGATGCGGCCTGCGATGTGGTGACCGGAGGCACTGGCCCACCCGCCTCTTCAGACTCAGTGAGAAAAAGCTGTTGGGCATCACTGCACCCTGCCTCTTCTTCCATTTCTCCAATGCTGCTTGGCTGGCCCCCTGTTTCCAAGCCAAGAGATTCAGAGAACAGAAGTAGAGACGGCTCCTGTCCTGGGCTCTCTGTCTGCCTGGGCAATTTGGCAGGTGGTGAAGAGACAGATGGCTGCTCTCCAGTGCTCTGTGTCTGAGAGGATGTGGCACTAATTGAAGTTGATGCATTAGCTGCCATCCATCCGACAACGGCTTCAATTTGGTCTTCACGCAACAGCGGTGTACGGCGCTCTGCGACAAAGCTGCGCATGAATGACTGTTCCCTTGTGAAAGTGGGTGCTGATGAGTCACCGGTGCCCGCAGCGGGCACAGAATCCCCACGTCCCCTCCCTGCTCCGCGCCCACGCCCACGCCCATGTGCCTTACTCACTGCCTTCTTCATCTTGGGTGACTGATAAAGATAAGCAGAAAAGTACTAACGGCTTTGTGTGCTTATTCCTGAACAACTCCTCCTAACAGGTATAAGAAACACTAATTTTCTAAAGTGTGGACTAGACTTTAATATGAGCTAATGTGGCCTACAGAAATGTAAAGTGGTGTCACTGGTGTGTTTGGTGAACTTTATTATTTATTTATTTTTTGGGGGCTGAACTGACAACAGAGAGAGCTGCAGTCACACGGAGACCGTGCAGACAGCCGTAAACGGCGCTGCAAGGCCCAAAAACCCTCCTCTACGTTATCCTATGTAGTGTTTTTCCACAAGTTAGCTGGAGACGGGTGGAAAGACACTAATAGGAATTTTTTGAAAAAATGTGCAGCAGCCTGCACTACTTAAAACAAAATGAAAGTTGATTTTGCGGTATGACGCAGTGAAAAACCCTGAGCTGGAGACAACCAGGCTATGGCTGCTCACAGACTACAGGGCAGGCTGCAGTCACACGGAGACCGTGCAGACAGCCGTAAACGGCGCTGCAAGGCCCAAAAACCCTCCTCTACATTATCCTATGTAGTGTTTTTCCACAAATTAGCTGGAGACGGGTGGAAAGACACTAATAGGAATTTTTTGAAAAAATGTGCAGCAGCCTGCACTACTTAAAACAAAATGAAAATTGATTTTGCGGTATGACGCAGTGAACAACCTTGAGCTGGAGACAACCAGGCTATGGCTGCTCACAGACTACAGGGCGAGCTGCAGTCACACGGAGACCGTGCAGACAGCCGTAAACGGCGCTGCAAGGCCCAAAAACCCTCCTCTACGTTATCCTATGTAGTGTTTTTCCACAAATTAGCTGGAGACGGGTGGAAAGACACTAATAGGATTTTTTGTTAAAAATTAGCAGCAGACTACACTACTTGGAAAAAAAAAAAAAAAAAAAGAACAGTATGAGGCAATGAACCACCCTCCCTGAACTGAATACAACCAGCTATGGATGGCCTATGTGGCTGCACTCAGACTAGAGAGTGGGCTGCACTCACACACACACACACACACAGACCTTGCAGATCGCTGTGAAAACAGCGCTACAAGGCAAAAGCAAGGTGAATAGTAGGTGAACACAGCGGTTGCTAAATTAGCCTTTGGAAAGCACAAAGAAGCAAATCGCTATATCTAAACTGGCCCTCAGTCAGCAAACAGCGTCCTGTCACTAACTGAATTCACAGCAGAGTGATCGCAAAATGGCGCCAGCGACTTTTAAACTGCATCATGACATCATTTCAGCAGCCAATCACAGCCATGCCAGTAGTTTCATGCCCTCCATGCTGAACAGGATGTGCCCACACTTGAAATCATTCTCATTGGCTGAATTTGTGCATTTTGAATCTGGGAACTTCCGATTCCGGTATCCGATACGCGGCAAGTATCGGAATCCCGGTATCGGAATTCCGATACCGCAAGTATCGGCCGATACCCAATACTTGCGGTATCGGAATGCTCAACACTACTGGCAATATGATTCTCCTGGTCAGTAAAACTTTGTAAATACCAAACATGTATAGTTTTTACGACATTATTAAAACATTTTGTTTCACCTTTCACTGGACTTGTTAGTCCCCTTAGAGAATTTGAACCTTTGATATTCCAATTACTTATGTTATATACAGCAATATCATGGAACTGTTGTATATAGCAAAAATCACATCTCTTATGAATACCAGTCAGAAGCTGGACTTCAAATCAGTACCATCAGTACAAGCACAATGGTCTTAGGCTGTCTAAGCAATTCATTGGCGCTCTGTGTTAGTCACAGAAGCGCCAGTAGGCTCATGGATAACAGGTGAGTAGAGAAGGAGATCTTGTGAGGACTAGAGGTTGCCTGCAGGTAAGTACTGGGAGATTAGGTCATAGATTTATGGAGGAGACAGGTTGTGGATGGCTTTGTATGCCACAGTTATGGATTTGAACATGAGTCTCTGGGTAATGGGGAGCCAGTTAGGAGATTGACACAGGAGAGGCCAGGGAATAGTGGGGGATGGGTGGATTAGTCAGGCCGCAGAGTTTAGGATAGATTGAAGGGCTGTGAGACTGTTAGAAGGGAGGGCACAACAATGCAGAAGTTTGCATTAGTCGAAGCACGAGATGATGAGTGCATGGACTAGGGGTTTTACAGATTCCTGATTAAGGAATGTAAGGATCCAGGAAATATTTTTGATTTGTATTCAGCAGGAAGTGGCAATAGCATGGATATGTGTTATGATAGAGAGATGAAAGTCCAGGGTTGAGGGACACCCTCATCATGAGGGCCAGAAAGAGCATTTGCTCCAGTGAATATCAAGCGCTGCATTAAGTGACAAGTGACGTCTCCTCCTCTTTCTCCACCTTAACATCACACACAGTACAGTACTCAAAGGTGGTCCCCCAATTTCCCTTGTTTGCCACCATTTCAAAACTCTTCAACTGCCAACTGAGTGTGGGGAACCATACATGTACGACTCTGCAGAGCTGTTCACATATTCTATTCCATGGGCATCAGAGGTCTGCTCACAAGATACACAGACTCAAAAGGAGGAAAGCATCTGCACCGATGCCCCAAATTTTTTGTTGGATCCTGGGCCGGACAAAGTAGGGTTCCGAGCAATATCCAGACTGCCACCTGGTTATCTCCCAGGGTGGAGGTGATACTGATGAGAATTAGATACCTGAGCTGCATGTGAACTGGATTGTGCTGTCAGGGCAAGAAGATGAGAAGGGTGACTGTCAGGTCTTAGAGTGTGAGAACATAGAGGATGAAGATTAAATTGTGGGTCCCACTTGTTGTAAACTCATAGGTACACAGCTGAGTTGCTTAGCATTTACGCTATGTCGTGCCGCACACCCACTACAAGCAACTCTGTATTGCAACCACAACAAGCAACTCTGACTGTGGCCAGCTGCGGTCACGGGTGTGCAGTTTGCATGGGCGGCAAGGGTTGCCTAGCCTGGGCCTTTTTTGAGACAGAAAAGGATGACCTAACTCACATTATCTGCCAACTTAATAAAGAAGAGGTGAAAATTCCAGTGAATTAACAACTACATGCATGAACCATCAACATGCGTAAGTCTGCGAATCTCACTGAGCTAAAATGCAGCCTAGCGGACCTCGACAACCACCGGCACCCCCATAAACCGCATCTGCTAACTCTTCCTCCTCTATCACAGTTGCAAGTGTTCTCACACAGGTTTCCAGACGCAGAACGTCCACTTGTTTCCCCGCTACAGTCAGGGTGAGTGACAGCCTGCTGTTTTTGACAGATCTCAGGCGCCAACCACATCACATCTTTGTTAATCCACCATAAGATCTCCTCCTGCACCTCATTCACAGTCCAGCAGTTTGTCAGGGCCACCCAAGTCCCCCCTCTCTCAACAAAGCAACCAGCCCTAGGACACGCAGTAGTCGTCACATAAAATATAATTTCCTCCTATAGATGGCAAAGTGAAGAGATTGATCTTCACTATCTACAATCTGTTGGCCACAGAAATGTCGGATTTCCGCCTGCTGTATACAGACACTTTCTGAAAGCTGATGCCCATTGCAGTCCCCCAGTACTAGTTTCCCAGTTGCCATTACTTGTCTAAGAAAGTTGTGAAACCTCTAGATGTCACAGACATCACCCATTCCTTGAAAAAAATCTATGTCTGTCAGGATGCATTTCACCACTGACACCTGGATGAGCAAGCATGTCCAGGGGTGTTACATCTCAATGACTGAGCACTGGGTGACTATTAGTTGTGGAGGCATGTGGGGAAGGTGATGCTCCACAAGTCTTCTAAATCCCAAGGCTTGCAAGGTGCTGGGGGATGAAGAACTAAACCACTACACACCAAGGGATGGTGAAACAAACCACTAGAGATCAAAGCATAGAATACCCACTAAGGTTTTGGAATCCCCAATGCTTGTGGTACAAACCTTTATATCTAACACTTCCTCCACTGCTTCTGCCTCCTTTGCCTAACACTCGTTGCACAAGCGGCTGCTATGGGATGTTGGATTACAGCGATCGAGGGGGGATCATTTTAACAGACAGTTAGTGATGGTGCAGGAGCCAAGCAACAAATGGAGGATGATGAGGAGAAGAGGTTATGTGCACTCAACAGTAATGAGATGAAGAGGATAATTATCCCCTCTCTGTTGTCTGTGGTTGGCGTGTGGGTATATAGCAAGCAAGCTTTAGTGTTACCCTGCCACCAACACACCATGGACTTATACCTCATGGAAGCACCCAATACATGAGCACCTTCTTGCTCCACTATCTGCAACGAGATGACCGTACTGTTAAGATTAGGAATAGTGCTGACTACTGGGTTGCTGTTATGACCCCAATGGCAGAGGGTCTCAGGAATAATTGCTAAGTCTGCAAACACAGAAAACCAGCTCATAGGGCAGTGGTAACTAGGCTGACCATATATCTAATCCTAGCACCACAAATACCAGCAGCCGGGGAACGTGCCTACGTTGATTCTAGACGTCTCGCGCCAGCCGGAGAACTAACTAACCCTAGAAGGGAAAAGAAAGACCTTTCTTGCCTCCAGAGAATAGACCCCAAAAGTTGGATACAAGCCCCCAACAAATAATAACGGTGAGGTAAGAGGAAAAGACAAACATAAGAATGAGCTAGGTATTTAGCAAAGAGAGACCCACTAGCTAATAGCAGAATATAGAAAGATAACTTATATGGTCAGCAAAAACCATATCAAAAATATCCACACTGGAAATTCAAGAACCCCTGAACCGTCTAACGGTCCGGGGGGAGAACACCAGCCCCCTAAAGCTTCCAGCAAGGTCAGGAATCACATTTAGTACAAGCTGGACAAAAATGAGAGCAAGCAAATAACCCAAAAAACAAAGAAGCAGGACTTAGCTTAATTTTGCACGAACCAGGACCAGCAGATAGGAGCAAACAGAATGTGTCTGATTACAACGATGCCAGGCACTGGACTAAGGATCCAGGAGGTTTATATAGCAACACCCCTGAACTAACGACCCAGCTGGGTGCAAACTGAGGGAAGAAAATCCCAGAGTCATATCACTAGTAACCACAAGAGGGAGCCAAAAAGTCTAATTCACAACAGTACCCCCCCCTTAAAGAGGGGTCACCGAACCCTCACCAAGACCACCAGGGCGATCAGGATGAGCAGCGTGAAAGGCACGAACTAAATCGGCCGCATGCACATCAGAGGCGACCACCCAGGAATTATCCTCCTGACCATAGCCCTTCCACTTGACCAAATACTGAAGCCTCCGTCTGGAGAGACGAGAATCCAAGATCTTCTCAACCACGTACTCCAACTCGCCCTCAACCAACACCAGAGCAGGAGGCTCAGCAGAAGGAACCACAGGCACAACGTAGCGTCGCAATAAAGACCTATGGAACACGTTGTGAATGGCAAATGAAACCGGAAGATCCAAGCGAAATGACACTGGATTAAGGATTTCCAATATCTTGTAAGGACCGATGAAGCGAGGCTTAAATTTAGGAGAGGAGACCTTCATAGGAACAAATCGAGAAGACAGCCACACCAAATCCCCAACACGAAGTCGGGGACCACACCGCGGCGGTGGTTGGCAAAACGCTGAGCCTTCTCCTGTGACAATTTTAAGTTGTCCACCACATGATTCCAGATCTGCTGCAACCTATCCACCACAGAATCTACCCCAGGACAGTCAGAAGGCTCCACATGTCCCGAGGAAAAACGAGGATGGAAACCAGAGTTGCAGAAAAATGGCGAAACCAAAGTAGCGGAACTAGCCCGATTATTTAGGGCAAACTCAGCCAACGGCAAGAAGGTCACCCAATCATCCTGATCTGCCGAAACAAAACACCTCAAATAAGCCTCCAGAGTCTGATTAGTTCGCTCCGTTTGTCCATTAGTCTGAGGATGAAAGGCAGACGAGAACGACAAATCAATGCCCATCCTAGCACAAAAGGATCGCCAGAACCTGGAAACAAACTGGGATCCTCTGTCAGACACAATATTCTCAGGAATGCCGTGTAAATGAACCACATTCTGAAGGAACACAGGAACCAGATCGGAAGAGGAAAGCAGCTTAGGCAAAGGCACCAAATGGACCATTTTCGAGAAGCGATCACATACCACCCAGATGACAGACATACCCTGAGACACCGGGAGATCAGAAATTAAATCCATGGAAATGTGTGTCCAAGGCCTCTTCGGGACAGGCAAGGGCAAGAGCAACCCTCTGGCATGAGAACAGCAAGGCTTAGCTCGAGCACAAGTCCCACAGGACTGCACAAATGACCGCACATCCCGTGACAAGGAAGGCCACCAAAAGGACCTAGCCACCAGATCTCTGGTGCCAAAAATTCCCGGATGACCTGCCAACACCGAGGAATGAACCTCGGAAATGACTCTGCTGGTCCACTTATCAGGAACAAACAGTCTGTCAGGTGGACAAGAGTCAGGTCTACCAGCCTGAAATCTCTGCAACACGCGTCGCAAATCAGGAGAAATGGCTGACAAAATAACTCCCTCTTTAAGAATACCAACAGGTTCTGCGACTCCAGGAGAGTCAGGCACAAAGCTCCTTGAAAGAGCATCAGCCTTCACATTCTTTGAACCTGGTAAATACGAGACCACAAAGTCAAAACGGGAGAAAAACAATGACCAGCGGGCCTGTCTAGGATTCAGGCGTTTAGGAGACTCGAGATACATCAAATTTTTGTGATCAGTCAAGACCACCACACGATGCTTAGCACCCTCGAGCCAATGACGCCACTCCTCAAATGCCCACTTCATGGCCAGTAACTCCCGATTGCCAACATCATAATTCCGCTCAGCAGGCGAAAACTTCCTAGAGAAGAAAGCACATGGTCTCATTACCGAGCAACCAGGGCCTCTCTGTGACAAAACGGCCCCTGCCCCAATCTCAGAAGCATCCACTTCGACCTGAAAGGGAAGTGAGACATCAGGCTGGCACAAAACAGGCGCCAAAGTAAACCGGCGCTTCAACTCTTGGAACGCCTCCACGGCTGCAGGAGCCCAGTTAGCAACATCAGAACCTTTCTTGGTCATATCCGTCAAAGGTTTAACAACGCTAGAAAAATTAGCGATAAAACGACGGTAGAAGTTAGCAAAACCCAAGAACTTCTGAAGACTCTTAACTGACGTGGGTTGAGTCCACTCATGAATAGCTTGGACCTTGACTGGGTCCATCTCCACAGCAGAAGGGGAAAAAATAAACCCCAAAAAGGGAACCTTCTGTACTCCAAAGAGACACTTTGAGCCTTTAACAAACAAAGCATTCTCACGCAAAACCTGAAACACCATCCTGACCTGCTCCACATGTGATGAGTCCCAATCTTCAGAGAAAACCAGAATATCATCCAGATAAACAATCATAAATTTATCCAGATACTTCCGGAAAATATCATGCATAAAGGACTGAAACACTGAGGGAGCATTAGAGAGCCCAAAAGGCATCACCAAGTACTCAAAATGACCTTCGGGCATATTAAATGCAGTCTTCCATTCATCTCCTTGCTTAATGCGCACAAGGTTGTACGCACCACGAAGATCTATCTTGGTGAACCACTTGGCACCTTTAATCCGGGCAAACAAGTCCGACAACAGAGGCAAAGGATACTGAAATTTAACAGTGATTTTATTCAGAAGCCGATAGTCTATACAAGGTCTCAAAGATCCGTCCTTCTTGGCCACAAAAAAGAATCCCGCACCAAGAGGGGAAGAGGAAGGACGGATATGCCCCTTCTCCAGAGACTCCTTGATATACGAACGCATTGCGGCATGCTCAGGTACAGACAGATTAAATAATCTTCCCTTGGGAAATTTACTACCTGGAATCAAATCTATGGCGCAGTCACAGTCCCTATGAGGAGGCAGAGCACTGGATCTGGACTCGCTGAATACATCCTGATAATCAGACAAATACTCAGGAACTTCCGAAGGAGTAGAGGAAGCAATAGACACCGGCGGGGAATCAGCATGAATTCCCTGACAGCCCCAACTTGACACAGACATTGCCTTCCAATCCAAGACTGGATTATGGGTCTGTAACCATGGTAGACCCAAAACGACCAAATCATGCATTTTATGCAGAACAAGAAAACGAATCACCTCCCGATGTTCAGGAGTCATGCACATGGTCACCTGCATCCAAAACTGCGGTTTATTTTCCGCCAATGGCGTAGCATCAATACCTCTAAGAGGAATAGAATTTACCAACGGTTCAAGAACAAAACCACAGCGCTTGGCAAATGACAGATCCATAAGACTCAGGGCAGCACCTGAATCCACAAACGCCATAACAGGGTAAGAAGACAAAGAGCAAATCAAAGTCACAGACAAAATAAATTTAGGTTGCAAATTACCAATGGCGACAGGACTAACAACCCTTGTTAGACGTCTAGAGCATGCTGATATAACATGTGTAGAATCACCACAGTAAAAACACAACCCATTCTGACGTCTATGATTTTTCCGCTCATTAACCCTTCATTACCCCATATCCCACCGCTACACGGGAGTGGGAAGAGAGTGGCCAAGTGCCAGAATAGGCGCATCTTCCAGATGTGCCTTTTCTGGGGTGGCTGGGGGCAGATGTTTTTAGCCACGGGGGGGCCAATAACCATGGACCCTCTCCTGGCTATTAATATCTGCCCTCAGTCACTGGCTTTACCGCTCTGGCGGAGAAAATTGCGCGGGAGCCCACGCCAATTTTTTCCGCGATTTAACCCTTAAATTTAATAGCTACAGCGCGGAAATTTTGCACATACACACTACTAACATTAGTAGTGTGGAATATGCAAAAAAAAGGGGGATATGAGATGGTTTACTGTATGTAAACCATGTCTCATATCACGTCGGGTTTAGGCAGGAGAAATGAAAAGCCGGCAATTGAATTACCGGCTTTTCAACATTATCGCGCTGAAGCAAATATAAATATATATATATATATAGGTTCAGACATAGGACTACTGGTAACAAAATCTTGTATGCCCTGCACACGAGCTGCCAGCTGGTTTACACTTGTAATCAAGGTCTGGACATTCATGTCTGCAGCAAGCACAAGCCACTCAAAGGTAAAGGGGAGGAAGAGAGGAAAGAAAAAAAAAAAAAACTCAGAATTTCCTTTCTTATTATCCCACTTCTGCAATGCATTAAACATTCAATGTTGGCCTGGCATACTGTTATGACCCCAATGGCAGAGGGTCTCAGGAATAATTGCTAAGTCTGCAAACACAGAAAACCAGCTCATAGGGCAGTGGTAACTGGGCTGACCATATATCTAATCCTAGCACCACAAATACCAGCAGCCGGGGAACGTGCCTACGTTGATTCTAGACGTCTCGCGACAGCCGGAGAACTAACTAACCCTAGAAGGGAAAAGAAAGACCTTTCTTGCCTCCAGAGAATAGACCCCAAAAGTTGGATACAAGCCCCCAACAAATAATAATGGTGAGGTAAGAGGAAAAGACAAACATAAGAATGAGCTAGGTATTTAGCAAAGAGAGGCCCACTAGCTAATAGCAGAATATAGAAAGATAACTTATATGGTCAGCAAAAACCCTATCAAAAATATCCACACTGGAAATTCAAGAACCCCCGAACCGTCTAACGGCCCGGGGGGAGAACACCAGCCCCTAAAGCTTCCAGCAAGGTCAGGAATCACATTTAGTACAAGCTGGACAAAAATGAGAGCAAGCAAATAACCCAAAAAACAAAGAAGCAGGACTTAGCTTAATTTTGCACGAACCAGGACCAGCAGATAGGAGCAAACAGAATGTGTCTGATTGCAACGATGCCAGGCACTGGACTAAGGATCCAGGAGGTTTATACAGCAACACCCCTGAACTAACGACCCAGCTGGGTGCAAACTGAGGGAAGAAAATCCCAGAGTCATATCACTAGTAACCACAAGAGGGAGCTAAAAAGTCTAATTCACAACAGGTTGCCACTCTGTTAGATTCATGGTACAAGAGTAAATTTTGCTTCCCTCCTGAAAAGGAATGCAGGTATGCTTGAGTACCGTAACACGCTTGTAGACAATCTTCAGTGTTGTTTTCCACAAGACAGCAGGGAGGCATATAACCCCAGGAATGTTTTTTCATCAACATCAAACCATTAGCCACAGCAGGGAAATTGGTATAAGCAATTTTCTCTGAGTCATTAGACACCTTTTCTAGACCAGCCTGTGCACAAACAATACAGAGTACAAGTCTGACACATTGTACACATTGTAAATATCTTGGGTGGATGGAGCAGGAGTATCTGGATCTTATTATTAGTGAAATGAGGAGACTCCAAGTTGCATCTCCATCTGGTTGGCTGCCTGTAGTGGAAGGGGTCTGAGAGGCCCATTATAGAATTTATACACTGGAGAAATTGATGCCACTTTACTGGTGTGTGCCAATAATTTTTTGAAATGTGGAGACCAAGTTGGGTCTCTTTTATGTGTGTAACCTGGACCAGTAATGCTCCCAGACTGCCAGGCCTGCACTTACTGTCAGTCAACTACCTGCTTTACTACCCTTAAATGTTTTTAATGATATTAGTCTATGAAGCTGACATTTGTGGCACCTGAGTGTGGCTGAGCAGAAAAGCAGTTTGAGTTGTTGCATGAGGTATCAGGGCTACCAACACAACAGGCTTAAACTGGTCCCTTACCCTCCTCATCTTCATTTAATCTTAAATTCAAAGCTGTAAATGCTGGCCCAGACCCTGATCCCTCATTCATGGCCTATGGCTGACTTCTCCTGCTGTGCCAGTATCAAACTTGTATTGTGGGTGTATTGATCATCTGTCAACTACCTTTGTTACTATTTGTGTCACCTGAGTGTGGTTGAACAAAAAAGCAGTTTGAGCTGTTACATGAGGTATCAGAGCTTCCAGCAAATCAGGTATTCACTGGTCTCACTCACCTCATCTTAATTGAAACTTAAATTAAAATCTGTAAATGCTGGCCCAGACCCTGATTCCTCATGCACGGCCCATGACTGACTTCTCCTGTGACATTATAAAATTTCTACAGGGGGTCAATTTGTTGCCAGTGTTACTGTTATCTGCTCCTAATTTTGGGAAATGTTTGGATTTCAAGTTGGGTATCCTTCATGTGTGTTGCCTGAACTTGGCAGGCCTTTCAGAGCACCAGATCTACAACTGTCATCATTAGGGTTGAGCGACTTTTCATTTTTTGAGATCGAGTCGGGTTTCACGAAACCCGACTTTCTCAAAAGTCGGGTCGAGTGAAATCGGCCGATCTTATTGAAAAGTCGGGGTTGGGGATCAGCCAAAACACGAAACCCAATGCATTTCAATGGGGAAGCATACTTTTTTAATATTTGCTTCAGCGCGATAATGTTGAAAAGCCGGTAATTCAATTGCCGGCTTTTCATTTCTCCTGCCTAAACCCGACGTGATATGAGACATGGTTTACATACAGTAAACCATCTCATATCCCCTTTTTTTTGCATATTCCACACTACTAATGTTAGTAGTGTGTATGTGCAAAATTTCCGCGCTGTAGCTATTAAATTTAAGGGTTAAATCGCGGAAAAAATTGGCGTGGGCTCCCGCGCAATTTTCTCCGCCAGAGCGGTAAAGCCAGTGACTGAGGGCAGATATTAATAGCCAGGAGAGGGTCCATGGTTATTGGCCCCCCCGTGGCTAAAAACATCTGCCCCCAGCCACCCCAGAAAAGGCACATCTGGAAGATGCGCCTATTCTGGCACTTGGCCACTCTCTTCCCACTCCCGTGTAGCAGTGGGATATGGGGTAATGAAGGGTTAATGCCACCTTGCTATTGTAAGGTGACATTAAGCCAGATTAATAATGGAGAGGCGTCAATTATGACACCTATCCATTATTAATCCAATTGTTTGAAAGGGTTAAAAAACACACACACACAGATGGATTACCTCATGGGACGTGACAGGTCATCTGAAGGTATGTATATTGTGGGTTTATTATTTTGCCAAGCGAGGGTCTTCAAGTGGATTGAGAGAGCAATAAAATATTAAAACAACCGGTGTGTTTATTTCATTTATATACTTTTTAATCAAGTGTGTGTGTGTTTTTTAACCCTTTCAAACAATTGGATTAATAATGGATAGGTGTCATAATTGACGCCTCTCCATTATTAATCTGGCTTAATGTCACCTTACAATAGCAAGGTGGCATTAACCCTTCATTACCCCATATCCCACCGCTACACGGGAGTGGGAAGAGAGTGGCCAAGTGCCAGAATAGGCGCATCTTCCAGATGTGCCTTTTCTGGGGTGGCTGGGGGCAGATGTTTTTAGCCACGGGGGGGCCAATAACCATGGACCCTCTCCTGGCTATTAATATCTGCCCTCAGTCACTGGCTTTACCGCTCTGGCGGAGAAAATTGCGCGGGAGCCCACGCCAATGTTTTCCGCGATTTAACCCTTAAATTTAATAGCTACAGCGCGGAAATTTTGCACATACACACTACTAACATTAGTAGTGTGGAATATGCAAAAAAAAGGGGGATATGAGATGGTTTACTGTATGTAAACCATGTCTCATATCACGTCGGGTTTAGGCAGGAGAAATGAAAAGCCGGCAATTGAATTACCGGCTTTTCAACATTATCGCGCTGAAGCAAATATAAATATATATATATATATATATATATATATATATATATATATATATATATATATATAAAACGAAACCCGACTTTGGAGCTAAGATCGTGTTCCGCCGACCCGATCCCAGAGTGGGATCGGGTCGGGTTTCACGAAACCCGACTTTGCTAAAAGTCGGCGACTTTTAAAAAGTGCCGATCTGTTTCGCTCAACCCTAGTCATCATCCACCTGTTACTGATCAATGTTTAAGCTAGAAATGCTGGTCCAAGCCCTGTCCTATGAATCCGTGCTGCGCAATTATACCTCATGCATGGCCCATGGCTGACTGCAGCTGTGCCATTATCAAATTTCTACTGCTGTCAATTGACACCACTTTTCCTTGGGTTTGCCCCTAATTTTTGGAAATGTTTGGACTCCAAAATGGGTCTCCTTCATGTGTGCTGCCTGAAATTGTCAGACCTTTATCCCCTTACTGCCATCAGAGGAATATTACTTCCGATGGCAGTACCCCCAATTTGATGTGGGCTCTGGCAGTGAGCCCGCATCAAAACTGGGACATGTCAGCTGTTTTTAATCGCGTTCCACCCGTGCCTATTAACTAGTTAAATGCGGTTGTAAAACTCTGACAGCGGCATTTAGCGCGAGCTTCTGGCCACGTGATCGGGGTTCATCAGTGTGTCGACATGACTACCAGAGGTCTTCTTGAGACCTCTATGGTAGTTGATGCCGGATTGCTGTGAGAGCCACCCTGTGGTCGGCGCTCATAGCACTGCAGTAATTCTGCTACATAGAGGCTACCTGAGCATTGCCTCTATGTAGCATAACCGATCAAGTTGTAGCAGCTTCTAGCTTCTATTGAAGCATGCCAAAAGTTAAAAAAAAAAGTTTTTAAAAATATGAAAAAAAAGGTTCAAATCACCCCCTTTTCACCCCATTAAAAATAAGGCAAAAAAAAATAAAAATCAAACCTACACATATTTGGTATCACCGCATTCAGAATTGCCTGATCTATCAATAAAACACGGATTAACCTTATCGCTAAACAGCGCAGCGCTAAAAAAAGTAAAAGCGCAAGAATTACATTTTTTTGGTCGCCACGACATTGCATTAAAATGTAATAACGGGTGATCAAAAGAACGTATGTGCACCAAAATGGTACCATTAAAAACAACAGCTTGGCACGCAAAAAATAAGCCCTTAACCAACCCCAGATCACAAAAAATGGGGACAGCGCTGTAGGTATCGGAAAATTGCATAATTTTTTTTTCTTTAGTAAAGCTTGGAATTTTTTTTCATCACTTACATAAAAAAGAATTTAGACATGTTTGGTGTCTATTAACTTGTATTGACCTGTAGAATCATAATGGCAGGTCAGTTTCAGCATTTAGTGAACCTAGCAAAAAAGCCAAACAAAAAATTAGGGTGGGATTGCACTTTTTTTGCAATTCCACCGCACTTGGAATTTTTTTCCTGTTTTCTAGTACACGCCAATGTAAAACCAATGGTGTTGTTCAGAAGTTCAACTCGTCCTGCAAAAACCAAGCCCTCACATGGCCATATTGACAGAAAAATAAAAAGTTATGGCTTTGGGAAGGAGGGGAACAAAAAACAAAAATGCAAAACCGAAAAAATCTCCGGGGGTTAAGGGGTTAGGTTGTCATCCAAGTGCAGTCCAATGTTTTCCATTCATACATAGACTTGAATGTGTGAGCATTCTATGATTTGTGCAGAAAGTGAGATTTTCTGAATTGGCATGAGAAAAAAAACACTGATATGCTCTGCCCCATAGTATAACATTGGTGCAATAGCTATCCAATAAAACAACAGATATCACTCATCTGATGTATACGCTCATGTGATATTTTTACCTATTTTTATATAGCATGAGGTTTATCAATTAAAATATTTTGTTCAAATGTGTCCCTATTTCTATTACTCTGTTACCTTTTTATTAAGAAATGCATTAACATACATTTTATTTTGCTAGTTTTTAACCTATGTTTTATCTAACTTTTTGTATATTAGTGGAGGATCAATCATTTTATGTTCATCCTTTATTGGATACATACCTCACCCGGTAAGTTATTCCTAAAATTCACTTTAACTTGAAAAGAACATGTTTTTCATTCATTTGTTCTTGGCAAAATTGACTGGGCTATGACATTAGCAGCAGTAAATGTATTTCAAAAGTTTAACTGTAGGTTACAAAAGACTTGTGCATATATTCCATCCTTTGAGATGTGTTAACCACTGGCGTTTTCCTAAATTGTATTTTGCTTTTAAAATTTGTCAGGTTCACCAGGATACAAAATGCTTCATGTGCACATGCATTAATACTCAATTGTACTTGCTTCAACTCATACTTCTCATGCCACGGCCAGTTCTCTGCTTAGCTTTTTTCTCTTGCATTTTCTAACTTCTCTTTCTGGACCTCTTTCATTGCCATCTTTTTGACTAGGACACATAAGGTAATATGGGGTCAAACACACTGATAAAGTAAAGAAAGAAGAGAGGGGGCCAATAAAAGGAAAATTTACAGGTCAAAGGTCAAATAAATTATAATCTAAATCCCTATCTATTTAATGCCATAATCTAAACTCATTTTCAATATGCTTACATTAAAAATTCCCTACTGTTCCCTAACTACACTATGAAAAAGTATGGTAAAAGGTTCACTCTAGCTGCTAAAGATTTGAAAAGAATCAAACAGGAAGGGAGCAGGAACCCATTATCCTCCAAGTTGATTGTCATAATCCAGACCTGCAACCTCTCTAGAGTGTACAGTACTCAGAGACATGAACAAGACATCTGAATTGAAACCTCAAGACTATGCCAAAAAAAATCTGAAAACATTTTTCAAAGATTTTATGGATTGATGAGATGTGAGTGATTCATGACTGACCAGATGGATAGGCCTTTTGCTGGATCAGTAACAGGCACCGACCTTCACTTTGACTCAGACATGAGCTTGTGAAGGTGGGGTACTGCTTTGAGCTGGTATTCAGATAGAGATGAGTTAGTAGGACATTTTTGGGTTGAACATGGACTCAAAATCAACTCCCAAACCTACTGTCAGGTTAGCCAAAGAGCCGGGCCTGCCCACTCTCTGGCTAATCTGCAAGCCCAGCCCTTATAAAATAAAAAAGGCTCATGGAACTACAGGTCCCTGAGAAACATTCCAGGCTTACAGCGCAGAGGACCTCCGCCTCTGCAACACATACAAGCCATTCACAATAATGCTGGTCACTGTCTCACACCTTCCATTGTACAGTTGTGCTCAAAAGTTTACATACTCCGGCAGAATTTTTACTTTCTTGGTCTTTTTTCAGAGATTATGAATGTTAACACCAAAACTTTTTTTCCACTCATGGTTAGTGGTTGGGTGAGGCCATTTAATGTCAAACTACTGTGTTTTCTCTTTTTAAATCATGACAACCCAAAACATCAAATTACCTTGATCAAAAGTTTACATACCCCATTTCTTAATACTATGTATTGTCCTCTCTAACATCAATGACAGCTTGAAGTCTTTTGTGATAGTTGTGGATGAGGTTCTTTATTTTATCAAATGGTACAGCTGTCTACTCTTCTTGGCAAAAGCCTCCATTTCATGTAAATTCCTGGGCTGTCTAGCATGAACAGCGTGCTTGAGATCTCCTCAGAGTGGCTCAATGATATTGAGGTCAGGAGACTGAGATGACCACTCCAGAACCTTCAGTTTGTTCTGCTGTAGCCAATGACAGGTCAACTTGGCCTTTTGTTTTGGATTGTTGTCATGTTGGAATGTCCAAGTATGTCCCATGTGCAGCTTCTGGGCTGATGAGTGCAAATTTGCCTCTATTATTTGCTATTGTATAACTAGCTAACTAATTGCAGATGTTGTCACAATTTTGTGTATTGCAGTCCGCAACTGTCAGTTTTGACCGGCTGGTTATCTAAAGTACAGGGGAATCCATGTAATTTTTTAATTATTTATATGTAGCGCACTCACTGGCTGATGAATATTCCTATCAGCCACCACCTGATCTTGCTGTTATTAACGGCAGCAAGCATAGGCTGATGTGAGTAGTAGTCCCATCAGCCAATACCAGTGACCGTAGGAAAACTTTATACCTCCGATCACAGCTGCAGGCTCACACTGTCATCTGACAGCTTGGAAGCCGCAGATCTCTGACCTGTGGTATTTATCTTACTGCCAATCAGAGCCGCTGGTGTTTCTCGCACTGTCATGCAGATGAAAGAGTGAGAAACACCTGGTTTTCAGGGGGCTGAACCATAGCATGAACTTCATGGTGAAGTCCGTGTTCTTTGTCCATGCCCGAGCAGTAGTTTTTCTGTTTGAACCCTGAATTTTTCTTTTTGGGTTCGCCCATCTCTGGTAGCCATTTGACATACAGGTGATTGTCACAAAATTAGAATATCATCAAAAATTTTATTAATTTCAGTTTTTCATTACAAAAAGTGAAACTCATATATTATATAGAGTCATTACAAATAGAGTGATCTATTTCAAGTGTTTATTTCTGTTAATGTTGATGATTATGGCTTATAGCTAATGAAAACCCAACAGTTATTATCTCAGTAGATTAGAATACTTTATATCATCAGCTTGAAAAAATATTTTAAAATCTGAAATGTTGACCTACTGAAATGTATGTTCAGTAAATGCACTCAATTCTTGGTCAGAGCTCCTTTTGCATCAATTACTGCATCAATGCCCCATGTCATGAAAGCAATCAGTCTGTGGTACTACTAAGGTGTTATGAAGCCCAGGTTGCTTTGATAGCAGCCTTTAGCTCTTCTGCATTGTTGGCACTGGTGTCTCTCATCTTCCTCTTCACAATATCCCATAGATTCTCTATGGGGTTAAGGTCAGGCGAGTTTGCTGGCCAATCAAAAAGAGTGATAATGTTGTTTTTAAACCAGGTATTGGTACGTTTGACAGTGTGGACAGGTGTCAAATCCTGATGGAGAATTAAATTTCCATATACAAAAAGCTTGTTGGCAGAGGGAAGCATGAAGTGTTCTAAAATTTCCTGGTAGACGCCTGCACTGACTTTGGTCTTGATAAAACACAGTGGGCCTACACCAGCAGATGACAAGGTACTCCAAACTAACACTGATTTTGGAAACTTCACACTAGACCTCAAACAGCTTGGATTGTGTGCTTCTCCACTCTTCCTCCAGACTCTGGGACCTTGATTTCCAAATTAAATTCAAAATTTACTTTCAGCTGAAAACATGACCTTGGACCACTGAGCAACAGTCCAGTTCTTTTTCTCCTTGGCCCAGGTAAGGCTACTTTCACACTAGCATTTTTTGTCCTCCGTTGCAATGCGTCATTTTGGTCAAAAAACTCATCCTGCAAAAGTGCTTGCAGGATGCGTTTTTTGTCCATAGACTAACATTAACGACGCATTGCGACGAATTGACACACATCGCAACTGTCGTGCGACGGTTGCGCCGTGTTGTGGCGGACCATCGGCTGCAAAAAACGCTACATGTAATGACCCCCACTTCCCCGCACTTCCCCGCACCTCACAATGGGGCGGCAGATGCGCTGGAAAAATGCACCGCTGCCCTCGTTGTGCGGCGCAGAGAACGCTATCATCGGTAACCTCGGCCCGATGCACTGAGGCGGGCCGAGCCCGACGCTAGTGTGAAAGCAGCCTAAGACGCTTCTGGTGTTGTCTTGTTGTCTATTAGTCATGAGTGGCTTGACTCAAGGAATGCGACACTTGTAGCTCATGTCCTGCATATTTCTGTCTGTGGTAGCTCTTGAAGCAATGGCTCCAGCAGCAGTCTACTCCTTGTGAATCTCCCCCAAATTTTTGAGTGGTCTTTTCACAATCCTTTCAGGGCTGCGGTTATCCCAATTGCTTATGCACTTTTTCTTCCACACTTTTTCCTTCCATTCAACTTCCCATTATTATGCTTGGATACTGCACTCTGTGAACAACTAGCTTCTTTAGCAATGACATTTTGTGTCTTACCCTCCTTGTGGAGTGTGTCAATGACTGCCTTCTGAACATCTGTCAAGTCAGCAGTCTTCCCCATGATTGTAGAACCTACTGAAACAGACTAAGGAACTTTTTTAAATGCTTTTGTTAACTATTCTAATTTACTGTGATAATGACTTTTGGGTTTTCATTGGATGCATGTCATAATCATCAGCATAAACAGATCAGCACAATCAACAGAAATAAACACTTGAAATAGATCACACTGTAATGACTCTATATAATATATGAGATTCACTTTTTGTATTGAAGAACTGAAATAAATTAACTTTTGATGATATTCAAATTGTATGAGAAGCACCTGTATTTGCATGTCATCACTGCAGGCCTGGCAAAAACCCCAAGACTGTTGGTGCCAAAATGGGTGCAAAATTAAAATAATATTTCTTGCCAATTTTGAAGAGTTGAGCAAAATAATTGCCGCATCCTGGTTCAGCTGCAATGTTGGTAGTGTGTGGCTGTCATACCAAAGAACTATGATCTTCTCCTTGCAGCAACCCAGGAACCTCTTATGATTAGTATGCAGCGAGCCAAAGGGGAGGCAGTAGATGTTGCAGAGTGGCCAGCTGGGACATGTCGTTGCACTGGCAGGGGATTTTTCTGTCACAGCTGCATTAATGCTGGACCCCAAAACACTTTTCTCGTGCCCACAACAATTGTCACTAGAGGGAGTGACACTTGTGCAAATGGTATAAGACTCTGGTCTTGGTACAGATTTTGGAGCATCTGTGATGTTGGTACAATTTCTAGCAGCCAGACACACATGTGAGCTTTTAAATGTAACTCTTTACTGAATGAAATAGAGAGAACAGTCTCTTTTTTAAGGGAAAAGTGGTGTAAATTCAGCGTATTGGTTATACTGCATATGATGCTTATAAAAGGGAGGTGTCTTCTCCTTTTGAAACAAGCAAGTTTAGGGCCTCTCAGGGCAGCTGAAGCACAATTCTTTTCACTTGCTATAGGAGGAGATATTATGAACAGTTCAGACAGTTCAGGTAATGCTACACTGATGAAGGGACCTTCACGGGTTGGCTCCCCTTTGCGACATACTAGTAATGTGGAAGCACTCACAGTTTAGTCCCTACAACTTCCTATTGCAATTGGTAGGTCGGAGAGACTTGGTGTGGAAGACTTGTGAAACTGGTGAGGCTGGAAGCACATAGCAGAAGACCAATGGTTCATCTTTATCTCTCCTGACTGTATGGGGCTTTACTCCTTTGTAAAGGCGACTTTGTGGAGGATGACGTCCCATCAGCATGGACTGAAATAGATTAAGGAAACAGTGAAGCGTCCTTGCTGTTCCTTGACTGGACTAACCATGACTGTACTAGTTTGTTCCAGCTCACACTAAGTGAGTTAATACTGAGCTAGCAGACTCTTCCCAGTCATTTTTATGGTAGCTTGTTACAAGGAAATTTAGCACTTTACTTTAATACATTTATGTATTTTGCATCTTCAAACTCTCAGGGCCCAAAGTAATTCTAACACAGTGAAACAAATCTACTGCTTCATGACAACTGTTTCATTCAGCACCAGCAGTCTGGTACTGGGATACCAGAAGTAGACCACACATCAATTGTGCATTGCTTGCCAATACAATGATGTCACCGTGGCCTACTAAGCAAAAGAGGCAACAGAGATAGCACAGATAGCAGGTGATCTGCAGTGCTGTGCTCCAGCTGCCATATACTAGCCAAATGGCCACCTGTCCAGAGTTCTGCAAAACACATCCTGCTTTTTGGAAAATTTCATAAAATTCTCCTTAAAAAATAAATCTTATAAATAACAGCCCTTTAATTAAATGAAAATTAATCCTATTTGTTGGTGTTCTGATAAGGGAATATCTCATTTTACACATTTGCAGCATCTAATTTTGATGTCTTTTTTTGTAGACGATTGGGGCATACGCCATATCTAAGACAACAATTTTTGGACTTACAAATGTTCTAGCTCAAGCAATGCGGCATATGAACATAAGAGTGAATGGACTTGCTCTAGGATTAATCAACACGAGCTTCAGCAAAGCGGTTAGTGGATATTTTCTTGGATTATTCTTTCAATGGCCAACATTAATGTTGTTGAGCAGTGGATCCAATATGTTTTTAATAATTACATTTTAGTAATATTATTGAATTACATTATGCGTGTTCCATTTATACACATAATATCCTAAAATACTATGATTTACTTTTCCTAGGTCCTGAAAAATCCAGAGCTGGCATCTTTGGTGATTCCCATGGGTGTTTACAGGTGAAATACTTTGTTTCCTTTTGTAACAGATAATAATAAAATAAATAAACAATAAAATCTAGGTAAATTAGTTACATCTTATCTACCTTTTTAAAAAAATTGAAACACAAATGAGTGTTTCTTTTTTTGGGATGCTTTGTTATTTTTAATAACATCATTCACTTTAGCATATAATCTACCATATATGGGGAAAAAAAAGAATATATTGTGTAAAAACTATGAAAAAATATTATTTCTATTATGGCTGCTAAAGTTTTGTTTTTATGATGTGCACTGAGCAGTAAAATTAGCAAATTTATTCTGCAGGCAAGTATGATTTATGGTGATGACAAATTTATATAATATTGTATTTTACATTTGTCTTTTGATTGCCTTTTGCATTTTATTAATAGCAGCATCTAAGGGGTAAAACAGTAACAATTGGAGATGTTATTTCAAATGGCGTATTGAAAAAATTCTGACAAACTAATAATCCATTGAATCAATTACTATGTGCTTTTCCTTTACACTTCAAATAGTGCAGATATGTATTCGTTATATATTTGCAGTGTTTATTCAAAAAGAGCCATAGCTTTTTTATTTATTTTTGCTGACATTTGAGGGCTTGTTGTTTTTACAGGACAAAAAAAATTCAAGCCGGATAAAATGGTGAAAAAAAATTGAAATTCTGCATTTGGTTTTTGGGTTTCTTTTCATGACTTTCATTGTGCAGTAAAAGTGACTGGAAATACAATTGTCCGGGTTATTCTTATTATGATGCATTGCTTGGTAATGTCTGATTAGCAAACATGCATTGCTTAGTTTCTATTTAAATGGTGAAAATAAGTCTGAATATTGTAAACAAAAACGTTCTGCTTTGTGTCGCGATTTTCTGAGACCCATAACATTTTTATCTATGGAATAACAAAGTCTATATTATGGCTAACGTGATCTCTGTTAGTCCTAGTCTTGTCACAGACTAACACACAATTGCGATTTATTAAGGGAGGATGGCACATCCACAATGCTTAAAAAGTCAAATCTTTTTAAAAATGTCATTATGAAGACGTTAGAGATATTCACCACAAGTAATAAACTGATGTGTTTTTGTCAGTCAAAGTGCCCTTAATCATAGTCTAAATACACTGAATCCTGTTAACTTAAGTAAAAACAATATTGTACAACAAAGTGTGAATACAATTTGACCCTTCACAGATCTGGGTTATTGATGAGCGAATTTGTTCGGAAAACAATCGCCAAACATAAATTTGGCACGAATATTTCACATTCGGATTCGTGATTGGAAACACAAGCAAAATTTTATATAATCGGGAAAAATCCATAAAATTCAGTAAAAGTGCGGGGAAATATTTGCGTTGCCACAAAAGCATTTTCAGCACTTTAGCAACAATAATGGTGGTGTATAATGAGTGTTTGGCACATGTTTGATGAGGCAGTGGGATTGCAGAGCTCAGAGGTGCGGCGTTCTTGTAAACAGTCTTTTTTTGTTGTTTTTTGTTTGCACTTTATGTGTGCAAATTGCGGCTAGCCAATCAGGGCGCAAGAAACACGCACAATGTCTTGACACAATGGCTTGTGTCATTGGCTGCTCAAATCACAAGTCC
Organism: Ranitomeya variabilis; assembly: GCF_051348905.1. Taxonomy (NCBI): domain Eukaryota; kingdom Metazoa; phylum Chordata; class Amphibia; order Anura; family Dendrobatidae; genus Ranitomeya; species Ranitomeya variabilis. The sequence continues at coordinate 290,508,250 of NC_135232.1, read as the reverse complement.
CTCTCCATATAAATAGCGGACATCTTGTTTTAGTGCCATTTTGACACTGTAAGAGTGCAGAGAGGCTGCTCCTGACGCTGGCACTGTTAGCAGCGAGATTTTAGCTAGTTAGCTAGGCGGTTGTATATCAGTCAGATACTGTACCTTCCAGCATTTTCTTATTGCAATTACTGAGGTCCACAGACAAAGCCAGCATGGCACATTTCATACAAGTGTGTTGTGCACTGCTTCTATTGTGCTCCATGGACGAGTATAGCATTCTAAATAATAATTTTTCGCTAGCTAAATGTGAAACAGTCTGCTGTATCCCACCTTGTCATTTAGTGCTGTGGGGATATGAAACTGTCTGCAGACTTAAGGCACATAAAAAAAAAAATTATAATTTTGCAATTCCGAAAAGACAGCCCGCCGTATCACACGTTGTCATTTTGTTGGATTGAAATTAAGCTGTAGAGGCCTGATCCAGAGGCCACAGAAAAATTATTGTGTTCCTAATGTCATACAGTAGGGGATGTGACTTTCAAATAGATTGCAGCATCTAGTAGGTTAGAGTCTTGATCCAGAGGCCACTAAAAATTCTTCTGTTCCTAGTGTCATAAAATAGGGGAACTGACTTTCAAATAGTTTGCAGCATCCTGCTGTCCTGCTCTCTCAACTTAGTTTGATTGCTAACGAGAGGAGAAAAAAAAGTAAGATCTAAAAACTAGCCTCCTATATATTCAGACATAGCCTGGTGAGGCATTTTTGTAGGGGATGGCATTTGTGCACATTTAATTGAAGTTCCTTTTCATCAAAGTACTGGCAGTTATAACAGACAGACAGGGCAGGAGACAGGTAAGACAAATAAATAAATCTATTCCCTGTTCATTTGGAACAGAACAAATATTCACCATATGCATTTGTATAATCTATATCCTGGCTGCTGCATTCACTTACATTCACCGCCCTTGCATTAACTCTTTACACTCCATCCATATTGGCCCCTCTGTCCTTTCCTTTCCTATGTACAGCACTCACGCTCTGTTCACATTGCTAAACAGCACAAATCCATTCAGTCCCACCAGCCAACACACAAAACGCTCTCACAAATCACTTAACCATCTGCTCACTCTTTCTATCCTCCTTCTCCTAGTCGCAGGAGACATCTGTCCCATCCCCGGCCCCCCATGTTATAGCCAGTCAAACCTCCCAACTGCTACACTCAGAAACCCCTCTAACCTTATTAATATTCCCTGCATGCCTTCTGTTTCTTTCAATTTTGCCCTTTGGAATTCTCGCTCAGTGTGTAATAAACTCCCCTTCATCCACGACTTCTTCCTTTCTAATTCTCTTAACCTCCTGGCTCTTACTGAAACCTGAATCCAGCAGTCAGACACCACCACTGCTGCTGCTCTTTCATATGGTGGACTACACTTTTCTCATACCTCAAGACCAGACAACAGAGCAGGTGGAGGCATTGGTCTGCTTCTATCAACCAAATGTACCTTCCAAGTTATCCCCCAAGTACCCTCACTTGTCTTCCTTTCTTTTGAGGTCCATGCTGTTTAACTCTACATCCCCTTCTCCATGCTAGTGGCAGTTGTGTATTGTCCTCCCGGCCCCTCTCATCAGTTCCTGGATCACTTTGCCACCTGACTTCCACATTTTCTCTCCGGTGACATCCCCACCTTCATCATGGGTGATTTCAACATCCCCGTTGCTTTTTCCCTCTACCCATCTGCTTCTCACCTTTTATCACTAACCTCCTCTTTCGGCCTCTCACAGCATATTAACTTTCCAATTCATGAAGACGGAAACTCCCTTGACTTGGTCTTCTCCAGGCTTTGCTCAGTGGATGATTTCACCCTCCCTCACTCCCCTCTTCTGCTGTCTGACCACAACCATCTTACATTCTCTGTTAAGAACTGTCATCCCGCTCAGGTCACCCCCACTTTCCACACTTATAGAAACATCCAGACCATTAAAGGGCCACTGTCACCCCCCTCCAGCCATTATAAACTAAAAGAGCCACCTTGTGCAGCAGTAATGCTGCATTCTAACAAGGTGGCTCTTTTAGTTTTAGGTTCAAGTATACCCCAAATAAAGCGTTTTCGGGGATTCCAAAGGTGGCTGGCCGGCGGCCGCAATGCCCGTGCAGGCGCAGTGTGCAAGCCTGGCTGGGACATCAGACGGCCAGAGCAGGACACCAGTACACAGCACAGGCGCCAGTTTTGAAACGATAACAGCGCTGAGGGGGTGGCGCCGAAAACGCAGGAAGATTGGAGTGACGGCAGAGGATCTGGCCAAGCTGGGGAGTGAGGACCCGCCTACCTGGCTAGAGACAGGAATTGTGGCTAAGTATAAAAATGCTTTATTTGGGGTATACTTGAACCTAAAACTAAAAGAGCCACCTTGTTAGAATGCAGCATTACTGCTGCACAAGGTGGCTCTTTTAGTTTATAACGGCTGGAGGGGGGTGACAGTGGCCCTTTAAAACCCAGAAACTTATGAAGAACTTGCAGTCACCATTGGCCCCTATCTCCTTCATCTCATATCCTGATTCTGCACTGAAGCATTACAATGAAACACTGCAAAGTGACCTGAATGAAATTGCACCTCCTATACATAGAACAACTCGGCACAGATGGCGACAACCGTGGTAAACACTGCAAACCCATTTCCTGCAGCGGTGCTCCAGGTGCGCCGAACGTCTGTGGAGAAAATCTTATCTACCCAAAGATTTCATCCATTATAAGTTTATGCTTAAAACATACAACTCTGCCCTTCACCTCTCCAAACAAACCTATTTCAACGCCCTCATCACCTCATTGTCCAATGACCCTAAACATCTCTTTGACACTTTTCATTCCCTTCTCAACCCAAGAGTCTGGCCCCAGCCACAGATCTCCGCGCTGACGATCTGGCCAACTACTTCAAAGAAAAAATTGACCACATCCGACAGGAAATTATCTCCCAAACCACTCATACCATGCACTGTCCTCCCTCCCCCACTGCATCTAGCTCACTCTCTGACTTTGAACCAGTTACAGAAGAAGAAGTAATCAGGCTCCTTGCATCTTCTCGCCCGACCACTTGCACCAGTGACCCCATTCCGTCATTTCTCCTCCAGTCCCTTTCCCCTGCTGTCACCTCTCACCTAGCAAAAATATTCAACCTCTCTCTCTCTCTTTTGGTATCTTTCCCTCCTCATTTAAGCATACCATCATATATCCATTACTTAAAAAAAATCCCTAAACTGTGCCGCTAACTATAGACCTGTCTCTAATCTTCCCTTCATCTCCAAACTCCTGGAATGCCTGATCCTCTCCCGTCTTATCCGCTATCTCTCAGGTAACTCTCTTCTCGACCCTCTTAAATCTGGTTTCCGCTCTATACACTCTATTGAAACCGCCCTCACTAAAGTCTCTAATGATCTACTTACAGCTAAATCTAATGGTCTCTACTCCATGCTAATTCACTTGGATCTCTCCGCAGCATTCGACAGTGTGTATCATCAGCTCCTCCTCACTATGCTCCACTCCATCAGCCGTAAGGACACTGTTCTCTCCTGGTTCTCCTCCTATCTCTCTGACTGCTCTTTAACTGTATCTTTTGCTGGTTCCTCCTCCTCTCACCTTCCCCTTACTGTTGGGGTTCCTCAAGGATCAGTCCTAGGCCCCTTCCTATTCTCTTTGTATACCGCCGCTATTGCACAAATCAGTAGATTTCGTTTCCAGTACCATCTCTATGCTGATGACACCCAATTATAATAATAATAATAATCCTTATTTAATAATCTTTATTTTTATATTTTTATATAGCGCTAACATATTCCGCAGCGCTTTACAGGTTGCACAATTATACAATTCTTCTCCTGATATCACACCTGCCCTTTTAGAAAACACCAGTGATTGTCTTACCGCTGTCTCTAACATCATGTCCTCCCTCTATCTGAAACTGAACCTGTCAAAAACTGAACTCCTCGTGTTTTCTCCCTCAACTAACCTACCTTTGCCTGACATTGCCATCTCCATGTGTTTTTCCACCATTAATCCCAAGCAACATGCCCTCTGCCTTGGGGTCACGCTTGATTCTGTGCTTTCATTCACCCCCCACATCCGATCAATGGCTCTCTCTTCTTATCTGCATTTCAAAAGCATTTCTAGAATTTGTCCTTTTCTTACTTTCAACTCTGCAAAAACTCTTACTGTTTCTCTTATTCATTCTCATCTGGACTATTGTAACTCTCTACTAATCGGCCTCTCTCTTACCAAACTCTCCCCTCTCCAATCTGTCCTGAATGCTGCAGCCAGGATCATATTCCTCACCAATCATTATACAGATGCCTCTATCTTGTGCCAGTCATTACACTGGTTACCCATCCACTCCAGAATCTAATACAAACTTATTACCCTCACCCACAAAGCTGTTGTGAATTAGACTTTTTGGCTCCCTCTTGTGGTTACTAGTGATATGACTCTGGGATTTTCTTCCCTCAGTTTGCACCCAGCTGGGTCGTTAGTTCAGGGGTGTTGCTATATAAACCTCCTGGAACCTTAGTCCAGTGCCTGGCATCGTTGTAATCAGATCATTCTGTTTGCTCCTATCTGCTGGTCCTGGTTCGTGCAAAATCAAGCTAAGTCCTGCTTCTTTGTTTTTTTGGTTATTTGTTTGCTCTCATTTTTGTCCAGCTTGTACTAAATGTGATTCCTGACCTTGCTGGAAGCTCTAGGGGGCTGGTGTTCTCCCCCCGGGCCGTTAGACGGTTCGGGGGTTCTTGAATTTCCAGCGTGGATATTTTTTGATAGGGTTTTTGCTGACCATATAAGTTATCTTACTATATTCTGCTATTAGCTAGTGGGCCTCTCTTTGCTAAATACCTAGCTCATTTCTTACGTTTGTCTTTTCCTCTTACCTCACCGTTACTATTTGTTGGGGGCTTGTATCCAACTTTTGGGGTCTATTCTCTGGAGGCAAGAAAGGTCTTTCTTTTCCCTTCTAGGGTTAGTTAGTTCTCCGGCTGGCGCGAGACGTCTAGAATCAACGTAGGCACGTTCCCCGGCTGCTGGTATTTGTGGTGCTAGGATTAGATATATGGTCAGCCCAGTTACCACTGCCCTATGAGCTGGTTTTTGTGTTTGCAGACTTAGTAACTATTTCTGAGACCCTCTGCCATTGGTGTCATAACACAAAGCACTCCATGGCTCAGCACCACCCTACATCTCCTCCCTGGTCTCAGTATACCACCCTACCCGTGCTCTCCATTCTGCTAATGAACTGAGGTTAACATCCTCAATAATCAGAACCTCCCACTCCTGTCTCCAAGACTTTTCACGAGCTGCGCCAATGCACAATGGAATGCACTACCTAGGTTAATACGATTAATCCCCAATCCCCACAGTTTTACGTGTGCCCTAAAAATGCATTTGTTCCGACTGGCCTACCACCTCAACGCATTAACCTAAATACCCCTGTGTGGCCCATTCAAAAAACTTAAACCATAGTCAGGTTCCTCGCATCATGTTCTCATACGCTCTATACATTTAATAGCCCTCTGTGCCTGTACTGTTACATATTTAGGCTGTTAACTGCTTCATGCAGCTTTACTTGAACAACCGATTTTTACACTATGGCTGGTCCGAACAAGGAAAGTAATTGTTACCATCCACCTCTCGTATCTCCCCTTTTTCCTCAGAGTTTTAAGCTTGCGAGCAGGGCCCTCAATCCTCTTCGTATCTGTTTTGATCTGTGTTTATTGTTATGCTGTAATGTCTATTGTCTGTACAAGTCCCCTCTATAATGTAAAGCACTGCGGAATATGTTGGCACTATATATTGTTTGTAGCATATCTTTTTTGTCATACAGGCCTCATCCACATTCAAACAATTCTTTCTTCTGTGACTACCATGATACAGCATGCCATATTTCACCTTTGAATTTACTGTTACTGAAAGAAATTCAGCTGTTTGCAGAGGTGGTGCAGAGTTTAAAATATTTTTTTTTGTTGCTAATACTGTGCTCCAACGACACTATCTGAGCAACATGACTGGGAAAAAGGGAGTCTGTGGTGGAGGGGGTATTAGGCTTGGTGTTCAATGTGTACATGGGGTAGCTGATAATGTTTGTAAAAGCATTATTGAACCAATGTCATATCCTTTGCAAAGAAAACTGAAAACTGCTGTTACTGGGTGGGCTACTCCATTGCCTTTTTTTGGCAGATGCACAGCGGTATGCTTTGTTGATGAGGCACAGAAAAAGCATGTGCTCGAGTGGATGGGAAGGGCAGCTTCAAGTTGCCTCTCCTCTTCTTCTTCCACCTCAACATCACACCCAGTATAATCCACAGAGGTGGCACCCAAATTCCACTTTCCTCCCTCCAGGTCCAAATTTCCATCCCTGCAACTTACTGTACGGAACCACAGATGGGTGAGTCTAAAGAGCTGTTCACACATTCTATGCCATGGTCATCAGAAGTATACTCAAAAGCTTCACAGAGTCAATAGGAGAAAATCTGCACCTATGACCAAATTTTACAAATGTTACGCTGTGCTTGCCATGAAGAGCAATGCATCCTCAGCCACCACTGTGACTGTGATCAGCAGCGTCCGTGGGTCAGCAGCTTGCAGTGGTGGCAAGGGTTGCCTAGCCTGAGCCATTTTGACACTGCAAAGGATGAACCAAATCATGTAATCTGCCAACATTGTAAAAAAATGAGCAGAGGTAAAAAGTGAAATAATTTAACTACTACTTGTATGAATCTTTACATGCGCAATCAACATGTGTTACTGTGGGAATCCCACTGTGCTGAAATGCCGACCAGAGGACCTCAACAACCATCAGCCGCCCCTTCAATCACATCTGCTGCTTCTTGCTCCTCCTCTGTTGCAATGCCAACTATTGAAATGCAGGTCTTCGACTGCAGAACTTCGGGTTCTTTAATCACTAGAGTCAAGCTGAGTGAAAGACCGCCGTCAGCTGTAGCGAAATCAAACATGCCTGTTGTTTTTGACCAGTCTCAGAGAACAAGCACACCATAACCTTCTCAATCTATTGTCATGGTCCAGCAGTTTGTCCGGTTCGCAGTACTTCGCCTTCTCTCAGCACTGCAGCCAGCCCATGGTTCCGCAGTTGTGGTAATGTAAAAGATTGTTTCCTTTTGCACACGACAAAGCTAAGAGGTTGAACTCCACCATCTCCAATTTGTTGGCCACGGAAATGCTGCTTTTCCGCCTGATAGATACAGACAGTTTCTGAAAGCTGATGGCCATCGCAGTCCCTCAGTACCAATTGCCCAGTCGCCAAAACATTTGTAAGAAAGCTGTGCCTGTGCTACTCAGCATGTTGCAGACAACATCACCCATTCCTTGACTAAATCTCTGTCTGCCAGGGTGCATTTCACCACAGACATTTGGACGAGTAAGCAAGGCCAAGGGCATTACATCTCGCTGACTGGGAACTGAGTGATTCTGGTGGCAGTATTAAAATTGATATGCCATGGAGATCGCAGTCATACAGCTGAAGATTTGTGGACAGCTCTCCAAGCTGAGTGAGCTGCTCCACAGAGAACATAAGATGTGTGCTCACTTCCACCATTCGCATCCCTCAGGTCATCGACTTCCATTGATACAGAGGTCTTTGTCCATGCCAGTTAACAGATTGATATACGATGTGCCGACACGGTGGAATTCCACTCTGAACATTTTGCAGCCACTGAGACAGCAGCAACGAGCCCTTAAACAGTATGTCATGTCGTATTGCCTGAGCCAACGCAGTAAGGATGTGGTGCACAGCACGTTTACAGAGTGGGCACAGATTAAGGACCTCTGCACAGTTTCAAAATGGCTACTAAGATGGATAGCACTGATGACGCCATCATCAGCATCGCTATTCCGGTCATCTATATGCTGGAGCAGACTTTGAATAGCCTAAGGGAGGAGATGGTGGTCCCAGAAGAAGAGGAGGATGATGTCGAAATGATAACATTGTCTCTAAGTTCCAGACTGTCGTCACAGAGGCGGGTGCCAAGGGAGCGTGGATGACTGTGATTGAGACAAACAAACAAACTGTTATAGAAGGTGCAAGATCCGAGAAACAAATGGAGGATGAAGACGTGAAGGTTGAGCAACTGTCAGATGAATCTGATAATACTCTGGTCACTGTTGTTCATGGTTTGCGGGAGGTGACGGAGGAAGCAAGCATCATTGTTACCCAGCCACCAACACAGCATGGGCTTGCAACTCATGGTAGAGCCCAGTATATGAGTGCCTTCTTGCTGCACTATCTGCAACATGATGCATGTATTGCTATGACTAGGAATTCTGCTGACTACTAGGTTTCCACTCTATAATAGAAAGAAAATTGAGGACTCAAATGTTATTATTTTTCTATCTATTGGCTAATACGTTACAAAGATATATTTTTCCAAGGCCAATCCAAAAATTGTATTCGAATTCTACGTCTATTACTATATGTTACAGATTTCACTAGTTATTGTCCATTTATATTCTACTTTTCATATTTTATCTAATACTAGCTGAAGAGCCCGGCATTGCCTGGGCATAGTAAATATCTGTGGTTAGTTATAGCACCTCACTTCTCTTATTTTCCCATCACGCCTCTCATTTTCCCCATCACATCTTTCATTTTCCCCCTCACATCTCTCATTTTCTCCCTCACACCTCTCATTTTCCCCCTCACTCCTCTTATTTTCCCCCTCACTCCTCTCATTCCCCCCTAACACTTGTCATTTCGACCTCACATCTGTCATTTTCCGATCACTCCACTATTTTCCCTCACTCCTCTCATTTTGCACTCACACCTTTTCATTTTCACCTCACACCTCTCATTTTCACCTCAGTATATGCATGTTTGTCATCTCCCTTATATATAGTATACACCTGTATGTCATCTCCTGTATATAGTATATAACTGTATGTCATCTCCCCTGTATATAGTATATACCTGCTGTGTCATGTCCCCTGTATATAGTATATACCTGTATGTCATCTCCTCCTATATATAGTATATACCTGTATGTAATCTCCTCCTGTATATAGTAAATACCTGTGTGTCATCTCACATATATATATATAGTATATATCTGTGTGTCATCTCCTCCTGTATATAGTATATACCTGTATGTCATCTCCTGCTGTATGTAGTATATATCTGTATGTCATCTCCTCCTGTATTAGACCTCGTTCACACGTTATTTGGTCAGTATTTTTACCTCAGTATTTGTAAGCTAAATTGGCAGCCTGATAAATCCCCAGCCAACAGTAAGTCCACCCCCTGGCAGTATATATTAGCTCACACATACACATAATAGACAGGTCATGTGACTGACAGCTGCCGGATTCCTATATGGTACATTTGTTGCTCTTGTAGTTTGTCTGCTTATTAAACAGATTTTTATTTTTGAAGGATAATACCAGACTTGTGTGTGTTTTAGGGCGAGTTTCGTGTGTCAAGTTGTGTGTGTTGAGTTGCGTGTGGCAACATGCATGTAGCAACTTTTGTGAGATGAGTTTTGTGTGGCGACATGCGTGTAGCAACTTTTTGTGTGTCGAGTTGCATGTGACAGGTTAGTGTAGCAAGTTGTGTGCAGCAAGTTTTGCACATGGCGAGTTTTGCGCGTGGCGAGTTTTATGTGTGGTGCCTTTTGAGTATGTGCAAGTTTTGTGTGAGGCAACTTTTGCATGTGTTGCAACTTTTGTGCATGTGGCAATTTTTCCGCGTGTGCAAGTTTTGCGTGTGGCGAGTTTTCCATGAGGTGAGTTTTGCACGTGTGGCGAGTTTTGCATGTGGAGAGTTTTGCGCGTGGCGAGTTTTGAGCGGCGACTTTTGTGTTTCGACTTTTATGTGGCGAGGTTGGTGTATGTGTGGTGAAATGTGCGCTGAGGGTGGTATATGTGTTCGAGCACGTGGTAGTGTGTGGCACATTTTGTGTGTGTGTTCATATCCCCGTGGTGGTGTGGTGATTATCCCATGTTGGGGCCCCACCTTAGCAACTGTACAGTATATACTCTTTGGCGCCATCGCTCTCATTCTTTAAGTCCCCCTTGTTCACATCTGGCAGCTGTTAATTTGCCTCCAACACTTTTCCTTTCATTTTTTCCCCATTATGTAGATAGGGGCAAAATTGTTTGGTGAATTGGAAAGCGCGGGGTTAAAATTTCACCTCACAACATAGCTTTGACGCTCTCGGGGTCCAGACGTGTGACTGTGCAAAATTTTGTGGCTGTAGCTGCGACGGTTCAGATGCCAATCCCGGACATACACACACACACACACACATACATACATTCAGCTTTATATATTAGATAACCAAATGATTTTTATGATTTTTTTCATTACAGTTTCATTACTGTTTTCCAGGTTTGGTGAACCAGAGGAGTGTGCTGGCATAGCATCATTTTTATGTTCTGAAGATGCTTCGTATATCAATGGAGAAAATATTGGTGTGACAGGTGGAATACGAGGAAGGCTCTGATCCACTAGATAAGAAACACTGAACAGAAATTCATTATTGTATATTAATAAAAACCAATAAAAGGAAACATTTACATTTTTTTCTTTCAAACATTAATTTTTCTCTTTAGTTTTTGCTTTCTAAAATAAATTATTTTTCTCATATATTGCCATTTTTTAAATTGTCATTAGTACATACATTTATTAGACAGTTATGAAAATCTTGTTACCACACCTTGTGAAGAAGCCATGCTCACTTACCCATTACCCCCAACTGTTGGTAGATGCTGAATGACTTCACCCCCAGGCCTCCAATACGATGCACAAAGACAGAGGCGAAACCATGGCAACCCCAGTCAACACGCATCGCACCGCGTCAGTGGATATGTGTTGTTATGGCACCGGGTGCTCAGTGTGGGACATGTGCGCATGTCCGTGATGTGTGCGGGCGGGAGCATCGCTTTCGGCCTCTGTAGTGCGATGCGTGTTGACTGGGGTCACCATGGTTTTGCCTCTGTCTTCATGCATCGTACTGAAGGCCTGGGGGTGATGTTATATCCAGCCCTGCGCACTTCACTCACATGCACCGATCATTATGCCCACATTGGGAATACGTGTGCGGGGTATATATAAAGACTAAGACACACAAGTGTATGCACAGCCCCCTGAGGAAGCCCACGCGAAACGCGCGTTGGGGCTGCGTGATCTGACCAATTGCATGGACATATCTGGGTGAGACATTATTTTTTGTATTTGATGCATATTGTTTAAGATCTGGGTATTTATATAGGGCCATAGCTATGGTGATAATGTGTTTCTAATTAACCCTAAACATACCCATTGTGCTGTGACAGTGTTGCAATATATACATTACGGCAACTGATTTCCCAGTCCTGTTTACATATATGCAATTGTGTCTGACTTTTTTGTTTGTGCCCTTCACTATATGATTCGTTTGTCTGTACAATGCTTTTTTATATACTTGTGTATATGGTATTTACTATTTTATTGATAGTTAATAAATATTTGATATATTTTATATGGGTAGTTTGGTGCTCCTTTTTCTTTGTTTGTAAACATATTTTGGAGTATGTTTTATACCTGCTTGTAATAGCCTATTTTTTATTAATTTTATTCTGGGTGTTCTTATTTATAGTATTTTCCTGTGGTTTCACATTAGCTGATCCAGAAGTTATGGATTTCAGGGCACATGAGAAATCATGGCTCTTACAATTGGACAAAGTTTTTTGTGAAGGTCCAGACAGTGCTTTTATTGGCAAATCTAGAGACATGTTTGAATTAACAAAAATATTTAAAAATGTTTAGAATTGAGAGTCCTCAGTGGGTGATACCTTTTAATGGCTAACTGAAAAGATGGTAACAAAGTGCAAGCTTTCAAGACTACACAGGTCTCTTCATCAGGCAGAGACTAAAAGAAATTCTGAAGAATCACATATTTTTTCAGTTAGCCATTAAAAGGTATCAACTACTGGGGACTCTCAATTCTAAATATTTTTCTATCTACTGGCTAACACAGTACCAAGATATATATCTTTCCTGTATCAAAAAAATTTAAAGATTTATTTAATATACAAACTCGGGTAAGGTGGAACAAAGCGTTCATTGAAAAATACTTATCATGTGGCTTAATTCCTAGAGGATTGCGAATCCAAATATTTCCATCTTTCCCAGTTGAGGAAGAGAATTTTAAGGCTAAATGGGAAGAGACAGTGTCTATTTGTCCTAAAGGCTTTATGGATTTATTGGTAAAATCCAATGAGATTAAACTTAATGAGTTGGATAAGGAATTGAATTCTGTTCAGGAGGAAATTAATAAGATCTCATCTGCCGATATGGCAATGAAATGTAAGGAAGAAATTGATGCTGAGCTATTAAAGTGGGAAGGAAATATAGTAGCTAGAAAAACTAAGAAATATCAACGTGACCTTTCTGATTCGAAAAACAATCGGATCTACAAATGGTGGAGAACGAACCACTATAATACAAGGACACAGTCACGTGGTCGTTCAGTTTCTTTCTGATCAGTATCCTCGATTGATGATAAAAGTACTAATGGAGATGGTGTGAAACTCTAACGGGTCGAAGAGAATCAAATAAGGAGAATTGGTTTAAGAATGGCAAGTTTAATAATAAACGGAAAATGACAATGTCACTCTCGAGAGATAAGAAAATGAAAACTAATGCCTTAGAGGTAATTAATCCCTCTACACATGTTCTGTCTGAAGCACAAATTGAGGTATTGGGGTTAGGACTGTCATTTTCAACAGCTAATAACTTTGATTATTTTTTAGCCCTAAAGGATCTACACCTTTTCTCCAGAAAGTTGATTCTGAAACGACTGCACTCAAAAGGTGATTCTAGATCTACTAATGATACTGTACAAGAATTGGAAGCTATTCGTATATTAGAGGAGTTGGAATCTGAATCCTATCCTGTCAATGTGAGTGTTTCTTCGCTGCCCATAACTCCTAAATCCACCACTTCCCCCCCCCCCTTGACATTATGTTCTCAGGTCGACATCTTTACTAAATTGGTTGCTGACTAGTGTTGAGCGATACCTTCCGATACTTGAAAGTATCGGTATCGGATAGTATCGGCCGATACCCGAAAAATATCGGATATCGCCGATACCGATACCCGATACCAATACAAGTCAATGGGACTCAAGTATCGGAAGGTATCCTGGATGGTTCCCAGGGTCTGAAGGAGAGGAAACTCACACAGACACGCACACAGACAGCTCTCCAGCGACCAACGATGCCGAAGTCCCCGGGTAACCAGGGTAAACATTGGGTTACTAAACGCAGAGCCGCGCTTAGTAACCCGATGTTTACCCTGGTTACCAGTGTAAATGTAAAAAAAAAAAACACTACATACTTACATTCCGGTGTCTGTCGGGTCCCCCGGCGTCTGCTTCCCTGCACTGTGTAAACGCCGGCCCTAAAGCAGAGCGGTGACGTCACCGCTGTGCTTTGCTTTACGGCCGGCACTGACACATTCAGTGCAGGAAGCTCTGAGCAGCAGCGCGGACGCCGGGGGACGTGACAGACATCAGAAGGTGAGTATGTAGTATTTTATTTACTTTTACAATGGTAACCAGGGTAAATATCGGGTTACTAAGCGCAGCCCTGCGCTTAGTAACCCGATATTTACCCTGGTTACCATTGTAAAACATTGCTGGCATCGTTGCTTTTGCTGTCAAACACAACGATACACGCCGATCTGATGACCAAATAAAGTTCTGGACTTCTAGCTCCGACCAGCGATATCACAGCGGGATCCTGATCGCTGCTGCGTTTCAAACACAACGATATCGCTATCCAGGACGCTGCAACGTCACGGATCGCTATCGTTATCATTGTTAAGTTGTTCAGTGTGAAGGTATCTTTAAGGCTATTCCCACAGGGCAGTTCCTTCGTATGCGAAGGATCTGTACTTCTTTAGATTATTTTCAGGAACAAGCTGTGGACCTTAGGGGGAGATTTTTGGAGCTGCATTTCTCCTCTTTTAGGTAACAGCGGGGGCTTATCTACAGCATTACAGAATGCTGTAGATAAGCCCCTGATGACAGTGGGCTTACCTCACCATCGATTTTGGGGGTGACAGGTTCCATTTAAAGCCATATCTGAAACTCAGTCTTAAAAACATGGCAAATAAAATTGCCAAATTCTCCTGTAAATAATTCTGCAAAGAGGAAACCATCATACCATTAAAAAATACAAGTGGATTTTCATGGGCCCATCCAGTATGTGGGTTCCAAGGCATAATGGGGTGCCTATGACTATGCAGCAGGGCTGGCCTTGCTGCCAATGTGTAAAACAAAGGAGTATGGGAGTACAAAATGAATATTGTGAAGTGGATTTTCATGAGCCCATCCAGTATGTGGGCTCCAAGGCGTAATGGGGTGCATATATGACTGACTATGCAGCAGGGCTGGCCTTGCTGCCAATGTGTAAACAAAGGAGTACGGGAGTATAAAATGCATATTGGGAAGTGCATTTTCATGGGCCCATCCAGTATGTGGGTTCCAAGGCATAATGGGGTGCATATGACTAAGCAGCAGGGCTGTCCTTGCTACCAATGTGTAAAACAAAGGAGTATGGGAGTACAACATGAATATTGTGAAGTGGATTTCCATGGGCCCATCCAGTATGTGGGTTACAAGGCGTAATGGGGTGCATATGAATTGGTAGCAGGGCAGGCCTTGCATTCATTGCAACATTTTTTCAGGAGGCCCTCCAGGACATCTTATGAAAGGGGTATTGTGGTGCGTGGTAATTCTTGGCATACCATACATTCATACCATAATCTACAACAGTTTAGGAGACCCACTGTTTAACAATGGCCCATTAACCCCTTCGCGACATGCGCCGTACTAGTGCTGCGCTGCCGGCACTGCATTTGTGCCAGCAGCAGTACTAATACGGCACACCGATCACCGCGGTCTCACGCTGAGCGCCGCGGTGATTGGGTGCGGGTGTCAGCTGTATATGACAGCTGACACCCCGCAGCAATGCCCACGATCGGTGCTAGCGCCGATCGCTGGCATTTAACCCCTCTGATGCCGCTGTCAGTAGTGACAGCGACATAGAGGGGGATCGCGCAGGGACGGGGGCTCCCTGCGCTCTCCCACCGGAGCAACACGATGAGATCGCGTTGCTCCGGTGATCCGGAAGGAGTCCCCGGATCCAAGATGGCCACGGGACTCCTTCCGGGTCATGAAATGACCTGGCTAGCCGGCGCCTGCTGAGAGCTGCTGAGAGCAGGCGCCGGAAAGCCACCTAAACTTGCCTGTCAGATCGTTGATCTGACAGAGTGATGTGCACACTGTCAGATCAACGATCTGATCTAATACAGTGATGTCCCACCCTGGGACAATAGTAGAAAGTAAAAAAAAAAAAAATAGAATGTATTAAAAAAAATATTAAAAAAATCCCCAAATAAAGGAAAAAAAAAACATTTCCCAGTAAATCCATTTATGTAAATAAAAAAAAACAATAAAAGTACACATATTTGGTATCGCCGCGTCCGTAACGACCCGCTCTATAAAACTATCCCACTAGTTAACCCCTTCAGTGAACACCACACAAAAAAAAAGGCAAAAAACAACGCTTTAGTATCATACAGGCGAACAAAAAGTGGAATAACACGTGATCAAAAAGACGGATATAAATAACCATGGTACCACTGAAAACGTCATCTTGTCCCGCAAAAAAAAAGCCACCATACAGCATCATCAGCAGAAAAATAAAAAAGTTATAGCTCTCAGAATAAAGCGATGCCAAAATAATTATTTATTCTATAAAATAGTTTTTATTGTGTAAAAGCGCCAAAACATAAAAAAATTATATAAATGAGGTATCACTGTAATCGTACTGACCTGAAGAATAAAGCTGCTTTATCACTTTTACCACACGTGGAACGCTATAAACGCCCCCCCTAAAAGAATTTCAGGAATTGCTAGTTTTTGTTCATTCCGCCTCCCAAAAATCGGAATAAAAAGCGATCAAAAACTGTCATGTGCACGAAAATGGTACCTCGTCCCGCAAAAAACAAGATCTCACATGACTCTGTGGGCAAAAATATGGATAAATTATAGCTCTCAAAATGTGGTGATGCAAAAAACTATTTTTTCCAATAAAAAGCATCTTTTAGTGTGTGACGGCTGCCAACCATAAAAATCCGCCAAAAAAACCCACTATAAAAGTAAATCAAACCCCCCTTTATCACCCTCTTAGTTAGGGAAAACTAATAAAATTTAAAAAAATGTATTTATTTCCATTTTCCCATTGGCGTTAGGGCTAGGGTTAGGGCTAGGGTTAGGGTTGGGGTTAGGGCTAGGGTTAGGGTTGGGGTTAGGGCTAGGGTTAGGGCTGGGGTTAGGGTTGGGGATAGGGTTTCAGTTAGAATTGGGGGGTTTCCACTGTTTAGGGACATCAGAAGCTCTCCAAACGCGACATGGCGTCTGATCTCAATTCCAGCCAATTCTGCTTTGAACAAGTAAAACAGTTCTCCTTCCCTTCCGAGCTCTGCCTTGCGCCCAAACAGTGGTTCCCCCCATATAAAGGGGTTTCAGCGTACTCAGTACAAATTGGACAACAACTTTTGTGGTCCAATTTCTCCTGTTACCCTTGGGAAAATAAAAATGTGGGGGCTAAAATATCATTTTCGTGGAAAATTTTTTTTTTTTCATTTTCACGGCTCTGCGTTATAAACTGTAGTGAAACACTTGTTGGTTCAAAGTTCTCACAACACATCTAGATAAGTTCCTTGGGGGGTATAGTTTCCAATATCGGGTCACTTGTGGTGGATTTCTACTGTTTAGATACATCAGGGACTCTGCAAATGCAACATGACGCCTGCAGACCAATCCATCTAAGTCTGCATTTCAAACGGCGCTACTTCCCTTCCGAGCTTTGCCGTGCGCCCAAACAGTGGTTGCCCCCCATATATGGGGTATCAGCGTACTCAGCACAAATTGGACAACAACTTTTGTGGTCCAATTTCTCCTGTTACCCTTGGGAAAATAAAAATGTGGGGGCTAAAATATAATTTTTGTGGAAAAAAATATTTTTTATTTTCACGGCTCTGCGTTATAAACTGTAGTGAAACACTTGTTGGTTCAAAGTTCTCACAACACATCTAGATAAGTTCCTTGGGGGGTCTAGTTTCCAATATGGGGTCACTTGTGGGGGGTTTCTACTGTTTAGGTACATCAGGGACCCTGCAAATGCAACATGACGCCTGCAGACCAATCCATCTAAGTCTGCATTTCAAACGGCGCTCCTTCCCTTCCGAGCTCTGCCGTGCACCCAAACAGTGGTTTCCCCCATGTATGGGGTATCAGCGTACTCAGGACAAATTGGAAAATAACTTTTGTCATCCAATTTCTCCTGTTACCCTTGGGAAAAAAAATTGCAGGCTAAAACTTCATTTTGTGGAAAGAAAAAATGATTTTTTCATTTTCACGGCGCTACATTCTAAACTTTAGTGAAACAATTGGGGGTTAAAAGTGCTCATGACACATCTAGATAAGTTCCTTAGGGGGTCTACTTTCCAAAATGGGGTCACTTGTGGGGCTTTTCTACTGTTTAGGCACGTCAGGGGCTCTCCAAACGCGACATGGGTTCCGATCTCAATTCCAGCCAATTTTGCATTGAAAAGTCAAACGGCGCTCCTTCCCTTCCAAGCTCTGCCATGCGCTCAAACAGTGGTTTATCCCCATATATGAAGTATAAGTATATGAGCGTACTCAGGACAAATTGCCCAACAACTTTTGGGGTCCAATTTATCCTGTTGCCCTTGAGAAAATAAAAAATTGGGGGCGAAAAGATCATTTTTTTGAAAAAATTAATATGAATTTTTTTTTTACGGCTCTACATTATAAACTCCTGTGAAGCACTTGGAGGTTCAAAGTGCTCACCACACATCTAGATAAGTTCCTTATGGGGTCTACTTTCCAAAATGGTGTCACTTGTGGGGGTTTCCACTGTTTAGGCTCGTCAGGGGCTCTCCAATCGCGACATGGGTTCCGATCTCAATTCCAGCTAATCTTGCATTGAAATGTCAAATGGCGCTCCTTCCCTTCCGAGCTCTGCCATGTGTCCAAACATTGGTTTACCCCAACATGTGGGGTATCCGCGTACTCAGGACAAATTGTACAACGACTTTTGTGGTCCAATTTCTCCTGTTACTCTTGGTAAGATAAAACAAATTGGATCTGAAGTAAAAATTTTGTGAAAAATTAAACGTTCAATTTTTTTTAAACATTCCAAAAATTCCTGTGAAGCACCTGAAGGGTTAATAAAATTTTTGAATGTGGTTTTGAGTACCTTGAGGGGTGCAGTTTTTAGAATGGTGTCACTCTTGGGTATTTTCTGTCATATAGACCCCTCAAAGTCACTTCAAGTGTGAGGTGGTCCGTAAAAAAAATGGTTTTGCAAATTTTGTTGCAAAAATGAGAAATCGCTGGTCAACTTTTAACCCTTATAACTCCCTAACAAAAAAAATTATGTTTCCAAAATTGTGCTGATGTAAAGCAGACATGTGGGAAATGTTTTTTATTAACTATATTATGTGATATAACTCTCTAATTTAAGGGCATAAAAACGAAAAATTTGAAAATTGCTAAATTTTCATAATTTTAGACAAATTTATGCTTTTTTCACTAATAAATGCAAGTCATAGCGAAGAAGTTTTACCACTATCATAAAGTACAATATGTCATGAGAAAACAATGTCAGAATCACCAGGATCCGTTGAAGCGTTTCAGAGTTATGACCTCATAAAGTGACAGTGGTCAGAATTGTAAAAATTGGCCCTGTCACTTAGGTGAAAACAGGCTTCGGGGTGAAGGGGTTAAGAAGATTAATGCCGCCTGATGCACCAGTAAAAATAGGCTCTGTAACTTTAAGAGTCCCTCCTTCATAAATGAAACCAGATGGATCTGCTTACACCACATGGCCAGCTAGGGTTGTTAAATGTTATAATGACATTTCCCAGTGAATGCATTTGTAGTGATTGAAAGCAATGTTAAATTTGAAAATTGCTTCAAAAATGCTGCATCTGAAGTAAGCCTAAGTGGGGGAGGAAATTTTCAGTCTGGGGTTAATTTTTTGGCCTCACAGACAAGTCATTAACCTGCAAAGGATGTACCGTAACATATTTCCCAGCAAAATCCGTTTTGGTTTCATTTTAGTGTGTTTTTTGTTGCACCGGGAAAAATAGCATGAATCTCGGAAAACAATGTTTACAGCTGTGAACTAGGCATCAGGAATGCTTCCAGGGGCGATCCCCATGATGTCACTGTGTCATTTGAGCAGTGTTTCCATCATTTTCAGATGTTTTTAAACCTTAAAAGGACCCCCGGGGGGATCACGGTAAAAATACTCGGGTCTCCCATAGACTTACATTGGGCTCGTTGTTCTGTCCGAGTACCCGAGTATTCCAATCTGCTCGACCCGAGCAACGAGCACCCGAGCATTTTAGTGCTCGCTCATCACTAAAAATTATTATTAAAAATTAATAGACTTTTATATTCTATTTTTATTTATAGCCCTGTCTCAGAGCTGTTGCTAGGGACAAACATATCTCATTGAACAAAATCTGGCTTCAAATCTATGAACCTGTGTTCATCCCTCCCTTTTGTTATTTACTTTCATCGGTGGATTCACATCCTTTATTTATTTGTTTGATTTCATTATGATTTATCTTTATGTCTCCTCATTCTCCACTACTAGATCACCAGGCTTAACGTCTTCTGTGCCGCTGCAGGCAGTCCAATTTTTGACAAAGGTGTCTATGATGCCCATAGTATATTTTTAAAAAATGTATTCCCCTTAGGAAAATATTTGTCAGCCCATGTACTGACACACTCCTTTACATTGGGCCTAGTTGATAATGAGGCCTTCAGCAATGTCTCCTCATTCTCCACCCCTAGATCACCACGTTGAACGTGTTCTGTA
Organism: Ranitomeya variabilis; assembly: GCF_051348905.1. Taxonomy (NCBI): domain Eukaryota; kingdom Metazoa; phylum Chordata; class Amphibia; order Anura; family Dendrobatidae; genus Ranitomeya; species Ranitomeya variabilis. Next base: position 290,488,316 of record NC_135232.1, on the reverse strand, counting down.
CTGCTATAGGCAGTCCAATTTTTGGCAAGGGTGTCTATGATGCCCATATTATATTTTTAAAAAATGTATCGCCCTTGGGGAAATGTTTGTCAGCCCATGCACTGCATGTACGAGCATCAAAAGTCTAGGAGACACACTCCTTTACATTGGGCCTAATTTATAATGAGGCCTTCAGCAATGTCTCCTTATTCTCCACCACTAGAACACCATGTTGAACTTGTTGTATGCTGCTACAGCCATTCCATTTTTGTGCAAGGGTGTTTTTGTGATGCCCGTTGTATTTGAAAACAAAACAAATGTCAGTTCCCCAGGGGGAAATGTTGTAAAAATGAGATGCTCATATATTCTTCCCATTTATTTGTATATTTTCCATGTTCCATATCTCTGGACCATCCTCTTATGAGATACTGTATACCTCTACAATAGAAAAATATTGAAATACTATTATATTTGATTTTTATTTATATCCCTGTCTCTGGGCTGTAGCTAGGGACAAATATATCTTGCTGGACACATTCTGGCTTCAAATCTATGAACCTGTGTTCGTCCCTCCCTTTTGTTATTTTCTTTCAGAGGTGGATTCCCTTTTTTATTTTTTATTTTTGTTTGATTTCAGTATTATTTATCATTATGTCTCCTCATTCTCTGCCACTAGATCACCAGGGTTATGGTGTTCTGTGGTGCTGCAGGCAGTCCAATTTTTGCCAAGCCTGTCTATGATGTCCATAAAATATTTATAAAAAAGGTACCCCCCATGGGGAAATGTTTCTCAACCCATGCACTTTGTGTATGGGCGTTACAAGTCTTCTAGACCCACTCCTTAACATTGGGCCTAGTTATTAATTGTGCTAGTTGGGCAGGGGAGTCTATGTGCACATATCCACATTAGTGCAAGGCTTGTAGGCACTGTATGTGAGTCTATAGATCTCCCTGCATACATCAAAAGGCTCCATTACTGTCTGCTGCTGAGTATTTTATATATACCTAGCTGCAGTTATCCCTGGCAATTTTTTGGGGGGTTTTAAGGTTATACCTGCTCATTTTATTATAAAGCAATCCGTAGCCCCTTTTTGCGACATTTATTGGCTTGGTCATGCTGCAGACTACAGCCAGGTGATTGCAATACAAGAGTATGAAAATATAATTCTTTACGTATTTTTTGGGGGGCCCAGGCATCAGATGTGAGTGGGCCTAAAAATAAGTCCTTTTTGGGAGTACTATATAATATTTTGGAGTGTCTACAACATTTTTGGACACTATTTTGTGGCCCCAAAAAACTTTAGCCGGCCCCAAAAAATTTATCTAAAGTTGTTATATTTATCATTGTGAGCTGTACGCCACACTCATCGCATATCATTGTGCTAAATATCTTAACGTTTTTAGTACTCCAATTTTATTTTTTAGGTGTCATAGCCAACTTTTTGACACAATTTTGGTGTGCAAAAAAAAAATCAAGGCCACATTTTGATCAGTCTGTTATCTCTTGCTGACGCCTCGTGTATCAGTGGTGTCAAAATCCGTGCTTTGCAGGCATACGTTGCATTCTTCTGTTTGCTACCTTTGGTTTCCTCAGTATGTCATGTTTTAAAAAAAAAAATGTATGCAGTCTGTTATCTCCGTCACACGCCTGGTGTATCCGTGGTGTCAAAATCTTCTGTTCGCAGGCATACTTTGCATTGTTCTGTCTGCTAGCCTTGGTCTACTCAGCATTTATTGTTTAACAAAAAAAAAACATTTATATAGTCTATTATGTCAGGTTGAGGCCTGGTGTATCTGTGGTTGAAAAATCGTAGCATAGCAGGCATAAGTTGCATAGTTCTGTCTGCTAGCCTTGTTCAACTTATTTATTTTTATTTTTTTTAAATCTGCAAAAAAACAAAAACAATTTATACAGTCTGTTATGTCAGGCTGAGGCCTGGTGTATCTGTGGTGGAAAAACCGTAGCTTCTCAGGCATAAGTTGCATAGATCTGTCTGCTAGCCTTGTTCTATTATTTTTTTCTTTTTTTCAAAAATTCACCAAACCCCCCCAAAAAGTCTTAGACTTGAACCAACACCACCTAATTCATCTTGATGCGCATTTGCTGTGTGATCTTGAACAAGTTCTGCAGAAGAGCTTTCACCGTGTCCTAATTTTTCCTGGTGTAAAAGAGCAGCCAGTTATTTATATCTCGGGGGCTGATCAGGAAGGGACTCTTCACCTCTCGCAAACAATCAGCAAACTGTGGATTATATTCAGCAGATTTGTCTTTTTGCAGGATTTTTTTCCGGAGGTGCGATTCTCCCTTCAAACTGTAGGAGTTCGGTATCGAAATTCAGCCCCCAGTCACGTATCCCTTTCTGAATGCTCTCATCCTTGTGTATGTAGTTCATGAACTTCCCAACTTGACACTCCCTCTGTTCTGGTGGTAAGCTGGTGTGAATGGCCAGGTCTTTCATGATATTTAAGTCGTTTCTCATTCTGTCGGTCAGACCTGTTAGGTTACAGAACTCTGGAACCAGTACATGGTCTGTCTTTGGCTCTCGGCTTGGGCCTCCGGGGGATGTTCACGATTAGTGGCTGGATCATGTCTTTCACTTGTTCATTGTATTGGTTCTTATAGTAGTCCACATGGCTGATCTCGCTTCCGTCTGCCTTCTTGAAAGTGGCCGCTGTAGTCATGTTCCAGGTGATCTCGTCTACACGGTAGGTTTCAGTGTTGTACTTGGTGAGGACGATCTGTCCCATCAGCTCCTTGCAGCAGGCATCCTGGAACCTCTGAGGGCCACACGAGGAGTAGAGGCTGCTCATGATGTCGTACACTGTCTCGTTCCTGAGGACTTTATGGCTGACATCAATGCTCAACAAGATGCTGGACTCGTACTGGAGGATAGTGGTGGAAAACACTGGGCAGGTGGCGAGTCGGTGGGCTCTGACTTCGGTGGCGTCACACGGGTTGTAATAGTTGCGTCCTATCTGCTTCATATCCATTATATTCAGGAGTCTTCGGAAAATGATGTTATAGAAATGGAAGAAGGTGGGCGAGGTCGGTGGAAGCTCATTGTTCATGGTGATTTTTATCCACACGTTCTCTCCATTTCATGTTTGGCAGAACACTTCGGTGACCTAATTCAGTTTTTTTGGTAAAAACAACACGGTTCCATCAAACGCCCTCGCTTTCCCAATGGTTTCTTCATGCTGGTCCAGGATGCCATACCGCAAATGCTTGGACTCCATGGCGTTGTTGAAGTCAATGTGATACTGGTACAGGGCCCACTGTGGTCGGGACACCAGGTTGATGTGGTTGGTCACAAGAGCAATCTTTGTTCCAGAGGCGCCAGCTTTCGATTTCTGGACGTGTTGGATAATCTGTGGGGTATTCATCCCGACGTCATGTAAGTCATGCCTACGGCTGCCCCATTCCCCGATAGACACTTCTGCAAGTCCGGATGACACCTGCAGAACCTGGGGCGATGGTCTCTCTGCTGCCGCTGCTGGCGGACCTCTCTGGCACCCTCTTCCGGTGAGCAAAGGCTCAGGCGCTGGCTGCTGAGGTCTGACTGCTGGTTGGGGTCATTGGGGCTGCTGTACCTGTCCAGGTGGTCTTTCTGGGGCCTGCTCCTGCACAGGAGTTCAGCCGTGGGCCCGGGATCTTATTCGTCCACTTATCTTTTACTTCGTCCACAAACCACGCACTAGTGTGTATTGTGCCTAGTTTTTAATGAGGCCTTCATCAATGTTTCCTCATTCTCCACCAGTAGCTCACCATGGTGAACATGTTGTATGCTGCTACAGCCATTCCATTTTTGGGCAAGGGTGTGTATGATATCCATAAATACATTTTGAAAACTGTAACCCCCATGGGGAAATGTTTGTCAGCCCAAGCGTGTATGGGCATTACTTGTCTAGGAGATCTGCTCCTTAACATTGGGCCTAGTTTTTAATAATGCCTTCCTCAACATAACATCATTTGCCGCCACTAGAACACCATGGTTAACGTGTTCTGTGCTGCTACAGCCATTAAATTTTTGGCCAAGGGTGTGTATAATACCCATAAATAATCTTTTAAACTGTAACCCCCATGAGGAAATGTTTGTCACCCCAAGCACTTGGTGTATGGGAATTGCGAGTCTAGGAGATCCACTCCTTAACATTGGGCCTAGTTTTTAATAATGCCTTCCTCCACATATCATCATTCCCCGCCACTAGAACACCATGGAGAGCATGTTGTATGCTGCTACAGCCATGCAATTTTTGGCCAAGGGTATGTATGATACCCATAAATACATTTTTTAAACTGTAACCCCAATGGGAAAATGTTGGTCAGCCCATACACTTAGTGTATGGGCAGTACGAGTCTAGGAGACCGGCTCCTTGGTAATGGGACAGTTTTGTTTAGGAGGCCCTCCTCCATGTTTCTTCCAAGGGGGGATTATTGTGCTTGCAAATTTGGGTCAAGGCGGTCCTTGCAGTCAATGCATAAGGAAATTGTATGGAAGGATCAACTGAAGACTGTTAACTTGGTTTTCCTGTGGCCTTCCAGTATCTGGGTTCAAAGGTTTATTGGGGTGCATATGACTTGATATCAGGGCAGGCCTTGCATTCAATGCAATATTTTTTCAGGAGGCCCTCCTGTACCTCTCGTGAAAGGGGTATTGGGGTGCATTGTAATTCTTGGCAGCCCAGCCACTTACTGCATAGGCAATAACAGCATAGGAGACCCACTGTTTAATAACGACCCTTTAAGAATATTAATGCCCCCTGATGCCCTTCAAAAAATAGGTTTTGTGACTTTAAGAGTCCCTCCTTCAGAAATTAAACAAGATGTGTCTCCTTATGTATCACACACCACATGCCTAGCTAGGGTTGTTAAATGTTACAATGACATTTCCCAGTGAATGCATTTGTATTAGTTGAAAGCAATGTTATGGTTGAAAAACGCATCAGAAATGCTGCGTGTGAACATAGGTGGGGGAACATTTTGGTCTGGGGTTAATTATTTTGCCTTATATACAAGTCATTACTCTGGAAAGGATGCACCTTAACATATTTCCCAGCACAATCCATTTTGGTTTTGTTTTTGTATGTTTTTTGGTGCACCTGTAAAAATGGTGTGAAACTCTGACAACATTGCTTACAGCTGTGACCTAGGAGTCAGAAATGCTTCCAGTGGTGATCCCTATATTGGTTCTGTGTCATATGAGCAGTGTCTCCATCATTTTCAGACGTTTTAGACCTTAAAAGGACCCTCGGAGGGTTGCGGTAAAAATACTCGGGTTACCCATAGACTTACATTGGGCTCGTTGCTTTGTTCAAGTACCCGAGTATTCCAATTTGCTCGACCCGAGCAACGAGTATCCGAGCATTTTAGCGCTCGCTCATCACTAATCCTTACTTATCCGGTGGACAGCGCTAGGGTGCTTCAAGAGAAAACAAAATATGGGTAAGAACAGGACAATTGCCCTGCAAACAAATGTAGATAGGTAAATTGCTTAATGCAACATAGAATAAAAAAATATTCAAAATAATAATCTTGAACTGGGGAGCGGAGGTCAAAATGAAGGAGTGGAACAGTGCCTTTTGTGTGAAATTTACACTTGTTACTCTTGTTAATACCGTATATAAATTTAAAAAATGACTTGGGTTCCTCCCTATTTTTAATAACCAGCCAAGGGAAAGTGGACAGCTGTGAGCTGGTCTTATGCTGGGAAAGGGACAAAATCCTCGGAGCTTCACAGCCTATTAATATCAGCTGTCTGTTTGTCATTACAGGTTATTAAAAATGGGGGGACCCCAAAAAATATGATGTGGGGTTCTCCCTATTTTTAATTACCAGCTTAGTCAAAACGGTCAGCTGGGGCTGATATTAATAGGCCAGGTCACGTGTTTCAGCGGTCAAGCATTGGCATGGCTGTGATTGTTCGGGTTCTCATCCTTACTTATCACCTATCCGTCGAACAGATGACAATTTGTTTTTACCGGACAACTCCTTTAAGGGAATTTTTTTACTAAAACTGCTTGTCCAGTATCATTCATTGATGCATCGGTGGGTGATATGAGCTGATAACATCTCAGCTTCAAATACCTGGTGGGACGCAAGATTGCCAGGTATCAGTAATGTGTCATAAAAACACTTAATTTCCTTTTTTACGTTTCCATTTTTTCCTCCCCTTCTTCATAGACCCATAACTCTTTTATTTCTGTGTCTGCATAGACATACTTGATTTTTTTTGTGGGACGATTTGTTCTTTTGAATTACATCATTCATTTTTCCACAGTTTAATAGAAAATGGAAAAAAATTCTAAATGTGGTGAAATTGTGACATTATTTTTCAGTAATTTTTTTAGAGTGCTTCTTGCAGTATGAGTCTCCTCATCAATATGATTACGGTGATACCCAACAAGTCCAGGTTTTTTTTATAGTTTTAGTGGTAAAAAAAAAAAAAAGAAGTTTTATAATTTTTGGGGGGTTGTATTTCCATTTTCCAAAACCCGCAACATTTTTATTTTTTGGCCCATGGATCAGGGCTGCCACCAGAAATTTAAGGGCCCCACACTGGCAAAATTTTTGGCCCCTGGAGACTCCACCCAGGCTCCATCTCAGCAGCACCTCCACCCTGTGAACCTTCCACAGTCCCACTGCCCACTCTTGGAAAAAATCAACTTCTGCAGCACGTCCTCAATCACACATTAACACATTAACAGTTCCCATCAAACACCATATCACATACATAGCCAGCAGCCTTTGTTTTGGCCAGAAGATTTTTTCAGCCACCACCACAACAAGGCAGACTCTTATGGCCGGGCCCTACTCTTCTGTACCCTATTAAAGGTTAAAAGTTTATTTAAATATCCAATACTCTTTTTAGGTATATTTTCATTTATTTTTCTTCAAGGGATTGTGTCACACACATTTTTTAAAATGACCAATTATACCATATAGAAGGGACAAATACCATCACACCATGGCCAGGCCTCATATTATCACCACATAGTGACTGAATAAAACTACATACAAGGAACAAATACCACCACACCATGACCAGAATACTAATTACCACCACATAGTGACAGAATAATACCACATTTAAGGGACAAATATTGTAACACCATGACCAGACACATACTACCACCACATAGTGACTGAGTAATACCACATACAGAGGACAAATACCACCACACCATGACCAGATCACATATTACCACCATATAGTGACCAAATAATACCACAAACAGGGGACAAATACCGCCACTCTGTGACCAGTCAAAATATTACCACCATATAGTGAACAAATAATAATGACAAACTGAAAGGATATGCCGTATAGTATATTTCCGTATTGTATGTCCGATTAATGTTCCACTGCTGAACAGAAAAAATAAGGACCCAGCAGTGGCTTTCAGAAAAGGAACTGTGAGCGTTCATGAGCAGCTCTTTCCATTCATTTCTGTAGGAACTCCAAAAACTTCTTAATGACCCTGGTGAGACCTTTATTTATATCTGTATATCCTATAAATAGCCCTGATGGGACAAATTTTCTAATTACAAGGTCAAGATATACAGACATACACTTGTACTTTAGTAAGAGATAAGTATGTACTAATATAACCAATTCTACCTCCATAAAGTGGCCATATTGTGCTCAGATAACAGATCTGGGCAGGCAGTCAGCAGAGGATTTTTATGAGTCTACAGCACTGATCAGACAGTTCTCAGGAGAGGTAACGAGGAACTTTCTGCTGTCTTCACTTGTCTTTATTAGTGGATACTTGGAAACAATTATGGAGCTTTTTTGCATTGCATCATTCCTCTGATATTTCTCCTGAAAATATATAAATAAAGTGACAAATGACTGATACCATTCATTTGCATGTCCCTATCCAGTATATCCTTGGCTAGTCATTACTGACAGTATCAGACTATATGGACGCATCTTATTTAGGAGGAGAATGGTTGTCCCTAGTTGTCAGTTAGGTCTGGGATACTGATTTTGCAATGTGACTGATTTTAACCAGCGAATGGCAGCTGCAGTTCTGAGAATTGCATGGCACACAGTAAATTGATTTGTACAGGAGCTGTAGCGCTATAGGTAAGATCAGGTAGTTGTGTCTGCTTGAGCCAGGTGCTATATGCACATTTCCAGGCGTAACAGAGAACTGCACAAAAAGGGTCCACAGGCTTTATATATTAAAGGGGTTGTCCAGTACTAGGACAACCCCTTCTTGATCAAAATGTTTGGCCACCATAAAATAATAAAGCCTGTACTCACCTCCTGTGCCGGCGCTGTTACTGTGATGTCAGCACTCGCTCTCCCCCGGACTCTCGTGCGGTGTTGTGTCACACATATAATAGTTTGTGAAAATCTAAAAAGTGACCCCAGCGACCATATGAAACTGACATGATAATCAGTGCAGACCCTGACCGCGCTCATTTCTAAACCTACATATAGTGAAATAATCACTGCTTAACTGCATGAACTATTCCGTCCATTATATAATGACCCTAATGATAAATATGAGAATGCAGAACTACTGGATCGGACCTTTGCTCTTAATTGCTTTACACAGTGCTTTTTTGGATGACAGTTTTCTGCTAAAAAAATGCAAAGTATTGGCATTAAAAATGCTGCACACATTAAAAATGTAAAAGAAATGCAGGAAAATCACTGAAAGAATTGACACGCTGCAATTTTTCTAAGAGATCGCATAATGTCTAAAAAACGCAAGGAAAAAAATATTTGGGGGCTACTGTAAAATGTTCACTTATAATATACATATACAGGTATTTGACATCAGATCATGCATTATAGATAAAGTACGGTATGTTACTAAAGTGAAGGCTCATTGAGGGCGATAATTGATGAACATACACACATGCATTGTGTGCTGGCATTAGGGCACAGAGCGCAGCGCTCATCTGCAGACATGGCCACTCTACAGTCACTCTACACTGATTGCGCCACATATATCAGCACCATGTAGGGGATTATTTATCACGGGGGTCTATTACACCAGTGATCCAATGGGAATCTGCCAGGAAGGGTTAATTGTGACTTCAGGCCTTAACACACATACACTAGAACCACAAGTAGTATAGGCTTACACATATTTCAACAAGAAAATATATATACTGTGCACTATACATTACTTACAACATGCAGTATGTAAGGAGGAGAACCGGGCCACGGGTACCAGTCCTATGCCGGGTCCTGAACAGTCAGGGCTGTCTCCTCTGTTGTCAGGGGGAAGGAGTAAGAGACCGGACAGACATTTGCACTCAGAAATAGGGGGTGTGGCTATGTGGCAACAGCCACTGCATGCACGGAAGCAGTCAGTCTTGGTGGGAACAGGCAGCATGCAGCACAGGGAGAGAAGTGCTCCAGCCCTTGAGCTCCAGGGCTGAGCCAGCCCGCGTCCATTTACTCCCACCATGACCAGCGGGGATTGCAGAGAGAGAAATACAGCGCGCCTGGTAACTGGCTGTGAGCGAGGGGCAATGCACTTCGTGACCGTGAGTACAGCGCATGTGGTGCAAAGAGAACCGGTTACTGGACAGACGTTTGCGTCCCACTTTACCAGAATATACCTTTACACCCACAGGGGGCCCTAATCGTGCTGTGGCCTTGTTTGCTCCAGCCACATATGTTCAAGGACTAGGGGCTCAGCGGAAGGTACTGGAGACCGACCGCTGCTACCAGAAGACGGACCGCCGTTACCAGCTGAATCTCCTTGGACCAACACTGCACCAGCCGTTGACGGCGCTACCAACCTCCAAGTTGTACCTGCATTCTGAAGAACTCCTGACATGATAAGTGCATCACAGAACTACTGTCACTTTGTTTATTTACCCTGCATATTCTCCACAATTGGACTGCTATTCCCCTTGTTTAACCCTTCATCTCCCTGTGAGGAGATAACCCCCTGTTAAATTAAAACTCTTAAATTTGTTAACCCTTGCTCTGCCTTCTATCTGTCACTGCATCCCACAACCTGCTTACACTTGGCATATTTGGCACGATGCAGTCCACAGGCGTAGAAGAGAAGGACCTGGCGGCACTGGGTACCCCAAGGGCCAATATTCCGCTGGGAGCCATGCTGAGCAACCTTCCAAAGTTCACAGGGAGCAACACTTTACTATGGGATTGGACTGAGCGGGTCAAGGGAATCAAGAAACAGCTGACCGCACCACCAAGACGCTGAACTCATGAAACCACAGGCTGTCAGCATGAGCCGGCCACTAGATATCGGGTGCTGGACCGAGAAAACATCACAATGCAGCTGCGAGTAAGGAAGGAGATGGCAGCACTCACCGATCTTCAGTGCAAGTAAAACTTTATTGCAGTAAAATCTTCACGGCCCGGGGGCGCATATACAGCAGAGTGTACAGGTCAAACAACGGCCGTTTCGTGCTGCTCAAGTGCTTCAACAGGTTTGGGTCAAGGGAATGTTGAAGATGCATCCCATGACCCCCGCAATGCAAGCAGATATTGCCATGATGGCTCTGGATGGAGAAGAGAGGTGCTCCATCATGTTCCGGGGCCCACATGAGCGAAACACCTTTAACAAGGTATTACAAATTCTAGAGGAAATGCATGGAGACCCTACGGATGTCGGGGAATTGCGCATGCGCTTGTTTAGTCGTGTCCAAAGGGAGGGGAAGTCAGTGACCCAATACATGAATGCGCTGCAGCACATGAGTGACTAATATGCCCGAGACTTATTTCAGACCTCACTTTCCCAAAGCAATGAAACCTGAATGGGGCACAGTAATTAAATTGATGGCAGCCAATCAGTTACTCAACCCGGTCGCAGGTGTGGTATTGATGCAAATCACTGTGTGCAGCAAAGATGTGGGCCGGAAGGGAGTCATGTTAACCACCAGGGACCCAGGCAATGGTCCCACTGTGACTCTGGGAATGAACTTGTTGAATATGTCACTGATCCCAGTGAGGATGCCTTTATCCTCACCACCTCTCACACCAATTTGTCATGAACCGGGGTTGTTCCGTTGCCCTTGGATCCGTTCTGAAGGGGATTTATCTATATCCCACTTCCCAGTTCAGGTTTGGAACTTGCTGCTCTCTGGCGCCCCCCTTACCCTCAGGTCAGGCAGGGTACTGCACCTAGGATAATTAGTTGCCAGAAAGACTGCCCTTCTTTGTACTGGCTAATGGGCATGCTGCATCAAGGGCGATATAACTACTCCTGTTATGGACTGGTGATTTAGGAGCAACATGCGACTAGCTCTAAGCAGGTTGTAACTATACTGACCGCAGTTCCTGATCCTAATACAACACTAGAAGTAGCCGTGGGATGTTCCTGTCTCTCCCTAGACACCTCGTCACAGCCTAAGAGCTAACTACCCCTAAAGGTAGAAACAGGAAAGCTATCTTGCCTCAGAGAAAATCCCCAAAGGATAGGACAGCCCCCCCACAAATAATGACTGTGAGAGGAGAGGGAAATGACATACGTAGAATGAAACAAGATGTAGCAAAGGAGGCCACTTCTAGCTAGATAGATAGTACAGGACAGAACACTGTGCGGTCAGTAATGAAAACTAGAAAAAGTCCACCGCAGAGAATGCAAAAATCTCCACACCTGACTAAAGGTGTGGAGGGCAAAATCTGCTGCCCAGAGCTTCCAGCTTAGCTGAATAGATCCATACTGATAAGCTGGACAAATGAGAAAAACATAGAATGTGCTGAACAATAAAGTCCACAACAAGTGGACTGCAAAAGGACAAGCAAGGACTTATCTTTGCTGAACTGGTCAGAGTGTCAGGGAAATCCAAAAGAGCCGTGACTCCAAGCAGGAACAATTGACAACTGGCATTGATTGAGGGATAAGGCCAGACTAAAATAGCCGAGCCAGAAAGACGATCAGTGGAAGCAGCTGCTGATGCTAAATCCAAGAAGCAGCCATACCACTCAAAACCACCAGAGGGAGCCCAAGAGCAGAACTCACAAAAGTGTCACTTACAGCCACCGGAGGGAGCCCAAGAGCGGAATTCACAACATACTCCCAATCAGGCGGGAACAATAATTATCAATGCCTTCCTTCGCTTCAAAGTCTCCCAAATGCCCAGGATTAATCCGCTGCCACCAGCACCGATTTCTTAATTGATAGCGGGTCAGGAGCCAACCCAGATTAGTAGTGTAATTCACTTCAGAGGACGTGATAGTTCGTTATAGATCAAGGAGAAACGAGGCTAGTAATTTTATGATTTTTTCTCCAAAAAGGTAGGCAGTGTTTACAGAAGTATGAAAAAGATATTATAAAAGTATCCTATGTACAATTCCAAATAAAATGAGATTAAAGTTGAAAAACACTTACAGTTCGTTAGGTCATTTCATCTCATGGCAGACCATGTGCTGTGGGGGATGGGCATACATCCAGATGCATTGCAGATGGGTCTCGCAGCTCCAGGCAGCATGGTCGGGTCCTGGGTTCAAATCCCGCCAAGGACAACATCTGCAAGGAGTTTGCATGTTCTCCCCGTGGTTGCGTGGGTTTCCTCCGGGTGCTTCGTTTTCCTCCCACACTCCAAAGACATACTGATAGGGATCTAAGATTGGGAGCCCCAATGGGGACAGTGATGATAATGTGTGCAAACTGTAAAGAGCTGTGGAATGTGTTAGGCTTATAAAAATAAAGATTATAAAATAAATAAAGATTATAAAGAACTCGGAAGCATCCTCGTCAATGGATTGGCAGATCTGTTCCTGAATCGATGGAGCCCTCACCCCCCCCAGAGAAAGGTGATTCAACAGTTGATACGGGTGGCCCAGGCCCAAGAGACATCGAGTGAAGGAAGGACATTGGGGAAGGTGGTCATTCCAGCTGCTGCCAACCTCATTCTTCAGCCAGGTCAGACTGTGCTCACGCTGCCCATATGAGCTTGCACTCCTCTTGAAGGAGTAGAAGTTCAGATAGAGCCCACTTTAGTGGAACAACTACCTTATCGGCTCCTCTTTGCATAGATGTCAGCCACAGTTCATGACAGTAATGTGCCTGAGCGATGTGTTAACCTGGGAGGGTACAGTCTTACGCTCCCACCCAAAAGTGAAGTAGCACAGATGCTGTTCAATTGACTGCGAAACAAGGGGATCCCTGGACAGTGTCCATGGCGGTGTCCCCTTAATCTCCCCCTAATTACCCTAACAAAGGACAGTGAATCCTGGAGCAGATGTGGGCTGAACTAACGGAACTCTCACCACAACAGGTACAACAAGTGGAAGCGGTGCTAGAGCGATACCAGGAAGTTTTTGCCCATCGTGACAATGATTTCAGTTGTACCACAGCCATCACCCATAAGTCTCCAAGGGGAAACACTGCACCCATTTGGAAATGTTATCAACAAATTCCACCACAAATGTACCAGTGTGATTCTGAAGGAATCCCTGACCACTAGGGTTGAGCGAAACAGATCGTTCATTTTCATAAGTCGCCGACTTTTGGCAAAGTCGGCGTCTCATGAAACCGAGCTGATCCCAGTGTGGGTTCTGCCATGCGGTACGCGACTTTCGCGCCAAAGCCGCGTTTCAATGACGCTAAAAGCGCCATTTCTCAGCCAATGAAGGTGGACGCAGAGTGTGGGCAGCGTGATGACATAGATCTCAGTCCCCACCATCTTAGAGAAGGGCATTGCAGTGATTGGCTTGCTTTCTGCAGCGTCACAGGGGCTATAAAGGGGCGTTCCCGCCGACCGCCATCTTACTGCTGCTGATCTGAGCGTAGGGAGAGGTTGCTGCAGCTTCTTCGGAAGCAGGGATAGTGATAGGCAGGGTACATAAAGCCACAAACCGCTTGTGCTGTAGCGATTTCCACTGTCCAATACCACCTTTTGTTTGCAGGACAGTGGAAGCTACATTTTTTATTTCCTCAGCGCTGTAGCTCATTGGGCTGCCCTAGAAGGCTCCCTGATAGCTGAGTTGCTTTGTGTGTACGCCGCTGTGTAAACCAACTGCCTTTTTCAAATCACAAATCCTGTTTTTCCTTCCTTTCTGCACAGCTATCTTGTGTGTTTGTCCACACTTTTGTGTGCAGCAGTCCTTTTTACAGCTGCCTGCCATATTTTTCTGAGATAACTGCAGGGAGATAAATATTGTCAAGTCTGCCTCCGTGCCATTGCTGTGTGTGGCATCTCTCTCTCAATGTGTGGCACCGAAAACACGGTGTAATACTTGGCCTTTTTTTTTTTTTTTTTCTAAATTCTCCCTTTTCCAAAAAAAAAATTAGTGGGAGATAAATATTGGCAAGTCTGCCTCCGTGCCATTGCTGTGTGTGGCATCTCTCTCTCATTGTGTGGCACCGAAAACACTGTGTAATACTTGGCCATTTTTTTTTTTTCTAAATTCTCCCTTTTCCAAAAAAAAAATTAGTGGGAGATAAATATTGGCAAGTCGGCCTCCGTGCCATTGCTGTGTGTGGCATCTCTCTCTCATTGTGTGGCACCGAAAACACTGTGTAATACTTGGCCATTTTTTTTTTTCTAAATTCTCCCTTTTCCAAAAAAAAAATTAGTGGGAGATAAATATTGGCAAGTCTGCCTCCGTGCCATTGCTGTGTGTGGCATCTCTCTCTCATTGTGTGGCACTGAAAACACTGTGTAATACTTGGCCATTTTTTTTGGGGGGGGGTACATTCTCCCTTTTCAAAAAAAAAAAAATTATTGGGAGATAAATATTGGCAAGTCTGTCTCCGTGCCATTGCTGTGTGCGGCATCTCTCTCTCATTGTGTGGCACCGAAAACACTGTGTAATACTTGGCCATTTTTTTTTTGGGGGGGGTACATTCTCCCTTTTCAAAAAAAAAAAAAATTATTGGGAGATAAATATTGGCAAGTCTGCCTCCGTGCCATTGCTGTGTGTGGCATCTCTCTCTCATTGTGTGGCACCGAAAACACTGTGTAATACTTGGCCATTTTTTTTTTTTTTCTAAATTCTCCCTTTTCCAAAAAAAAATTAGTGGGAGATAAATATTGGCAAGTCTGCCTCCGTGCCATTGCTGTGTGTGGCATCTCTCTCTCATTGTGTGGCACCGAAAACACTGTGTAATACTTGGCCATTTTTTTGGGGGGGGTACATTCTCCCTTTTCAAAAAAAAAAAAATTATTGGGAGATAAATATTGTCAAGTCTGCCTCCGTGCCATTGCTGTGTGTGGCATCTCTCTCTCATTGTGTGGCACCGAAAACACTATGTAATACTTGGCCATTTTTTTTTCTAAATTCTCCCTTTTCCAAAAAAAAATTAGTGGGAGATAAATATTGGCAAGTCTGCCTCCGTGCCATTGCTGTGTGTGTCATCTCTCTCTCATTGTATGGCACCGAAAACACTGTAATACTTGGCCATTTTTTTGGGGGGGGTACATTCTCCCTTTTCAAAAAAAAAAAAATTATTGGGAGATAAATATTGTCAAGTCTGCCTCCGTGCCATTGCTGTGTGTGTCATCTCTCTCTCATTGTATGGCACCGAAAACACTGTGTAATACTTGGCCATTTTTTTTTTTTTTCTAAATTCTCCCTTTTCCAAAAAAAAAATTAGTGGGAGATAAATATTGGCAAGTCTGCCTCCGTGCCATTGCTGTGTGTGTCATCTCTCTCTCATTGTATGGCACCGAAAACACTGTGTAATACTTGGCCATTTTTTTTTTTTTTCTAAATTCTCCCTTTTCCAAAAAAAAAATTTGTGGGAGATAAATATTGGCAAGTCTGCCTCCGTGCCATTGCTGTGTGTGGCATCTCTCTCTCATTGTGTGGCACTGAAAACACTGTGTAATACTTGGCCATTTTTTTTGGGGGGGTACATTCTCCCTTTTCAAAAATAAAAAAATTATTGGGAGATAAATATTGGCAAGTCTGCCTCCGTGCCATTGCTGTGTGCGGCATCTCTCTCTCACTGTGTGGCACCGAAAACACTGTGTAATACTTGGCCATTTTTTTTTTTTTCTAAATTCTCCCTTTTCCAAAAAAAAAATTAGTGGGAGATAAATATTGGCAAGTCTGCCTCCGTGCCATTGCTGTGTGTGGTATCTGTCTCTCATTGTGTGCCACCGAAAACACTGTGTAATACTTGGCAATTTTTTTTTTTTTTAGGGTAAATTCTCCCAGAAAAAAAAAAAAATTAGTGGGAGATTAAGATTGGCATTTCTGCTTGAGTGCTGGTCCTGTGTGTGCCATCTGTCTCAAATTTTGGGGGCACAGAAAACCTAGTGTGCAACATTGGGCCTGGTTTTCCTTTCAGTGTCAGGCACCTATAAAGGTATATATAAATCCTACAGACGTTTGAGTTCACCTGATAAGTTGTTTTACAGTAACAAATAGCATTACTTTGGTTACGTTTTGCAAACAATGAGGAAGTCTAGTGGAAGAGGTCGTGGCCGTGGGCGGTCATTGTCAGCTGGTAATGATGGTAGTGGTGGTGGAGCATCAGGTGGTCGTGGTAAAAGCAGTACAGCACCTAAGTCTCGAGTTGTTGAGCCAGGTTCGTTGTCTGGCTACACAAGGCCTCGAACGCTCTCTTTTCTGGGAGTAGGAAAACCACTTTTGAAGCTGGAGCAGCAGGAACAAGTATTGGCTTTCATTGCTGACTCTGCCTCTAGCTCTTTCGCCTCCTCCTCGGAAAGTGCCAAATGTCAGAGCAGTGCATCGTCAGTGGATGCTCCCGGTCAGGGACAAGTCGCTTCCTTGTCTTCTTCACCCAGAACAAGAGAGAAGGATGCGTCAGGAGACACAACGGGTTACTTCATGGAGCTCTTTACACATACCGTTCCTGGGTTAGACAGTGAAACAGTTAACAGGCCATGTCCATTAGAAGTTGAATCGGACATGGAGTGCACAGATGCACAGCCACAGCCAGATTACTATGCTGTTCCTTTGACTCAGACCAGAACATTGCCCTCGCAGTGTACTGAGGCAGAATCAAACCCAGCGGAGACTATGGTGCCCCGTCACGGACGCTATACCACCGGCTTACACGCACACGACATAGAAGAGGAGGTCATAGATGACCCAGTTGTGGACCCCGATTGGCAGCCATTGGGGGAACAGGGTGCAGGCGGCAGTAGTTCTGAAGCGGAGGAGGAGGAGCCGCAGCAGGCATCAACATCACAACAGGTTCCATCTACCGGGCCCGTATCTGGCCAAAAACGCGTGGCAAAACAAAAACCAGTTGGAGGACAGCGTGGCCATCCGGTTAAAGAAGCTCAGTCTGCAATGCCTGAAAAAGTATCCAATAGTAGAAAGAGTGCAGTCTGGCATTTTTTTAAACAACATCCAAATGATCAGCGCAAAGTCATCTGTCAAAAATGTTCAACAACCTTAAGCAGAGGTCAGAATCTTAAAAGTCTAAATACAAGTTGCATGCATAGACATTTATCCACCATGCATTTGCAAGCCTGGACTAACTACCAAACGTCCCTAAAGGTTGCAGCACTCTCGGCCAATGAAGCTAGTCAGCAACGCTACATCCCTTCCCTCCCTGTAAGCTGACCATTTCCCACACCACCTGCAGTATCTGTGCAGCTTTCGTCGCCAGGCCAAAGCAGTCAGGGAATCACCAGGTTTGCAGTAGGAAACACTGCATGTAGGGCACCGGCAAGAATACCATCTCCAACCCTCTCTCACTCACCCATGTCCACCGGCACCACCGCTAGTTCCACGATCTCCAGCTCTCCAGTCCAGCTCACCCTACATGAGACTCTTGTTAGGAAAAGGAAGTACTCATCCTCGCATCCGCGTACACAGGGTTTGAACGCCCACATTGCTAGACTAATCTCATTAGAGATGATGCTCTACCGGTTAGTTGAAAGCAAAGCTTTCAAAGCGCTGATGGACTACGCTGTACCACGCTACGAGCTACCCAGTCGGCACTTCCTTTCTAGAAAAGCCATCCCAGCCCTCCAACAGCATGTTAAAGACCGCATCGTCCATGTACTCAGGCAGTCTGTGACTACAAAGGTGCACCTGACAACAGATGCCTGGACCAGTAGGCATGGCCAGGGGAGTTACGTGTCCATCACGGCACACTGGGTGAATGTGGTGGATGCAGGGTCCACAGGGGACAGCAATATTGGGACAGTTTTGCCTAGTCCACGGTCAAGGAAAGAGTTGGCTGTAGGCGTTCGCCCCCCCTCCTTCTCTTCCTCCTCCTCATGCAGAAGCGAGAGCTCGTCCACACACCGCAGTCGCACATCCACTCCATCCGCAGCTGCCACTGTTGCACACCAGGTGTGCCATTATTGGACAGCTAGTGGCAAGCGTCAGCAGGCTGTATTGGCAATGAAGTGTTTGGGCGACAACAGACACACCGCGGAAGTTCTGTCCGAGTTCTTGCAGACTGAAACTCAGTCATGGCTGGGCACTGTACATCTTGAGGCAGGCAAGGTTGTGAGTGATAACGGAAGGAATTTCATGGCTGCCATAGCCCTTTCCCAACTGAAACACATTCCTTGCCTGGCTCACACCTTAAACCTGGTGGTGCAGTGCTTCCTGAAAAGTTACCTGGGGTTACCCGACCTGCTCCTCAAAGTGCGCAGACTTTGCTCGCATATCCTAGTTCGCCCGTACACTCCAGCCGTATGCAGAACTATCAGCGGTCTTTGAACCTTCCCCAGCATCGCCTAATCATCGACATTTCAACAAGGTGGAACTCCACACTGCACATGCTTCAGAGACTGTGCGAACAGAGGCGTGCTGTTATGTTTTTGTGGGAGGATACACATACACGGGCAGGCAGTTGGATGGCAGACATGGAGTTGTCAGGTGTGCAGTGGTCGAAGCTACAAGACCTGTGTCAAGTCCTTCAGTGTTTTGAGGAATGCACACGGCTGGTTAGTGCAGACAACGCCATAATAAGCATGAGCATCCCCATAATGCGTCTGCTGATGCAAAGTTTGACGCACATAAAGGAGCAGGCGTCTGCAGCCGAGGAAGAGGAAAGCCTTGATGACAGTCAGCCATTGTCTGGTCAGGGACATGTAGAGGACGTGGTAGCGGGCGAAGAGGAGGAGGAGGACGAGGAGGATGATGGGGATGAGTACTTTTTTAATGAGGAAGCTTCTCCTGGGCCAACAGAAATTAGTGGCGTTGCAAGGCCGGGTTCTGTTTTTTAAGTGAGACAAGTGACGTAGATTTGCCTGTAACTGCCCCTCAAACCAGCACAACCGCAGATTTGCCAACAGGAACTTTGGCCCACATGGCGGATTATGCCTTACGTATCCTCAAAAAGGACCCACGCATTACTAAAATGATGAGCGATGACTGGTTGGCCTGCATCCTTGACCCTCGCTATAAAGGCAAATTGCAAAATATTATGCCACATGAGAACCTCGAACAAATATTAGCAACCAAACAAGCTACTCTTGTAGACCATTTGATTCAGGCATTCCCAGCACACAGCGCCGGTGATGGTTCTCACACAAGCTGCAGGGGGCTACATGGCAGAGGTGTTAGAGGCGCACAGATCAGAAGTGGCGTTGGACAGAGGGGTTTTCTGACCAGGTTGTGGAGTGATTTCGCAATGACCGCAGACAGGACAGGTACTGCAGCATCTATTCAAAGTGACAGGAGACAACATTTGTCCAGTATGGTTACTAACTATTTTTCTTCCCTTATCGATGTTCTCCCTCAACCGTCATTCCCATTTGATTACTGGGCATCAAAATTAGACACCTGGCCTGAATTGGCAGAATATGCGTTGCAGGAGCTTGCTTGCCCAGCAGCTAGTGTGCTATCAGAAAGAGTATTCAGTGCTGCTGGTTCAATATTAACCGAAAAAAGGACTCGTCTGGCTACCCAAAATGTGGATGATCTCACCTTCATTAAAATGAACCACTCCTGGATTTCAAATTATTTTGCCCCACCTTTCCCGGCTGACACCTAGCTTTCCTATAAAAAGGTCTTGCTTGTGGACTAGTCTTACTGAGTGTTCCAATCTGTTAATTTGCAGCAGCTGTTTGTCCAGCATACGACATGTTTACACCTCCCCCAATGGGAAAAATCCCCCCACGGGGCCGTTGTCTCGCCACTTGGCGCAAGCACCCGTTACAGTGCTGATTGTCTGAAGAGGCGGGTGTGCCCGCTTTTGGTCGACGGCATTGCCACTGGGTCCCTCATAGTACAATGTAGTGTCTCTGGCGGTGGTGGTGCGCACCCAACGTCAGACACACCGTTGTAACATGAGGGGCCCTGGGGCGGTACCGCCGGCCACAAGAGAGTTCCCCCCCAGCTCAAACTGTGCTCTACCACATGCAAAATTATCTCGCACAGCTCCACCAATGTTTAGTCTATGCACTGACATCATTCAATGCCTGGCACTGACAAACAATACCAATTTGTTTGCATCTATGATTCTAGTTAAAGTAGTCTGGGTCAGTGTCCTATATTGACACCAGTAAATACTAATTTACTGCCAAATTACTTTGTCATAAACTCTGCAGATGAGCCCACCCCTGTACCTAAGCATGCCACCCTTTTTTTACTTATAGTTGTTTTGCGAGACATTAACATCTATTTATTTTTTTGGAGTACTAACTGTGTCAGACACTCCTTGCAATACTCCTCCACTGACCACAATGCTGCCTGGAGTGCCTGCCTGTGTATCCATGTAACCGATTTCAAACTGCCATGACTGCCTACTGTTTGTTATTTTAGGCCTTAGTGAGCCTGTCTGCGGCCCCTACTTGCAATACTCCTCCACTGACCACAATGCTGCCTGTAGTGCCTGCCTGTGTATCCATGTAACCAATTTCAAACTGCCATGACTGCCTACTGTTTGTTATTTTAGGCCTTTGTGAGCCTGTCTGCGGCCCCTACTTGCAATACTCCTCCACTGACCACAATGCTGCCTGGAGTGCCTGCCTGTGTATCCATGTAACCAATTTCAAACTGCCATGACTGCCTACTGTTTGTTATTTTAGGCCTTTGTGAGCCTGTCTGCGGCCCCTACTTGCAATACTCCTCCACTGTCCAGTGACCACAATGCTGCCTGGAGTGCCTGCCTGTGTATCCATGTAAGCAATGTAAAACTGCCATGACTGCCTACTGTTTGTTATTTTAGGCCTTTGTGAGCCTGTCTGCGGCCCCTACTTGCAATACTCCTCCACTGTCCAGTGACCACAATGCTGCCTGGAGTGCCTGCCTGTGTATCCATGTAACCGATGTAAAACTGCCATGACTGCCTACTGTTTGTTATTTTAGGCCTTTGTGAGCCTGTCTGCGGCCCCTACTTGCAATACTCCTCCACTGTCCAGTGACCACAATGCTGCCTGGAGTGCCTGCCTGTGTATCCATATAACCGATGTAAAACTGCCATGACTGCCTACTGTTTGTTATTTTAGGCCTTTGTGAGCCTGTCTGCGGCCCCTACTTGCAATACTCCTCCACTGACCACACCAATGCTGCCCGTGTACCCCCGGAACCTATTTAAAAGTTCATAGAGCCTAGTTATATATTTTATTTACTATTAATAAGGCCATGATGGACTACGCTGTACCACGCTACAAGCTAACCAGTCGACACTTCTTTTGCGAGAAAAGCCATCCCAACCCTCCACCAGCATGTAAAAGACCGCATTGTCCATGCACTCTGGCAATCTGTGAGTACAAAGGTGCACCTGACAACAGACGCATGGACCTGTAGGCATTGCCACGGAAGATTACGTGTCCATTACGGCGCAATGGGTTAATGTGTTGGATGCATGGTCCACAGGGGACAGCCTACTAAGTCTGTCTGCAGTCCCTAATTCAAATTGTCCTCCACTGTCTAAATCGGAGCTTCCACCTTCTGGCTTTCGGCCTATAGTATCAGAAATTAAACTGCATTTGACCTTCAACTTTGGTTACGGCCTACTAACGGTGTCTGCCCCTGCCTGGTGCTTTTCCTCAACTGAATAAAGCTGAGCTTCAACCTTCTGGCTCTCATTAAGTGCTGTTATTTTAAAAATTGGTGGTTAGGGCCTACTAACGGTGTCTGCCCCTCCCTGGTGTTTGTCCTCAACTGAATAAAGCTGAGCTTCAACCTTCTGGCTTTCGGCCTATAGTATCAGAAATTAAACTGCATTTGGCCTTCAACTTTGGTTACGGCCTACTAACGGTGTCTGCCCCTGCCTGGTGTTTGTCCTCAACTGAATAAAGCTGAGCTTCAACCTTCTGGCTTTCGGCCTATAGTGTTGTGAATTCTGTTTTTGGGCTCCCTCTGGTGGTTACTGGTGGTACTGGCTGACTTTTGTCTTGCACCTGTTCCCATCAGGAAACTGGGAGTTTCCTATTTAGTCTGGCTTCTCAGTCATTCTAGTGCCGGCAATCAATGTTACCAGAGCACCTCTGTTGCTTGCTACCTGCTCCAAGTCTGCAATTCAGCTAAGTTGGATCTTTGGCATTTTTTGTGTTTGTTTGTCCAGCATGCATTTATATTTCTCTTGCTGCTGGAAGCTCTAGTGATCTGAAATTACTACTCCGGTGTCATGAGTTGATAACGGAGTTAAAGTAATTTCAGGATGGCTGTTTAGGGTTTTGAGGTGACCGCGAAGTCCTCTTTTGTATTTTCTGCTATCTAGTCAGAGGGCCTCTCTTTGCTGAATCTATATTCATACTGCGTACGTGTTTTCCTCTTACCTAACCGTTATTACATGTGGGGGGCTACTATCACTTTTGGGGTTTCCCTGGAGGCAAGCCAGGTCTGTGTATTCCTCTACTAGGGGGTAACTAGATCTCCGGCTGGTGCGAGGTGTCTAGGGATAATCGTAGGCACACCCCCTGGCTACTATTAGTTGCGTGTTAGGTTCAGCGTCGCGGTCATCTGAGATTCCATCATTCCTAGAGCTAGTCCGTTTTTGCCTTAGTCCCTGCCATTGGGAACCATGACAGTATTGCCGGCCGCAAATGTATTAAAGGTATTGGCTGAAGAAAGAGAGAAAAGAAGAAGTTTCTGACACTTTTTTTTTTTTTTTTTTTTACTCAGAAGTTCTGTCTAGCCATAATTGCAATCTGCTGCTTTTTTCTCTCCTCTTAACCCCTGAATGGCTCAGATCTCAGCTGTTGAGAAATGGATATCCAGAGTTTAGCTACAGGCCTGAGTGCTCTTGCTTCTAAGGTTCAAAATATCCAAGACTATGTTATACATGCTCCTATGTCAGAACCCAAGATTCCTATACCTGAGTTCTTTTCTGGAGATAGATCTCGTTTTTTGAATTTTAAGCACAATTGTAAATTGTATCTTTCTCTGAGATCTCGCTCCGCTGGAGACTCCGCTCAGCAGGTTAAAATTGTGATTTCCTTGTTGCGGGGTGACCCCCAGAATTGGGCATTTGCATTGGCACCAGGGGATCCTGCGCTGCTCAATGTGGATGCGTTTTTTCTGGCACTGGGGTTGCTCTATGAGGAACCTAATTTGGAGATTCAGGCTGAAAAGGCCTTGATAGCCCTCTCTCAAGGGCATGATGAAGCTGAAATATATTGTCAAAAATTTCGAAAATGGTCTGTGCTTACTCAGTGGAATGAGTGCGCCCTGGCGGCGAATTTCAGAGAAGGTCTCTCTGACGCCGTTAAAGATGTCATGGTGGGGTTTCCTACGCCCACAGGTCTGAATGAATCCATGACTATGGCTATTCAGATTGATCGGCGTTTACGGGAGCGCAAACCTGTGCACCATTTGGCGGTGTCTTCTGAGCAGACACCGGAGATTATGCAATGTGATAGAATTCTGTCCAGAAGTGAACGGCAGAATTATAGGCGTAAAAATGGGTTGTGCTTCTACTGTGGTGATTCTGCTCATGTTATATCAGCATGCTCTAAACGCACAAAAAAGGTTGATAACTGATAAGTCTTTTGCAATTGGCACTTTACAGTCTAAGTTTATTTTGTCTGTAACTTTGATCTGTTCATTATCATCTATTACTGTGGATGCCTATGTGGATTCTGGCGCTTCCTTGAGTCTTATGGATTTGTCCTTTGCCAGACGCTGTGGGTTTAGCCTAGAGCCTTTGGAAGTTCCTATCCCTCTGAAGGGTATCGACTCCACACCATTGGCTAGGAATAAACCACAATACTGGACACAAGTGACTATGTGTATGACTCCTGACCATCGGGAGGTGATTCGCTTCCTTGTGTTGCATAACTTGCATGATGTCTTAGTGCTTGGATTGCCATGGTTGCAAACTCATAATCCAGTCCTTGACTGGAAAACAATGTCTGTGTTAAGCTGGGGATGTCAGGGGGCTCATGGGGAAGTACCTTTGGTTTCCATTGCTTCATCTACTCCCTCTGAAATTCCGGCATTTTTGTCTGACTATTGTGATGTTTTTGAGGAGCCCAAACTTAGTTCTCTCCCCCCTCACAGGGATTGTGATTGTGCTATAGACTTGATTCCGGGCAGCAAGTTTCCCAAGGGTCGTTTGTTTAATCTGTCTGTGCCTGAGCATGCTGCTATGCGGGAGTATATTAAGGAGTCCTTGGAAAAGGGACATATCCGTCCATCCTCATCCCCTTTAGGAGCAGGTTTTTTTTTCGTGGGTAAAAAAGATGGCTCCCTGAGGCCCTGTATTGATTATCGCCTGTTGAATAAGATTACAGTCAAATACCAGTATCCTTTGCCACTATTGACTGATTTATTTGCTCGTATTAAAGGGGCAAAGTGGTTCTCTAAGATTGATCTTCGGGGTGCGTATAATTTGGTGCGGATTAAGCAGGGAGATGAGTGGAAAACTGCATTTAATATGCCCGAGGGGCATTTTGAGTATTTGGTAATGCCTTTTGGTCTTTCTAATGCTCCTTCAGTCTTTCAGTCCTTTATGCACGATATTTTCCGTAAATACCTGGATAAATTTATGATTGTGTATTTGGATGATATTTAGATTTTTTCGGATGACTGGGAGTCGCATGTTCAACAGGTTAGGAAGGTTTTTCAGGTTTTGCGGGCCAATTCTTTGTTTGTAAAGGGTTCAAAGTGTATTTTTGGGGTTCAGAAGATCTCCTTTTTGGGGTATATTTTTTCCCCTTCTTCTGTTGAGATGGATCCTGTCAAGGTTCGGGCTATTTGTGATTGGACGCAGCCTACTTCCTTGAAGAGTCTTCAGAAGTTCTTGGGCTTTGCTAATTTCTATCGTCGATTTATAACTGGGTTTTCAAGTGTTGCTAAACCTCTGACTGATTTGACTAAGAAGGGTGCTGATGTTGCCAATTGGTCCTCTGCGGCTGTGGAGGCCTTTCAGGAGCTTAAGCGCCGCTTTTCTTCCGCCCCTGTGTTGCGCCAGCCTGATGTTTCGCTCCCTTTTCAGGTCGAGGTTGATGCTTCCGAGATTGGAGCGGGGGCGGTTTTGTCGCAGAGAGGTCCCGATTGCTCAGTGATGAGACCATGTGCATTCTTCTCTCGAAAGTTTTCGCCCGCCGAGCGAAATTATGATGTCGGTAATCGGGAGCTCTTGGCTATGAAGTGGGCATTTGAGGAGTGGCGTCATTGGCTTGAGGGTGCTAGACATCAGGTGGTGGTCTTGACTGATCACAAGAATCTGATTTACCTTGAGTCTGCCAGGCGTCTGAATCCTAGACAGGCGCGCTGGTCGTTGTTTTTCTCCCGGTTTAATTTTGTGGTTTCATACTTGCCGGGTTCAAAAAATGTGAAGGCAGATGCCCTTTCTAGGAGTTTTGAGCCTGACTCCTCTGGTGATTCTGAGCCTAAGGGTATCCTTAAGGATGGGGTGATTTTGTCTGCTGTCTCCCCAGACTTGCGACGTGCTTTGCAGGAGTTTCAGACTGATAGGCCTGATCGTTGTCCGCCTGGGAGACTGTTTGTTCCAGATGAATGGACCAGTAGAGTCATCTCGGAGGTTCATTCTTCTGTGTTGGCAGGTCACCCTGGAATTTTTGGTACCAGAGATTTGGTGGCCAGGTCCTTCTGGTGGCCTTCCCTGTCTCGGGATGTGCGTGCCTTTGTACAGTCTTGTGATGTTTGTGCTCGGGCCAAGCCTTGCTGTTCTCGGGCTAGTGGATTGTTGTTGTCCTTGCCTATTCCGAAGAGGCCGTGGACGCACATCTCTATGGACTTTATCTCGGACCTTCCGGTTTCTCAGAAAATGTCCGTCATTTGGGTGGTATGTGACCGTTTTTCTAAGATGGTTCATTTGGTACCCTTGCTCAAATTGCCTTCTTCATCTGAGTTGGTTCCTTTATTTTTTCAGAATGTGGTTCGTTTACATGGTATCCCGGAAAACATCGTTTCTGACAGGGGGTCTCAATTTGTGTCTAGGTTCTGGCGAGCGTTCTGTGCCAGGATGGGCATTGATTTGTCTTTTTCGTCTGCATTACACCCTCAGACTAATGGCCAGACGGAGCGAACTAATCAGACCTTGGAGACTTATTTGAGGTGTTTTGTGTCTGCTGATCAGGATGATTGGGTCGCCTTTTTGCCGTTGGCAGAGTTTGCCCTCAATAATCGGGCCAGTTCTGCCACTCTGGTTTCTCCTTTCTTTTGCAATTCAGGGTTTCACCCTCGTTTTTCATTTGGCCAGGTGGAATCTTCGGATTGCCCTGGAGTGGACACGGTGGTGGATAGACTGCACCAGATTTGGAGTCATGTGGTGGACAATTTGAAGTTGTCTCAGGAGAAGACTCAGCAGTTTGCTAATCGTCATCGTCGTGTGGGTCATCATCTCCGCGTTGGGGACTTGGTGTGGTTATCTTCTCGTTTTGTCCCTATGAAGGTCTCTTCTCCTAAGTTTAAACCTCGGTTCATAGGTCCTTATAAGATTTTGGAGATTCTTAATCCTGTATCTTTTCGTTTGGACCTACCAGCATCTTTCACCATTCATAATGTCTTCCATCGGTCGTTGTTGCGGAGGTACGAGGTACCGGTTGTTCCTTCTGTTGAGCCTCCTGCTCCTGTGCTGGTGGAGGGTGAATTGGAGTATGTTGTGGAGAAGATTTTGGACTCTCGCGTTTCCAGACGGAGACTTCAATATTTGGTTAAATGGAAAGGATACGGTCAGGAGGATAATTCTTGGGTGACTGCCTCCGATGTTCATGCCTCTGATTTGGTTCGCGCCTTTCATAGGGCGCATCCAGATCGCCCTGGTGGTTCTCATGAGGGTTTGGTGCCCCCTCCTTAAGGGGGGGGTACTTTTGTGAATTCTGTTTTTGGGCTCCCTCTGGTGGTTACTGGTGGTACTGGCTGACTTTTGTCTTGCACCTGTTCCCATCAGGAAACTGGGAGTTTCCTATTTAGTCTGGCTTCTCAGTCATTCTAGTGCCGGCAATCAATGTTACCAGAGCACCTCTGTTGCTTGCTACCTGCTCCAAGTCTGCAATTCAGCTAAGTTGGATCTTTGGCATTTTTTGTGTTTGTTTGTCCAGCATGCATTTATATTTCTCTTGCTGCTGGAAGCTCTAGTGATCTGAAATTACTACTCCGGTGTCATGAGTTGATAACGGAGTTAAAGTAATTTCAGGATGGCTGTTTAGGGTTTTGAGGTGACCGCGAAGTCCTCTTTTGTATTTTCTGCTATCTAGTCAGAGGGCCTCTCTTTGCTGAATCTATATTCATACTGCGTACGTGTTTTCCTCTTACCTAACCGTTATTATATGTGGGGGGCTACTATCACTTTTGGGGTTTCCCTGGAGGCAAGCCAGGTCTGTGTATTCCTCTACTAGGGGGTAACTAGATCTCCGGCTGGTGCGAGGTGTCTAGGGATAATCGTAGGCACACCCCCTGGCTACTATTAGTTGCGTGATAGGTTCAGCGTCGCGGTCATCTGAGATTCCATCATTCCTAGAGCTAGTCCGTTTTTGCCTTAGTCCCTGCCATTGGGAACCATGACACTATAGTATCAGAAATTAAACTGCATTTGGCCTTCAACTTTGGTTACGGCCTACTAACGGTGTCTGCCCCTGCCTGGTGTTTTTCCTCAACTGAATAAAGCTGAGCTCAACCTTCTGGCTCTCATTAAGTGCTGTTATTTTAAAAATTGGTGGTTAGGGCCTACTAACGGTGTCTGCCCCTCCCTGGTGTTTGCCCTCAACTGAATAAAGCTGAGCTTCAACCTTCTGGCTTTGGGCCTATAGTATCAGATATTAAACTGCATTTGGCCTACTAGTGTGGTTGGGCCCTTAAAACAGTGTCTGCTGCTCCTGGGTTTGCTACTCCACTGAACAAAGCAATGCCGCCTGTTTAGTCCTGTCCTGTTACCAATTTTGAACTGCATTTAGCCTACTTTATTCTTTGGCCCTATATCTGTTTCCTCCTCATCCTGCCCATTGCCCAGCCACTGCTAGATGAGTCTGCTGGTACATTGACCTAGACCACTACATTCCCCTTGCACTCTACACAGCCAGAATCTGACCCTGCTGAAAGTAAGGTTCCCCTTCCCGCATGTTATACCACCTTACACAGGGACAAAGAGGAAGGTGCAGATGAAAGTGCAGGTTCCTTCATCAGGTGGGGGGGGCATACTCGTTGGCGACGTCACTGGCACAGGGCCCCTCGGAGTACGCGAAAGTGTCGCTGCTGTTGGGAGGCGCCCCCGCCATGAAAACACACCGCTGTACTTTGAGGGGCCCTGTGCCAGAGCCAATGCGAACAAGTGTGCCCCCCAGCTTGCTCAGGATCACAGCACTTGCAATTTTGAAATACTTACCTCTCCCTGCTCCACCACCGTGACGTAGTCCACGATTCCTGGGCCCACTAAAACCTTGAACCAGCCCTACCCCCCACAAATTTGCCAAATGACCCCCAAGTTTCATTGAACAACTATTATTATAAAGTTAATTAAGATTGACAAGCTTCAGAAACAAGAATGGATGTTTTTGGCATTAAAATGGGCACTGTAGGTGTTTTCCTGGCCTCCACTCACTGCCGACTATGCTTCCCCATTGACTTGCATTGGGTTTCGTGTTTCGGTCGATCCCCGACTTTTAGCGATAATCGGCCGACTGCACTCGACTCGACTCTGGACAAAGTCGGGTTTCACAAAACCCGACTCGATCTTAAAAAAATGAAAGTCGCTCAACCCTACTGACCACAGCTCAAGAACGTTATAAGAGATCGGCTGATAGATTCCATAAACCTGCACCCATGTTCAAGGTAGGAGATTCAGTGTGGTTAGCAACTAAGAATCTGAAGTTAAACGTTCCTTCACAAAAACTTGGACAGAAATTAATTGGCCCTTTCAAGATCAACGGTATTGTGAGCTCTGTGGCCTGCCGGCTGAAGCTGCCCAGGACTATGAAGGTACATCCAGTTTTTCATGTATCTTTACTAAAGCCTGTATCTCCTAATACCTTCCAGGGACGTGTTGTGCCACCTCCGCAGCCTGTGGTGATTGATGGGCAAGAACAATTTGTGGCGGAGGAAATTGTTGATTCCAGGATTCGCAGGAATCGGCTCCAATATCTGATAAGATGGCAGGGATATCCCCCTGAGGAAGACTCTTGGGAACCTGTGGAAAACATCAATGCCCAACAGAAGATTTCTCGTTTTCATCAGAGATTCCCTGAGAAACCAGGTCCAGGATCATCCTGAGGCCACTTCTAAGGTGGGAGTAATTTCAGGACACTGAACATTTTTTTTACCTTTTATGCATTACTGCCCTTTTCAAGATGGTGTCTTTGGTCTCATGTGCACTATGTCTTCCTGCTATAAAACTCCACCCCAGCCTTCAGTCTGTGCCAGAGTATTCTGCCTTGCATCCAGCTCCTGACTCTGATTACTCCCTGGCTGTATACCTGCTCCTGTGAACCTGTGTGGAGATCCTGCTACTCTGCTCTGAGTTCCTGCTGCATTCACCAGTTTGCAGTAATCCTCCTTCATCTGCTGCTCGTGTTTACATCCATCTGCATTTGCTGGACATGTAAGCTGTTGTTGCTCTGCAAAAAATTGAGGCTATTACCCAGGCCTCCCTGGTTGAGCTAAGATATTATTTGAACTGCCTTATAACCATATCTATCTGTGTTTTGGACTAAGCAAGGACTTATTCGTGTCAAGTATCCTCAAGAATAATTGTGCTTCATAGACTTTCTGCGTGATTGCATTTTCCTCTGAAGTTCCCTATAGACTGCTAAGCTGCGTTTAATATTTACACCAAGAGTTGTGGACTTGAGTTTCTCTCTGCACCTGTTTGAATCGCCATGTGATAATATAGACTTTACCACTTATAAAACTGTGTCCTGTAGTTGTCTTGTTCCATGCAAAGAGTCTCCTGAGTTATCTCCTATAATAATTACAGGATACTCTAGCCAGAAAAGAGGAGACTGCTGGAACAATGACTGCAGAAAGCAGATTAGAGCAGGTGTTTTCCATAATTAGATCACTGCAGAAAGATGTGGAAGGTCTGCAAAAGAAGTTTGGAAGTTTGAACACAATCAACAAGTGTTTGGACAGACTTTGCAAGACTTAAGCACCCGCATGGCAGCCAGGAAAACAAACTTGCTGGCATAGAGTCCCAGTATGGACGAGCTTTTCAGGACATAAGCACGCAAAT
The DNA here is from genome assembly GCF_051348905.1 of Ranitomeya variabilis. NCBI lineage: Eukaryota > Metazoa > Chordata > Amphibia > Anura > Dendrobatidae > Ranitomeya > Ranitomeya variabilis. The sequence continues at coordinate 290,457,872 of NC_135232.1, read as the reverse complement.
AGCTGCACAAGCGACTTTACCCTCTGGGCAACCGCCACCAGCTAGCCCACCTAAGTTGCCCCCATTCAGATTTAATGGTGATCGCGACAAATTTCGTGGCTTTGTGAATCAATGTATGCTATATTTTGATGTGCATGCTGACCATTTTCCTAATGATAGATCAAAAGTATTGTGTGTAATAATGCTGCTGACCGCACGAGCGCTCGCCTGGGCGAATCCGATGATTGAGTCTCGTGACCCACGGTTAAATAACTTGGATGATTTCTTGGCCGCTATGGCATTAATGTTTGATGATCCTAATCGCCGTGCAACTGCTGAATCTGCATTATTGTCTTTACGCCAGGCTAAACGTTCTGTTATTGAGTATGCTACTGAATTCAGGAGATTAGCGGTAGATACCAATTGGGACAGTTATGCACAATTGCCTATTTTTAAAAGGAGTCTATCTAGTATTGTAAAAGATGAACTAGCTTGCTCTGAGTCACCACAAGAGCTAGAGACATTTATACAGCATTATGTGTGCATTGACATTCGCCTTACTGAGCGTAGGCAGAAGAAGTTTGCTACATATAACTGTATTTCTAACTTTTCCCTTCCTTCCAAAGAGCCTGCAGGTAAAACATCTCAGGAGGTGGAGGAGGTGCCCATGCAAATTGATTCCGTTCAGAGGCGCGAGATCAATGAGCTCCAGGAGCATCGCCTTCGTGAAAGTCTATGTTTCTACTGCGGCCAGTCTGACCACTTCTTGATCAATTGTCTTAAGTGTCCTAGATGGCCTAACAAGGTGCTAGCAGCAGTAGGGGAGTATGACAACTGTGATGATGAGTCTGACATCTCTGAATGCAGCCTGCCTTTAAATGCTGTATTCCATTCACTTTCTATGACTTTACCCCCCAAGGAGCTTAAGGAAAAACTCTCACTGTTCTCTCCCTATTAAGATCCTGTGTTCAGGACAGTGGATTTCCAGTGCAGCTATGATTGACCCTGGGGCAGGTGGCAATTTCATGGATATTGCATCTGCCAAGGAACATGGTATTGAAATTCAGCAAAGAGCCTCTCCAATTACCATAGAAACAGTGGATGTGTCACCTTTAATCTCTGGGCATGTGGACCAGGAGACTGTACCCCTTGAAATTTTGTTGGATCCTAATCATCAGGAGCAACTTTCTTGCTAATTTCTTCTCCTAATTTTCCTGTGATTTTAGGCATTCCTTGGTTGCGTTCTCAGAACCCAATTATCAACTGGGAGACCAAGGAGATTATCTTTCCAACAAGGAGCAACTCAGCGTTAACAGAAGCTGTCCCTGAGTCCACGGCTATGGAACCACATGTACAGGTATTTTCTTTACCTCCAGCATATAAAGAGTTCTCTGACATCTGTGACAAGAAGAATGAAGATCAGCTTCCTCCACACAGGCAATATGACTGTCCCAATGAGCTGCTTCCTGGGGCAGCTATTCCTTTTGGTAACGTATACCCTTTGGCGGCACCTGAGCTTCAAGCCTTAAAGGAGTATATTGATGAAAATCTGGCCAAAGGCTTCATATATCCTTCTTCCTCATCAGGAGGGGCACCTATATTTTTTGTAAAAAAGAAGGATGGGACCCTGAGACCCTGGGTTGACTATCGGGAACTCAATAAGGCAACCGTACGAAACCGTTACCCTTTGCCTCTGATTCCCAAATTACTGGAAAAAGTCCGCCATGCTAAGGTGTTCTCTAAACTGGATCTTCGTGAGGCTTATCATTTGGTGCGTATTCGTCCAGGGGATGAGTGGAAGACAGCATTCAGATGCCGATATGGACACTTTGAATATCTTGTGATGCCGTTCGGGCTTTGTAACGCTCGTGCAACATTTCAACACCTTGCTAATGTCATTTTCAGAGATTTGTTGGACCAGTTTGTGGTGATCTATTTGGACGATATACTAATCTTTTCTGACTATCTACAGGAACATGAAAAACATGTCAAAACTGTTTTAAGACGTCTGAAAGAGAACCATCTGTATATTAAGCCGGAGAAATGCAAGTTCCATCGTTCTGAAATACAGTTCTTAGGTTATATCATCTCTCCCCAGGGGCTGAACATGGAATCTGGTAAGATTCAGGCTATCCTTGACTGGCCGGTACCCAAGAACGTTAAGGAGGTCCAACTTTTTATTGGTTTTGCAAATTTCTACAGACGCTTCATTCAAAATTTTTCTGATATTGTCCATCCCATTACTTCCTTGACAAAGAAGGAAAAGCCCTTTAAGTGGTCATCACAGGCTCAAGAAGCTTTTGATCGGCTTAAGATCTGTTTCACATCAGCATCGCTGTTGATACACCCAGATCCAAACACTTTCTTTCATTGTGGAGGTGGATGCTTCTGATAATGCTTTGGGGGCTATTCTTTCCCAAAGAACTGGAGAGAAGGGTCTGCTACATCCTTGTGCTTTCTTTTCCCATAGACTAACCTCAGCAGAGAAGAATTACAACGTGGGAGACAAGGAATTGCTGGCTATTATTGCAGCTTTCAAAGAATGGAGGCATCATCTGCAATGAGCTGCACAACAGATCATAGTGCTAACTGACCATCGCAATTTAGAGTTCCTTAGATCCGCTAGATGTCTTTCTCCTCATCAGGCTCGTTGGAACTTATTTTTAAATCAATTTAACTTTGTTATCTCATACTGTCCAGGTTCTCGTAATGGGAAGGCTGATTCTTTATCCCAAATCAATTCTGCGGATTCCGTACCTGGAGCTCCATCCAAGACCATTCTATCTGATGCCAATTTCATTGGAGTTATCCACGATCAGGACTTGTGGAAGGAGTGCAGGGAGGCCTATGACGGTGATGTATTTCTGGCCAACCCACGTGTGGATATTAATCTTGTCTTTAAGCGTGGCATGTGGTTCAGAGATCGACATATCTATGTCCCTGAGGTCGTCCATCTGCAGATCCTCAAGTTGGTACATGACTCCAAGTTGGCTGGTCACAGGGGGGTACAGAAGACACAAGAGTTCCTGAGCCGATTCTTCTGGTGGCCAACTTGCCTGAAGGATACCAAGGACTATGTTCTCTATTGCAAGGTATGTGCTCGTTACAAGACTCCTCATGTGGCACCTACGGGTCTTCTACAACCATTACCTGTTCCGTCCTGCCCTTGGCGGTCTATATCAATTGACTTTATTGTGGAGCTGCCTACATTGAGGGGCATGAATACAATCATGGTGGTAGTTGATTGCCTGACTAAAGATGCTCATTTTGTTCCGTGCACCGGCCTCCCCTCAGCTGAAGATACAGTGAACTTGGTTATACAGAATGTCTTTCGGTTGCATGGGGTTCCGGATGAGATCATCTCTGACCGTGGAGTACAGTTCACTTCAAGATTCTGGAAGGGGTTTTGCTCTGCACTCAATATTAATATCTGTCTCTCTTCCGCTTACCATCCCCAGACAAATGGTCAGACTGAGCATACCAACCAGACGTTGGAACAATATCTAAGATGCTATGTCAGCCATCTCCAGGATGATTGGTTGGAGTTGCTGCCGTTAGCCGAATTTTCATATAATTCTCGGGGTGCCTCCACTAAATTTACACCTTTCTTTGCCAATCTGGGTTATCATCCGTGTATCTTACCTAGGTCTCCAATTAATTCTCCGGTTCCGGCAGTGGAGGAAAGGCTGACTGTGATGAGGCAAAATCTGGAGGTTCTGAAGGAATCCCTGACCACAGCTCAAGAACGTTATAAGAGATCGGCTGATAGATTCCATAAACCTGCACCCATGTTCAAGGTCGGAGATTCAGTGTGGTTAGCAACTAAGAATCTGAAGTTAAACGTTTCTTCACAAAAACTTGGACAGAAATTAATTGGCCCTTTCAAGATCAACGGTATTGTGAGCTCTGTGGCCTGCCGGCTGAAGCTGCCTAGGACTATGAAGGTACATCCAGTTTTTCATGTATCTTTACTAAAGCCTATATCTCCAAATACCTTCCAGGGACGTGTTGTGCCACCTCCGCAGCCTGTGGTGATTGATGGGCAAGAACAATTTGTGGTCGAGGAAATTGTTGATTCCAGGATTCGCAGGAATCGGCTCCAATATCTGATAAGATGGCAGGGATATCCCCCTGAGGAAGACTCTAGGGAACCTGTGGAAAACATCAATGCCCAACAGAAGATTTCTCGTTTTCATCAGAGATTCCCTGAGAAACCAGGTCCAGGATCATCCTGAGGCCGCTTCTAAGAAGGGAGTAATGTCAGGACTCTGAACATTTTTTTACCTTTTATTCATTACTGCCCTTTTCCAAGATGGCGTCTTTGGTCTCATGTGCACTATGTCTTCCTGCTATAAAACTCCACCACAGCCTTCAGTCTGTGCTAGAGTATTCTGCCTTGCATCCAGCTCCTGACTCTGATTACTCCCTAGCTGTATACCTGCTCCTGTGAACCCGTGTGGAGATCCTGCTACTCTGCTCTGAGTTCCTGCTGCATTCACCAGTTTCCAGTAATCCTGCTTCATCTGCTGCTCATGTTTACTTCCATCTGCATTTGCTGGACATGTAAGCTGTTGCTGCTCTGCAAAAACTTGAGAATATTACCCAGGCCTCCCTGGTTGAGCTAAGATATTATTTGAACTGCCTTATAAGCATATCTATCTGTGTTTTGGACTAAGCAAGGACTTATTCGTGTCAAGTATCCTCAAGAATAATTGTGCTTCATAGACTTTCTGCGTGATTGCATTTTCCTCTGAAGTTCCCTATAGACTGCTAAGCTGCATTTAATATTTACTCTAAGTGTTGTGGACTTGAGTTTCTCTCTGCACCTGTTTGAATCACCGTGTGATAATATAGACTTTTCCACTTATAAAACTGTGTCCTGTAGTTGTCTTGTTCCATGCAAAGAGTCTCCTTAGTTATCCCCTATAATTATTACAACCAGAAGGTAAAAGAGATGTTGATGCACATGCTAAAGAGTGAAGTCATCTGAGAGAGCCAAAGCACGTGGGCTGCCCCCATTGTCCTAGTATGAAAGGAGGACAGGACCCTGCATTTCTGTGTAGATTACCGGAAGCTGAATGTCTGCACTGTGCGAGACTCATACCAGCTACCAAGTCCTTTTCTGCTCTGGGGAAAGCGAAGTACTTCTCATTGTTGGATCTGGCCAGTTGATATTGGCAAGTGTCCATGTCTGAACAAGACCGGGCAAAGACAGCGTTCATACTGCCTATGGGATTGTTTGAGTTCAATCAGATGTCTTTCGGCCTTACCAACGCGCCTGGGACAATTGATGGAGAGATGTTTGGGAGACCTGAATTTTGAAGCTACCCTCAACTAGACATCATAATCTATGCCGCCACATTTGAGGAGCACCTGAAATGGCTGGAACAGGTGTTGAGTCGGCTGCAAAAGAATAGCCTGAAAGTGAAACCTCGGAAGTGTCATCTCTTTCACAAGCAGATTGACTACCTGGGTCATGTCGTATCTGCCGAAGGGGTGAAACTGGAATGCGATGATAGCAGCAGTGCAGTACTGGCCTAGTCTGAAGACCGTGGAGGATGTCCAGGCCTTACTGGGACTTACCGGATACTATCGACAGTTCGTGAAAAACTTCACCTAAATTGTTAATCTGCTGCTGGAATTGTTGAAGGGAATACCATTCGGCCCCAAAAACGGATCATCCAGTGGGGAGATAGCCAGGAAGAAGCTTTACAATCCCTGAAAATGGCCCTAACTGAAGCACCCGTACTGGCATATGCAGACTTCTCTCAACCTTTCATCCTCCACTCCGATGGGAGACTACATGGACTAGGGGCTGTATTGTCGCAGATGCAGGATGGGAAATAGCCAGTGATCGCTTATGCAAACTAGTCTCTTCACGAGACTGAATGAAATCCAGATAATTACAGCTCTTTCAAACTGAAACTGCTGGCTTTAGTGTGGGGAATGACCAATGAAATTCGCTGAGTACCTGTCCGAGTCTGAAGTTTTGGTACGCACCAATAACAATCCTCTGGCACACCTGGAAAATGCGAAACTGGGGCTAAGGAGCAGAGATCGGTGGCCCGTTTGGCAAAGTATCGATACAGGATAACATTTCAGAGAGGAGCTGAGAATGCACATTCTGATGCTCTATCCAGAGTGACTCATGAGCGACATGGGCATAATTGGGACAAAGAGCTGGAGGCCAAAGAGTTCCCTGGGTTTTGGAACCTCACTAGGACATTGGCGGCAACACAGGGACAGATCAGAGAAGCATCCAGAGGACACTCCCTGGTACGATCCCATAATGACTTTGTCCTGTTTCAGCAAAGGAATGGGGAGCTCATTCGGTTGAGGCAGTGAGTGGCCTTGAAGCAACTTCCCAGCCGAGATAGAGAGGGAGTCCCTGTCCCTGGGAACACTGCAGATTGTCCAGCAAAGGGACAGGCTCCAGTTGGAATACGGCTTGTTGTACCAGAAACTGCAGATAGCAAGAGAGTTGGGAATTACCTGTCAAGTGGTGCTTCTCAAAAAACTGATCAGTGAGGTGGCACTAAAATTCATGAGAGAGGGGCCCACATTGGCCTGGAAAAGACATTCCAGTGGCTGCAAAAATTGGTCTACCATCCCCGGCTAAAGATGGCATTAGATGAAGGTTGTCACAGGTGCAGGAACTGCGAACTGGCAAAGCCTCCAGAACAAAAGGCCCCTACGTAGACCATTGTGACTTCCGCTCCCCTATAGGTATTGATGATTGATTACTTGACTGTGGGCCCAGCTACCTAGGATGTGAACACTGGCTGGTGATGATCATTTTACTAAATTTGCTGTGGTAACTTCGACCTGGGATCAGACTGCTGAATCGGTGGCACAGGCCATTTGCAGAGACTTCATCCCAGAATATGGTTGTCCAAAGAAAATCCACTCTGACCAAGGTGCTTGTTTCCAAGGAAGAGTAATGGAAGAACTGTATTGCCTGTATCAGATTGAGAAATCCAGAATGATGCCCTATCATTCAAAAGGAAATGTAGCCTGTGAGCATTTCAACCGGACGCTGATTTAGGTGCTGAGGACGCTAGAGGAGAACCGGAAAGTCAGTTGGCCTGAGAATGTAGCCAAATTAGTTTGGGTGTGCAACAACCGGGCGCACGGCATAACTGGATACACACCATACACCCTGCTGTTCGGCCAAAAAGGGCGAGAGATCACCGAGTTGGAGTTGGACCCCAATGAGGACTACCTGTGGACGGGGGTGTACACCTGGGTCCTTGAACATCGACATGGTTTACAGACTCTTCATCGATTGGTCCAGACCAAGCTTTGGAGGCTTGAACATCATGAAACAATGCCTCTGTGAGGGACAGCTCTCAAGGCCAGAGACCGAGTACTGGTTTGAGACAAGCGGCACGGGGCAAGTTGGTGGGAGAAAACCCCATACCAGATGAAACGTCAGATTGGATCTAAAGGTCCTGTCTGTGAGATTCAACTTCAAGGGGAAGAAGACGCCCCCACTCCAGTAGTCCATCAGAAAATGCTACATCCAGATCATTTGTAGAGAACGTGAAACGTTCCTGAAACACTCCCTTCTACAATTGTTGACTGTGAGGAAGAAGAATATTCCAGCCTGTCGCCTATCGGCCCAGGAGAGGCTCAGAATCTCCCGAGGTGGCTGCTCCACTGAATCTGGGCACATCCCTGCCCTCGCCCATCTACCTTACTTCACTACCCAACCTGACTAGGCTACTCATCCAGATTTATGACACACAGAACGAACAAAAGTTGGATATCACCTAGTTGTTACGAACAATACCAGTTTATCTGGCAGTGGATCATTCTAGAAATGGAGGAGTGTCAACCTTTATTGCAGGAACTCTTGCCCGTGGAATGGTGAGCTAAAGGAGAGGGGGAGTGTAAGGAGGAGAACTGTGCCCTAGATACATGTGCTATTCCGGGTTTGGAACTGTCACGGCTGTCTCCTCAGTTGTCTGGGGGAAGGAGTGAGAGACCGGATAGACCTTTGCTCTCAGAAATAGGAGGTGTGGCTAAGTGGCAACAGCCACAGCGCCCAAGGAAGCAGTAAGTCTTGGTGGGAACAGGCAGTGTGCAGCACAGGGAGAGAAGTGCTCCAGCCCTTGAGCACCGGGGCTGTGCCAGCGGGCATCTGTGTACTCCTGCCATAACCAGTAGGGAATGCAGAGAGAGAAGGGGAGTGACCCTGGTAACTGGCAGTGAGCGAGGGGTCATGCGCTTCGTGACCGTGACTACAGTGCACTTGACGACAAAGAGAGAACTGGTTACTGCACAGACATTTGTGGCCCACTTTACCAGCATATAACTTACAGCCCAAGGGGGGCCCTTTTCGTGCTGCAGACTTGTTTGCTCTGGCCGCATATATTCATGGGCTAGTGCATCACAGAACTACTACTACTACAGGTGGCACTATAGAGTTCAAGTCCTCTTTTTCTCTGAAGAGGCAATTTGCATATCACAGAACTACTGTCACTTTGTTTATTTACCCTGCATATTTTCTGCAATTGGACTGCTATTCCCCCTGTTTAACCCTTCATCTCCCTGTGAGGAGTTAACCCCCTTTTAAATTAAAACTGTTAAATTTGTTAACCCTTGCTCTGCCTTCTGTCTGTCCCTGCATCCCGCAACCTGCTTACACAGTATACACATACTATCATACACTATTCTACACTGCTCAAAAAAATAAAGGGAACAGTTAAACAACAGAATATAACTCCAAGTAAATCAAAGTTCTGTGAAATCAAACAGTCCACTTAGGAAGCAACACTATTTAATAATCAATTTCACATGCTGTTGTGCAAATGGAATAGACAACCGATGAAAATTATTGGCAATTATCAAGAGACATTCAATAAAGGAGTGATTCTGCAGGTGAAGACCACAGACCACACCAAGCTCAGGACTAGTGCCGAGGACCTTGTGCTTCTTGTCTGCTGCAGTGAATGTGGCTACATCAAACAGGAGCGATGCAGTCAGCTCATAATGGCACTGGCTGGAAAGTGCCACCTGTGCCACTGAGGCCTGGTGAGAAGAAGGAAATGAGGTGGGGCTCAGAGTGCTGCCAGCATGTCTTAGCCACTCTGAGCCATCCCCCGGTGCTTCTGCTCACTGGGCCCCATACACAAGTAAGGGTAGTAACGCCCTGATGGCGGCGCTGGTTGTGGGCTCATTACCATTTGTCTTCTTTTTCCCTGCTCTATATTACCTCTTCTCTATACTGCCTCTTGTCAAAACTATGCCCCTGTCTATAATGTACTCCCTCTCTATACATCCCCTCTCTTTACTATGCCCTCTGTCTATTCTATGCCCCCTGTCTACATTATGCCCCATCTATCTTAAGCCCCCTGTTTATAATATACCGCCTTCTTTATACCCTCCTTTTGTCTATATTGTGCTCCTTATCTATACTATGTCATCTCTCTATACTATGCCTCCTCTCTGTAATGCCCCCTCTCTGTACCTTGTCTCCTCTCTCTACTGTGCCTTCTCTATACTTCACTAATTCAGTGCTTTCCCCCCATGCTGCCTCTTTATATACATTATATCTATACTGCTCCCTCTCTATACTATGCACACAGACAAATGCAGTGAAAAAAATGCAAGTAACTTAATTTAGCAAATAGGTGCCGAAATACTACAGAATATCTGCAACAACAAAGTCTCACCAAATACTCATCAAGTGAACATAGCCTCAGGGTTACCTTTCTTATTTCTGCATCGTGACATTTTGTGTGTTAGTTTAAGAAAGGCTACATCCGTATTGTATTAAAATCATATTTCAATATCCTGTATGTGGTCTATCATACCTAGTGTGCTCAGGGTTAAACTTGATAACCTACGTGTCATTTTGCTGTATATGTGGGCTAATTTAATGCAGTAGGTGTGGATTTCTTTATTTTGTCAGATGTGTTAAATAGTGAGAGAGCAGCTTTCAAACCACAGACGGCTGGAATTAGATCAGTCAGGTATAGTTTGTATCTTTGCCTTAGGTGTTGCAGAAATTGTCCTGACAATAGAATCCTAAAGAGTTCTACAGGCCATTCTGAGGCATAATCCAGTGATATCAGATCCTGTTGATTTAAATGTTTTAATTTTTATACTTTTGTTTAAAAATAATTTTCAGATTCTCTTTTTGAACTGAGAAAGCATATTGCAGTAATCTAATATAATCAATATATTGGGATTTTTTTTAGATTTCTATTTTGTTCCTTCTTCTCAATTGTTATAGCTTAGCGATGCATTCCGAAATGAAAATAAAACCGTGCGATGAAAGCAAAAAAAAATTACATGAAAAGGTTGCCATCGTGACAGGATCCACATATGGGTATGTCTGTGATCAGATAAAAGTTCTGATATTACTATAAAACAAATTGAAAACAAAAACATTTGTTCCATTTTTTTTTATAACTAGTGATTGTTTGTTTTAGAATTGGCTTTGCGATAGCCCGACGCCTAGCTCAGGATGGTGCTCATGTCTTAATAAGCAGTCGTAAGAAAGAAAATGTTGAAAAAGCTGCTGAACAACTAAAGGATGAGGGACTAAGCGTCTATGCTATACAGTGTCATGTTGGCTATAAAGAAGACAGAGAAAGATTAGTGGCAAAAGTAAGAGAACTGGGATGTGGAATATATTGACAATATTATGCGTCTGATGGGTCTTTATTAAGTTTAGTCAAGAATTTTATTTTTTTTTCTGTAAAATATGGGTTTTACTGTGCATCTATATATCCTTATAGTTTTATTACTCTTTTATTATCTTCTATTGTGAAACGAAATAAAGCACATATACAGGACAGCAAACTTTTCTATCTTTGCATACATATACAGCTCTGGCAAAAATTAAGAGACCACTGGAAAATGTTTAGTTTGCCTGATTTTTCTCTTTATAGGTATATTTTTGAGTAAAATGTAAATTGTTCTTTTAGTCTATAAACTTCTGACAACATGTCTCCGAAGCTCCAAGCAATACATTTTGTATTTTTTTTCTGACAAAGAAAAATAGTCAAAATTAAAAAAAATAAAAAAAAATAACAGTGCTTTCAGACCTCAACTAAAACAAGTTCATAATTATTTAGTAACAACAATGCAAATGTTTTAACTCAGGAAGAGTTCAGAAATCAATATTTTGTGGAATAACCATGATTTTTAATCACAGCTTTCATGACACTTGGCATGCTTTCCACCAGTATTTCACACTGCTTCTGGGGCAAAAATGTAAGCAGTTCTTCTTTGTTTGATGGCTTGTGACTATCCATCATCCTCTTGATTACATTCCAGAGGTTTTCAATGGGGTTCAGGTCTGGAGATTGGGCTGGCCATGACAGGGTTTTGATGTGATGGTCTTTAATTTTTTGCAGAGCTGTATATGTATATATATATTGAAAAGCATGGCTTACTGTACTTTTCAATATAGTTAAGTGTTATTCTCATCTATAAAATTCATGACATATCCACCGCACTCTGGGAAATCTTCTCTGGGACATATTTCTTGAAAATAGAATCCCTGATCCCAATCTCACCCCATCTGGAGAAGCAACCTAGATTGCAATGCATGTGACCTGTATTTGTAAGATGAATATGAGATATCCTATAAACACACAGTGGGGAAAAAAGTATTTAGTCAGCCACCAATTGTGCAAGTTCTCCCACTTAAAAAGATGAGAGGCCTGTAATTGACATCATAGGTAGACCACAACTATGAGAAGTCAAAATATTAAAACACATCCAGAAAATCACCTTGTCTGATTTCGCAATATATATTTTGCAAATTATGGTGGAAAATAAGTATTTGGTCACCTAAAAACATGCAAGATTTCTGGCTCTCACATTCATTTATAAATGAATTGATAAATAAGCATTGTTATCAAATTCTGGCAATCACTCACAATGCATTAGCATATAAAATAACTAGATTCTGTTTTTTTAAATGGTTATGGTTATTTCATTTATTACTTTATTACTATTATTTGTTTGGTAATTAAGTTATGCAACAAGATGTTTAAGCGCCAAAATGTTTCAATTTGTTGTTACCTTTGTTAGGCTCTTGAAGTATATGGTAAAATTGACATTCTTGTCTGTAACGCTGCTGTAAATCCATTTGTTGGACCAATATTTGACACCACGGAGGACATGTGGACAAAGGTAAATATAAAAATATAGTAGAATATATCATATTTTGTACAGAAGAGAAAAAAAAATGTTGCTTAATACAGTGGGGAAAATAAGTATTTTATACACTGTGAGAGACAGAATTTAAGAAAAAAATCCAGAAAATCAGATTGAATGATTTTTACATATTTAAATTTGATTTTATTGCATGAAATAAGTATTTGATACCATAGAAAAACAGAATTTAATATTTGGTACAGAAAATTTTGTTTACAATTACAGAGGTCAAATGTTTCCTGTAGTTCTTGACAAATTTTCACACACTGAAGCAGGGATTTTGGCTTACTCCTTGTCACGGGGAGACTAGGTGAGCGAGAGCTAAAAACCCGGGCCCCTGCAGTTTCCCTCAGACTAGGGAAATCCTGACTGACCCTCTACCTGGAGTTTACACTGATGGTGTGCATGTCCAGGCCTCGAACCTCACCCTCACTCCTGTTTTAACCCTAGGCTGATACCTCCGCCTTCCACCCAGTGAAGAGGTAATATTCCAATACCCACAGTTAGCACAGACAAGGATAAAGGAAAATATACACCACGCCGCAGTCACTCAGGAACACACTATAAATGTGCAGTGCAAAATAAATACAAATATAGGAAGGAGTAAATAAGACAGAGGAAAATACACCACCAGCAACGAATCTCCAACAACCAGCTCTCCTCTCCAGACCGAGATAACAAATGTAGGGATTCACTCGCTCAGATGCGTAGGATGAAACAGGAGGCACATTCTCTTCAGTGTTCATGTAGGTTTATTCGCTCCATAAACCATTTAAGTCAGCAAAATAAAGGTAAACAGTCTTACAAATAGCCTTTGGCTCAGGCATAGGGAAACAAATGTCCGTTCCTTCAGGCTCAGTCCTGAAGCCTTAACACACTGTGGAGGCTTGCCCCTCCTCACACACAGACTCCTGTCTGTAGTGTCCGCCCTGGACACATGGAAATCTGTCCACCATGACAGACTCCCACACTCACTCCCATGTGCCAAACACACCTCCATTAAGTAGCCTGAAACCACACCCAGAACCCATCACATGATTAGACATGTGGTTGTGACATCACCACAGGTCCTGACTAGTGTTGAGCGATACTTTCCGATATCGGAAAGTATCGGTATCGGAAAGTATCGGCCGATACCGTCAAAATATCGGATCCAATCCGATACCGATACCCGATCCCAATGCAAGTCAATGGGACGAAAATATCGGAATTAAAATAAACCCTTTATAAACTTGTAGGTTCATTCTACATGAAGGAAAACAACTAAGAATAATGTAGGATGTATTGGGGGACGTGGCGGAGATATTAAAGGGACAGAGGTTTAGCCCAATGTAATAGAATAGCAGGATTTTTAATTTTTTTTTATGAAGTTCGGCGTTAGAAAGAATTTGACTATGTTATTTTTTTTTTTTTTTATGTCAGATATTGATGTTTCACTACTTCCACGCCCTTCACCTTCTTTTTTACTTCTCCCACGCTTTCTTCTTAATTATCCTCATCATCAGCTTCTTTGACATCAACTTCTTCACCTTATTCATCTTCTTCTTCATCTTCTACCTATTATTTTTTGGGTTACATTGTTCATATTCTTTTTATTTTACTATTATCTTCATCATATTCAACTTCTTCATCATATTCTTATTTGTGACAGGCATTCCCGTAGTTGTTATCTATAAAAGTTTGAAGATTACACCTTCCGTTCTGCCTGTCACAAACCAGTTACATTTGTCCGCGTTCAGTTTGGCCTGCAGCATCAGGCTTTATCCAGGGGCACCACGAGGAGGAACGGACTCACCCCCATACACTGCTTAGTCTTCTTCTGCTTATAATTTACATAATATTTTTTTGCTCTGATATTTTGTGTTATGCTTAATGTCCTTCTGCTCTTTGTTCTGCAGCCTCTTGTTCTTCTGCTTCTCGGTCTTCCAGGTCGTCGTCGTCTCCAGGGTCGTCGTCTCCGGGGTCGTCGTCATCGGGGTGGTCTCCGGGGTCGTCGTCATCGGGGTGGTCTTCAGGGTCATCGTCTCCAGGGTCGTCGTCATCACGGTGGTTGTCGTCTCTGGTGTCGTCGTCATCTTAGGGGTGTTCTTCCGGGTCATCGTGTTTAGTCTCTTGAACTTGGAAATGTAGCAGAAGGTACAAGAAGGCTGAGAAAATGCCGAGAACCAGCTGATGGAACTGGAACTCGGATGGCTACCCGAAGGTCCAAGAGCCAATGGAACTACCGAGGACCAGCTGACGTTACTGGAACCCGGTTACTAAGCAGGAGGTACCCGTGCCTGAAAGCACTACCAAGGACCACCTGACGTTGGTGGAACTCGGATACCCAGAGGGAGGCACCTAAGCCAAAGGCTCTGCCCGGAACCAGCTGACGGTACTGGAACCAGGATGGGGAGCAGAAGGTACAAGAGCAAAAGACACTGCCGAGAACCAGCTGACGGTGCTGGAACCCGGATGGGTAGCCGAAGGTCCAAGAGCCAATGGAACTACCGAGGACCAGCTGACGTTACTGGAACCCGGTTACTAAGCAGGAGGTACCCGTGCCTGAAAGCACTACCAAGGACCACCTGACGTTGGTGGAACTCGGATACCCAGAGGGAGGCACCTAAGCCAAAGGCTCTGCCCGGAACCAGCTGACGGTACTGGAACCAGGATGTGGAGCAGAAGGTACAAGAGCAAGTGTCTGCGTGGCTTTTGCAGGACACGTTGCCGGCTGCACAGCAGGGGAACAGCTGGCGGTGCTGGACCCCACTGACACATTGGCGAGGTGTTTGGCTCTGTGCAGCCAGCACTTCCGGACAGCAACGAGCGGTGTTGTAGCCCGGGCTCTGCAGGGGGAGCAGAGTGTAGGCCGAAGCCTACTTGAACCAATTTCAAAGGTAACCTTTAACCCCCCCTCAGGGGTTAGAAAGTAGAAGAGCCACAGCTTATGCAGCAGTAGTGCTGCACAAGTCAAAGGTTGCTCTTTTAATTTCGCTCCTTGCACACGCTGAATGAAACACGTATAACATTTAGCCCTTTATACAGTCAAACTGTGTTGGAGGCGCGAGTTCCCTTTGTAATGAGACGCAGCACAGATGTCAAGAATCCCACCTTGGTGCTGGGTGCAGCCTCCTGAGCGTTGTTATTTGCTGTACAGGAGTCTGCGCTGTCGTGTTATCCCCTGGCCTAGCGCTGTTAGCGCTGCCCATCTTCTGACCTCATTTAATGTTGGCCGGTGCGGTTCGCGATGCCCATGAATCACAGCCCCGCAGTGTATTGACATAGTTTAAACACTGCGGGGCTGGGATTCATGGCCTGGCGCAGTACATATGTTCGCCTCTCGCTTGGGTTCTTACACCTGCTTCAGACTATGCGGCGTCATCTGATCCCTTATCGCATGCCACGGCCATGAAGCCGCACAGTCCGAAGAAGGCGGAAGGAGAGGAGGGACAGGCGAACTGATGCACTGATCCTGCCCATCAATCACACCCTCGCAGTCCCAATAAATAAGACACCGAGGGGCGTTGTGTGGGTCAGGGCGGCCGCAGAGGCGCAGGCAGCCAAACAATGATGCCAGAAGACGGGCAGCGCTACCAAGGGGGTTGCAGCGTGTCATTACAAAGGAAAGTCACACCACCGGGACGGTTAAATGGTCACACAGAGGACACATTGCAGACGTGTTTTCAGTTCCACATGTGCGAGGAGAATACGTTTCTGAGCCACCTTGCACACATGCAGCATTACCGCTGTACAAGGTGGCTGGATAACGTAAAAACGCCTGGGGGAGGGGGGACAGGTTCCCTTCAATTTCAGTTCTTGTGTCTGCGTGGCTTTTGCAGGACACGTTGCCGGCTGCACAGCAGGGGAACAGCTGGCGGTGCTGGACCCCACTGACACATTGGCTGGTGTTTTTCTCTGTGCAGCTAGCACATCTGGGCAAAAACTGGCGGTGTGTTAGAGCCCAGGGACAGCAGGAGGAGGAGCAGGAGGAGGAGGAGCAGGGGGAGGGGAGTGTAGGCCGAAGCCTGCACAGGCGGCAGCTTTGGGTGTGTTGTGTCTGCGTGGCTTTTGCAGGACACGTTGCCGGCTACACAGCAGGGGAACAGCTGGCGGTGCTGGACCCCACTGACACATTGGCGAGGTGTTTGGCTCTGTGCAGCCAGCACTTCCGGACAGCAACTAGCGTTGTTGGAGCCCGGGCTCTGCAGGTGGAGCAGAGTGTAGGCCGAAGCCTAATTGAACCGATTTCAAAAGTCACCTTTAACCCCCCCTCAGGGGTTACAAAGTAGAAGAGCCACAGCTTATGCAGCAGCAGTGCTGCGCAAGTCAAAGGTTGCTCTTGTAATTTTTCTCCTTGCACACGCTGAATGGAACACGTATAACATTTAGCCCTTTATACAGTCAAACTGTGTAATGGAGGCGAGAGTTCCCTTTGTAATGAGACGCAGCACAGGTGTCAAGAATCCCACCTTGGTGCTGGGTGCAGCCTCCCGAGCGTTGTTATTTGCTGTACAGGAGTCTGCGCTGTCGTGTTATCCCCTGGCCTAGCGCCGTTAGCGCTGCCCATCTTCTGGCATCATGTAATGTCGGCCGGTGCGGTTCGCGATGACCATGAATCCCAGCCCCGCAGTGTCTTAACATTGTTAAAACACTGCGGGGCTGGGATTCAGGGCCTGGCGCAGCACATATGTTGGCCTCTCACACTCGGGTCCTTACACCCGCTTCAGACTGTGCGGCGTCATCTGATCCCTTATCGCATGCCACGGCCATGAAGCCGCACAGTCCGAAGAAGGCGGAAGGAGAGGAGGGACAGGCGAACTGATGCACTGATCCTGCCCATCAATCACACCCTCGCAGTCCCAATAAATAAGACACCGAGGGGCGTTGTGTGGGTCAGGGCGGCCGCAGAGGCGCAGCCAGCCAAACAATGATGCCAGAAGACGGGCAGCGCTACCAAGGGGGTTGCAGCGTGTCATTACAAAGGAAAGTCACACCACCGGGACGGTTAAATGGTCACACAGAGGACACATTGCAGACGTGTTTTCAGTTCCACATGTGCGAGGAGAATACGTTTCTGAGCCACCTTGCACACATGCAGCATTACCGCTGTACAAGGTGGCTGGATAACGTAAAAACGCCTGGGGGAGGGGGGACAGGTTCCCTTCAATTTCAGTTCTTGTGTCTGCGTGGCTTTTGCAGGACACGTTGCCGGCTGCACAGCAGGGGAACAGCTGGCGGTGCTGGACCCCACTGACACATTGGCTGGTGTTTTTCTCTGTGCAGCTAGCACATCTGGGCAAAAACTGGCGGTGTGTTAGAGCCCAGGGACAGCAGGAGGAGGAGCAG
The DNA here is from genome assembly GCF_051348905.1 of Ranitomeya variabilis. NCBI lineage: Eukaryota > Metazoa > Chordata > Amphibia > Anura > Dendrobatidae > Ranitomeya > Ranitomeya variabilis. The sequence continues at coordinate 290,440,388 of NC_135232.1, read as the reverse complement.
GAGGAGGAGGAGCAGGGGGAGGGGAGTGTAGGCCGAAGCCTGCACAGGCGGCAGCTTTGGGTGTGTTGTGTCTGCGTGGCTTTTGCAGGACACGTTGCCGGCTACACAGCAGGGGAACAGCTGGCGGTGCTGGACCCCACTGACACATTGGCGAGGTGTTTGGCTCTGTGCAGCCAGCACTTCCGGACAGCAACTAGCGTTGTTGGAGCCCGGGCTCTGCAGGTGGAGCAGAGTGTAGGCCGAAGCCTAATTGAACCGATTTCAAAAGTCACCTTTAACCCCCCCTCAGGGGTTACAAAGTAGAAGAGCCACAGCTTATGCAGCAGCAGTGCTGCGCAAGTCAAAGGTTGCTCTTGTAATTTTTCTCCTTGCACACGCTGAATGGAACACGTATAACATTTAGCCCTTTATACAGTCAAACTGTGTAATGGAGGCGAGAGTTCCCTTTGTAATGAGACGCAGCACAGGTGTCAAGAATCCCACCTTGGTGCTGGGTGCAGCCTCCCGAGCGTTGTTATTTGCTGTACAGGAGTCTGCGCTGTCGTGTTATCCCCTGGCCTAGCGCCGTTAGCGCTGCCCATCTTCTGGCATCATGTAATGTCGGCCGGTGCGGTTCGCGATGACCATGAATCCCAGCCCCGCAGTGTCTTAACATTGTTAAAACACTGCGGGGCTGGGATTCAGGGCCTGGCGCAGCACATATGTTGGCCTCTCACACTCGGGTCCTTACACCCGCTTCAGACTGTGCGGCGTCATCTGATCCCTTATCGCATGCCACGGCCATGAAGCCGCACAGTCCGAAGAAGGCGGAAGGAGAGGAGGGACAGGCGAACTGATGCACTGATCCTGCCCATCAATCACACCCTCGCAGTCCCAATAAATAAGACACCGAGGGGCGTTGTGTGGGTCAGGGCGGCCGCAGAGGCGCAGGCAGCCAAACAATGATGCCAGAAGACGGGCAGCGCTACCAAGGGGGTTGCAGCGTGTCATTACAAAGGAAAGTCACACCACCGGGACGGTTAAATGGTCACACAGAGGACACATTGCAGACGTGTTTTCAGTTCCACATGTGCGAGGAGAATACGTTTCTGAGCCACCTTGCACACATGCAGCATTACCGCTGTACAAGGTGGCTGGATAACGTAAAAACGCCTGGGGGAGGGGGGACAGGTTCCCTTCAATTTCAGTTCTTGTGTCTGCGTGGCTTTTGCAGGACACGTTGCCGGCTGCACAGCAGGGGAACAGCTGGCGGTGCTGGACCCCACTGACACATTGGCTGGTGTTTTTCTCTGTGCAGCTAGCACATCTGGGCAAAAACTGGCGGTGTGTTAGAGCCCAGGGACAGCAGGAGGAGGAGCAGGAGGAGGAGGAGCAGGGGGAGGGGAGTGTAGGCCGAAGCCTGCACAGGCGGCAGCTTTGGGTGTGTTGTGTCTGCGTGGCTTTTGCAGGACACGTTGCCGGCTACACAGCAGGGGAACAGCTGGCGGTGCTGGACCCCACTGACACATTGGCGAGGTGTTTGGCTCTGTGCAGCCAGCACTTCCGGACAGCAACTAGCGTTGTTGGAGCCCGGGCTCTGCAGGTGGAGCAGAGTGTAGGCCGAAGCCTAATTGAACCGATTTCAAAAGTCACCTTTAACCCCCCCTCAGGGGTTACAAAGTAGAAGAGCCACAGCTTATGCAGCAGCAGTGCTGCGCAAGTCAAAGGTTGCTCTTGTAATTTTTCTCCTTGCACACGCTGAATGGAACACGTATAACATTTAGCCCTTTATACAGTCAAACTGTGTAATGGAGGCGAGAGTTCCCTTTGTAATGAGACGCAGCACAGGTGTCAAGAATCCCACCTTGGTGCTGGGTGCAGCCTCCCGAGCGTTGTTATTTGCTGTACAGGAGTCTGCGCTGTCGTGTTATCCCCTGGCCTAGCGCCGTTAGCGCTGCCCATCTTCTGGCATCATGTAATGTCGGCCGGTGCGGTTCGCGATGACCATGAATCCCAGCCCCGCAGTGTCTTAACATTGTTAAAACACTGCGGGGCTGGGATTCAGGGCCTGGCGCAGCACATATGTTGGCCTCTCACACTCGGGTCCTTACACCCGCTTCAGACTGTGCGGCGTCATCTGATCCCTTATCGCATGCCACGGCCATGAAGCCGCACAGTCCGAAGAAGGCGGAAGGAGAGGAGGGACAGGCGAACTGATGCACTGATCCTGCCCATCAATCACACCCTCGCAGTCCCAATAAATAAGACACCGAGGGGCGTTGTGTGGGTCAGGGCGGCCGCAGAGGCGCAGGCAGCCAAACAATGATGCCAGAAGACGGGCAGCGCTACCAAGGGGGTTGCAGCGTGTCATTACAAAGGAAAGTCACACCACCGGGACGGTTAAATGGTCACACAGAGGACACATTGCAGACGTGTTTTCAGTTCCACATGTGCGAGGAGAATACGTTTCTGAGCCACCTTGCACACATGCAGCATTACCGCTGTACAAGGTGGCTGGATAACGTAAAAACGCCTGGGGGAGGGGGGACAGGTTCCCTTCAATTTCAGTTCTTGTGTCTGCGTGGCTTTTGCAGGACACGTTGCCGGCTGCACAGCAGGGGAACAGCTGGCGGTGCTGGACCCCACTGACACATTGGCTGGTGTTTTTCTCTGTGCAGCTAGCACATCTGGGCAAAAACTGGCGGTGTGTTAGAGCCCAGGGACAGCAGGAGGAGGAGCAGGAGGAGGAGGAGCAGGGGGAGGGGAGTGTAGGCCGAAGCCTGCACAGGCGGCAGCTTTGGGTGTGTTGTGTCTGCGTGGCTTTTGCAGGACACGTTGCCGGCTACACAGCAGGGGAACAGCTGGCGGTGCTGGACCCCACTGACACATTGGCGAGGTGTTTGGCTCTGTGCAGCCAGCACTTCCGGACAGCAACTAGCGTTGTTGGAGCCCGGGCTCTGCAGGTGGAGCAGAGTGTAGGCCGAAGCCTAATTGAACCGATTTCAAAAGTCACCTTTAACCCCCCCTCAGGGGTTACAAAGTAGAAGAGCCACAGCTTATGCAGCAGCAGTGCTGCGCAAGTCAAAGGTTGCTCTTGTAATTTTTCTCCTTGCACACGCTGAATGGAACACGTATAACATTTAGCCCTTTATACAGTCAAACTGTGTAATGGAGGCGAGAGTTCCCTTTGTAATGAGACGCAGCACAGGTGTCAAGAATCCCACCTTGGTGCTGGGTGCAGCCTCCCGAGCGTTGTTATTTGCTGTACAGGAGTCTGCGCTGTCGTGTTATCCCCTGGCCTAGCGCCGTTAGCGCTGCCCATCTTCTGGCATCATGTAATGTCGGCCGGTGCGGTTCGCGATGACCATGAATCCCAGCCCCGCAGTGTCTTAACATTGTTAAAACACTGCGGGGCTGGGATTCAGGGCCTGGCGCAGCACATATGTTGGCCTCTCACACTCGGGTCCTTACACCCGCTTCAGACTGTGCGGCGTCATCTGATCCCTTATCGCATGCCACGGCCATGAAGCCGCACAGTCCGAAGAAGGCGGAAGGAGAGGAGGGACAGGCGAACTGATGCACTGATCCTGCCCATCAATCACACCCTCGCAGTCCCAATAAATAAGACACCGAGGGGCGTTGTGTGGGTCAGGGCGGCCGCAGAGGCGCAGGCAGCCAAACAATGATGCCAGAAGACGGGCAGCGCTACCAAGGGGGTTGCAGCGTGTCATTACAAAGGAAAGTCACACCACCGGGACGGTTAAATGGTCACACAGAGGACACATTGCAGACGTGTTTTCAGTTCCACATGTGCGAGGAGAATACGTTTCTGAGCCACCTTGCACACATGCAGCATTACCGCTGTACAAGGTGGCTGGATAACGTAAAAACGCCTGGGGGAGGGGGGACAGGTTCCCTTCAATTTCAGTTCTTGTGTCTGCGTGGCTTTTGCAGGACACGTTGCCGGCTGCACAGCAGGGGAACAGCTGGCGGTGCTGGACCCCACTGACACATTGGCTGGTGTTTTTCTCTGTGCAGCTAGCACATCTGGGCAAAAACTGGCGGTGTGTTAGAGCCCAGGGACAGCAGGAGGAGGAGCAGGAGGAGGAGGAGCAGGGGGAGGGGAGTGTAGGCCGAAGCCTGCACAGGCGGCAGCTTTGGGTGTGTTGTGTCTGCGTGGCTTTTGCAGGACACGTTGCCGGCTACACAGCAGGGGAACAGCTGGCGGTGCTGGACCCCACTGACACATTGGCGAGGTGTTTGGCTCTGTGCAGCCAGCACTTCCGGACAGCAACTAGCGTTGTTGGAGCCCGGGCTCTGCAGGTGGAGCAGAGTGTAGGCCGAAGCCTAATTGAACCGATTTCAAAAGTCACCTTTAACCCCCCCTCAGGGGTTACAAAGTAGAAGAGCCACAGCTTATGCAGCAGCAGTGCTGCGCAAGTCAAAGGTTGCTCTTGTAATTTTTCTCCTTGCACACGCTGAATGGAACACGTATAACATTTAGCCCTTTATACAGTCAAACTGTGTAATGGAGGCGAGAGTTCCCTTTGTAATGAGACGCAGCACAGGTGTCAAGAATCCCACCTTGGTGCTGGGTGCAGCCTCCCGAGCGTTGTTATTTGCTGTACAGGAGTCTGCGCTGTCGTGTTATCCCCTGGCCTAGCGCCGTTAGCGCTGCCCATCTTCTGGCATCATGTAATGTCGGCCGGTGCGGTTCGCGATGACCATGAATCCCAGCCCCGCAGTGTCTTAACATTGTTAAAACACTGCGGGGCTGGGATTCAGGGCCTGGCGCAGCACATATGTTGGCCTCTCACACTCGGGTCCTTACACCCGCTTCAGACTGTGCGGCGTCATCTGATCCCTTATCGCATGCCACGGCCATGAAGCCGCACAGTCCGAAGAAGGCGGAAGGAGAGGAGGGACAGGCGAACTGATGCACTGATCCTGCCCATCAATCACACCCTCGCAGTCCCATTAAATAAGACAACGAGGGCTGTTGTGTGGGTCAGGGCGGCCGCAGAAGCGCAGCCAGCCAAACAATGATGCCAGAAGACGGGCAGCGTTACCAAGGAGCTTGTTGCGTGTGTCAATACAAAGTCAAATCACACCTGAGGGACGTTTTAATGGTCACAGAGGACACATTTTAGACGTGTTCACTTCAACATGGGCAAGGAGAATAAGTTTCTGAGCCACCTTGAACACATGCAGCATTACTGCTGTTCAAGGTAGCTGTAAAACATAGAAACACCTGGGGGAGGGGGGACAGGTTCCCTTCAATTTCAGTTCTTGTGTCTGCGTGGCGGTCGCAGGACACGTTGCCGGCTACACAGCAGGGGAACAGCTGGCGGTGCTGGACCCCACTGACACATTGGCTGGTGTTTTTCTCTGTGCAGCTAGCACATCTGGGCAAAAACTGGCGGTGTTAGAGCCCAGGGTCAGCAGGAGGAGCAGGGGGAGCGGAGTGTAGGCCGAAGCCTGCACTCGAGCAAGTTGAAAGGAAACCTTTAACCCCCCCCCCCCAGGCGTTTGTAGCTGAAAGAGCCATTGTGTACAGCACTAATGCTGGAAAAGGTAAACTTAGCTCTTTTAATTATGGTCCTTGTACATGCGGAACCTAACATTTATGAAATGTGTCCCCACACAGCGTTAAACCGTCCGGTAGGTGGAACTTTCCTTTGTCGTGTGACGCAGCACAGCCATCATTTTTACCCCCTTGTCGCCGTTCGCCCCCTCCTCAGCGTTGTTTGAATCTGTCCCGGAGCCTGCGCTGTTAGGTTAGCCCATGGCTATGCACACATGTTGCGCTGCCCGTCTTCTGACCTCATTTGGTGTCAGGCTGGCTGCGCCTGTGCGGGTGCGCTGGCCGAGATCCCGCCTCGCAGTGTCGTCTCATGTAATCCCACCGCGGGCCTGTGATCCGTGCCCGTGCGCAGTGCATATCCTCTCCTCTCACTCCCCTCCCTACGGCTTTTTCAGACTGTGCGGTGTCACGGCCGTGGCATGCTATTAGGGACCAGCTGACATCGCACAGTCTGAAGAAGCCGTAGGGAGGGGAGTGAGAGGAGAGGATATGCACTGCGCACGGGCACGGATCACAGGCCCGCGGTGGGATTACATTAGACGACACTGCGAGGCGGGATCTCGGCCAGCGCACCCGCACAGGCGCAGCCAGCCTGACACCAAATGAGGTCAGAAGACGGGCAGCGCAACATGTGTGCATGGCCAAGGGCTAACCTAACAGCGCAGGCTCCGGGACAGATTCAAACAACGCTGAGGAGGGGGCGCACGGCGCCAAGGGGGTAAAAATGATGGCTGTGCTGCGTCACACGACAAAGGAAAGTTCCACCTACCGGACGGTGTAACGCTGTGTGGGGACACATTTCATAAGTGTTTGGTTCAGCATGTGCAAGGAGCATCACGAAAAGAGGCACTTTTTCCCTTTGCATCATCATTACTGCTGCACAAGGTGGCTCCTTCAGTAACAAACGCCTGGGGGGGGGGGGGTCAGGTTCCCTTACATTTAACTTGTTGTGTCTGCGTGGCGGTCGCAGTACACGTTGCCGTATACACAGCAGGGGAACAGCTGGCGGTGCTGAACCCCACTAACACATTGGCGAGGTGTTTGGCTCTGTGCGTACAGCACTTCTGGACGGCAACTAGCGGTGTTGGAGCCCAGGGACACGTGGAGGAGGAGGAGGTTGGAGGAGGTAGGAGGAGGTAGGAGGGATTGCCACACACACAGCAGGGGAACAGCTGACGTTACTGAACCCCAATAACAGAGGAGGGACTGTTGACTGTGCGTACAGCACTTCTGGACGGCAACTGGCGGTGTTGGAGCCCAGGGACAGGTGGAGGAGGAGGAGGTTGGAGGAGGTAGGAGGGATTGCCACACACACAGCAGGGGAACAGCTGACGTTACTGAACCCCAATAACAGAGGAGGGACTGTTGACTGTGCGTACAGCACTTCTGGACGGCAACTGGCGGTGTTGGAGCCCAGGGACAGGTGGAGGAGGAGGAGGTAGGAGGAGGTAGGAGGGATTGCCACACACACAGCAGGGGAACAGCTGAGGTTACTGAACCCCAATAACAGAGGAGGGACTGTTGACTGTGCGTACAGCACTTCTGGACGGCAACTGGCGGTGTTGGAGCCCAGGGACAGGTGGAGGAGGAGGAGGTTGGAGGAGGTAGGAGGAGGTAGGAGGGATTGCCACACACACAGCAGGGGAACAGCTGACGTTACTGAACCCCAATAACAGAGGAGGGACTGTTGACTGTGCGTACAGCACTTCTGGACGGCAACTGGCGGTGTTGGAGCCCAGGGACAGGTGGAGGAGGAGGAGGTAGGAGGAGGTAGGAGGGATTGCCACACACACAGCAGGGGAACAGCTGACGTTACTGAACCCCAATAACAGAGGAGGGACTGTTGACTGTGCGTACAGCACTTCTGGACGGCAACTGGCGGTGTTGGAGCCCAGGGACAGGTGGAGGAGGAGGAGGTTGGAGGAGGTAGGAGGGATTGCCACACACACAGCAGGGGAACAGCTGACGTTACTGAACCCCAATAACAGAGGAGGGACTGTTGACTGTGCGTACAGCACTTCTGGACGGCAACTGGCGGTGTTGGAGCCCAGGGACAGGTGGAGGAGGAGGAGGTTGGAGGAGGTAGGAGGGATTGCCACACACACAGCAGGGGAACAGCTGACGTTACTGAACCCCAATAACAGAGGAGGGACTGTTGACTGTGCGTACAGCACTTCTGGACGGCAACTGGCGGTGTTGGAGCCCAGGGACAGGTGGAGGAGGAGGAGGTAGGAGGAGGTAGGAGGGATTGCCACACACACAGCAGGGGAAGAGCTGACGTTACTGAACCCCAATAACAGAGGAGGGACTGTTGACTGTGCGTACAGCACTTCTGGACGGCAACTGGCGGTGTTGGAGCCCAGGGACAGGTGGAGGAGGAGGAGGTTGGAGGAGGTAGGAGGGATTGCCACACACACAGCAGGGGAACAGCTGACGTTACTGAACCCCAATAACAGAGGAGGGACTGTTGACTGTGCGTACAGCACTTCTGGACGGCAACTGGCGGTGTTGGAGCCCAGGGACAGGTGGAGGAGGAGGAGGTTGGAGGAGGTAGGAGGGATTGCCACACACACAGCAGGGGAACAGCTGACGTTACTGAACCCCAATAACAGAGGAGGGACTGTTGACTGTGCGTACAGCACTTCTGGACGGCAACTGGCGGTGTTGGAGCCCAGGGACAGGTGGAGGAGGAGGAGGTTGGAGGAGGTAGGAGGGATTGCCACACACACAGCAGGGGAACAGCTGACGTTACTGAACCCCAATAACAGAGGAGGGACTGTTGACTGTGCGTACAGCACTTCTGGACGGCAACTGGCGGTGTTGGAGCCCAGGGACAGGTGGAGGAGGAGGAGGTTGGAGGAGGTAGGAGGGATTGCCACACACACAGCAGGGGAACAGCTGACGTTACTGAACCCCAATAACAGAGGAGCGACTGTTGGGACTGTGCGTACAGCACTACCAGGCAACAACTAGCGGTGTTGGAGCCCAGGGACAGGTGGAAAAGCAGAGGAACACAATGTAGGCCGAAGCCTGAGAAAGTCGAAAGGGAACCTTTAACCCCCCCCCCAAGGCGTTTGTAGCTGAAAGAGCCAGCTTGTGCAGCACAAAAGATGCAAAAGGAAAAGGTGGCTCTTTTCATCATGCTCCTTGCAAACACAGAACTAAACACTTATAAAATGTGTCCCCTGCAACCGTAAAACCGTCCCGGAGGTGGGACTTTCCTTCGTAATGTGACGCAGCCCAGCCGTCATTCCTACCCCCCCGGCGCCGCGCACCGGCTCCTCAGCGTTGTTTTATTCCGTCCAGGAGCCTGCGCTGTTATGTTATCCCGTGGCCAGGCACACTTAGCGCTGCCCGTCTTCTGGCATCATTTGGTGTCTGGATGGCTGCGCCTGTGCGGCCGCGCTGGCAGAGAGCCCGCCTCCACCTCCACCTCCACCTCTCACTCATCTCCCTATGGCTTCTTCAGACTGTGCGGTGTCACGGCCGTGGCATGCTGTTAGGGACCAGCTGACACCGAACAGTCTGAAGAAGCCATAGGGAAATGAGTGAGAGGTGGAGGTTCAGATATGCACTGCGCATGTCCATGGATCCCAGGCCCCCAGTGGGATTAAATCAGAAGACACTGCGAGGCGGGCTCTCTGCCAGCGCGGCCGCACAGGCGCAGCCATCCAGACACCAAATGATGCCAGAAGACGGGCAGCGCTAAGTGTGCCTGGCCACGGGATAACATAACAGCGCAGGCTCCTGGACGGAATAAAACAACGCTGAGGAGCCGGTGCGCGGCGCCGGGGGGGTAGGAATGACGGCTGGGCTGCGTCACATTACGAAGGAAAGTCCCACCTCCGGGACGGTTTTACGGTATCAGTGGACACATTTTATAAGTGTTAAGTTCTGCGTGTGCAAGGAGCTAAACAAAAATAGCTACCTTTTCCTTGGGCAGCATTACTGCTGCACAAGGTGGCTCTTTCAGTAACAAACGCCTTGGGGGGGGGGGGACAGATTCCCTTACATTTCAGTTGTTGTGTCAGCGTGGCGGTCGCATGACACATTGCCGGCTACACAGCTGGGGATCAGCTGACGTTACTGAAACCCAATAACACTGGGTCGTATGTTTTGACTGTGCAGACGGCACGTCTGAGCCTCAACTGGCGGTGTTGGAGCCCAGGAATTTAAGTTCAGGTGGTAGAAAGATGAACACAACAGGAGACCTGGATAACGTATACAGTGACCTAATTATTCAATCAGGAGGAGGAGTGGCAAATTCCGGCGAGATCCAGGCCTTGTTCATTTTCAGGAAAGTAAGCCGGTCAACGTTATCGGAGGATAGTCGCATGCGACGGTCAGTTAGTACACCACCTGCAGCACTAAAGACACGTTCCGATAATACACTGGCCGCAGGGCAAGACAGCACCTCCAATGCATACTGGCTTAGCTCTGGCCATGTATCCAGCTTTGAGACCCAAAACTTGAAAGGGGAAGAGCCGTCTGGGAGTACAGCAAGAGGGCAAGACATGTAGTCTGTCACCATCTGACGGAACCGTTGCCTCCTGCTGACTGGAGCCGTCTGTGATGGTGTAGACTTTTGTGGCGGGCACAGAAAACTGTGCCACAGTTCGGCCATACTGGTCTTGCCTTGGGCAGAGGCACTGCTTCTGCTCCCTCTTTGTGCAGAGCCTCCACCACGGCCTGGACGCACTGAGCTGCTTTGGAATGCACTAGCAGCACTTCTCTCAGTTGGAATGGAGAAGATGATGGAATTGACCAGTGTGTCTTGGTACTCCCGCATTTTTCGCTCCCGGTTCAACGGTGTGATGAGGCTTTCTACGTTGTCCCGGTAGCGAGGATCGAGGAGGGTGAACACCCAATAATCAGACATGTTGAGAATGTGGGCGATGCGGCGGTCGTTTCTCAGGCACTGCAGCATGTAATCCACCATGTGCTGCAGACTGCCAACTGCCCAAGAAACGCTGTCCCCTGCTGGAGGCGTGATCTCTGCCCGCTCGTCATCACCCCACCCTCGCTGTACACACTGAGTACTGGACAATTGTGTAACTCCCTCCTCTGGACGGATGTCTTCCTCCTCCATTGACTCCTCCTCATCCTCCTCACAAACGGTCCCCTGCCTACGCGTTTGTGAGGAACCACGTGGCGCTGACTGTCCAGAAGATGATGGAAATGGTGAATCCTCATCCTCCACCTCTTCCACAACATCATCCCTTAGCGCTTGCAGTGATTTTTCAAGCAGGCAGATAAGGGGGACAGTCATGCTGACTAGTGCATCATCTGCACTCGCCATCCGCGTGGAATAATCAAAGGGACGCAAAACCTGGCAGACGTCATTCATAGTGGCCCACTCTGTGGTTGTGAAGTCTGTACGGCGCTGACTGCGACTTTTTTGCGCCTGAAGCAGCTGGTACTCCATTACAGCTTGCTGCTGCTCACACAACCGCTCCAACATATGTAACGTGGAATTCCACCTGGTAGGTAGGTCACATATGATGCGATGTTCCGGCAGGCGGTGTCGGCGCTGCAGAGCCGCAATGCGCGCTTTTGCCGTGCTGGAACGCCGCAAGTGAGCACACTCTAGGCGGACCTTGTGCAGCAGTGCATCAAGATCCGGATAGTCCCTCAAAAAGCTCTGCACGACCAAATTGAGCACATGTGCCAGACATGGGATGTGAGTGAGGTTGCCGAGGCCCAGAGCTGCCACCAGATTTCGGCCATTATCACACACTACCATGCCTGGCTGGAGATTCGCTGGCACAAACCACACATCGCTCTCCTGCTTGATGGCATTCCAGAGCTCCTGCGCTGTGTGGCTACGATTCCCCAAGAAAATTAATTTCAAGACGGCCTGTTGACGTTTGGCCACGGCTGTGCTCATGTCGGTCGTAACAGGTACACGTTCATCACGGGTCCATGTGGAGGTGGACTGTGACGGCTCCTGCAGCGATGATTCTGAGGAACTGGTGTAAGAGGAGGAGTCAATGCGTACAGAATGGATTCCTGCAATCCTTGGAGTGGGCAGGACACGTCCTGCGCCACTCGCACGGTCTGTACCCGGCTCAACGACATTAACCCAATGGGCAGTGAGGGAAAGGTATCGCCCCTGTCCATGTTGACTGGTCCACGCATCGGTGGTGAGGTGGACCTTGCTACTGACGGCGTTCAGTAGCGCGTGTTTTATGTGTCCCTCCACATGCTTCTGCAGGGCAGGGACGGCTTGCCTGCTGAAGTAAAAGCGGCTGGGCACATTGTACTGTGGGACTGCCAATGACATCAAGTCACGGAAGCTGTCAGTCTCCACCAGCCTGAATGACAGCATTTCCAGTGACAGAAGTTTGGCAATGCCTGCAGTCAGAGCCTGTGCTCGTGGGTGGTTTGACGAGAAAGGCCGCCTTTTCTCCCATGCCTGTACTACCGATGGCTGTAGACTGGGCTGGGAGTGTGTGGATGACTGGGAAAGTGGCGCTGCGGGTGGAATTACAGCGGGTCTCTGGACAACAGGGGCAGAGGTTCTTCCACGGCGATCCTGGGAGGACGCCGAACCAGCTGCGTGTGAGGTAGAGGAAGAGGCAACACGAGCTGAAGAGGTGGTAGCTGCCGCTGTTGGTTGGCCTACCTCTTCAGTGTGTTTTTCTAACTCCGCCGGGTGCCTGTTGCGCACATGTTTCCACATGTTGGAGGTATTGAGGTTGCTGACATTTTTCCCTCTTTTGACTTTTTGATGACACACGTTGCATCTGACATAGCAAATGTCATCTGCAACTGTGTCAAAAAAGGACCAGGCACTGCAAGTCTTGGGAGCGCCCTTTTTGGCTTTTGGAAGAGACATGCTCCTAACGGGTGCCAAAGCGGAGGCTGCAGGATCCGCAGTCTTCCCCCTCCCTCTCCCTCTTTGGGCCGTACGGGGAATCTCTTCCTCAGAGCTGCTCCCACCACCTTCCTGTCCCTCACGCCAAGATGGGTCGAGGACCTCATCATCTACACTACCCTCTGCCCCCAACTGCTCCTCCTGGGTAGTCTCAGCAGCAGAGCACGCACCAGTAAGTGGCACCTGAGTGTCATCATCAGCTGATGCGGCCTGCGATGTGGTGACCGGAGCCACTGGCCCACCCGCCTCTTCAGAGGAAGACAGAAAAAGCTGTTGGGCATCACTGCACCCTGCCTCTTCTTCCATTTCTCCAATGCTGCTTGGCTGGCCCCCTGTTTCCAAGCCAAGAGATTCAGAGAACAGAAGTAGAGACGGCTCCTGTCCTGGGCTCTCTGTCTGCCTGGGCAATTTGGCAGGTGGTGAAGAGACAGATGGCTGCTCTCCAGTGCTCTGTGTCTGAGAGGATGTGGCACTAATGGAAGTTGATGCATTAGCTGCCATCCATCCGACAACAGCTTCAATTTGTTCTTCACGCAGCAGCGGTGTACGGCGCTCGGACACAAAGCTTCGCATGAACGACTGTTGCCTGGTGAAAGTGGGTGCTGATGAGTCACCGGTGCCCGCAGCAGGCACAGAATCCCCACGTCCCCTCCCTGCTCCGCGACGGCTCCCACGCCCCCGTGCCTTACTCACTGCCTTCTTCATCTTGGTTGACTGATAAAGATAAGCAGAAAAGTACTAACGGATTTGTGTGCTTATTCCTGAGCAACTCCTCCTAACAGGTATAAGAAGCACTAATTATCTAAAGTGTGGACTAGACTTTAATATGAGCTAATGTGGCCTACAGAAATGTAAAGTGGTGTAACTGGTGTGTTTGGTGAACTTTATTATTTATTTATTTTTTGGGGGCTGAACTGACAACAGATAGAGCTGCAGTCACACGGAGACCGTGCAGACAGACGTAAACGGCGCTACAAGGCCCAAAAACCCTCCTCTACTTTATCCTATGTAGTGTTTTTCCACAAATTAGCTGGAGACGGGTGGAAAGACACTAATAGGATTTTTTTGAATAAATTAGCAGCAGACTACACTATTTGGAAAAAAAAGAAAATTGATTTGGCGGTATGACGCAGTGAAAAACCCTGAGCTGGAGACAACCAGGCTATAGCTGCTCACAGATTACAGGGCGAGCTGCAGTCACACGGAGACCGTGCAGACAGCCGTAAACGGCGCTGCAAGGCCCAAAAACCCTCCTCTACTTTATCCTATGTAGTGTTTTTCCACAAATTAGCTGGAGACGGGTGGAAAGACACTAATAGGATTTTTTTAAATTAATTAGCAGCAGACTACACTACTTTGAAAAAAAAGAAAATTGATTTGGCAGTATGACGCAGTGAAAAACCCTGAGCTGGAGACAACCAGGCTATAGCTGCTCACAGATTACAGGGCGAGCTGCAGTCACACGGAGACCGTGCAGACAGCCGTAAACGGCGCTGCAAGGCCCAAAAACCCTCCTCTACTTTATCCTATGTAGTGTTTTTCCACAAATTAGCTGGAGACGGGTGGAAAGACACTAATAGGATTTTTTTAAATTAATTAGCAGCAGACTACACTACTTTGAAAAAAAAGAAAATTGATTTGGCGGTATGACGCAGTGAAAAACCCTGAGCTGGAGACAACCAGGCTACAGCTGCTCACAGATTACAGGGCGAGCTGCAGTCACACGGAGACCGTGCAGACAGCCGTAAACGGCGCTGCAAGGCCCAAAAACCCTCCTCTACTTTATCCTATGTAGTGTTTTTCCACAAATTAGCTGGAGACGGGTGGAAAGACACTAATAGGATTTTTTAAAATTAATTAGCAGCAGACTACACTACTTTGAAAAAAAAGAAAATTGATTTGGCGGTATGACGCAGTGAAAAACCCTGAGCTGGAGACAACCAGGCTACAGCTGCTCACAGATTACAGGGCGAGCTGCAGTCACACGGAGACCGTGCAGACAGCCGTAAACGGCGCTGCAAGGCCCAAAAACCCTCCTCTACTTTATCCTATGTAGTGTTTTTCCACAAATTAGCTGGAGACGGGTGGAAAGACACTAATAGGATTTTTTTGAATAAATTAGCAGCAGACTACACTACTTGGGAAAAAAAAAAAAAAAAGGAACAGTATGAGGCAATGAACCACCCTCCCTGAACTAAATACAACCAACTATGGATGGCCTATGTGGCTGCACTCAGACTGGAGACTGGGCTGCACTCACACACACACACACACAGACCCTGCAGATCGCTGTGAAAACAGCGCTACAAGGCAAAAGCAAGGTGAATAGTAGGTGAACACAGCGGTTGCTAAATTAGCCTTTGGAAAGCACAAAGAAGCAAATCGCTATCTCTAAACTGTCCCTCAGTCAGCAAACAGCGTCCTGTCACTAACTGAATTCACAGCAGAGTGATCGCAAAATGGCGCCAGCGACTTTTAAACTGCATCATGACATCATTACACCAGCCAATCACAGCCTTGCCAGTAGTTTCATGCCCTCCATGCTAAACAGGATGTGCCCACACTTGGAATCAATCTCATTGGCTGAATTTCTGCTTTTTGAATCTTAGAACTTCCGATTCCGGTATCCGATACGCGGCAAGTATCGGAATCCCGGTATCGGAATTCCGATACCGCAAGTATCGGCCGATACCCGATACTTGCGGTATCGGAATGCTCAACACTAGTCCTGACACAAACATAGACAGGCATGGTTATGCCCCTTACCCAGGGGTGAGGTATATGGGTAGCCAGACCCTCCCATCTCTCATAGCTACCCGTAACCCGGACCCAAATATACTACACAATTCCTTATTACTTTATGAGCATTACAGAAAACACTCCGGGTCACATCACAGCGACAAGCCTTCTCTGTGATACATACCGCCCGTCGATTAGACACCCTTTAGCCATGCTACACAACGCACAAGGCAGAAGCTATAATCGTCAACGCCCAATGAACAGGAGAACTATTTAAAGGCCATGGGAATGGCCCACCTTCCAATCTGAGGATTAGGTAAATTAACCCGGGAACAGCTAGATAAAATCTAGCAGACGCCAATGAGCAAATAGTGGTCAAAAGCGGAATTACCGCTGTCTGTCGGACGACCTGGTCTGAACAGCGTCCGACATGACACTCCTCCATGTAGACCTTCTCCAGATCTTTCGAGGCTATTGCTGGGCAACAGGATTTTAATTCATGACAGCATAGTGTGTTACTAACTCTAATGTTTGAGATTGTGGTTCCAGCTCTCTTCAGGTCATGGAACAGATCCATCTCTGTAGTTCTGGGCTGATACCTGACATTTCTCACATTCATCCTTATCGCACGAGGCAGCATCTTGCTTGGAGCCCCATACCGAGGAAAACTGACAATCATCTTGTGATTCTTCCATTTTCAAATGTGTGTCAACAGTTGTTGCCTTCTTATGATGCTGCTTGCCTATTGTCTTGTGGCCCATTCCAGCCTTGTGAAGGTCTCCAATTTTGTCCCTGGTGTCCTTAGACAGCTCTTGGTCTTGGTCATGATGGAGAGCTTGGAGTGTGATTGAGTGTGTAGACAGGTGTCTTTTATACAGGTAATGAGTTCAAATAGGTGCAATTATTGCAGGTAATGAGTGCAGAGTAGGGCTTCTTAAAGAAATACTAACAAGTCTGAGAGAGCCAGAATTCTTGCTGGTTGTTAGGTAATCAAATACGTATTTAATACCACAAAATGCTAATTAATTATCTAAAAATCATACAATGTGATTTTCTGCTTTTTTATTTTTAGATTTTAGATATGGAAAACTTATTTTCCCCACTGTAGATGTGAAGTAAAATATGGTTTCCACTTTAATTGTAGTTTTATATTCACTGGTATTCATAAGTAAGAAAAATACAGAAGCATGACAAATTAATATATAAATATTTTTGCTAACTTATTTTTGATTTTAGGCCATATAAGTCAAATTCAGATTATCTGCAAATACCTATAATGGGACCCCCAATTTACCATGTGAGATGCCATTTATAATACTGGTGCACTAAGTGGTAAGATATACCTCCACATCCTCTCCACCAGTAAAACTAGTTAAAAAACTTAAACCTTTGGCCTAGCAGGTAGTATTTCAGGTTGCCGATGGCCCACTTTATGGCTAAGCATTCTTTCTCAAATATTGCGTAGTTCTTTTCACAAGATGAGAGTATCCGGCTCCGATACAGGATGGGATGCTTCTCTCCATTGATTTCCTGTGACAGCACGGTTCCCAACCCAACTTCTGTAGCATCGGTCTGGACGACAAATTCTTTACTAAAGTCAGGTGCGACCAGAACCAGATGCTTGCACAGAGCCCGCTTCAGCTCTTGAAATGCCGTCTCTGTGTCAGGAGTAGTGTTGAGCATTCCGATACTGCAAGTATCGGGTATCGGCCGATACTTGCTGTATCGGAATTTCCGATACCGAGATCCGATACTTTTGTGGTATCGGGTATCGGGTATCGCAACAACATTAATGTAATAATGTGTAAAAAAGAGAATTAAAATAAAAAATATCGCTATACTCACCTGTCCGACGCAGCCGGGACCTCAGCGAGGGAACCGGCAGCGTTGTTTGTTTAAATTTCGCGCTTTTACTTGGTTACGTGAAGTCCCGGCTTGTGATTGGTCAGGGCGGCCATGTTGCCGGGACGCGGACCAATCACAGCAAGCCGTGACGAAATTACGTCACGGCTTGCTGTGATTGGTCCGCGTCCCGGCAACATGGCCGCCATTAACCAATCACAAGCCGTGACGTCACGGGAGGCTGGACATGCGCGTATTTTGAAAAGCGCGCGTGTCCAGCCTCCAGTGACGTCCCGGCAACATGGCCGCCATTAACCAATCACAAGCCGGGACGTCACGGGAGGCTGGACATGCGCGTATTTTGAAAAGCGCGCGTGTCCAGCCTCCAGTGACGTCCCGGCAACATGGCCGCCATTAACCAATCACAAGCCGGGACGTCACGGGAGGCTGGACATGCGCGTATTTTGAAAAGCGCGCGTGTCCAGCCTCCAGTGACGTCCCGGCAACATGGCCGCCATTAACCAATCACAAGCCGGGACGTCACTGGAGGCTGGACACGCGCGCTTTTTAAAATACGCGCATGTCCAGCCTCCCGTGACGTCACGGCTTGTGATTGGTTAATGGCGGCCATGTTGCCGGGACGCGGACCAATCACAGCAAGCCGTGACGTAATTTCGTCACGGCTTGCTGTGATTGGTCCGCGTCCCGGCAACATGGCGCCGTGACCAATCATAAGCCGGGACGTCACTGGAGGCTGGACACGCGCGCTTTTCAAAATACGCGCATGTCCAGCCTCCCGTGACGTCACGGCTTGTGATTGGTTAATGGCGGCCATGTTGCCGGGACGCGGACCAATCACAGCAAGCCGTGACGTAATTTCGTCACGGCTTGCTGTGATTGGTCCGCGTCCCGGCAACATGGCCGCCCTGACCAATCACAAGCCGGGACTTCACGTAACCAAGTAAAAGCGTGAATTTTAAACAAACAACGCTGCCGGTTCCCTCGCTGAGGTCCCGGCTGCGTCGGACAGGTGAGTATAGCGATATTTTTTATTTTAATTCTTTATTTTACACATTAATATGGTTCCCAGGGCCTGAAGGAGAGTTTCCTCTCCTTCAGACCCTGGGAACCATCAGGAATACCGTCCGATACTTGAGTCCCATTGACTTGTATTGGTATCGGGTATCGGTATCGGATTGGATCCGATACTTTGCCGGTATCGGCCGATACTTTCCGATACCGATACTTTCAAGTATCGGACGGTATCGCTCAACACTAGTCAGGAGTTCATTTTAACATCTTCGAGTTGGTGCCCACAAGGAGATCTGTTATCAGTTATTGTGAAATTTGGCATAAAATGCCGGTAATACCCCACAATCTCAAGAAAAGCCCTCACTTGTTTCTTGGAGAGCGGTTGCAACCACTTCTGTATTGCCTCTGTCTTATTTAACTGGGGCTTTATCTCGCCTCTCCTGACAATATAGCTTAAGTATCTGGCCTCTTCCTACCCTATGGCACATTTCTTGGGATTTATGATGAATACCGCTTTCCTCAATGCATCGAGGATTGCCCACAAACTTGTTAAGGATTAACTGGTGGTGCAGTGCAGCATTGTTTAGGGTCACCACATGCTACAGATTAAACATCTGGGAGGGTGGGGGTTTGTTGCCAGCATATGCACAGAGGTGGATTTGCTGAACCCTTACAGATATTGTCACTCCCAGGTGTGCAAGAATTTCAGTTTTTAATTTTTAATTTTCCATACTCTTTGGCATCCAAGAGGGCTAAGTTGTAACGCGCCATTTGGGGTTCACCAGTCAAATGGGGGGTCAGCACCTCTGCCCACTGCTCGGATGGTAGTATCTCACGCTCCACTACCCGCTTGAACACAGTTAAAAAAGCCTTAAACATTATCCTCCGGTTTCACAAAACAGACAGTAACATTTAAGACAGTCCCAGCAAATACCCAGGATGGTGCACATTACAGAGTCTCCGCTGGTTCTTCGGTAATAGAGCAACGCAAATTTGGGGCTACCAGGAACGACTACCCCCAGCAGTGGCACCCTGCTTTTGTCAGACACTTAACAAGAGGAGGCAATGAAAAGTTAGGGAAGCTGACAGTCCATTTATGTACGAGGCCAGGTGACATGATCATCCTAACCTGGATTCTCTAAACATCTTTGACTCTTCAATGATGGTCAATGAAGCAGTTCTGTACTTCTTCAGTTGGATACATGATGCCATGGCTACTGTATTGTAGAGTCTCTCTAATACAGGCAGATCCTTCTTTTTATAGCCAACAGCTCTCATTCGGGCATTCCTCCACAGGTTTGGGGGAAGGAGGAAGGAGGGGCCATCCCTCATTGCTCAAGTGTTCAAAAAGCATGCATAGATTCACCTTAACCCCTTCACGACCTGTGCCGTACTAGTACGGTGCATGACGTGTCTCTGTCATGTCGGACGCTGTTCAGACCAGGTCGTTTGACAGACAGCGGTAATTCCGCTTTTGACCACTATTTGCTCATTGGCGTCTGCTAGATTTTATCTAGCTGTTCCGGGGTTAATTTACCTAATCCTCGGATTGGAAGCTGGGCCATTCCCATTGCCTTTAAATAGTTCTCCTGATCATTGGGCGTCGCCGATTATAGCTTCTGTCTTGTGCGTTGTTATCTCGGTCTGGAGTGGAGAGCTGGCTGTTGGAGATTCGTTGCTGGTGGTGTATTTTCCTCTGTCTTATTTACTCCTTCCTATATTTGTATTTATTTTGCCCTGCACATTTATAGTGTATTCCTGAGTGACTGCGGCATGGTGTATATTTTCCTTTATTCTTGTCTGTGCTAACTGTGGGTATTGGAATATTACCTCTTCACTGGGTGGAATGCGGAGGTATCAGCCTAGGGTTAAAACAGGAGACAGGGTTAGGTTTGAGGCCTGGACATGCACACCATCAGTGTAAACTCCTGGTAGAGGGTCAGTCAGGATTTCCCTAGTCTGAGGGAAACTGCAGGGGCCCGGGTTATTAGCTCTCGCTCACCTAGTCTCCCCATGACATTATAATCAGCCCAACAAAAAAAAAAAAGGGGGGGGGTTTGTGTTTTGTCATGGATCCCATGACTTCCATAACCTGCCAGTTGAGGGCGCTGTCCCTACAGGTCACTGAGTTGAGGGGAGCAGTGCAGCAACAGGGACTAGCAGTATCTAATGTGCAGGCTGGAGCGACAGGAAGAGTTGCTGTGCCTAAATTTCCTTTGCCTGAAAGATTTACTGGGGAACGCAGTAAATTTGTTTCTTTTCGTGATGCTTGCAAACTATATTTCCGCATGCGCCCAATCTCCTCGGGTAATGAGGCTCAGCGTGTGGGCCTGGTGTTGTCATTGTTAAGCGGGGATCCCCAAGCATGGGCGTTTTCTTTGCCATCTGATTCTGTTGCATTTGACTCTGTGGAGAGTTTTTTTTCCTCTCTTGGGAAAATCTACGATGAACCTGACAGAATGGCTCTAGCAGAATCTAAGATACGCACTATTCGCCAGGGGGAGCGAGTGGCAGAGGATTACTGTTCTGAATTTCGTCGCTGGGCGATCGATACACAATGGAAAGATCCAGCATTGCGGAGTCAGTTTATACATGGGATTTCTGGAAGGGTTAAAAAAGCCCTTCTGATGTACGAGACTCCAGCTTCTCTAGATTCCGCCATGAGTCTGGTTGTCCGCATAGATCGCCGTTTGCGTCAGGGGGAGCATGAGACACCGCCTATGGGAGAGGGTTTAGGTTCACGTGAGGTTACTGCAGGTGAGCCCAATGAGCCTATGCAAATCGCAGGGGTGCCACATGTCAAGCGTCAAGCCCCTGATCTCAGGAAGCAGGGAGCCTGTTTTTACTATGGTAAAACTGGTCATTTTATTAACATCTGTCCTCTGCTGTCTAAGAAAAACGCAACGGCAGAAAACTTCTAAGCTCAGAGGGTGTGGAGGAGACCAATCTGAGCTTATGTATATCCTCCATGGTGGCTTCTCAATGCATGCTCCCTGCTAAGGTTTTTATTGCTGGCAGTGAGCTGCCAATTACTGTTTTTGTGGATAGTGGTTCAGCCACAAATATCATTGATGAGGAGTTTGACCGCACAGCAGGTTTTAGGATTGAAAAACTGTCTCATCCTATCCGTGTGGTAACCATCAATGCTGCTCCTCTCTCTCAGGGGGAGATTACTGAATTTGTGGCTGAGGTGAAACTCCACATAGGAGTTCTACATTCCGAGCGGGTTACATGTAAGGTGCTCAGGAATCTTCCTGCTCAGGTGGTTTTGAGGTTTCCTTGGTTGTCTATGCACAACCCGGTAATTGACTGGAAAACTCAGGACATAATTCGGTGGAGCAAGTTCTGCCAAGAGAATTGCCTGGCCACATGTGTGGCAGCGGTGACTTCAAGCGTTCCAGAGTCACTTCTGGATTTTGTGGATGTGTTCTCTGAGAAGGGTTGTTCAGAGTTGCTGCCACATCGTCCTTATGACTGTTCTATCAGGTTTAAACCAGGGGCCAAATTGCCTAAAGCAAGGATGTTTAACATCTCCGGTCCGGAGAGACAAGCGTTAAAAGATTACATTGCTGAAAGCTTGAGCAAAGGGCACATCAGGCCGTCATCCTCGTCGGTGGCAGCAGGGTTCTTCTTCGTGAAGAAGAAAGATTGTGGATTACGCCCGTGTTTGGATTTCAGGGAGTTGAACCAGATTACGGTTCGTGATCCATACCCTATGCCTCTGATACCAGATTTGTTCAACCAGGTGGCAGGTGCTAAGTGGTTTACCAAGCTTGACCTCAGGGGGCGTACAACCTCATAAGAGTCCGTCAAGGTGATGAGTGGAGGATGGCTTCTAATACCCCTGAGGGTCATTTTGAAAATTTGGTGATGCCGTTTGGGTTGACTAACGCACCTGCAGTGTTCCAACATTTCATCAATTATGTGTTCTCGCATGTTTTGGGGAAATTCGTTATCGTGTACCTAGATGACATTCTCATATATTCTTGCGACCGTGATGCTCATTTAGATCATGTCAGGCAGGTGTTACAGCTTCTCAGAGAGAATAAGCTGTATGCTAAACTTGAGAAATGTGTATTTTCTGTTCAAGAGTTGCCTTTCTTGGGTTATATTGTGTCTGCTTCTGGGTTTAAAATGGACGCCGCTAAGGTGCAGGCGGTGCTGCATTGGGAACGTCCTGATAACCTGAAAGCACTTCAGCGGTTCCTTGGGTTTTCTAACTACTATAGGAAATTTATCAAGGATTTTTCCATCATTGCTAAACCGCTAACTGACATGACTAAAAAGGGTACCAATTTCTCCATTTGGCCTGAGGCTGCTGTGCGCGCATTTGAATTTCTTAAGAACAGTTTTGTTTCAGCCCCCATTCTTGTGCAGCCAGACATATCTAAACCCTTTGTTGTGGAAGTCGATGCGTCTGAGGTTGGTGTGGGGGCGGTACTATCTCAAGGCTCATCTTTGAGTGGTTTACGTCCGTGTGCCTATTTCTCCAAGAAACTGTCGTAACGTAACTACGATATCGGCAACAGGGAGTTGTTGGCAATTAAGTTGGCTTTTGAGGAATGGTGACACTTCTTGGAGGGGTCGGTACATCAGGTTACTGTTATTACCGATCATAAGAATCTGCTGTATTTGGGGTCAGCCAAGTGTCTGTCCCCCAGGCAGGCTCGCTGGGCATTGTTTTTCATGCGGTTCAATTTTGTGGTCACTTACAGACCGGGGTCTAAAAACACTAAGGCGGATGCTCTGTCCAGGTGTTTTCCGGGGGGAGAACCTCAGGAGGATCCAGTACCCATCCTCCAAAAGGGTGTTGTGGTTTCAGCTCTCACTACCGAGGTTGAGGCTGAGATTGCCGAGGCTCAGGAGGAGGTACCATCTGAGCTTCCCATCAACAAATCTTTTGTACCACTTCATCTCCGCCTAAAGGTTTTGGCAGAGCATCATGATGCTGTCCTGGCTGGCCACCCAGGGGTTAGAGGTACCTTGGAGTTGGTGTCACGTCGGTTTTGGTGGCCCAAGATCCGACAGGACGTGGTCTCATACGTGTCAGCTTGTACCACGTGCGCTAGGGCTAAGACGCCTCGCTCCCGTCCTGTTGGCACACTACTTCCTCTTCAGGTACCTAGTAAGCCTTGGACGGAAATCTCCATGGATTTCATCACTGATTTGCCCTCATCAGCTGGGAACACGGTCATCTTGGTGATTGTTGATCGGTTTTCTAAAATGTCGCACTTTGTGTCTTTGCCTTCGTTGTCTAATGCTAAGACTCTGGCTCAGGTATTTTTGCAGGAGGTGGTCAGACTTCATGGGGTTCTGTCTGACATCGTGTCTGATTGGGGGTCTCAGTTTGTGGCAAAATTTTGGAGAGCATTTTGCTCACGGCTGGGGATCAAGTTATCTCATTCTTCGGCGTTTCATCCTCAGTCAAATGGTCAGACTGAGCATATGAACCAAAATTTGGAACAGTACTTACGCTGCTTTGTCTCTGATAACCAGGAGGAGTGGTCTACCTTTCTTCCTTTGGCTGAGTTTGCTTTCAATAATCACTGTCAGGAGTGGTCTGAGGAGTCTCCGTTTTTTTGTGTTTACGGGCTACATCCTCAATTTTGTACCTTGAGTCAGAGGGGCTCCTCCGGCGTTCCGGAGGAGGACCAGTTAGGAACACAATTGTCATCAGTCTGGAGGAGAGTTAAACAGTGCCTGTTGAGTGTTGGTGCTAGGTGCAAACGTGTGGCTGACAGTAGGCGTGTGCCAGGTCCGGACCTGAGTGTGGATGACTGGGTGTGGTTATCCACAAAGAACATAAGACTCAAGACACCTTCTCTTAAATTGGGTCCACGGTTTATTGGTCCATTTAGGGTCACCGCCGTCATTAACCCAGTAGCGTACCGATTGGAGCTCCCTACGGTGTATAAGATACACAACGTGTTCCACAGGTCTCTTCTAAAGAAGGTGGTGGGTTCTGTGGACATGGCGCCTATGCCACCTCCAGTCTTGGTGGATGGTAATTTGAAGTTTGAAGTCTCCAAGGTGGTTGACTCTCGTGTAGTGCATCACACTTTACAGTACTTGGTACACTGGCGTGGTTATGGGCCTGAGGAGAGGTCCTGGGTACCAGCCTCGGACATTCATGCGGATCGGCTTGTCAGGTTTTTTCATCGTCGCCATCCAGACAAGCCGGGTCCTATAAGCTGTGAGGGCCCTGGGGTCCCTCGTAGAAGGCGGGGTACTGTCATGTCGGACGCTGTTCAGACCAGGTCGTCTGACAAACAGCGGTAATTCCGCTTTTGACCACTATTTGCTCATTGGCGTCTGCTAGATTTTATCTAGCTGTTCCGGGGTTAATTTACCTAATCCTCGGATTGGAAGCTGGGCCATTCCCATTGTCTTTAAATAGTGCTCCTGATCATTGAGTGTCGCCGATTATAGCTTCTGTCTTGTGCGTTGTTATCTCGGTCTGGAGTGGAGAGCTGGCTGTTGGAGATTCGTTGCTGGTGGTGTATTTTCCTCTGTCTTATTTACTCCTTCCTATATTTGTACTTATTTTGCCCTGCACATTTATAGTGTATTCCTGAGTGACTGCGGCGTGGTGTATATTTTCCTTTATTCTTGTCTGTGCTAACTGTGGGTATTGGAATATTACCTCTTCACTGGGTGGAGGGCGGAGGTATCAGCCTAGGATTAAAACAGGAGACAGGGTGAGGTTCAAGGCCTGGACATGCACACCATCAGTGTAAACTCCAGGTAGAGGGTCAGTCAGGATTTCCCTAGTCTGAGGAAAACTGCAGGGGCCTGAGTTATTAGCTCTCGCTCACCTAGTCTCCCCGTGACAGGATCCCCCTTTGATGTGGGCTCCGACGGTAAGCCCACATCAAAGTCGCGACATGTCAGCTGTTTTGTACAGCTGACATGTGTGCACAATAGCGGTGGGTGAAATCGCGATTTACCCGCCACTATTAACCTGTTAAATGCCGCTGTCAAAGGCTGACAACGGCATTTAACTACCGCTTCCGACCGCACAGCCGGAAATGAGTGCATTACCGACCCCCGTCACATGATCAGGGGTCGACGATGCATTAGGATAGTAACCATAGAGGTCCTTGATACTGATGCAGGACTGCTTTGAGCACCACCCTGTGGTTGGCGCTCATAGTAAGCCTAAATTTCAGCTACATAGCAGCGATCTGATGATCGATGCTATGTAGCTGAGCCGATCGAGTGGTGCCAGCTTCTAGCCTCCCATGGAGGCTGTTGAAGCATGGCAAAAGTTTTAAAAAAATGTTTTTAAAAATATGAAAAAAATAAAAATAATATTAAAGTTTAAATCACCCCTTTTCGCCCCATCCAAAATAAAACAATAAAAAAAATCAAACCTACACATATTTGGTATCACCGAGTTCAGAATCGCCCGATCTATCAATAAAAAAAGCTTTAACCTGATAACTAAATGGAGTAGCGAGAAAAAAATTCGAAAACGCCAGAGTTACGTTTTTTGGGTCACCATGACATTGCATTAAAATGCAATAACGGGAGATCAAAATAACATGTCTGCACAAAACTGGTATCATTAAAAATGTCATCTCGGCACACAAAAAATAAGCCCTCACCAGACCCCTGATCACGAAAATTGGAGACGCTACGGATATCGCAAAATGGCACTTTTTTTTTTAGCAAAGTTTAGAATTTTTTTTCACCACTTAGATAAAAAATAACCTACACATGTTAGAAGTCTATGACCTCGTAATGACCTGGAGAATCATAATATCAGGTCAGTTTTAGCATTTAGTGAAGCTAGAAAAAAAGCCAAACAAAAAGCAAGTGTGGGATTGCACTTTTTTTGCAATTTCACCGCACTTGGAATTTGTTTCCCATTTTCTAGTTCAAGACATGGTAATACCAAATGGTGTCGTTCAAAAGTACAACTCGTACAGCAAAAAATAAGCCCTCACATGACCATATTGACGGAAAAATAAAAAAATTATGGCTCTGGGAAGGAGGGGAGCGAAAAACGAAAACACAAAAACGAAATAAGGCCGCGGCGGGAAGGGGTTAATATTTGCAGAGCACCAATGGGTAATCAACATATTAATAAACAGTGTTCAATTATCTATTCTCTTTGTTCCCAAGGATAGTAGAACAATACTAGGACTGCAGTACTAAGACAGATACAATAGCTAATCAGCACCCATTCAACAAATGACAGCCATTGACATTAAGTCAATTGACAATAAGAGTAAAAATTCAATATTTCATGAACAATATCTCATATCTCTGGGCCTTCTGAAAAATATGTCTGGATAATTAAGAATAAATGCTGTGTCATTAGATACCTCCACCATCTTAATTAGCCAGATGTGATAGACTTCCAATCGTTCTTCTCCACTTATTGGGGACTGTCCATTAGCATATCATTAAGCATAGACTCGAATGTAACAGGTTTCACCTTCAGGCAAACAAAACTTTACGTCATTCAATTTTCTCAAAGCATATTCCATGTCTTCCTTGTGAATAAACTCCACAGTCCCCATGCCATTCTTGTGCACATCAGCAAAGCAGACATCTCAAGCATCTCATATGATCTTTGATACCCTGCCAACTACCTGATGGGGTAGCTCTGAGAGAAGGACTTTGTATTCAGTTTACCAGCAAGGTAATCCTGGAAGCTGATGAAGGTGAATGCTGTGGTACTGCCTACCCCATAATTCTTCAGCTTGATGGTACGGATTCTCCCATACTGAAGGAACAACTCCTCCACTCCTTCTCCCATATATCTTCTGGAAAATTACCAATGTAAATGCGACCATGACCCAACTGCCGACCTCCCTCTCAAGAGAAGGCCACTTAGTGGCCTGGTAAATGGTGTTCAGGCGAGACAATATCTGGGCTGGCTCTGGTGGTGGAAGACCCAATGTTCCAAGGTCCCTGGGCCTTGACACAACTGAGCTTTATTGGCTGGTAGTGGTTATGGAGGTTTGCCTGTGTAGGGTGGTCAATCTGCTATATAGTGTGAACAGGATATATCAATTTATACTTTGCTGGTATATCTGGGGGTAGAGCCTCTCAGACTGTGATGGCTTGTGTTGGCAGACATTGACTGGATGGACTTGCAGATGAGCTCACTGCATAGGGCCCCGCACGTGAAATAGTGCCATGGGTTGGGCAAATCATGAGTCCTGTTTGTAAAATTTTGTACTGGTGGGGTTTCAGCTGGGTAGCAGGATAGTCCTGCTCGAATGGCTAGTGGCCACTTGAATTCTTGGTTGAGGAGTCTTCTGGAATTGGCAGGCATATCGGGTCTCTAGTAGGGTCGATTGACTGTAAACTCATCTAACAATCAAGCTGCTTATTCTGGGGTTTCGGGCTTTCGATCAAATACCCACTCTCAAGTTTATGGAGTAATTTTCTCCACAATTTGCTCACGCACAATCATGTCCTGTAAAGCATCAGCAGCGTCGGCAGCCCTACCATAGATCCAGCGCTTGCAGTGTTGTAGTAGTTGACTTCCAAATTCTACATAAGAGAATCTATGTAGAACTCAAACAAAAACGATGATCAAAAGGCAATGTTCACAATATAAAACCATAATTTTATTGTATAAACGCATATAAAAACATACTACCAAACTTTCAGGAGACACGAACACAAACACATATCTCACACCATCGTCAGTGTTGACGCGCAGCGCCACATGACATACAGCTGACTCCCATATTGGGTATAAATGGAAGGCAAAGATTTAAAAGGTACAAAACATGCACTGTTATTATCAGCTCACATAGATTATAGGAAGATACTATCGTTTTTACAATCACATGAACCTATCACAAGGCTATCGTGACCCATTTGGGCCAATGAATATATAGAAAGGTATTTTTACCCGTACATGTGACATATTTGAAATCCCATAGACCTAACAACAGAAGCTGTCATGACCCATTAGGGCCAGTACACATTAAAAGGTATATTTACCCGTACCAGACTAGCGTCACAGCTGGACTGTCACCCGGCGGCACGCGTCTGCCCCGACGCGCGTTTCGGACTCCTTTTTCAAGGGGCCTACTGTGTGCACGTCCATCCGCCATTATATAGTGTCGAGATGCCGCGTGGTTCGCAGCACACCCGGATGTAGAGTGTCCTCCCCCGGAAGTGACGCGCATAGTTGCCCGGTCACTAACGACGCCGACAGGCGTCGGCGTCACAACAAGGGAGGAGCCGAAGGCATCCACCCCGTCAGAAGACGCCGAAAGCCCGCAGGCGCAGTCAGGAGCGAGCAACCTGCGCGTACAGAGGAGGACATAAGATGGCAGAGGACATCACTATTATTGCACACATATAAATATATATAAAACGTACGGATATACTACCCTATGTCATACAAATTAAACATCGGGCACCACAAAAGTACACATATATAATTATGACATAAAGATACTCAATATACAACAGCATGAAAAAACAAACAACACTATTAGTAGACACGTGTGTAGAATAATCCCATCATATTCAATTATCATGATATCGTCCATATCTTGTTTGTTTTCAACAATTATTTTGGATTGATTCAATCCTGGTGATTATTGCTGAGAATCTCATATATCCCATGTACAAAATTCTAAAAGAAAAAAAAAACATAAAAACAAGTGAATAAAAACACAGACACGGAGAGACACGTGTAAGGAACCGTCGACAGGCGATATGGTGGAATTAGAGAAATGGGACATAACTAATATTTTCATTGAGTCCAGATGGATAAAGTGACCCAATGGTCCATATCCACCTGGACTCAAGTTGGGCCAATTTCTTAGTCATATCCCCACCCCGAACACCAGCATCAAGCATATCGATGCCACGGACTCTAAAGAGAGTCCCATCACAATTGTGGTATTGCCTAAAATGGCGGGGAATCGTTTTTAACATCTGCTCATCTTTTGCAGTTGCCGCTGCCTCTATACCAAGCACGTGTTCTCTGACACGTACTTTGAACTGCCGACTAGTCATACCAATGTATATCTTATGGCAGGGGCAAATCCCATGGTAAATAACATACCTGCTTGTGCAGGTTATCCACTTCCTGATCTTAAATGTACGGGAACCATCCTGACTCTTAAAATCTTCACTCCTCTCTATGTTTGCACATGCGACACAATGGCCACACGAGGAGCATCCCTGTCGTTTTATCCTATGATCAAGAAATGTTTTCAGAGGTTCCCCAGCATAGTGGCTATAGACCAGGTGATCACGCAAATTCCTAGATCTCCTGGCTGTTATTGCAGCCTTTGCTGGTAGGAATTTGGTGATCACCGGATCCGCCTTTAAAATGTGCCACGACTTCTCCATAATTCTCCTCATATGGGAAAAATGTGAATGGTAATTTGTCACAAATCTGACCATATTTTGATCTTTCTTAAGCTGTTTTTGGCCATATAGCAACACATCCCTTGACGCATGTTTAGCCCTATTAAAGGCTCTTTTGATCATGCGGTTACTATAACCACGTTCATGGAGTCGTAATTTAAGATCCTCCGCCTGACTAACAAAATCTTCGTCAGTAGAGCACAGTCTGCGAAGACGCAGAAATTGTCCGGTGGGTACTGACTGTATCATATGTCCCGGATGGGATGATGACGCGTGCAACAACATATTAGTGGAGGTTGGCTTGCGGAAAATATTGGTCTGAACTTCCCCCTTTACATCCTTACGTAACAACACATCCAGAAATTCAATAGTCTCAGGATTGTATTTGTACGTAATGTATATGTTTAAATCATTCTGATTCAAGGACGTCATGAAGGACTCCAGATCTTCAGATGACCCCTGCCAGATCAGTAAAATGTCATCGATGTACCGCGTCCAAGAAAGGACGCGGCACATCGGCGACGACTGATCCGGCAGGGAGAGGTCTCTCTCCCACAGCCCCAGGAACAGGTTAGCGTACGCAGGGGCAAATGAAGCCCCCATAGCTGTTCCCTGGAGCTGCAGGAAGAAAGACCCCTTGAAGACAAAAAAATTATGAGTAAGTGTGAACCTGAGCAGTTCAATCACCAATTCCTGGATGTTCAAAGGTAAACTCGACATGCTGAGAAATATCCTAGTTGCTCTAATACCGTCTTCATGTCTAATACTCGTGTAGAGGGACTCGACGTCCCCCGTCACGAGTATCATGTCCTCCTCTAATTGCAAACCATCCACCCGCTTCAATAGATCTCCAGTATCTTTCAAAAATGATGGCAACCCCTCAACCAACGGCTGTAATTTGGAGTCTATCCACCGATTTATATGTTCTAAATAATTCCCCTTTCCTGAAATAATAGGACGTCCAGGGGGAGTCTGCGCGTCCTTATGGATTTTTGGCAACAAATAAAAAGTAGAGATGGTGGGTTCAGGTACAATCAAAGCTGTCGCCAATTCTTTTGTTATCACACCCATCTCTACCGCCTGATTGATAATCAGATGGAGCTGTGTAGTAAAGGAGGATAATGGGTTGAATGTAAGTTTTTTATAACAGATGTTATTGTTTAATTGGCGAAATGCCTCTTTTTCATATAATTTTTTTGGCCAGACAACCACATTACCCCCCTTATCCGCCGGTTTATATACTACATCAGTTAGCTCCTGCAGGACGCGCAGACGCCCCCTTTCCTCCCTAGTCAAATTATCTTTATATACATAACGCGGAATTTCTTTAAATTCTTTAGAAACAATTTGTACAAATAAATCCACGTTAGTACAAGATGACAGTGGGGGGAATTTTTTAGATTTAGGGCGTATTGTAGATGGAATTTTACCTCCTTCTGGAGTGCTCTGCTCGATGGATAGCTCCTCTAGTACCCGTAGGGCTACTTGTTCTTCTTCTGTTGGAAAAAGTTCAGAGAGGTTGCCATTAAAAAAGTGTTTTTTGAAAATCAACGAGCGGGCGAATAAATGCAAATCTTTGACGGCCAAAAATGCATCAAATGGTGCCGCAGGAGAAAATGATAGACCTTTCTCCAAAATAGCTAAATCAATATCAGTAAACATATGTTCGCTTAAATTGATTACCTTATTGGTATGTCGAGTAGGCATAGGTGACTGATTTCTACGTCTAAATGGATGGTACGAATGTTGCCTCTGATCCCGTCTCTCCATTCCAGATCTAGTGGTCATAGATGACCCTGACACCTCCGATGCATCACTCAAAGATGATATTGATATTTCAGAGGAAACACGTCCCAATTGGTGATTTAGTGATTTGGGTTTACGCCAGAAATACACAGTCTTATTCTCATAATCACGTCGGTCCCGATTCACCTTATTCAACTGTGTAGACTGAATTTTCTTTACTACTGTCTCTAGTGTTTTGTCGAGCTGACCATGGAACACCTCCAGCTTTTCCGCAGAGCCAATAATTTTCAACTCATCTTCCGCTTTTTTGATATCATCATCTAATTGCAGAATAGTATTGTTATTATGCTCGCATAAGAGCTGCATCAATGTCTGTGAGCAGCTGCTGCACGCGTCCTCCCACCGGGACATAAAACTATTGTCTTCCACCGGAAATGTGGGAATTACCCTCACCCTAAGTCCACGTGGTATCATTTTTTTACTCATGTATTTATCCAAAAACATGCGGTTCCACCATAATTTGGTCCTTTTTATGACCAACTGCTGCAAGCTTGATGTCAGACCTTCCCATCTCTCGTCACCTGTCGACTGGACCATGGATCCATCACCCCCAAAAACCTGGTCAATATGCGACAGCCAGTTCCTCTTTCTGGCCTGAAAATCCATGTCATATATACACCCTGTGCAAAACACAGCAAAGATTATCCACACATATGTATGACTATAATCCATGGTAATGTGATGAATGATATTTTTCTATATATTATAACCATGTATTTATATGGGATAGATAACGCCCATCATCAACTACTACATAGAACTCAAACAAAAACGATGATCAAAAGGCAATGTTCACAATATAAAACCATAATTTTATTGTATAAACGCATATAAAAACATACTACCAAACTTTCAGGAGACACGAACACAAACACATATCTCACACCATCGTCAGTGTTGACGCGCAGCGCCACATGACATACAGCTGACTCCCATATTGGGTATAAATGGAAGGCAAAGATTTAAAAGGTACAAAACATGCACTGTTATTATCAGCTCACATAGATTATAGGAAGATACTATCGTTTTTACAATCACATGAACCTATCACAAGGCTATCGTGACCCATTTGGGCCAATGAATATATAGAAAGGTATTTTTACCCATACATGTGACATATTTGAAATCCCATAGACCTAACAACAGAAGCTGTCATGACCCATTAGGGCCAGTACACATTAAAAGGTATATTTACCCGTACCAGACTAGCGTCACAGCTGGACTGTCACCCGGCGGCACGCGTCTGCCCCGACGCGCGTTTCGGACTCCTTTTTCAAGGGGCCTACTGTGTGCACGTCCATCCGCCATTATATAGTGTAGAGATGCCGCATGGTTCGCAGCACACCCGGATGTAGAGTGTCCTCCCCCGGAAGTGACGCGCATAGTTGCCCGGTCACTAACGACGCCGACAGGCGTCGGCGTCACAACAAGGGAGGAGCCGAAGGCATCCACCCCGTCAGAAGACGCCGAAAGCCCACAGGCGCAGTCAGGAGCGAGCAACCTGCGCGTACAGAGGAGGACATAAGATGGCAGAGGACATCACTATTATTGCACACATATAAATATATATAAAACGTACGGATATACTACCCTATGTCATACAAATTAAACATCGGGCACCACAATAGTACACATATATAATTATGACATAAAGATACTCAATATACAACAGCATGAAAAAACAAACAACACTATTAGTAGACACGTGTGTAGAATAATCCCATCATATTCAATTATCATGATATCGTCCATATCTTGTTTGTTTTCAACAATTATTTTGGATTGATTCAATCCTGGTGATTATTGCTGAGAATCTCATATATCCCATGTACAAAATTCTAAAAGAAAAAAAAAACATAAAAACAAGTGAATAAAAACACAGACACGGAGAGACACGTGTAAGGAACCGTCGACAGGCGATATGGTGGAATTAGAGAAATGGGACATAACTAATATTTTCATTGAGTCCAGATGGATAAAGTGACCCAATGGTCCATATCCACCTGGACTCAAGTTGGGCCAATTACTTAGTTTTTGTTTGAGTTCTATGTAGTAGTTGATGATGGGCGTTATCTATCCCATATAAATACATGGTTATAATATATAGAAAAATATCATTCATCACATTACCATGGTTTATAGTCATACATATGTGTGGATAAGAGAATCTATGGGGAGACAATGTCTGGAACTTGGAATGATATCTGTCTGGAGTGATGGTGAAAAGGGACAACAGTGTGTCCTTAATAGTCCAATAGTCTAGACAGTTCTGAGGAGAACCGAAGAGAATAAACAGCATCCTGTGCCTTGCCAGTCAAACTAGTCCACAAGTATTTGGCCCAATCAGCTGTGTTGCATCATTATTAGGGTCTCAAAGCTATCCAAATATTCATTAACTTCTGTGTTGGATTCATTAAACACTGGAACGTCTCTGTAAAGAAGTTGATTTCCATGGTGGTGGGTGTGACGGTGTTTGCGACAGAGCAGAAAGAGACACCAGGATGATAGACAATCCAACAAGATTTATTGGAACAGGGGACTGGGATAACACAAGTGAAAGTAGTTCTGCAGCGTCCGTAAGTAGTCCACAATGAGTCCACAATGAATCCACACAAAGGGAGCAGATCCGGGGGTGCCACCCGGCAATCCGACAAAAGGGAAATAGAAATAGTCCTTTAGTGAATTCAATGGCTCCAGCAAATTAGGGACACAACACAGTCCAATGTGCAGCTTTTTACCCTCCACATTCAGGCACCAGGATCTCGCCTCAGCATAAGATCCCAGCCCTTCCCAAGTCACCTCACAACTACAGTCTTCAGATTCAGTCCTTAAATCCAGTAGGGTGGTGAGTAGGGTTGAGCGACCTTTACTTTTATAGGATCGGGTCGGGTTTCACGAAACCCAACTTTTTCAAAAGTCGGGTCGAGTGAAATCGGCCGATCCTGTAAAAAAGTCGGGGTCGGGGTCGGCCGAAACTCGAAACCCAATGCAGTGCATTGGGTTTCCAATGGTTCCCAGGGTCTGAAGGAGCGGAAAATCTCCTTCAGGCCCTGGGATCCATATTTAAGTGTAAAATAAAGAATTAAAATAAAAAATATCGCTATACTTACCCTCTGAAGGGCCCTAGTACTAACCGGGAACCTTACTTTCTTAGAATCAGCCTTCCAGGACCTTGCGGTGACATCGCGGTGATGTCGCAGCTTGTGATTGGTCGCGCGGCCGCCCATGTGACCGCTCGCGCGACCAATCACAAGCCGCGACGTCACCGTGACGTCACCGAAGGTCCTGGAAGGGCTGATTCTTAGGAAGGAAGGCTGCCGGAAAGAAGCAGGGCGTGTCCGAGGGTGAGTATATACCTAATAGGAATATACTCACCCTCGACTACATTCCAGCAGCCTTCCTTCCTAAGAATCAGCCCTTCCAGGACCTTCGGTGACGTCACGGTGACGTCGCGGCTTGTGATTGGTCGCACGAGCGGTCACATGGGCGGCCGCGCGACCAATCACAAGCCGCGACGTCACCGCGATGTCACCGCAAGGGCTGATCCCAACACCCACCCCCTTAAACATAGCTACAAGGTTTAAGAAAGTTCCAGAAACCCTGTCTGCAGTCTCTCTACAGGTTTGTGTATTGGAGATGCCCCCTGCAGAGGGGAACAAAGACAAGCATGCCCCAACCAGATAAAGGACAAGGAATGTTAATGTAGGCCTGATTACAGTAGGGTCCATGTGTACAGGCTGGGGTGACACTCTGTTACAGTGGGCCATAGAGGTGGCAACCAGCGTTGGTGGTACTGGTACTGGAACTGCCAAAATTGATTCAATAACACAGCTTGAGGCTCCCATTGCAATCAACAATTCCTAGATTGAGGCTGCTTGTGACTACTAGGCATTGGATTCCAGACTACCACTGGATTGTTGTTCATGATGTTCTATGCATCCCAAAGAACCATTTCCTGTATCAAGTTGACCAAGTGAATTTGATCTGTTGAACCTGGCACAAGTCCTGCAGTCGCCATATCTTGTTGCGTTTGAATATCCCCTCTGGTTCTTCTTCCAAGGCCGAATTGGTGGGGTTGGAAAACCTTCTATGTATGCCTCATCTATGGTCTTCTGGGTCTCTCTACATGCCTCCCTGGTTGGGAATGGTTGGAAAGCCCTGGACGGTGTCTATGAACACCAGTCTCCTTCTGTTCCCCCAGATCTGCCGGGCTGAGTAGTATCCCACCGCTGCCACTAAAATGTGGAGAGGTTAGTATGTGCTCTAGTCCGCATGGACCAGGGATCATCCCACTGAATGCCTGCTCTCCTTTCTTATGGGCATAATACCGCTCAGACAATGCAGCATGAAGGTAAAACAGTGTGGCAATACTTTATTGAACCACAAAACAAACAGTAACATATTGCACAGTCCCAACAAATACCCAGGATTGTGCAAATTACAGAGTCTCACACTTCCACTCGCTAGCCTGGATTAGAGCAGCTGCAACTTTGGGGCTTTCAGGGCCAACTATCCCAGCAGTGGCACGTCGCTTTTGTTAGGCACTAGAGATGAGCGAATATTCAATGTTCAGTTCAGATTACAATTAGTGATGAGCGAGCACTAAAATGCTTGGGTGCTCGTTGCTCGGGCCAAGCAAATTGGAATACTCGGGTACTCGGACAGAAAA
The DNA here is from genome assembly GCF_051348905.1 of Ranitomeya variabilis. Lineage (NCBI taxonomy): Eukaryota > Metazoa > Chordata > Amphibia > Anura > Dendrobatidae > Ranitomeya > Ranitomeya variabilis. Next base: position 290,404,505 of record NC_135232.1, on the reverse strand, counting down.
ACGAGCCCAATGTAAGTCTATGGAAGACAAGAGCATTTTTACCGCGATCCCCCCCGGGGGGGTCCTTTTAAGGCCTAAAAACATGTGAAAATGATGGAAACACTGAAAATCCACTTCAAATGATTTAGTTTGTACTCCCATACTGTTTTCTTATGTATTGACTGCAAGGCCTGCCCTGCTACCAAGCCATGTGCACCCCAATAAGCCTTTTAACCCAGGTAATGGATGGCCACAAGAAAATCCACTTCACATTATTAATTTTGTACTCCCATACTGTTTTCTTATGCAATGACTGCAAGGCCTGCCCTCCTACCAAGTCATATGCATCCCAATAAGCCTTTGAATCATGGTACTGGATGGTAAAAAAAAAAACACTTCACATTTTGTACTCCCATACTGTTTTTTTATGCATTGACTGCAAGGCCTGCCCTGCTAACAAGTCATATGCACCCCAATAAGCCTTTGAAACCACATACTGGATGGCCTCTGGAAAATCAACTTCACATTATTAATTTTGTACTCTCATACTGTTTTCTTATGTATTGACTGCAAGACCTGCCCTGCTAACAAGTCATATGCACCTCAAGAAGCCTTTGAGCCCAGGTAATGGATGGCCACAGGAAAACCCACTTCACATTCTTCAGTTGGTCTTGCCATACTGTTTCCTTATGCATTGAATGCAAGGGCCGCCTTGGCCCAAATTTGCATGCACCCGATCCTACTTGGAAGAAACATGGAGGAGGGCCTCATAAAAAAACTGTCCCATTACAAAAGCTCGAGTATCCGTGACTTGTAATGCCCATGCACTAAGTGTATGGGCTGACAAACATTTTCTCCTGGGGGGTACACATCAACATACTGTGTAAATATTTTTATCACAGGCATCATAAACACCCTTGCAAAAAACATTAAACATAAAAAAGCCCCAATTTAAAGGAGAGGGTCTCCTAGAGTTGGAATGCCCATACACTAAGTTTATGTTGTGAATTCTGCTCTTGGGCTCCCTCCGGTGGTTGTAAGTGGCACTTTTGTGAATTCTGCTTTTGGGCTCCCTCCGGTGGTTTTAAGTGGTACTGCTGCTCCTTGGATTTAGCAGTCAGCAGCTGCTTCCACTGATTGTCTTTCTGGCTCGGCTATTTAACCTGGTTCTATCCTTCAGCCTGTGCCAGTTGTCAATGGTTCCTGCTTGGATTCACATCTCTGCTTGGATTTCCCTGATATTCTGACCTGTTCAGCAAAGATAAGTCCTTGCTTGCTTCTTTTGCAGTTCACTTGTTGTGGACTTAATCATTCTGCACTTTCTATGTTTTTTCTTGTCCAGCTTGTCAGTATGGATTTATTCAGTTAAGCTGGAAGCTCTGGGAAGCAGATTTACCCTCCATACCTTTAGTCAGGTGTGGAGATTTTTGTAATCTCTGTGGTGGATTTTTCTAGTTTTTAATACTGACCGCACAGTATTCCGTCCTGTTCTATCTATCTAGCTAGACTGGCCTCCTTTGCTACATCCTGGTTTCATTCTGCGTATGTCATTTCCCTCTCCACTTACAGTCAATATTTGTGGGGGGCTTCCTATCCTTTGGGAATTTTCTCTGAGGCAAGATAGCTTTCCTGTTTCTATCTCTAGGGGTAGTAAGTCCTCTGGCTGTGACGAGGTGTCTAGGGAGTGACAGGAACATCCCACGGCTACTTCTAGTGTTGTGTTAAGCTCAGGAACTGCGGTCAGTACAGGTACCACCTCCTCCAGAGCATGTCCCATGTTGCTCCTAAACCACCAGTTCATAACAGTACAACTGGCCCCAAATGAATTAAATGCATCTCAAAAGAAGGGAAAAAAAAGTTCTGAGCCATTTTTTTTTCTGCAGTCTGTTTGTCTTTTTTTTCCTCTTAATCTCTGGGTGGTTCAGGATTTTGGCACTTGCATGGATGTTCAGGGTTTGTTTTCTCATGTGGATCAACTTGCTGCAAGGGTACAGAGTATCCAAGATTATGTTGTCCAGACTCCGGCTTTAGAGCCTAAAATTCCTACTCCTGATTTGTTTTTTGGGGACAGATCCAAGTTTTTGAATTTTAAAAATAACTGCAAATTGTTTTTTGCTTTGAAACCCCGTTCCTCTGGTGATCCCATTCAGCAGGTTAAAATTGTCATCTCTCTGCTGCGTGGTGACCCTCAGGACTGGGCATTCTCCCTTGAATCAGGGGATCCGGCATTGCTTAATATAGACGCATTTTTTCAAGCGCTCGGATTATTGTATGACGAACCTAATTCTGTGGATCATGCAGAAAAAACCTTGTTGGCCCTATGTCAGGGTCAGGAAGTGGCAGAATTATACTGCCAGAAATTTAGAAAATGGTCTGTGTTCACTAAATGAAATGAGGATGCTCTGGCAGCAATTTTCAGAAAGGGTCTTTCTGAAGCCCTTAAAGATGTTATGGTGGGCTTCCCCACGCCTGCTGGTTTGAGCGAATCTATGTCTCTAGCCATTCAGATTGATCGGCGCCTGCGCGAGCGCAAAGTTGTGCACCATATGGCAGTGTCCTCTGAGCGGAGTCCTGAGCCTATGCAATGTAATAGGATTTTGACTAGAGCAGAGCGGCAGGGATTCAGACGTCAGAATAGGCTGTGTTTTTACTGTGGTGATTCTGCTCATGTTATTTCTGATTGCCCTAAGCGTACTAAGAGGGTCGCTAGGTCTGTTACCATCAGTACTGTACAGCCTAAATTTCTCTTATCTGTGACCCTGATTTGCTCATTATCGTCCTTTTCTGTCATGGCATTTGTGGATTCAGGCGCTGCCCTGAACTTAATGGACTTGGAATTCGCCAGGCGCTGTGGTTTTTCTTTGCAGCCTTTGCAGAGTCCTATTCCTTTGAGGGGCATTGATGCTACACCGTTGGCCAAGAATAAACCTCAGTATTGGACTCAGCTGACCATGTGCATGGCTCCAGCACATCAGGAAGATTGCGGTTTTCTGGTGTTGCATAACTTGCATGATGTTGTTGTACTGGGTTTTCCATGGTTACAGGAACATAATCCGGTGCTGGATTGGAAATCTATGTCTGTGACTAGTTGGGGTTGTCAAGGGGTTCATAGTGACGTTCCTTTGATGTCAATTTCCTCTTCCCCCTCTTCTGAAGTCCCTGAGTTTTTGTCGGATTTCCAGGATGTATTTGATGAGCCCAAGTCCAGTTCCCTTCCTCCACATAGGGACTGTGATTGTGCTATTAACTTGATTCCTGGCTGTAAGTTCCCTAAGGGCCGACTTTTCAATCTGTCTGTGCCAGAGCATGCCACCATGCGGAGTTATGTCAAGGAGTCTTTGGAGAAGGGGCATATTCGGCCGTCTTCATCACCAATGGGAGCGGGATTCTTTTTTGTTGCCAAGAAGGATGGCTCCTTGAGACCTTGTATTGATTATTGCCTTCTTAATAAGATCACGGTCAAATTCCAATACCCTTTACCTTTGCTTTCTGATTTGTTTGCTCGGATTAAGGGGGCCAGTTGGTTTACTAAGATTGACCTTCGAGGGGCATATAATCTTGTTCGTATTAAACAGGGTGACAAATGGAAAACGGCATTTAATACGCCCGAAGGCCATTTTGAATACCTTGTGATGCCTTTCGGGCTTTCTAATGCTCCTTCTGTATTTCAGTCCTTCATGCATGATATTTTCCGCAATTATCTTGATAAATTCATGATTGTATATTTGGATGATATTTTGATTTTTTCCGATGATTGGGAGTCTCATGTGAAGCAAGTCAGGATGGTATTCCAGATCCTTCGTGATAATGCTTTATTTGTGAAGGGGTCTAAGTGCCTATTTGGAGTTCAGAAGGTCTCTTTTTGGGGTTTTATTTTTTCTCCCTCGTCTATAGAAATGGATCCTGTTAAGGTCCAAGCCATTCATGACTGGATTCAACCCACATCGGTGAAGAGCCTTCAGAAATTTTTGGGCTTTGCTAATTTTTTTCGCCGTTTCATTGCCAACTTTTCCAGTGTGGTTAAACCCCTGACTGATTTGACGAAAAAAGGCGCTGATGTGACGAATTGGTCCTCTGCGGCTGTTTCTGCCTTTCAGGAGCTTAAACGCCGATTTACTTCTGCCCGTGTTGCATCAGCCGGATGTTTCTCTTCCTTTTCAGGTTGAGGTTGACGCTTCTGAGATTGGGGCAGGGGCTGCTTTGTCTCAGAGGAATTCTGATGGTTCTTTGATAAAGCCGTGTGCTTTTTTTCCAGAAAGTTTTCGCCTGCGGAGCACAATTATGACGTTGGCAATCGGGAGTTGTTGGCTATGAAGTGGGCATTTGAGGAGTGGCGACATTGGCTTGAGGGAGCCAAGCACCGCGTTGTGGTCTTGACCGATCATAAGAATCTGATTTACCTCGAGTCGGCCAAGCGGCTGAACCCTAGACAGGCTCGATGGTCCCTGTTTTTCTCCCGTTTTGATTTTGTGGTCTCGTATCTTCCGGGATCTAAGAATGTTAAGGCTGCTGCCCTCTCCAGGAGCTTTTTGCCTGATTCTCCTGGAGTCCTTGAGCCAGTTGGCATTCTTAAAGAAGGGGTGATTCTTTCTGCCATCTCCCCTGATTTACGGCGGGTGCTTTAGGAATTTCAGGCTGATAAACATGACCGCTGTCCAGTGGGGAAGCTGTTTGTTCCTGATAGATGGACTAGTAAGGTAATTTCTGAGGTTCATTGTTCAGTGTTGGCTGGTCATCCTGGGATTTTTGGTACCAGAGATTTGGTTGCTAGGTCCTTTTGGTGGCCTTCCTTGTCACGGGATGTGCTTTCTTTTGTGCAGTCCTGTGGGACTTGTGCCCGGGCCAAGCCTTGCTGTTCCCATGCTAGTGGGTTGCTTTTGCCTTTGCCAGTCCCTGAGAGGCCCTGGATGCACATTTCCATGGATTTTATTTTGGATCTTCCTGTTTCCCAGAAGATGTCTGTTATCTGTGTGGTTTGTGACCGGTTCTCTAAAATGGTCCATTTGGTATCTTTGCCTAAATTGCCTTCCTCCTCTGATTTGGTTCCATTGTTTTTTCAGCATGTGGTTCGTTTGCATGGCATTCCGGAGAATATTGTGTCTGACAGAGGTTCCCAGTTTGTTTCTAGGTTTTGGCGGGCCTTTTGTGCTAGGATGGGCATTGATTTGTCTTTTTCTTCGGCGTTTCATCCTCAGACAAATGGCCAAACTGAGCGAACTAATCAGACCTTGGAAACCTATTTGAGATGCTTTGTGTCTGCTGATCAGGATGATTGGGTGGCTTTCTTGCCGTTGGCCGAGTTTGCCCTTAATAATCGGGCTAGTTCGGCTACTTTGGTTTCGCCTTTCTTTTGTAATTTTGGTTTTCATCCTCGTTTTTCTTCGGGGCAGGTGGAGCCTTCTGATTGTCCTGGTGTGGATTCTGTGGTGGACAGGTTACAGCAGATTTGGACTCATGTGGTAGACAATTTGATGTTTTCTCAGGAAAAGGCTCAGCGTTTTGCTAACCGCCGTCGGTGTGTTGGTCCCCGGCTTTGGGTGGGGGATTTAGTCTGGTTATCTTCTCGTCATGTTCCTTTGAAGGTTTCCTCCCCTAAGTTCAAGCCTCGGTTTATTGGTCCTTATAAGATTTCTGAGATTATCAATCCGGTGTCTTTTCGTTTAGTTCTTCCAGCCTCTTTTGCCATCCATAATGTTTTCCATAGATCTTTGTTGTGGAGATATGTGGTGCCCGTTGTTCCCTCGGTTGATCCTCCTGCTCCGGTGTTGGTTGAGGGGGAGTTGGAATATGTGGTTGAGAAAATTTTGGATTCTCGTTTTTCGAGGCAGAGGCTTCAGTATCTTGTCAAGAGGAAGGGTTATGGCCAGGAGGATAATTCTTGGGTTGTTGCCTCCGATGTCTATGCCGCCGATTTGGTTCGTGCTTTTCACTTGGCTCGTCCTGATCGGCCCGGGGGCTCTGGTGTGGGTTCGGTGTCCCCTCCTCAAGGGGGATTACTGTTGTGAATTCCGCTCTTGGGCTCCCTCCAGTGGTTGTAAGTGGCACTTTTGTGAATTCTGCTCTTGGGCTCCCTCCGGTGGTTTTAAGTGGTACTGCTGCTCCTTGGATTTAGCAGTCAGCAGCTGCTTCCACTGATTGTCTTTCTGGCTCGGCTATTTAACCTGGTTCTATCCTTCAGCCTGTGCCAGTTGTCAATGGTTCCTGCTTGGATTCACATCTCTGCTTGGATTTCCCTGATATTCTGACCTGTTCAGCAAAGATAAGTCCTTGCTTGGTTCTTTTGCAGTTCACTTGTTGTGGACTTAATCGTTCTGCACTTTCTATGTTTTTTCTTGTCCAGCTTGTCAGTATGGATTTATTCAGTTAAGCTGGAAGCTCTGGGAAGCAGATTTACCCTCCACACCTTTAGTCAGGTGTGGAGATTTTTGTAAACTCTGTGGTGGATTTTTCTAGTTCTTAATACTGACCGCACAGTATTCCGTCCTGTTCTATCTATCTAGCTAGACTGGCCTCCTTTGCTACATCCTGGTTTCATTCTGCGTATGTCATTTCCCTCTCCACTCACAGTCAATATTTGTGGGGGGCTGCCTATCCTTTGGGAATTTTCTCTGAGGCAAGATAGCTTTCCTGTTTCTATCTCTAGGGGTAGTTAGTCCTCCGGCTGTGACGAGGTGTCTAGGGAGTGACAGGAACATCCCACGGCTACTTCTAGTGTTGTGTTAAGCTCAGGAACTGCGGTCAGTACAGGTACCACCTCCTCCAGAGCACGTCCCATGTTGCTCCTAAACCACCAGTTCATAACAGTTTATGAGCTGACAAAGATTTCCCCATGGGGGGGGTTCAAATTTTTTAAAAAAATATTGTTTACGGGCATCTTAAACACCTTTGCAAAAAACTAGAGTGGCTGTAGCAGCACGGAACACGTTAACCCTGGGGATCTAGTGGCTGAGGATGATGAGACGTGGAGGAAGGCCTCGTTAAAAAATAGGCCCAATTTAAAGGAGCGGGTCTCCTAGACTTGTAATGCCCATACACTAAGTGTATGGGCTGACAAACATTTCCCCATGGGGGGTAAAGTTTTTTTTTTTTTAATTGTTTACGGGCATCGTAAACACCCTTGCAAAAAACTACAGTGGCTGTACAGCACAGAACACGTTAACCCTGGTTATGTAGCATCAGTGGGTGATGAGATGTGGAGGAAGGCCTCGTTAAAAATAGGCCCAATTTAAAGGGGCGGGTCTCCTAGACTTGTAATGCCCATACACTAAGAGTATGGGCTGACAAACATTTCCCCATGGGGGGTAAATTTTTTTAAAAAAATTGTTTACGGGCATCGTAAACATCCTTGCAAAAAACTACAGTGGCTGTACAGCACAGAACACATTAACCCTGGTGATGTAGCATCAGTGGATGATGAGATGTGGAGGAAGGCCTCGTTAAAAATAGGCCCAATTTAAAGGGGCGGGTCTGCTAGACTTGTAATGCCCATACACTAAGTGTATGGGCTGACAAACATTTCCCCATGGGGGGTAAATTTTTTTAAAAAAATTGTTTACGGGCATTGTAAACACCCGTGCAAAAAACTACAGTGGCTGTACAGCACAGAACACGTTAACCCTGGTGATGTAGCATCAGTGGATGATGAGATGTGGCGGAAGGCCTCGTTAAAAATAGGCCCAATTTAACCCCTTAGTGACAGAGCCAATTTGGTACTTAATGACTGAGCCAATTTTTACAATTCTGACCAGTGTCAATTTATGAGGTTATAACTCTGGAACGCTTTATCGGATCCCGCTGATTCTGAGATTGTTTTTTCGTGACATGTTGTACTTCAAGTTAGTGGTAACATTTCTTCGATATTACTTGCGATTATTTATGAAAAAAATGGAAATATGGCGAAAATTTTTAAAATTTTGCAATTTTCAAACTTTGTATTTTTATGCCCTTAAATCAGAGAGATATGTCACAAAAAATAGTTAATAAATAACATTTTTCACATGTCTACTTTACATCAGCACAATTTTGGAAACAATTTTTTTTTTGTTAGGGAGTTATAAGGGTTAAAAGTTGACCAGCAATTTCTCATTTTTACAACACCATGTTTTTTTTAGGGACCACATCACCTTTGAAGTGATTTTGAGGGGTCTATATGATAGAAAATAACCAAGTGTGACACCATTCTAAAAACTGCACCCCTCAAGCTGCTCAAAACCACATTCAAGAAGTTTATTAACCCTTTACGTACTTCACAGGAACTAAAACAATGTGGAAGAAAAAAATGAACATTTTACTTTTTTTTGCAAACATTTTACTTCAGAACCATTTTTTTTAATTTTCACAAGTGTAAAAACAGAAATTTAACCACAAATTTTGTTGTGCAATTTTTCCTGAGTACACCGATACCCCATATGTGGAGGTAAACCAGTGTTTGGGCGCACCGCAGAGCTTGGAAGTGAAGGAGCACCGTTTGACTGTTTCAATGCAGAATTGGCTGGAATTGAGATCGGACGCCATGTCGCGTTTGGAGAGCCCCTAATGTGCCTAAACAGTGGAAACCCCCCACAAGTGACACCATTTTGGAAACTAGACCCCCCAAGGAACTTATCTAGATGTGTGGTGAGCACTTTGAACCCCCAAGTGCTTCACAGAAGTTTATAACGTAGAGCCGTGAAAATAAAAAATCGCATTTGTTTTCACAAAAATGATTTTTTCGCCCACAAATTCTTATTTTCACAAGGGTAACAGGAGAAATTAGACCACAAAAGTTGTTGTGCAATTTCTCCTGAGTACGTCGATACCCCATATGTGGAGGTAAACCACTGTTTGGGCGCACCGCAGAGCTTGGAATTGAAGGAGCACCGTTTGACTTTTTCAATGCAGAATTGGCTGGAATTGAGATCGGATGCCATGTCGCGTTTGGAGAGTCCCTGATGTGCCTAAACAGTGGAAACTCCCCACAAGTGATACCATTTTGGAAACTAGACCCCTTAAGGAACTTATCTAGATGTGTGGTGAGCACTTTGAACCCCCAAGTGCTTCACAGAAGTTTATAACGTAGAGCCGTGAAAATAAAAAATCTCATTTTTTCTACAAAAATGATCTTTTTGCCCCCAAATTTTTATTTTCACAAGGGTAACAGGAGAAATTAGACCACAAAAGTTGTTGTGCAATTTCTCCTGAGTACGTCGATACCCAATATATGGGGGTAAACCACTGTTTGGGCGCACCGCAGAGCTTGGAAGAGAAGGAGTGTCGTTTTACTTTTTCAATGTAGAATTGGCTGGAATTGAGATCGGACGCCATGTCACGTTTGGAGAGCCGCTGATGTGCCTAAACAGTAGAGACCCCCCACATATGACACCATTTTGGAAACTAGACCCCTTAAGGAACTTATCTAGATGTGTGGTGAGCACTTTAAACCCCCAGGTGCTTCACAGAAGTTTATATTGTAGAGCCGTGAAAATAAAAAAATCGCATTTTTTCTACAAAAATGATCTTTTTGCCTCCAAATTTTTATTTTACCAAGGGTAACAGGAGAAAATGGACCCCAGAAGCTGTTGTACAATTTGTCTTCAGTACGCCGACACCCCATATGTGGGGGTAAACCACTGTTTGGGCGCACGGCAGAGCTCGGAAGGGAAGGAGTGCCATTTTGGAATGCAGACTTTGATAGAATTGTCTGCGGGCGTTATGTTGCCTTTGCAGACCCCTAATGTACCTAAACAGTAGAAACCCCCAACAAGTGACCCCATTTTGGAAAATAGACCCCCCAAGGAACTTATCTAGATATGTGGTGAGAACTTTGAATGCCCAAGTGCTTCACAGAAGTTTATAATGCAGAGTAGTGAAAATAAAAAATATTTTTTTTCCCACAAAAAAGATTTTTTTAGCCCCCAAATTTTTATTTTCACAAGGGTAACAAGAGAAATTGGACCCCAAAAGTTGTTGTCCAATTTGTCCTGAGTATGCTGGTACCCCATATGTGGGGGTAAACCACTGTTTGGGCGCACGGCAGAGCTTGGAAGGGAAGGAGCGCCATTTTGGAATGCAGACTTTGATAGAATTGTCTGCGGGCGTTATGTTGCGTTTGCAGACCCCTAATGTACCTAAACAGTAGAAACCCCCAACAAGTGACCCCATTTTGGAAAATAGACCCCCTAAGGAACTTATCTAGATATGTGGTGAGAACTTTGAAAGCTCAAGTGCTTCACAGAAATTTATAATGCAGAGTAGTGAAAATAAAAAAATATATTTTTTTCCAACAAAAAAGATTTTTAGCCCCCAAGTTTTTATTTTCACAAGGGTAACAGGAGAAATTGGACCCCAAAAGTTGTTGTCCAATTTATCCCGAGTACGCTGATGCCCCATATGTGGGGGTAAACCACTGTTTGGGCGCACGGCAGAGCTCAGAAGGGAGGGAGTACCATTTGACTTTTTTAGCGCAAAATTGGCTGTCGTGTTTGGAGACCCCCTGATGTACCTAAACAGTGGAAACCCCCCAATTCTAACTCCAACCCTAACCCCAACACAGCCCTAACCCTAATCTCAACCCGATCCATAATCCTAATCACAACCCTAACGATAATCACAACCCTAACCCCAAAACAGCCCTAATCTCAACCCTAACCATAACCCTAATCAAAACCCTAAATCCAACACACCCCTAACCCTAATCCCAACCCTAACCCTAATCCCAACCCTAATCCCAAACGTAACACTAATCCCAACCCTAATCCAAACCCTAACCCTAATCCCAACTCTAACCCTAACTTTAGCCCCAACCCTAACTTTAGCCCCAACCCTAACCATAACTTTAGCCCCCGTCGTCACAAAAAAAGTTCAATGTAACCTTTTTTTTGTACGTCGCGTCCGCCATTTCCGCGGATGCGTGGCCGTAACTCTGCCCCCTCCTCCCCAGGACATAGACTGGGCAGCGGATGCGTTGAAAAACTGCATCCGCTGCCCACGTTGTGCACAATTTTCACAACGTGCGTCGGTACATCGGGCCGACGCATTGCGACCGCCCCGTACCGACGCAAGTGTGAAAGAAGCCTAAGGCTACTTTCACACTAGCGTCGTACTCGGCCCATCACAGTGTGTCGGGCCGACGTACCGACGCTAGCGTTGTAAGCGCCGCACAATGGGTGCAGCGGATGCTGTTTTTTCAACGCATCCGCTGCCCCATTGTGAGGTGCGGGGAGGCGGGGGCGGAGTTCCGGCCACGCATGCGCGGTCGGAAATGGCGGACACGTCGCACAAAAAAGTTACATGTAGTTTTTTTTGTGTCGACGGTCCGCCGAAGCACGACGCATCCGTCGCACGACGGATGCGACATGTGGCAATCCGTCGCAATGCGTCGCTAATGCAAGCCAATGGAGAAAAAACGCATCCTGCAAGCACTTTTGCAGGATGCGTTTTTTCTCCAACGACGCATTGCGACGGAAGCCAAAAAACGCTAGTGTGAAAGTAGCCTAACCCTAACCCTAGCCCTAACCCTAACCCTAAATTTAGCCCCAACCCTAACCCTAACCCTAACTCTAACCCTAACTCTAACCCTAACCCTAACTCTAACCCTAACCCTAACTCTAACCCTAACCCTAACCCTAACCCTAACTCTAACCCTAACCCTAACCCTAACCCTAACCCTAATTTTAGCCCCAACTTGTCTTCTCCTGCTGGCCGGCAGATGGCAGCAGATGGCGGGCGCACTGCGCATGCGCCCGCCATGATGAAAAAGCCGGCTGGCAGGAGAAGACAGAAGAGGACCCAGGGACCCCGGGTGAGTATGATAGGGTCCCCGAATCCCCCTATTTCTCTGTCCTCTGATGTGCGATCACATCAGAGGACAGAGAAATAACTGATCGCTTTTTTTTTTTTTTTTTTTTTTTTTTGCGGTCGCCGGTAAACTGTTAATTACCGGCGATCGCAAAGCAGGGGTCGGTGCAAACCGACCCCGATCATGTTCTTTGGGGTCTCGGCTACCCCCGGCAGCCGAGACCCCAAAGAACATCCGGGTGCCGGGCGGCGGGCGCACTGCGCGTGCGCCCGCCATTTTTTCCCGGAAAAAAGATGGCGGCGCCCATGGGGAGACACGAGGAGCACCGGGGGAGTTAGGTAAGTATTGGGGGGCTATTGGGGGCCATCGGGGACCACATTTCTCTGTCCTCCGATGTGCGATCACATCGGAGGACAGAGAAATTAAACGGCAAATCGCGTTTTTTTTTTTTTTGTTGCGACCGCCGGTAAACGGTTAATTACCGGCGATCGCAACTCGGGGGTCGGTAAAAACCCCCCGAATCATGTTCTCTGGGGTCTCGGCTACCCTCGGCAACCGAGACCCCAGAGAAAATCCGACTCTGGGGGGCGCTATTCACTTTTTCCACAGCGCCGTTAATTAACGGCGCTGTGGATTAAGTACCCTTAGCGGCCGCCGTTAAAAGGCGTATCGGCGGTCGTTAAGGGGTTAAAGGAGCGGGTCTCCTAGACTTGTAATGCCCATACACTAAGTGTATGGGCTGACAAACATTTCCCCATCGGGGTCAATTTAACAAAAGAAAATTGTTTACGGGCATCATAAACACCCTTGCAAAAAACTAGAGTGGCTGTTGCAGCACTGAACACGTTAACGCTGGTGATCTAGTGGTGGTGGATGATGAGATGTGGAGCAAGCTCATTAAAAACTAGGCACAATTTAAAGGAGAGGGTCTCCTAGACTTGTAATGCCCATGCACTAAGTGTATGGGCTGACAATCATTTCCCCATGGAGGGTACATTTTTTAAAACTATTTTATGGGCATCATAGACACCCTTGTCCAAAAATTGACTGGCTGTAACAGAAAAGAACACCTTAATCCCGGTGATCTAGTGGCGGAGAACGATGAGATGAGGAGCAAGGCTTCATTCAAAAGTATGTCCAATTTAAAGGAGCAGGTCTCCTAGACATTTAATGCCCATAAACTAAGTGTATGGGCAGACAAACATTTCCCCATGGGGGAGTAAAAACTTATTTTGTTTCAAATTAGTAACGGGCATGATAAAAACACTCTTGCACAAAAATTAATTGACTTTTGCATCAAGGAATACGTTCACCCTGGTGTTCTAGTGGTTGTAGATGATGAGGATGAGGATGAGGATAAGGAGGACGATAACACCAAACCGACCAAATCATGAAGCGTAAACCCATGCGTGGTTGTGAAGAGGTGCATGAGAATACACCTCCACAAAAAAGACAATGTATTTGAGGTTATGTTTTGCTGTTTTCATTCGGTGGTGTACAGAAGTATTGCCCAATCCAGCCCTTGTTCACTTTTATAAGAAGAGTCAGCCTGTCAGTATTTTCAGTTGACAGGCGGATGTGCTTAGCTGTTATAATTCCAGCAACGGCACTAAAAACCGGCTCTGACAGAACGCTAGCAGCATGGCATGCCAGGATTTCCAAGGCGTAGAGAGTCAGTTCATGCCACATGTCCAGCTTGGATACCCAACAATTTAAAGGCACTCCCTCAGCATCTTCCAAAACATTGCACTTCTTCAGACAGCACCTGCCTGTGCGGGATTGTACTTCTGCATCTCTCGCTTGGACTCCTTGGTTGTACAACAATTTCTGACATCTGCTGAAAGCGTTCTCAGATAGGAATTTTTTATTAATTTTGCTACAAGGGCCCTCTGGTACTGCAACATTTTAGTACACCTGTCTGCCTGTGGAAGAAGAGATTGAAAGTTCACCTTGTAGCGTGGGTCTTCAACCAGTAATGAGTGTCATCGAAAATGTTAATAATGCGAGGGTCTAGGGAAACGCAACGCAACATAAAGTCAGCCATGCGTGCCAGACTGCTAACAGGAAAGACTTCCATGTCCTCACCAACAGAATGACGGACTATGCTGTCCTCCTCCTCCTCATCCCCCTCCTCCTCCATGTCCTAAGGCCATCCACGCTGAACAGACGGTATGACAGCTGAGCTTGTAGTACCGTTTATAGCGCATGAAAGTAGCTCCCGCCATTCCTCCTCCTCCTCTTCCTCATTGTCTACCAATCCACGTTGTGTCATATAGCAACGGATATCAATTACTAATAAAACATAACTTTTATTAAATATTTAAAAGAAAATTACCTAAAGGTGAACGTGACCATGAAAAAATAGTGTATAGTGCAAAAAAAAACAAAAAAAAAAAACAACACAGTAAAAAGAGGCAGTATAAGTGACCATACCACTCTTATATCGCTAGAAAAAATCACCTTATCACCAGGGTGCCCTGTTGTATTATACACTCTGGTTGGAGTGCTCTTAAAAGGTTTCACATAGAGTACTCTACTAGGTATAGAGGTATAAAAAATATAGCTACCAGTTTATAGTCATGGTATCTGGCACATTGTTGTTATTCCAGTTATTCTGCGTTTTGCTAGTAGGAATACACTTCTTTACCTTTACAACAACCGTATCAGGGATCATTCACCATTATTGATCCCACATGGTACTCATAATGTCTAGCATCTAGTGGCATAGGTCAGCTTGCTCATATATATTTTGAGATGTACCATCCGTCACATCTCAGACACGCATATTTACTCCTACTGTATCCATGTGAATACATCAATGCCAATGAGTATATGATTTACGCATAACAAAGTTTCTCCACTGTTAGAACCCTTGCTGCACATGTTGGCATTGATGTATTCACATGGATACAGTAGGAGTAAATATGCGTGTCTGAGATGTGACGGATGGTACATCTCAAAATATATACATGAGCAAGCTGACCTATGCCACTAGATGCTAGACATTATGAGTACCATGTGGGATCAATAATGGTGAATGATCCCTGATACGGTTGTTGTAAAGGTAAAGAAGTGTATTCCTACTAGCAAAATGCAGAATAACTGGAATAACAACAATGTGCCAGATACCATGACCATAAACTGGTAGCTATATTTTTTATACCTCTATACCTAGTAGAGTACTCTATGTGAAACCTTTTAAGAGCACTCCAACCAGAGTGTATAATACAACAGGGCACCCTGGTGATAAGGTGATTTTTTCTAGCGATATAAGAGTGGTATGGTCACTTATACTGCCTCTTTTTACTGTGTTGTTTTTTTGCACTATACACTATGTTTTCAAGGTCACGTTCACCTTTAGGTAATTTCCTTTTAAATATTTAATAAAAGTTATGTTTTATTAGTAATTGATATCCGTTGCTATATGACAAAAAAATTTTCTCGAATTTAGTAAATGGGCCCTTGCTGTTATTAATTAACCAATCCACATTGGGATGACATGAGGCTGGGCTGAGTGTAATCACCCTGTATGGTTCCTTGCTCCATGAACTCGTGCTCCGCCTGCAATGCATCCTCTTTAATTGTGAGCAAAGGGGTTTCCAGAATGCAGAGAAGCAGGATGGTGTTGATAATTATGGTGTCATTGCCGCTCACCATCTTGGTGCAGTCCTCAAACTTTTTGAGGATGTGCATATGTCTGACATTCATATCCACTACTGAGGGTTTATGTGTGGAGTCTGAACTGAATAACGATGGCCTTGTTGATGCTGGTAGTCAACAACTGCCCTCCTAAGCTCACAAATCATTTCCAACATATGCAGTGCAGAGTTCCAACACGTGGGGACATCACACACCAGTCGGTGAGCTTGAAGATGCAAATTCTGCTGAAGCACGGCAAAGGCGCCTGAAATTGTAACTGACTTTCAAAAATGGGCAGACAGGTGGCGTACTTTTACTAGCAGATCTGGCAGCTCCGGGTAGCTTTTGAGAAAACATTGAACGATGAGGTTAAGCACATGGGCCAAGCCAGATACGTGTGTGAGCTCACCTTGCCAAAGAGCTATCACCAGGTTCAGGCCATTGTCACACACGACCGTGATTGGCTGTAGGTTCAGGGGTGTCATCCAAAAATCTGACTGCTCTTTCAGCGCTGTCCACAACATTGTGCAGTTTGTCACCTAAGCAGATTAGCTTCAGCACAGCCTGTTGCTGCTTGGCTGACGCAGTGCTGCAGTGCTTCCAGCCTCTGACTGATGTGCTCATTTCAGAGATGGAGGTTGAAGAGGATGAGGAGGAGGAGGAGGAAGAAGTGCAGGAGCTGTAGACTGTGGGGGCAACCCTGATTGACGTAGGGCCTGCAATCCTCGGTGTCTGGAAGATGTGTTCCATCCCAAAGTCCGACTGGGTCCCGGCTTCTACTATGTTAACCCAAGGTGCCGTCAGTGAGATGTACGGTCCCTGCCCACAAGCACTTGTCCACGTGTCCGTGGTTAGGTGGACTTTCTTAGTAACAGCATTGTTGAGGGCACGAGTAATGTTGTGGGATACGTGCTGGTGTAATGCTGGTACAGCACACCCGGAGAAATAATGATGACTGGGTACCTAGTACCTTGGACGGCTGCGACCATCAGGTTGTGGAAAGCTTCGGTCTCAGCAAGCCTAAAAGGCATGAGCACAAGCAGACGAGAAATGTGGGAATTTAGTACTGTGGACTGTGGGGAGTTGGCTGCGTATCTCCGCTTACTTTCCAATGACTGAGGTATAGACAACTGAAGGCTGCGCTGGGACAAGAACGTGGATGGGCTTAATAATGGTGCTGGTTGACTGTGGGCAACAACAGGTGTAGGGCACAAGGCATCTTCACATGCACCAAGGACTGGGGATTGGCTTCAACGCAAAACAGTGGAAGAAGCATTGGTGTTACTTGCAGACCATGTTACTTGCAGACCATGTGTGGGATTGCACTTTTTTTGCAATTTCAACGCACTTGGAATTTTTTTCCCGTATTCTTGTTCAAGACATGGTAATACCAAATGGTGTCGTTCAAAAGTACAACTCGTCCTGCAAAAAAAAAAGCCCTAACATGACCATATTGACGGAAAAATAAAAAAAATTATGGCTCTGGGAAGGAGGGGAGCGAAAAACGAAAACACAAAAACGAAAAAAGGCCGCGGCGGGAAGGGGTTAATATTTGCAGAGCACCAATGGGTAATCAACATATTAATAAACAATGTTCAATTATCTATTCTCTTTGTTCCTAAGGATAGTAGAACAAAACTAGGACTGCAGTACTAAGACAGATACAATAGCTAATCAGCACCCATTCAACAAATGGCAGCCATTGACATTAAGTCAATTGACAATAAGAGTAAAAATTCAATATTTCATGAACAATATCTCATATCTCTGGGCCTTCTGAAAAATATGTCTGGATAATTAAGAATAAATGCTGTGTCATCAGATACCTCCACCTTCTTAATTAGCCAGATGTGATAGACTTCCAATCGTTCTTCTCCACTTATTGGGGACTGTCCATTAGCATATCTTTAAGCACAGACTCGAAATTAACAGGTTTCACCTTCAGGCAAACAAAACTTTACGTCATTCAATTTTCTCAGAACATATTCCATGTCTTTCTTGTGAATAAATTCCATAGTCCCCATGCCATCCTTGTGCACATCAGCATAGCAAACATCTCAAGCATCTCATATAATCTTTGATATCCTGCCAACTACCTGATGGGGTAGCTCTGAGAGAAGGACTTTGTATTCAGTTTACCAGCAAGGTAATCCTGGAAGCTGATGAAGGTGAATGCTGTGGTACTGCCTACCCCATAATTCTTCAGCTCCATGGTACGGATTCTCCCATACTGAAGGAACAACTCCTCCACTCCTTCTCCCATATATCTTCTGGAAAATTACCGATGTAAATGCGACCATGACCCAACTGCTGACCTCCCTCTCAAGAGATGGCCACTTAGTGGCCTGGTAAATGGTGTTCAGGCGAGACAATATCTGGGCTGGCTAGGGTGGTGGAAGACCCAATGTTCCAAGGTCCCTGGGCCTTGACACAACTGAGCTTTATTGGCTGGTAGTGGTTATGGAGGTTTGCTTGTGTAGGGTGGTCAATCTGCCATATAGTGTGAACAGGATATATAAATTTATACTTTGCTGGTATATCTGGGGTAGAGCCTCTCAGACTGTGATGGCTTGTGTTGGCAGACATTGACTGGATGGACTTGCAGATGAGCTCACTGCATAGGGCCCCGCACGTGAAATAGTGCCATGGGTTGGGCAAATCATAAGTTCTGTTTGTAAAATTTTGTACTGGTGGGGTTTCAGCTGGGTAGCAGGATAGTTCTGCTTGAATGGCTAGTGGCCACTTGAATTCTTGGTTGAGGAGTCTTCTGGAATTGGCAGACATATCGGGTCTCTAGTAGGGTCGATTGACTGTCAACTCATCTACCAATCAAACTGCTTATTCTGGGGTTTCGGGCACTCAATCAAATACCCACTCTCAAGTTTATGGAGTAATTTTCTCCACAATTTGCTCACGCACAATCATGTCCTGTAAAGCATCAGCAGCGTCGGCAGCCCTACCATAGATCCGGCGCTTGCAGTGTTGTAGTAGTTGACTTCCTAATTCTACATAAGAGAATCTATGGGGAGACAATGTCTGGAACTTGGAATGATATCTGTCGGGAGTGATGGTGAAAAGGGACAACAGTGTGTCCTTAATAGTCCAATAGTCTAGACAGTTCTGAGGAGAACCGAAGAGAATGAACAGCATCCTGTGCCTTGCCAATCAAACTAGTCCACAAGTATTTGGCCCAATCAGCTGTGTTGCATCATTATTAGGGTCTCAAAGCTCTCCAAATATTCATTAACTTCTGTGTTGGATTCATTAAACACTGGAACGTCTCTGTAAAGAAGATGATTTCCATGGTGGTGGGTGTGACGGTGTTTGCGACAGAGCAGAAAGAGACACCAAGCTGATAGACAATCCAACAAGATTTATTGGAACAGGGGACTGGGATAACACAAATGAAAGTAGTTCTGCAGCGTCTGTAAGTAGTCCACAATGAGTCCACAATGAATACACACAAAGGGAGCAGATCCGGGGGTGCCACCTGGCAATCCGACGCCAGGGAAATAGAAATAGTCCTTTAGTGAATTCAATGGCTCCAGCAGATTAGGGACACAACACAGTCCAATGTGGCAGCTTTTTACCCTCCACACTCTGGCACCAGGATCTCGCCTCAGCATAAGATCCCAGCCCTTCCCAAGTCACCTCACAACTACAGTCTTCAGATTCAGTCCTTAAATCCAGTAGGGTGGTGAGACCTCACAATTCCATGTGTCAAAATGATCTCCAATCTCCATACATGATACCAGGATCCAGCTGCAGCAGCAGATCCTTGCCCTTCAAAGCACACAGCATTGACTAACTAAAGATGTGGCTTGTTGTCCTACCACTCTTAGTATCTCTGAACAACAAAGGGGCTGATCCCAACACCCACCCCCTTAAACATAGCTACAAGGATTAAGAAAGTTCCAGAAACCCTGCTTGCAGTCTCTCTACAGGTTTGTGTATTGGAGATGCCCCCTGCAGAGGGAAACAAAGACAAGCATGCCCCAACCAGATACAGGACAAGGAATGTTAATGTAGGCCTGATTACAGTAGGGTCCATGTGTACAGGCTGGGGTGACACTCTGTTACAGTGGGCCATAGAGGTGGCAACCAGCGTTGGTGGTACTGGTACTGGAACTGCCAAAATTGATTCAATAACAAAGCTTGAGGCTCCCATTGCAATCAACAATTCCTAGATTGAGGCTGCTTGTGACTACTAGGCATTGGATTCCAGACTACCACTGGATTGTTGTTCATGATGTTCTATGCATCCCAAAGAACCATTTCCTGTATCAAGTCGACCAAGTGAATTTGATCTGTTGAACCTGGCACAAGTCCTGCAGTCGCCATATCTTGTTGCGTTTGAATATCCCCTCTGGTTCTTCTTCCAAGGCCGAATTGGTGGGGTTGGAAAACCTTCTATGTATGCCTCATCTATGGTCTTCTGGGTCTCTCTACATGCCTCCCTGGTTGGGAATGGTTGGAAAGCCCTGGACGGTGTCTATGAGCACCAATCTCCTTCTGTTCCCCCCGATCTGCCGGGCTGAGTAGTATCCCACCGCTGCCGCTAAAATGTGGAGAGGTTAGTATGTGCTCTAGTCCGCATGGACCAGGGATCGTCCCACTGAATGCCTGCTCTCCTTTCTTATGGGCATAATACCACTCAGACAATGCAGGATGAAGGTAAAACAGTGTGGCAATACTTTATTGAACCACAAAACAAACAGTAACATATTGCACAGTCCCAACAAATACCCAGGATTGTGCAAATTACAGAGTCTCACACTTCCACTGGCTAGCCTGGATTAGAGCAGCTGCAACTTTGGGGCTTTCAGGGCCAACTATCCCAGCAGTGGCACGTCGCTTTTGTTAGGCACTAGAGATAAGCGAATATTCAATGTTCAGTTCAGATTACAATTAGTGATGAGCGAGCACTAAAATGCTTGGGTGCTCGTTTTCTTATGTATTGACTGCAAGGCCTGCACTGCTACCAAGCCATGTGCACCCCAATAAGCCTTTAATCACAGGTAATGGATGGCCACAAGAAAATCCACTTCACATTATTAATTTTGTACTCCCATACTGTTTTCTTATGCATTGACTGCAAGGCCTGCCCTGCTACCAAGTCATATGCATCCCAATAAGCCTTTGAACCATGGTACTGGATGGTCAAAAAAAACCACTTCACATTCTTCATTTTGTACTCCCATACTGTTTTTTTATGCAATGACTGCAAGGCCTGCCCTGCTACCAAGTCATATGCACCCCAATAAGCCTTTGAAACCACATACTGGATGGCCTCTGGAAAATCAACTTCACATTATTCATTTTGTACTCCCATGCTGTTTTCTTATGTACTGACTGCAAGACCTGCCCTGCTAACAAGTCATATGCACCTCAAGAAGCCTTTGAGCCCAGGTAATGGATGGCCACAGGAAAACCCCCTTCACATTCTTCAGTTGGTCCTGCCATACTGTTTCCTTATGCATTGAATGCAAGGGCCGCCTTGACCCAAATTTGCACGCACCCCGATCCTACTTGGAAGAAACATGATAAAAAAACTGTCCCATTACAAAAGCGCGAGTATCCGTGACTTGTAATGCTCATGCACTAAGTGTATTGGCTGACATACATTTTCTCCTTGGGGGGTTCACATCAACATACTGTGTAAATATTTTTATCAAAGGCATCATAAACACCCTTGCAAAAAACATTAAACAATAAAAAAGGCCCAATTTAAAGGAGAGGGTCTCCTAGAGTTGGAATGCCCATACACTAAGTTTATGAGATGACAAACATTTCCCCATGGGGGGGGTCAATTTTTTTAAAAAAAAATGTTTACGGGCATCTTAAACACCTTTGCAAAAAACTAAAGTGGCTGTAGCAGCATGGAAAACGTTAACCCTGGGGATCTAGTGGCGGAGGATGATGAGACGTGGAGGAAGGCCTCGTTAAAAAATAGGCCCAATTTAAAGGAGCGGGTCTTCTAGACTTGTAATGCCCATACACTAAGTGTATGGGCTGACAAACATTTCCCCATCGGGGTCAATTTAGCAAAAAAAAATTGTTTACGGGCATCATAAACACTCTTGCAAAAAACTAGAGTGGCTGTAGCAGCACTGAACACGTTAACGCTGGTGATCTAGTGGTGGTGGATGATGAGATGTAGAGCAAGCTCATTAAAAACTAGGCCCAATTTAAAGGAGAGGGTCTCCTAGACTTGTAATGCCCATGCACTAAGTGTATGGGCTGACAAACATTTCCCCATGGAGGGTACATTTTTTAAAACTATTTTATGGGCATCATAGACATTCTTGTCCAAAAATTGACTGGCTGTCACAGAAAACAACATGTTAATCCCAGTGATCTAGTGGCAGAGAATGATGAGATGAGGAGGAAGGCCTCATTAAAAAGTATGTCCAATTTAAAGGAGCAGGTCTCCTAGACATTTAATGCCCATACACTAAGTGTATTGGCAGACAAACATTTCCCCATGGGGGAGTAAAAACTTATTTTGTTTCAAATTAGTAACGGGCATGATAAAAACACTCTTGCACACAAATTGAGTGACTTTTGCATCAAGGAATACGTTAACCCTGGTGTTCTAGTGGTTGTAGATGATGAGGATGAGGATAAGGAGGACGATAACACCAAACCGACCAAATCATGAAGCGTAAACCCATGCGTGGTTGTGAAGAGGTGCATGAGAATACACCTCCACAAAAAACACAATGTATTTGAGGTTATGTTTTGCTGTTTTCATTCGGTGGTGTACAGAAGTCTTGCCCAATCCAGCCCTTGTTCACTTTTATAAGAGTCAGCCTGTCAGTATTTTCAGTTGACAGGCGGATGCGCTTAGCTGTTATAATTCCAGCAACGGCACTAAGAACACCCTCTGACAGAACGCTAGCAGCATGGCATGCCAGGATCTCCAAGGCGTAGAGAGCCAGTTCATGCCACGTGTCCAGCTTGGATACCCAACAATTTAAAGGCACAGAGGAATCACAGAGGACATTTGTATGATCAGCAAGGTACTCCCTCAGCATCTTCCAAAACATTGCACTTCTTCAGACAGCACCTGCCTGTGCGGGATTGTACTTCTGCATCTCTCGCTTGGACTCCTTGGTTGTACAACAATTTCTGATGT
This sequence comes from Ranitomeya variabilis, assembly GCF_051348905.1. Lineage (NCBI taxonomy): Eukaryota > Metazoa > Chordata > Amphibia > Anura > Dendrobatidae > Ranitomeya > Ranitomeya variabilis. Next base: position 290,381,973 of record NC_135232.1, on the reverse strand, counting down.
CTGCTGAAAGCGTTATCAGATGGGATTTTTTTATTAATTTTGCTACAAGGGCCCTCTGGTACTGCAACATTTTAGTACACCTGTCTGCCTGTGGAAGAAGAGATTGAAAGTTCTCCTTGTAGCGTGGGTCTACAACCAGTAATGAGTGTCATCGAAAATGTTAATAATGCAAGGGTCTAGGGAAACGCAACGCAACATAAAGTCAGCCATGCGTGCCAGACTGCTAACAGGAAAGACTTCCATGTCCTCACCAACAGAATGATGGACCATGCTGTCCTCCTCCTCATCCCCCTCCTCCTTGTCCTAAGGCCATCCACGCTGAACAGACGGTATGAGAGCTGAGCTTGTAGTACCGTTTATAGCACATGAAAGTAGCTCCTGTCATTCCTCCTCCTCCTCTTCCTCATTGTCTACCAATCCACATTGGGATGACATGAGGCTGGGCTGAGTGTAATCACCCTGTATGGTTCCTTGCTCCATGAACTCGTGCTCCGCCTGAAATGCATCCTCTTTAATTGTGAGCAAAGGGTTTTCCAGAATGCAGAGAAGCAGGATGGTGTTGATAATTATGGTGTCATTGCCGCTCACCATCTTGGTGCAGTCCTTAAACCTTTTGAGGATGTACATATGTCTGACATCCATGTCCACTCCTGAGGGTTTATGTGTGGAATCTGAACTGAATAACGATGGCCTTGTTGATGCTGGTAGTCAACAACTGCCCTCCAAAGCTCACAAATCATTTCCAACATATGCAGTGCAGAGTTCCAACACATGGGAACATCACACACCAGTCGGTGAGCTTGAAGATGCAAATTCTGCTGAAGCACGCAAACTGTAACTGACTTTCAAAAATGGGCTGACAGGTGGCATACTTTGACTAGCAGATCTGGCAGCTTCGGGTAGCTTTTGAGAAAACGTTGAACGATGAGGTTAAGAACATGGGCCAAGCCAGGTACGTGTGTGAGCTCACCTTGCCACAGAGCTATCACCAGGTTCAGGCCATTGTCACACACAACCGTGATTGGCTGTAGGTTCAGGGGTGTCTGACTACTCTTTCAGTGCTGTCCACAACATTATGCGGTTTGTCACCTAAGCAGATTAGCTTCAGCACAGCCTGTTGCTGCTTGGCTGACGCAGTGCTGCAGTGCTTCCAGCCTCTGACTGATGTGCTCATTTCAGAGAAGGAGGTTGAAGAGGATGAGGAGGAGGAGGAGGAAGAAGTGCAGGAGCTGTAGACTGTGGGGATAACCCTGATTGACGTAGGGCCTGCAATCCTCGGCATCTGGAGGATGTGTTCCATCCCAAAGTCCGACTGGGTCCTGGCTTCTACTATGTTAACCCAGGGTGCCATCAGTGAGATGTACGGTCCCTGCCCACAAGCACTTGTCCACGTGTCCGTGGTTAGGTGGACTTTCCCAGTAACAGCATTGTTGAGGGCACGAGTAATGTGTGATACGTGCTGGTGTAATGCCAGTACGGCACACCCGGAGAAATAATGATGACTGGGGACCTAGTACCTTCGATGGCCGCTACCATCAGGTTGTGGAAAGCTTCTGTATCAACAAGCCTAAAAGGCGCGAGCACAAGCAGACGAGAAATGTGGGAATTTAGTACTGTGGCCTGTGGGGAGTTGGCTGCGTATCTCCGCTTACTTTCCAATCACTGAGGTATAGACAACTGAAGGCTGCGCTGGGACAAGAACATGGATGGGCTTGATAATGGTGTTGGTTGACTGTGGGCAACAACAGGTGCAGGGCACAAGGCATCTTCACATGCATCAAGGACTGGGGATTGGCTTCTACGCAAAGCAGTGGAAGAGCATTGGTGTTACTTGCAGACCATGTTCCTGGAGTGTGGGGTTTGGCCCACAAAGTCGGTTGCTTTGCTCTCATGTGCATGATCAAGCTGGTGGTGGTCAGGTTGGTAGTTTTACTATCCCTGCTGATGCGGGCATGGAAGGTGCTGCAAATGGCCTGTTTGGGGTTATAGGCAGAGTCTTTAAAAAATAACCAGACTCAGGAAGGTCTAACAGTTGGAATGGCAACTTCCGTAATGTTGGTGTTATGGGGAACGGATGCACGCCTTCCATCTGTGGCCACCACACTGCTTCTTCCTGCCTGTTGGGGTGATTTGCCTCCTTCCCCATGTGTGCTGCTGTCTTTGCTCTGCATGTCCTCCTGCCAGGTTGGGTCAATTACTATGTCATCCACCCACTCGTCTTCTACATCTGCACCCTGCTCCTCCTCCTGACTTTCTGGCAATTGTGTCTCATCAACGTCCACCTCTTGTGACACTTTCCCATCATTGCCTTTGTGTGACTGTGGCTGCTCAAATCTTTGGGCATCGCTGCATGCGATTTCACCTTGCCCCACTTCAAGTTGACTGGCCGCGAGTCTGGAATATTGAAATGGAAAACTGAACAACTCTTCAGAGTGTCCAAGTGTGGGATCAGTTGTCTCAGGGCACTCGGCATGGTGGGAGGAAGGAGGATCAGGGTGAGTAATTTGAGGTCCACACTCACGGCTACTCAGACTTGACCGTGTGGAAGACATGGTGGTGGTGGTGGCTAAGTGACTGGAAGCATTATGCACTATCCAACCAACAACTGTTTCACACTGCTCTGGCTTCAATAGTGGTGTGCTGCAATCCCTTAGAAACTGGGACAGCAAGGTCAAGTGAGAAGATGTGGGTCTTTGTTGTGGTCCACTTTCAGCTTGGCCACGGCATCGTCCTCTGCATGCACCATCAGCATCACGTCCTCTTCCTTGTCTCTTGCTCCTTGCCCTGCCCATTTTAAATGGGCTAGTGAAATATTTTAAAAGTTCAATACAAATGTATTAATTTTGAGAAAACATATATGTGATCAGTATGCCTGAAAAGCAAGCATTTGGAGACCACAGATAGACCGGGCGTCTGAGTGAGATAACAGACTGTTTCAATATGTGGCCTGGATTTTACTAAATTTTTTTAACCACAAAAGACAGTAGAGACCAAGTGTTGCAGACCAAAAAATGCAATGTATGCCTGCGAAGCAAGGATTTGGACACCACAGATAGACCAGGAATGTAACTGAGATAAAAAACTGTTTTGACATGTGGCCTGTATTTATTTTAACCACAAAATACTGTATAGAACAAGGGTAGCAGAAAAAAACTGGAATGTAGGCCTGAAAAGCAAGGAATTGTACACCACCGATAGACCAGGCATCTGACTGAGATAACAGACTGTTTCAATATGTGGGCTGTATTTTTTTTAACCAGCAAATATTGTATAGACCAAGGCTAGCAGACAAAAAAATGTAATTTTTGCCTGCAAAGTTTGGATTTGACACCACGGGTACCCCGGGCATCTGACGGAGATAGCAGACTGTTTCAATATGTGGCCTTTTTTTTCACCACAAAATGCTGTATAGACCAAGGCTAGCAGACAAAAAATGCAATGTATGCCTGCAAAGCAAGGATTTGGACACCACAGAAACACCAGGCGTCTGATGGAGATAACATACAGGCAGCATATTGAAACAGTTTTTTTTTTTTTTTTAAATTTCACCACAAAATACGGAATAGACCAAGACTAGCAGACAAAAACATCCAATGTATGCCTGCAAAGTGAGGATTCAACACCACAGATGCACCAGGCGTCTGACGAAGATAACAGACTGCTCAAAATGCGGCCTTGATTTTTTTGGGGCCACCAAAATTGTGTCAATAAGTAGGCTATGAAACAAAAAAAAAATTGGAGTACTAAAATTGTAAAATATTTAGCGCAATGATATGCAATGCGTGTGGCGTACAAATCACAGTGAAAAAATAAGAACTGTTGCTAACTATTTTTTGGCCAGCTGCAGATTTTTTAGCCAGCAAAATCGTGTCCAAAAATGTTGTAAGACACTCCAAAAAATAATATAGTACCAAAAAAAGCCAGAATTTTCTGCGCACACACATCTGATGCCTGAGATAAACCAAAAATTTAAAAATTGTTAGATTTTCTTGCTCTTGTATTGAAATGACCTGGCTGTAGTCTGCAGTGTGACCAAGCAAATATATGTAGAAAAAAGGGGGCTATGGATTGCTTTGTAATAAAATTAGCAGGTAAAAAGTGTAAAAAAAAAAAAAAACCTAGCCACAGATACCTGCAGCTACGTATATATAAAATACGCAGCAGCAGCAGCAGACAGTAATGGAGCTTTTTGAGGTATGCAGTTAGATCTATATACTCACATACAGTGCCTGCATGCCTTGCACTGATATGGATATGTGCACATAGACTCCCCTGCTTACCTAGCACTGCAATCTATGTACCGCTGAATTAGCCCTAAAAAAGACTGGTGGTTTATCAGGATTTGTGGACTGAACACTAGGAGAACCACACAGACTAATAAAAGTAAGATTCTGACCCTAACTCAGCAGCTGCTCTCCCTACACTAGCTGAGTCCGGAGCAGAATGCAGTGAGCAGAGTGGTGCCAGTTCTCTTATAGACCTATAAGATAGATAATCCCAGCATGTTGAATGGCGCTCTAAAAAGCACCAAAATTAAAAGGAGGAGACTCGAGCTCCCGCCTAATAATCCCGTAAATACTCGGTTCTCTCCGAGTACACCGAGCATAGTGATCATTAGTTAATACCCATGGATATTCCCTGGTAGGGTTGAGCGAAACGGGTCGATCATTTTCAAAAGTCGCCGACTTTTGGCTAAGTCGGCGTCTCATGAAACCCGATCCGACCCCTGTGCTTGTCGGCCATGCGGTACGCGACTTTCGCGCCAAAGTCGCGTTTCAATGACGCGAAAAGCGCCATTTCTCAGCCAATGAAGGTGAACGCAGAGTGTGGGCAGCGTGATGACATAGATCCTGGTCCCCACCATCTTAGAGAAGGGCATTGCAGTGATTGGCTTGCTGTCTGCGGCGTCACAGGGGCTATAAAGGGGCGTTCCCGCCGACCGCCATCTTACTGCTGCTGATCTGAGCTTAGGGAGAGGTTGCTGCCGCTTCATCAGAAGCAGGGAGAGCGTTAGGCAGGGTCCACTAACCACCAAACCGCTTGTGCTGTAGCGATTTCCACTGTCCAACACCACCTTCGGTGTGCAGGAACAGTGGAAGCTATTTTTTTTTTTTTTCCTCAGCGCTGTAGCTCATTGGGCTACCCTAGAAGGCTCCGTGATAGCTGTATTGCTGTGTGTACGCCACTGTGGAAACCAACTGCTTTTTTCAAAGCACATATCCTCTTGTTCCTTTCTGCACAGCTATCTTTTTTGTTTGTCCACACTTTTTATTTAATTTGTGCATCAGTCCACTCCTATTGCTGCCTGCCATACCTGGCTTACATGACTGCAGGGAGATAGTAATTGTAGGACAGTCCCTGGTTTTTTTTTTTTTTTTTTTTTGTGGGAGATTAAGATTGGCATTTCTGCTACAGTGCCATCCCTGTGTGTGCCATCTCTCACTGAGTGGGCCATAGAAAGCCTATTTATTTTTTCCGTGATTTGTGTTCTAAATTCTACCTCAACACAAAAACACTACATCAATCAGTGGTAGAAAAATATTGGCCTCAGTCAGGGCTTGTGTGCCACTGCTGTGTGTGCTATCTCTTATTCAGTGGGCTATAGAAAGCCTATTTATTTATTTATTTTTTTTCTTATTATTTGGTTTCTAAAGTCTCCCTGAAAAAAAAAATAAATAAATAAAAAAACAGTGGGAGAATAATATTGCCCTTTCAGCTTGTGTGCCAGTCTTGACTCCTGGGTGTGCCACCTCTCTCTCTAATTGTGGGCCATAGAAAGCCTTTTTTTTTTTTTTTTTAAATATTATTGGGTTTCTAAAGTCTCCCTTAAAAAACAAAAAATACATAAAAAAACAGTGGGAGAGTAATATTGCCCTTTCAGCTTGTGTGCCAGTCTTGACTCCTGGGTGTGCCACCTCTCTCTCTCATTCAGTGGGCCATAGAAAGGCTATTTATTTTTTTGGTTTTTTTAATATTATTTGGTTTCTAAAGTCTCCCTGAAAATAAAAAAAACAAAACTTAAAAAAACAGTGGGAGAGTAATATTGCTCTTTCAGCTTGTGTGCCAGTCTTGACTCCTGGGTGTGCCACCTCTCTCTCTCATTCAGTGGGCCATAGAAAGGCTATTTATTTTTTTGGTTTTTTTAATATTATTTGGTTTCTAAAGTCTCCCTGAAAATAAAAAAAAAAAAACTTAAAAAAACAGTGGGAGAGTAATATTGCCCTTTCAGCTTGTGCGCCAGTCTTGACTCCTGGGTGTGCCACCTCTCTCTCTCTAATTGTGGGCCATAGAAAGCCTTTTTTTTTTGTTTTTTTTTTTAATATTATTTGGTTTCTAAAGTCTCCCTTAAAAAACAAAAAATACATAAAAAAACAGTGGGAGAGTAATATTGCCCTTTCAGCTTGTGTGCCAGTCTTGACTCCTGGGTGTGCCACCTCTCTCTCTCATTCAGTGGGCCATAGAAAGGCTATTTATTTTTTTGGTTTTTTTAATATTATTTGGTTTCTAAAGTCTCCCTGAAAATAAAAAAAAAAAAACTTAAAAAAACAGTGGGAGAGTAATATTGCCCTTTCAGCTTGTGTGCCAGTCTTGACTCCTGGGTGTGCCACCTCTCTCTCTCATTCAGTGGGCCATAGAAAGGCTATTTATTTTTTTGGTTTTTTTAATATTATTTGGTTTCTAAAGTCTCCCTGAAAATAAAAAAAAAAAAACTTAAAAAAACAGTGGGAGAGTAATATTGCCCTTTCAGCTTGTGCGCCAGTCTTGACTCCTGGGTGTGCCACCTCTCTCTCTCTAATTGTGGGCCATAGAAAGCCTTTTTTTTTTTGTTTTTTTTTTAATATTATTTGGTTTCTAAAGTCTCCCTTAAAAAACAAAAAATACATAAAAAAAACAGTGGGAGAGTAATATTGCCCTTTCAGCTTGTGTGCCAGTCTTGACTCCTGGGTGTGCCACCTCTCTCTCTCATTCAGTGGGCCATAGAAAGGCTATTTATTTTTTTGGTTTTTTTAATATTATTTGGTTTCTAAAGTCTCCCTGAAAAAAAAAAAAACATAAAAAAACAGTGGGAGAGTAATATTGCCCTTTCAGCTTGTGTGCCAGTCTTGACTCCTGGGTGTGCCACCTCTCTCTCTCATTCAGTGGGCCATAGAAAGGCTATTTATTTTTTTGGTTTTTTTAATATTATTTGGTTTCTAAAGTCTCCCTGAAAATAAAAAAAAAAAAACTTAAAAAAACAGTGGGAGAGTAATATTGCCCTTTCAGCTTGTGCGCCAGTCTTGACTCCTGGGTGTGCCACCTCTCTCTCTCTCTAATTGTGGGCCATAGAAAGCCTTTTTTTTTTTTTTTTTTTTTTTTTTTTTTTTTTAATATTATTTGGTTTCTAAAGTCTCCCTGAGAAAAATAAATAAATAAATTAGGTGGGAGATTAATATTGACATTAGTGATTGAGTGAAAGTCCTGCGTGTGTGTCATCTCTGTGATTTTGTGCCACAGAAAACAGAGTGTGTAACATTGTGCCTGATTTTCCTTGTGGTCTCACCAACCTGTTAAGGGATATTGAAATCATACTGAAGTTATAGCTCACCGTGTAAGTTGTTTGACAGCAACAAATAAAGTTACTTTGGTTAAGATTTTAAAACAATGAGGAAGTCTGGTGCAAGAGGTCGTCGTGGGCGTTCATTGTCAGCTGGTAATGATGGTAGTGGTAGTGGAGCATCAGGTGGTCGTGGGGATAAAAATATTCCACCTAAGTCTGGAGCTGTGGAGCCAGTTTCGTCGTCAGGCTACACAAGGCCTCGAACGCTCTCTTTTCTGGGAGTAGGAAAACCGCTTTTAAAGGCGGAGCAGCAACAGCAAGTTTTGGCTTACATTGCAGACTCAGCCTCTAGCTCTTTTGCCTCCTCTTCCGAAACTGGTAAATGTAAAAGCAGCGCGTCGCTTGTGGATGTTCACGGTCAGGGACAAGTCGCTTCCTTGTCCTCCTCAGCAAAAACTACAACAAGAGAGAAGGATGCAGCAGGCGACACAACGGGTCACTCCATGGAGCTCTTTACACATACCGTCCCTGGCTTAGAAAGTGAAACATTTAACAGGCCATGCCCATTACAAGTAGATTCTGACATGGAGTGCACTGATGCACAGCCACAGCCAGAGTACTATGCTGCTCCTTTGACTCAGACCACCACATTGCCCTCTCAGGGTACAGATCCACAATCAGACCCTGATGAGACTATGTTGCCCCGCCACGAACGCTATACCACCGACCGACACAGTGACACAGACGAAGTTGCACACGAGCTCGAAGAGGAGGTAATAGATGACCCAGTTATTGACCCCGATTGGCAGCCATTGGGGGAACAGGGTGCAGGCGGCAGTAGTTCAGAAGCGGAGGTGGAGGAGGGGCCGCAGCAGGCATCAACATCGCAACAGGTTCCATCTGCCGGGCCCGTATCTGGCCCAAAATGCGTTTCAAAGCCAAAACCTGTTGGAGGACAGCGTGGCCATCCGGTTAAAGCTCAGTCTGCAATCCCTGAAAAGGGATCCGAGTCTAGGAAGAGTGCAGTCTGGCATTTTTTTAAACAACATCCAACTGATCAGCGCAAAGTCATCTGTCAAAAATGTTCAACTAGCTTAAGCAGAGGTCAGAATCTGAAAAGTCTAAATACTAGTTGCATGCATAGACACTTAACCACCATGCATTTTCAAGCCTGGACTAACTACCAAACGTCCCTTAAGGTTGTAGCACCCTCGGCCAATGAAGCTAGTCAGCAACGCAACATCCCTTCCGTCACTGTAAGGCCACCATTTTCCGCACCACCGGCAGTATCTGTGCAGGTTTCTTTGCCAGCCAAAAGCAGTCAGGGTCAGGGAACCACCAGTTTTGTAGGAGGAAATATTGCATCTAGGGCACCGGCGGAAACAATACCGTCTCCAACCGTCTCTCAGTCTGCCATGTACACCGGCACACCCGAAAGTTCCACGATCTCCAGCTCTCCAGTCCAGCTCACCCTACATGAGACTCTGGTTAGAAAAAGGAAGTACTTATCCTCGCATCCGCGTACACAGGGTTTTAACGCCCACATAGCTAGACTAATCTCGTTAGAGATGATGCCCTACCGGTTAGTTGAAAGCGAAGCTTTCAAAGCCCTGATGGAGTACGCTGAACCACGATACGAGCTACCCAGTCGACACTTTTTTTCCAGAAAAGCCATCCCAGCCCTGCACCAGCATGTTAAACAGCGCATCGTCCATGCACTCAGGCAATCTGTGAGTACAAAGGTGCACCTGACTACAGATGCATGGACCAGTAGGCATGGCCAGGGACGTTATGTGTCCATCACGGCACACTGGGTGAATGTGGTGGATGCAGGGTCCACAGGCGACATCAATTTAGGGACAGTTGTGCCTAGCCCACGGTCTAGGAAACAGTTGGCTGTAGGCGTTCGCACCCCCTCCTCCTCCTCCTCCTCGTCCTCCTGCAGAAGCTACAGCTCTTCCACAGAACGCAGTCTGCCAACCACTCCATCGGCAGATGACACTGTTGCACACCAGTTGTCCCATTATGGGCCAGCTACTGCCAAGCGTCAGCAGGCTGTATTGGCTATGAAGTGTTTGGGCGACAACAGACACACCGCGGAAGTTCTGTCCGAGTTCTTGCAACAAGAAACGCAGTCGTGGCTGGGCACAGTAGATCTTGAGGCAGGCAAGGTAGTGAGTGATAACGGAAGGAATTTCATGGCTGCCATCTCCCTTTCCCAACTGAAACACATTCCTTGCCTGGCTCACACCTTAAACCTGGTGGTGCAGTGCTTATTGAAAACTTATCCTGGGTTCTCCGACCTGCTCCTCAAAGTGCGTGCACTTTGCTCACATATCCGACGTTCGCCTGTACACGCCAGCCGTATGCAGACCTATCAGCGGTCTTTGAACCTTCCCCAGCATCGCCTCATCATAGACGTTGCAACAAGGTGGAACTCAACACTGCACATGCTTCAGAGACTGTGCGAACAGAGGCGTGCTGTTATTTATTTGTGGGAGGATACATGGGCAGGCAGTAGGATGGCAGACATGGAGTTGTCAGGTGTGCAGTGGTCTAAGATACAAGACATGTGTCAAGTCCTTCAGTGTTTTGAGGAATGCACACGGCTGGTTAGTGCAGACAACGCCGTAATAAGCATGAGCATCCCCCTAATGCGTCTGCTGATGCAAAGTTTGACGCACATAAAGGAGCAGGCGTCTGCACCAGAGGAAGAGGAAAGCCTTGATGACAGTCAGCCATTGTCTGGTCAGGGCAGTGTACAGGACGAGGTAGCGGGCGAAGAGGAGGTGGAGGACGAGGAGGATGATGGGGATGAGTATATTTTTAATGCCGAACCTTTCCCGGGGGCACAGGAAATTGGTTGCGTGTCACGGCCGGGTTCTGGTTTTTTGAGGGACACAAGTGACGTAGATTTGCCTGCAACTGCCCCTCAACCAATCACAACCGGAGATTTGACAACTGGAACTTTGGCCCACATGGCGGATTATGCCTTACGTATCCTAAAAAGGGACACACGCATTACGAAAATGATGAACGATGACGATTACTGGTTGGCCTGCCTCCTTGATCCACGCTATAAAGGCAAATTGCAAAATATTATGCCACATGAGAACTTGGAACTAATATTAGCAACCAAACAATCAACTCTTGTTGACCGTTTGCTTCAGGCATTCCCAGCACACAGCGCACGTGATCGTTCTCACACGAGCTCCAGGGGGCAGCAGACTAGGAGTGTTAGGGGTGCACACATCAGAAGTGGCGTTGGACAGAGGGGTTTTCTGACCAGGTTGTGGAGTGATTTTGCTATAACCGCAGACAGGACAGGTACTGCTGCATCAATTGAAAGTGACAGGAGACAACATTTGTCCAGTATGGTTACTAACTATTTTTCATCCCTTATCGATGTTCTCCCTCAACCGTCATTCCCATTTGATTACTGGGCCTCCAAATTAGACACCTGGCCAGAATTGGCAGAATATGCATTGCAGGAGCTTGCTTGCCCGGCAGCAAGTGTCCTATCAGAAAGAGTATTCAGTGCTGCAGGTTCAATATTAACCGAAAAAAGGACTCGTCTGGCTATCCAAAATGTTGACGATCTAACATTCATTAAAATGAACCACAACTGGATTTCGAAATCTTTTGCCCCACCTTGCCCAGCCGACACCTAGCTTTCCTATGAAAAGCTCTTGCCTGTGAATTACTTTTCTAATGTCTAATTTGCTGCAGCTGATTGTACAGCATACGACATGTTTACACCTCCCTAAATGGCAAAACTCCCCACACGGGGCCGTGGTATCGCGACTTGGCGCAAGCACCCGTGAGACTGCTGTTTGTCTGAAGAGGTGGGTGTGCTCGCTTTTGGTTGACGGCATTGCTACTGGGTCCCTCATAGTACAATGTAGTGTCTCTGGCGGTGGTGGTGCGCACCCAACGTCAGACACACCGTTGTAACATGAGGGGCCCTGGGGCGGTCCCGCCGGCCTCAAGAGAGTTCCCCCCTACCCCAGCTCAAAATGTGCTCTACCACGTGCAAAATTATGTCGCACAGCTCCACCAATCTTTAGTCTATTCGCTGACATCATTCAATGTCTGGCACTGACAATACAAATTTGTAGACATCTATGATGCAACTTAAAGTAGTCTGTGTCTGTGTCCTATATTGGCACCATTAAATAGTTACTGCCAAATTACTATGTCAGAAACTCAGTAGATGAGCCCACCCCTGTACCTAAGTATGCCACCTTTTTTTTTGTTTTGGTTGTTTTGCGAGACATTAACATCTATTTATATTTTGGGAGTACTGGGACAGACACTCCTTGCACTACTCCTCCACTCACCACCAAGCTGCCTGTGTATCCATGTAACCGCTGTAAAGCTGCCATGAGCCTATTGTTTGTTATTTTAGGCCTTTGATAGCCTGTCTGCGGTCCCTACTTTAAATACTCCTCCACTCATCACCAGCTGCCTGCCCGTGTATCCATGTAACCGCTGTAAAACTGCCATGAGCCTATTGTTTGTTATTTTAGGCCTTTGATAGCCTGTCTGCGGTCCCTACTTTAAATACTCCTCCACTCATCACCAGCTGCCTGCCCGTGTATCCATGTAACCGCTGTAAAACTGCCATGAGCCTATTGTTTGTTATTTTAGGCCTTTGATAGCCTGTCTGCGGTCCCTACTTTAAATACTCCTCCACTCATCACCAGCTGCCTGCCCGTGTATCCATGTAACCGCTGTAAAACTGCCATGAGCCTATTGTTTGTTATTTTAGGCCTTTGATAGCCTGTCTGCGGTCCCTACTTTAAATACTCCTCCACTCACCACCAAGCTGCCTGTGTATCCATGTAACCGCTGTAAAACTGCCATGAGCCTATTGTTTGTTATTTTAGGCCTTTGATAGCCTGTCTGCGGTCCCTACTTTAAATACTCCTCCACTCATCACCAGCTGCCTGCCCGTGTATCCATGTAACCGCTGTAAAACTGCCATGAGCCTATTGTTTGTTATTTTAGGCCTTTGATAGCCTGTCTGCGGTCCCTACTTTAAATACTCCTCCACTCATCACCAGCTGCCTGCCCGTGTATCCATGTAACCGCTGTAAAACTGCCATGAGCCTATTGTTTGTTATTTTAGGCCTTTGATAGCCTGTCTGCGGTCCCTACTTTAAATACTCCTCCACTCATCACCAGCTGCCTGCCCGTGTATCCATGTAACCGCTGTAAAACTGCCATGAGCCTATTGTTTGTTATTTTAGGCCTTCGAAGCCTGTCTGCGGTCAGTCCTTCCACTAGGCCTCCACTGACCAGACCACTGCTGCCCGTGTACCCCTGGAACCAATTTCAAAGTGCCTACAGCCAGCCCATTTTATTGTGTTAGGCCTTCGAAGCCTGTCTGCGGTCCCTCCTTCCACTAGGCCTCCACTGACCAGACCACTGCTGCCCGTGTACCCCTGGAACCAATTTTAAAGTGCCTACAGCCAGCCCATTTTATTGTGTTAGGCCTTCGAAGCCTGTCTGCGGTCCCTCCTTCCAATAGGCCTACACTGACAAAGGTACACCTGACAACAGACACATGGACCTGTAGGCATGGCCACGGAAGGTTACGTGTCCTTTGTGGCTCAATGGGTTAATGTATTGGATGCATGGTCCACACAGGGGACAGCCTGCTAAGTCTGTATGCAGTCCCTAATTCAAGTTGTCCTCAACTGAATAAAGCTGAGCTTCTACCTTCTGGCTCTCATTAAGTGTTTTTTAAAAAACAAAATGGTGGTTAGGGCCTACTAACGGCTTCTGCCCCTCCCTGGTGTTGCCCTCAACTGAATAAAGCTGAGCTTCTACCTTCCGGCTCTGATTAACTGCTGTTTTTAAACACATTGCTGGTTCCGGCCTACTAACGGTGTCTGCCCCTGCCTGGTGTTGCCCTCAACTGAATAAAGCTGAGCTTCAACCTTCTGGCTCTCATTAAGTGTTTTTTAAAAAACAAAATGGTGGTTCCGGCCTACTAACGGTGTCTGCCCCTGCCTGGTGTTGCCCTCAACTGAATAAAGCTGAGCTTCAACCTTCTGGCTCTCATTAAGTGTTTTTTAAAAAACAAAATGGTGGTTAGGGCCTACTAACGGCTTCTGCCCCTCCCTGGTGTTGCCCTCAACTGAATAAAGCTGAGCTTCTACCTTCCGGCTCTGATTAACTGCTGTTTTTAAACACATTGCTGGTTCCAGCCTACTAACGGTGTCTGCCCCTGCCTGGTGTTGCCCTCAACTGAATAAAGCTGAGCTTCAACCTTCTGGCTCTCATTAAGTGTTTTTTAAAAAACAAAATGGTGGTTCCGGCCTACTAACGGTGTCTGCCCCTGCCTGGTGTTGCCCTCAACTGAATAAAGCTGAGCTTCAACCTTCTGGCTCTCATTAAGTCTTTTTTAAAAAACAAAATGGTGGTTAGGGCCTACTAATGGCTTCTGCCCCTCCCTGGTGTTGCCCTCAACTGAATAAAGCTGAGCTTCTACCTTCCGGCTCTGATTAACTGCTGTTTTTAAACACATTGCTGGTTCCGGCCTACTAACGGTGTCTGCCCCTGCCTGGTGTTGCCCTCAACTGAATAAAGCTGAGCTTCAACCTTCTGGCTCTCATTAAGTGTTTTTTTAAAAACAAAATGGTGGTTCCGGCCTACTAACGGTGTCTGCCCCTGCCTGGTGTTGCCCTCAACTGAATAAAGCTGAGCTTCAACCTTCTGGCTCTCATTAAGTGTTTTTTAAAAAACAAAATGGTGTTTAGGGCCTACTAACGGTGTCTGCCCCTCCCTGGTGTTGCCCTCAACTGAATAAAGCTGAGCTTCAACCTTCTGGCTCTCATTAAGTGTTTTTTAAAAAACAAAATGGTGGTTAGGGCCTACTAACGGTGTCTGCCCCTCCCTGGTGTTGTCCTCAACTGAACAAAGCTGAGCTTCCACATTCTGGCTTTCGGCCTATACTATCAGATATTAAACTGCATTTGGCCTACTAGTGTGGTTAGGCCCTTGAAACAGTGTCTGCTGCTCTTGGGTTTGCTACTCCACTGAACAAAGCAATGCCGCCTGTTTAGTCCTGTTACCAATTTTGATCTGCATTTAGCCTACTTTATTCTTTGGCCCTATATCTGTTTCCTCATCATCCTGCCCATTGCCCAGCCACTGCTAGATGAGTCTGCTGGTACATTGACCTAGACCACTACATTCCCCTTGTACTCTACACAGCCAGAATCTGACCCTGCTGAAAGTAAGGTTCCCCTTCCCGCATATTATACCACCTTACACAGGGACAAAGAGGAAGGTGCAGATGAAAGTGCAGGTTCCTTCATCAGGTGGGGGGGCATACTCGTTGGCGACGTCACTGGCACAGGGCCACTCAGAGTACGCAAAAGTGTCGCTGCTGGTGGGAGGCGCCCCCGCCATGCAAACACACCGCCATACTTTGAGGGGCCCTGTGCCAGTGCCAATGCGAACGAGTGGGCCCCCCCTGCTTGCTCAGGATCACAGCACTTGCAACGTTGAAATACTTACCTCTCCCTGCTCCACCGCCATGACGTAGTCCATGTTTCCTGGGCCCACTAAAACCTTGAACCAGCCCTACCCCCACAACTTTTGCCAAATGACCCCCAATTTCCAGTGCCCAACTATTATTATAAAGTTAATTAAGATTGACAAGCTTCAGAAAACAAGAATGGATGTTTTTGGCAGTAAAATGTGCACTGTAGGTGTTTTCCTGGCCTCCACTCACTGCCGGCTATGCTTCCCCATTGACTTGCATTGGGTTTCGTGTTTCGGTCGATCCCCGACTTTTAGCGATAATCGGCCGACTTCACTCGACTCGACTCTGGACTAAATCGGGTTTCACAAAACCAGACTCGATCTTAAAAAAATGAAAGTCGCTCAACCCTATTCCCAGGCTATGAATATCAATCCTCAGCTGTATATTTGTCCTTTACTAGCTATTAAAATAGGGGGACCCCCCAAAAATAATGACATGGGACCCCCTGTAATTAATAACCAGAAAAGGCTATGCAGACAGCTGTGGGCCAATATGCAAAGCCTAGGAAGGGACTATGGATATTGGCCCCCACCTGGCTACAAACACCAGCACACAGCTGCCCTAGGAATGGCACATCTGTAAGATGCACCAATTCCGGCACTTCGCCTCTCTTCACACTGCCTTGTAGCGGTGGCATATGGGGTAATAGTTGGGGGTTGATGCCACCTTTGAATTGTAAGGCGACATCAAGCCGGCTTAATAATGGAGAGGCGTCAATAAGATACCAATCCATTACTAATCCTATAGTTGTGAAAGGGTTAAATAAACAAAGACACAGCCAGAATAAAGTGTTTTAATGAAAAAAAACACTACACAGATTTGCCATCTTTATTGCTCTGCCAATCCATGCAACGCCCTAGATCTCCTGAAAAAAAATAAAAAGTAATAAACCAACATAAACACTCCCTGGTCTGAGTTTCCCATGATGATCTCCCCTATAGAGCTATCAGGAAATTTGACGGCTCTATAGGCCTCTCGCGATGCACAGACAGGATCCAATTGCTCCTGCAGTGCATTACTGAAGAGGTTACATGAGTTCAGGCTTTCATTTTAGGCAACGTTGCATGAGAATTTTCCCATGCAGCGGTGCCGCAAGTGCCAGTGACCTCTGATGTGATACAGTGTGGAGAATTACCTCCTGTCACTGTACCACCAGAGCCCCTGGAGAGGGGTCGCATCTGCCGATGTGACAGGTCTCCACAGGAGATCATCATGTGACACTCATTATTAAATGAATTACATCAGATCATGGAGTATACTGTTTTTTTATTTTATTCTTTTTCCATGTGATCGAGGGCTTCGAGAACTAGGTGATTTGGTGAGTATGTACTGTATGTTGTATGTACTGTATGTCTATATTTGTGTACTGTATATGTGTTTTTTTTTTTACACTTGAACACAGTAGCCGGATGATGGGACTACTACTGACCCATCATCCGGCTAGCTGTCACTGTAGCAGGCATAGCCATGTGGGACTAGTAGTCCCATCAGACGATGCCTGCCTACAGACAGACACACAAACACACAGCCTCGCATACACCCGCAGACCTTCGCACACCCACACACACCCACACAGACACACACAGTCACACACAAACACCTGCACACAGCCCCGCACATCTTCTCCGCTCACACAAGTCTTGTCCCACACATAGTCTCCACCCACACTCCACCCACACATTCTTTTTCCTCCCAATCTGCAGCATTTCTCGCAGGCACATCCGCAGCAAAACCACAGATCTTTTTAAACCTGCAATTTTGCTTTGGATTGGCCTGACACAATGGTAGTCAATGGGTGCAGAAACGCTGCAGATCCCCAAAAAGAATTGACATGCTGCGGAAAATAAAACGCTGCAAATCCGCACTTTTTTTTCGGCAGCATGTGCACTCCAAATGTCATTTTCACATTAACTAACATTGCTTGTGCACTACACTGCGGATTTGATGCAATTCTGCGCAACCAAAAATGCTATGGATCCACATCAAAATCTGCAACGTGTGCAGATAGCATAAGGGTATGTGCACACGTTGCGGATTTGGCTGTGGATCCGCAGCAGTTTTCCATGCGGTTTACAGTACCATGTAAACCAATGGAAAACCAAATCTGCAGTGCCCATGCTGCAGAAAATACAGCGCGGAAACTTTGCTGTTTATTTTCCGCAGCATGTCAATTCTTTGTGCTGATTCCGCACTTAATTAATCAGTCAGACTCTCACCTCTACATTATGCTCTGTCATACTTCACCAAATGATGAATAGATATTTGAAAATTAAAAGTATAATAATGTACAATTTTTAAACATTTTCATCATTAGATATTTTTAGAAATAAATACAAATTATATCAAACAAAATATGCCATAAACATCAAGTACATTTTTGTCTGGAAAAAACAAACTGAGATTCACGGGGATTGGTACAAGTATTCCAGTGTTATCAGCACATACAGTAAATTGACATGTCAGATTTTAAATATTTTGCCAGGTCTGGAAGGCAAAAACCGGCATCCGCAGAAAGAGGTTATGTGTTGTAGGTGTGTGCTCTTTACATATTTTTTACTTTGGTCCACCACATTACACACCCAAATCGGCAAGAAAAACCTTTGCAGAACATTTCAGCATTAATTTTTTTTTGTTGATTTCCCTGGTAGCTGGGCCTGACATATTAGCCTGGTTCTGGGATAATACAGCCTCTTGCCTACGCTGTATACCTGAAATTGGCTGGAAGGAAAAAGGAATAAAACATGGAGCATCTTTCCTATATGGAGTGATATAATGTCTTCAGATTTTCAGAGGCCCGCCACTTTTGTTTTTCAAAATGTAAATTTTTCAAATTACTAATATGTTTATTTATTTTGTGTTTTTCTTCTCAGGTGTTTCATGTAAATGTAATATCGACATTCTTTATGATCAAACTTGTAGCTCCTCACATAGAAAAACAGGGGTAAGAAAATAAGTATACAATAATGACACTGCTACAGCTTTGTTCACAATGGCATCCTAATGAACCCCACTCATAGGTTTTAGGTTTTCATCAATTTAATATCTGCAGATTGTACTATACTTGCTCCCACAAAATGCTGCTGAGTACGATCCAGTTCAGTGGCCAGGTCTTTTATCTCTGGGTGCTGGACAGGAGCTCCTTGAACCACCTTTTACCTGACCACCTCCACAGCTCTTCTTTTACTTAGACAGTGTGGTGTCATTGTTGACGTGTGACGCACATGTGATGTCATGCCAGTCTGACAAACCGTGACTGCATTAGCAGCTCTTTTTATTAGCCAAAAATACCCAAACCCCATTGAATTCAATGGGAGTCAAAGCCAAATGCATAGGCAACACCTGAAGGGTGGCCAAAAAGCTTCTCAAACAGCTCAAATTAGGGGCAGACACCAGGAAAAATGGCATCAATTGACCCAGAGTACAAATAGTATAATTGCACAGAATGCATGCATGGGACAAGACCTGGGGCAGGGCTTGGACCAGCATTTATAGCTGAAACATTGATGCTCTGAGTGGTCTGTAAAATTCAGTCAACACATGAGGGAGACCCAACTTGGAGTCCAAACTTTTCCAAAAATTAGGTGAAAAATTAGGGAAAGTGGAATCAATTGCCTCACAGTAGAAATTTGATAATGGCACAGCTGCGGACAACCATAGGCAAAGCATGAGGTATCAATCTCTGGTTCAGTATTTATAGCTTTTAATTTAATGAGGTGGGTGAGAGATCAGTGTAAGCATGATATGCTTGGAAAACTGATACATTGTGCAACAGCTCCTAACTTCTTTTCTGCTCAGCCACAAATCAGGTGGCACAAATATCAGCTTCATTGACTACAATTGTTAGAAATATTTGTATAGTAACACAGGTATTTTACTGAAAGTTAGTGAAGGCCTGCTAGTCTGGGAGCCCTATTGCTACCGGCAACACACATGAACGAGTATCAACTTGGAATACAAACATTTCCCAAAAGTTCCATAGTAAAGGGGATGTACTGGAGAAATCTTGTATGTGATTGAGGGAAGAGGAGATTAAAAGGGAGTAGTGAAAAAGATCTTGTGGGGATTGGAGGTTGCATGGAGATAAATACTGGGAAACAGGTTGTGGATGGCTTTGTATGCTATGGTTAGAGTTTTGAACTGGAGTCTCTACGTAATTGGAAGTGTTATGATCTGGTGGCCTAGCAGTAGCATGAGACGTACTCTGGAGAAGGTGGTACCTGTACTGACCGCAGACCCTGAATTTAACACCGCAACTAGAAGTAGCCGTGGAATGTACTTAACACTCCCTAGACATCTCGACACAGCCGGAGGACTAAATACCCCTAGAGAAAGAAAAGGGAAAACTATCTTGCCTCAGAGAAAATCCCCAAAGGACTGACAGCCCCCCACAAATATTGACTGTGAGAGGAGAGGGAAATAACATACGCAGACTGAAATCAGGATTTAGCAAAGGAGGCCACTCTAGCTAAATAGAAAGGATAGGACAGAGTACTATGCGGTCAGTATTAAAACACTAGAAAATATCCACCACAGAAAATACAAAATCTCCACATCTAACTAAAGATATGGAGGGTATATCTGCATCTCCAGAGATAACATCTTGGCTGAACAAATCCTTATGCAGACCAAGCTGGACAAGACAAATACATGGAAAAGAACTGAATAGTGTTGAGCATTCCGATACCGCAAGTATCGGGTATCGGCCGATACTTGTGGTATCGGAATTCCGATACCGAGATCTGATACTTTTGTGGTATCGGGAATCGGAATCGGAAGTTTCCAGTGTATGGTTCCCAGGGTCTGAAGGAGAGGAAACTCTCCTTCAGGCCCTGGGATCCATATGAATGTGTAAAATAAAGAATTAAATAAAAAATATTGATATACTCACCTGTCCGGAGGCCCCTGGACATCACCGCTGGTAACCGGCTGCCTTCTTTGTTTAAAATGAGCGCATTCAGCACCTTCCATGACGTCACAGCTTCTGATTGGTTGCGTGCCGCTCATGTGACCGCCACGCGACCAATCACAAGCCGCGACGTCATCCCTCAGGTCCTAAATTCCCTTCTAGGTCGCGTGAGCGGTCACATGGGCGGCCGCGACCAATCACAAGCCGTGACGTCATCTAAGGCCCTGAACGCGCTCATTCTTAAGAAGGAAGGCTGCCGGAAAGAAGCAGGGCGCGTCCGAGGGTGAGTATATACCTAATAGGAATATACTCACCCTCGGCTTCTTTCCGGCAGCCTTCCTTCCTAAGAATGAGCGCGTTCAGGGCCTTAGACGACGTCACGGCTTGTGATTGGTCGCGGCCACCCATGTGACTGCCACGTGACCAATCACAAGCCGTGACGTAATTCTCAGGTCCTAAATTCCTAGAATTAGGAATTTAGGACCTGAGAATTACGTCACGGCTTGTGATTGGTCGCGTGGCGGTCACATGGGCGGCCGCGACCAATCAGAAGCCATGACGTCATGGAAGGCCCTGAACGCGCTCATTTTAAGCAAAGAAGGCTGCCGGTTACCAGCGGTAAGGTCCAGGCTGCGTCGGAGAGGTGAGTATATCAATATTTTTTTATTTTAATTCTTTATTTTACACATTAATATGGATCCCAGGGCCTGAAGGAGAGTTTCCTCTCCTTCAGACCCTGGGAACCATCAGGGATACCTTCCGATACTTGAGTCCCATTGACTTGTATTGGTATCGGGTATCGGTATCGGATCAGATCTGATACTTTGCCGGTATCGGCCGATACTTTCCGATACCGATACTTTCAAGTATCGGCGGTATCGCTCAACACTAGAACTGAACAATAAAGCCCACAGCATGTGGACTCAAAAAACAAAGCCAGAACTTATCTTTGTTGAAATGAACAGCAAAGCAGGAGAGACCAGGCAGGGATGTGAATCCTCCAGGAACAATGGACAACTGGCACTGACTAAAGGGTCAAGCAAGACTAAATAGCCCAGTCAGAATTGCACTAAGTGGACACACCTGATGAATACAGCGCTACCACTTATAACCACCGGAGGGAGCCCAAGAGCAAAATTCACAACAGTACCCCCCCTTGAGGAGGGGTTACCGAACCCTCACCAGAGCCCCCAGGCCGATCAGGACGAGCCAAATGAAAGGCATGAACCAAATCGTCAGCATGAACATCGGAGGCAACAACCCAAGAATTATCCTCCTGGCCATAACCCTTCCATTTGACAAGATACTGAAGCTTCCACCTCGAAATATGAGAATCCAAAATCTTCTCAACCACATACTCCAACTCCCCATCAATCAACACCGGGGCAGGAGGATCAACAGAGGGAACAACGGGCACCACATATTTCCGCAACAAAGATCTAAGAAAAACATTATGGATGGAAAAAGATGCTGGAAGGGCCAAACGAAAAGACAAAGGATTGATAAACTCAGAAATCCTATAAGGACCAATAAACCGAGGCTTGAACTTAGGAGAAGAAACCTTCATAGGAACATGACGGGAAGACAACCATACCAAATCCCCAACTCGAAGCCGGGAACCAACACACCGACGACGGTTAGCAAAACGCTGAGCCTCCTCCTGAGACAACACCAAATTGTCCACAACATGAGCCAAAATTTGCTGCAACCTGTCAACCACAGAGTCCACCCCAGGACAATCCGAAGGCTCAACCTGCCCTGAAGAAAAACGAGGATGAAAACAAGAATTACAAAAGAAGGGTGAAACCAAGGTAGCAGAACTAGCCCGATTATTAAGGGCAAACTCGGCCAATGGCAAGAAAGCCACCCAATCATTCTGATCAGCAGACACAAAGCATCTCAAATAAGTTTCCAAAGTCTGGTTAGTTCGCTCGGTTTGGCCATTTGTCTGAGGATGAAATGCGGAAGAAAAAGACAAATCAATGCCCAGCCTAGCACAAAAGGCCCGCCAAAACCTAGAAACAAACTGGGAACCTCTATCGGACATAATATTCTCCGGAATGCCATGCAAACGAACCACATGCTGGAAAAACAATGGAACCAAATCAGAAGAGGAAGGCAATTTAGGCAAAGGTACCAAATGAACCATCTTAGAAAACCGGTCACAAACCACCCAGATAACCGACATCCTCTGGGAAACTGAAAGATCTGAAATAAAATCCATAGAAATATGCGTCCAAGGCCTCTCAGGGACCGGGAAAGGCAAAAGCAACCGACTAGCGTGGGAACAGCAAGGCTTGGCCCGCGCACAAGTCCCACAGGACTGCACAAAAGAACGCACATCCCGTGACAAAGAAGGCCACCAAAAGGACCTACCAACCAAATCTCTGGTACCAAATATCCCAGGATGGCCAGCCAACACAGAACAATGAACCTCAGAAATCAATTTACTAGTCCATCTGTCAGGAAGAAACAGTTTCCCCACTGGACAGCGGTCAGGTTTATCAGCCTGAAATTCCTGAAGAACCCGTCGTAAATCAGGGGAGATGGCAGAAAGAATCACCCCTTCCTTCAGAATGCCGACCGGCTCAAGGACCCCAGGGGAATCAGGCAAAAAGCTCTTAGAGAGGGCATCAGCCTTAACATTCTTAGAACCCGGAAGATACGAGACCACAAAATCAAAACGGGAGAAAAACAGGGACCATCGGGCCTGTCTAGGATTCAGCCGTTTGGCAGACTCGAGGTAAATCAGATTCTTATGATCGGTCAAGACCACAATACGGTGCTTGGCCCCCTCAAGCCAATGTCGCCACTCCTCAAATGCCCACTTCATAGCCAACAACTCACGATTGCCGACATCATAATTGCGTTCCGCAGGTGAAAACTTTCGAGAAAAGAAGGCACACGGTTTCATCAAGGAACCATCAGAATTCCTCTGAGACAAAACGGCCCCTGCCCCAATCTCAGAAGCGTCAACCTCCACCTGAAAAGGAAGAGAAACATCCGGCTGACGCAACACAGGGGCAGAAGTAAATCGGCGTTTAAGCTCCTGAAAGGCAGAAACAGCCGCAGAGGACCAATTTGTCACATCAGCGCCTTTCTTCGTCAAATCGGTCAGGGGTTTAACCACAAAGCCTAAAAATTTCTGAAGGCTCTTCACGGATGTGGGCTTGTTCCAATCATGAATGGCCTGAACCTTAACCGGATCCATTTCTATAGATGAAGGAGAAAAAATGAAGCCCAAAAAAGAAATCTTCTGTACTCGAAAGAGGCACTTGGACCCCTTCACAAACAAGGCATTATCACGAAGGATCTGAAATACCATCCTGACTTGTTTCACATGAGACTCCCAATCATCGGAAAAAATCAAAATATCATCCAAATATACAATCATGAATTTATCAAGATAATTCCGAAATATATCATGCATGAAGGACTGAAACACAGATGGAGCATTAGAGAGTCCGAATGGCATCACAAGGTATTCAAAATGGCCTTCGGGCGTATTAAACGCAGTTTTCCATTCGTCACCCTGCTTGATACGAACAAGATTATATGCCCCTCGAAGGTCAATCTTAGTAAACCAACTAGCCCCCTTAATCCTAGCAAACAAATCAGAAAGCAAAGGCAAAGGGTATTGGAATTTGACCATGATCTTATTCAAGAGGCGATAATCAATACAGGGTCTCAAGGAGCCATCCTTCTTGGCAACAAAAAAAAAACCTGCTCCCAATGGTGAAGAAGATGGCTGAATATGCCCCTTCTCCAAAGACTCCTTAACATAACTCCACATGGCGGCATTTTCTGGCACAGACAGGTTGAAAAGTCGGCCCTTAGGGAACTTACAGCCTGGAATTAAGTCAATAGCACAATCACAGTCCCTATGCGGTGGAAGGGAACTGGATTTGGGCTCATCAAATACATCCTGGAAATCTGACAAAAACTCAGGAATTTCAGAAGAGGGGGAGGAGGAAATTGACATCAAAGGAACGTCACCATGAACCCCCTGACAACCCCAACTAGTCACAGACATAGATTTCCAATCCAATACCGGATTATGCACCTGTAACCACGGGAAACCCAGCACAATAGCATCATGTAAATTATGCAACACCAGAAAATGACAATCTTCCTGATGGGCTGGCACCATGCACATGGTCAGCTGTGTCCAAAACTGAGGTTTATTTTTAGCCAATGGTGTAGCATCAATGCCCCTCAAAGGAATAGGACTCTGCAAAGGCTGCAAGGGGAACCACAACGTCTGGCAAATTCTAAGTCCATTAAGTTTAAAGCGGCGCCTGAATCCACAAATGCCATGACAGAAAATGACGATAATGAGCAGATCAGGGTCACAGATAACAGAAATTTGGGTTGTACAGTACTGATGATAACGGAACTTGCGATTCTCTTGGTACCCTTAGGACAATCAGAAATAACATGAGCAGAATCGCCGCAGTAAAAACACAACCTATTCTGACATCTGAATCCTTGTCGTTCAGCTCTAGACACAATCCTATCACACTGCATAGGCTCAGGACTCCGCTCGGAAGACAACGCCATAGTGTGCACAACTCTGCGCTCGCGCAAGCGCCGATCAATCTGAATGGCAAGAGACATAGAATCACTCAGAACAGCAGGTGTGGGGAACCCCACCATAACATCTTTAACGGATTCAGAAAGACCCTTTCTGAAAATTGCCACCAAGGCATCCTTATTCCATTTAGTCAGCACAGACCATTTTCTAAATTTCTGGCAATACGATTCTGCTGCTTCTTGACCCTCACACAGGGCCAACAAGGTCTTCTCAGCATGATCCACTGAATTAGGTTCATCACACAATAAACCTAGCGCTTGAAAAAAGGTGTCTACATTAAGCAAAGCAGGATTCCCAGATTCCAGGGAAAATGCCAAATCCTGAGGATCGCCACGCAGCAGAGAGATGACTATTTTAACCTGCTGGGTGGAATCACCAGAGGAACGGGGTTTCAGAGCAAAAAACAGTTTACAGTTATTTTTAAAGCTCAAAAATTTGGACCTGTCCCCAAAAAACAAATCAGGAGTTGGTATTCTAGGCTCTAAAACTGGAGTCTGAACGATATAATCGGAAATATCCTGTACTCTAGCAGCAAGTTGATCCACACGAGAAGCCAATCCCTGAACATCCATGCCAGCGCCAAACTCCTGAGCCACCCAGAGGTAAAGAGGGAAGAAAAGACACAACAGACTACAGAAAAAAAAAGGCTCAGCACTTTCCTTCCCTTCTTCTGAGATGTGATTAACTCATTGTGGGCCAGTTGTACTGTTATGATCTGGTGGCCTAGGAGCAGCATGAGACATACTCCGGAGAAGGTGGTACCTATACTGACCGCAGACCCTGAACTTAACACCACAACTAGAAGTAGCCGTGGAATGTACCTAACACTCCCTAGACATCTCGACACAGCCGGAGGACTAAATACCCCTAGAGATAGAAAAGGGAAAACTATCTTGCCTCAGAGAAAATCCCCAAAGGACAGACAGCCCCCCACAAATATTGACTGTGAGAGGAGAGGGAAATAACATACGCAGACTGAAATCAGGATTTAGTAAAGGAGGCCACTCTAGCTAAATAGAAAGGATAGGACAGAGTACTATGCGGTCAGGATTAAAACACTAGAAAATATCCACCACAGAAAATACAAAATCTCCACATCTAACTAAAGATATGGAGGGTATATCTGCATCTCCAGAGATACCAGCTTGGCTGAACAAATCCTTATGCATACCAAGCTGGACAAGACAAAACATGAAAAAGAACTGAACAATAAAGCCCACAGCATGTGGACTGCAAAAAACAAAGCCAGAACTTATCTTTGTTGAAATGAACAGCAAAGCAGGAGAGACCAGGCAGGGATGTGAATCCTCCAGGAACAATGGACAACTGGCACTGACTAAAGGGTCAAGCAAGACTAAATAGCCCAGTCAGAATTGCACTAAGTGGACACACCTGATGAATACAGCGATCCAAAGACAGCAGCGCTACCACTTATAACCACCGGAGGGAGCCAAAGAGCAGAATTCACAAAATGGAAGCCAGTGAAAGGATTGACAGAGAGAAGAGGCTGAGGAATAGTGAGAAGATAGGTGGATTAGTCTTGCAGCAGAGTTTATGATAGATTAGAGAGGTGCGAGACTGTTAGAAGGGAGGGCACAAAGCAGGAGCTTGCAGTAGTCAAGGCAGGAGATGATGAGTGTATGGACTAGGGGTTTTGCAGATTCTTGATTAAGAAATATATGGATCCAGAAATTATTTTTGATTCGTAGTTATCAACAAGTAGAAATGGCATGAATATGTGTCTTGAAGTAGAGATAAGAGTCCCTGGTTACCTCGAGGCAGTGAGCTTACAGGATGCCTTCATCTACGCCTTGTAGATGAGAGCCAGAAAGAGCATGTGCTCCTGTGAATGGCAAGAGCTGCATCACGTGACCTCTCCTCCTCTTCCTCCACCTTAACATTACACAGAGTACACAAAGGTGGTTCCTCAATTACCCTTATTTCCAATCGTGTCACTACTCTTCAAAAGCACAACTGTTATGACCCCAATGGCAGAGGGTCTCAGGAATAAATACCAAGTCTGCAAACACAAAAAACCAGCTCATAGGGCAGTGGTAACTGGGCTGACCATATATCTAATCCTAGCACCACAAATAGAAGTAGCCGGGGAACGTGCCTACATTGGTTCTAGACGTCTCGCGCCAGCCGGAGAACTAACTAACCCTAGAAGGGAAAAGAAAGACATTTCTTGCCTCCAGAGAAAAGACCCCAAAAGTTGGATACAAGCCCCCAACAAATAATAATGGTGAGGTAAGAGGAAAAGACAAACATAAGAATGAGCTAGGTATTTAGCAAAGAGAAGCCCACTAGCTAATAGCAGAATATAGTAAGATGACTTATATGGTCAGCAAAAACCCTATTAAAATATCCACGCTGGATATTCAAGAACCCCCGAACCATCTAACGGCCGGGGGGAGAACACCAGCCCCCTAGAGCTTCCAGCAAGGTCAGAAATCACATTTAGTACAAGCTGGACAAAAATAGTAGCAAAGCAAGTAACTCAAAAAACAAAGAAGCAAGACTTAGCTTAATTTTGCAAGAGCCAGGACCAGCAGACAGGAGCAACAGAAGGATCTGATTACAATGATGCCAGGCACTGGACTAAGGATCCAGGAAGTTAATATAGCGACACCCCTGGACTAACGACCCAGGTGAGTGCCAAACAGAAAAAAGACAATCCCAGAGTCATACCACTAGTGACCACAAGAGGGAGCCAAAAAGTCTAATTCACAACAGTACCCCCCCTTAAGGAGGGGTCACCGAACCCTCACCAAGACCACCAGGGCGATCAGGATGAGCAGTGTGAAAGGCACGAACTAAATCGGCCGCATGCACATCAGAGGCAACCACCCAGGAATTATCCTCCTGACCATAGCCCTTCCACTTGACCAGATACTGAAGCCTCCGCCTGGAGAGACGAGAATCCAAGATCTTCTCCACCACGTACTCCAACTCACCCTCAACCAACACCGGAGCAGGAGGCTCAACAGAAGGAACCACAGGTACAACGTACCGCCGCAACAAAGACCTATGGAACACGTTGTGAATGGCAAACGACACAGGAAGATCCAAGCGAAAGGACACAGGATTAAGGATTTCCAATATCTTGTAAGGACCGATGAAGCGAGGCTTAAATTTAGGAGAGGAGACCTTCATAGGAACAAATCGAGAAGACAGCCATACCAAATCCCCAACACGAAGTCGGGGACCCACACCGCGGCGGCGGTTGGCAAAACGCTGAGCCTTCTCTTGTTACAACTTTAAGTTGTCCACCACATGATTCCAGATCTGCTGCAACCTATCCACCACAGAATCTACCCCAGGACAGTCAGAAGGCTCCACATGTCCCGAGGAAAAACGAGGATGGAAACCAGAGTTGCAGAAAAATGGCGAAACCAATGTAGCGGAACTAGCCCGATTATTAAGGGCAAACTCAGCCAACGGCAAGAAGGTCACCCAATCATCCTGATCCGCAGAAACAAAACACCTCAAATAAGCCTCCAGAGTCTGATTAGTTCGCTCCGTTTGTCCATTAGTCTGAGGATGAAAGGCAGACGAAAACGACAACTCAATGCCCATCCTAGCACAAAAGGATTGCCAGAACCTGGAAACAAACTGGGATCCTCTGTCAGACACAATATTCTCAGGAATGCCGTGTAAACGAACCACATTCTGAAAGAACACAGGAACCAGATCAGAAGAGGAAGGCAGCTTAGGCAAAGGTATCAAATGGACCATCTTAGAAAAGCGATCACATACCACCCAGATGACAGACATGCCCTGAGACACCGGGAGATCTGAAATGAAATCCATGGAAATGTGTGTCCAAGGCCTCTTCGGGACAGGCAAGGGCAAGAGCAACCCGCTGGCACGAGAACAGCAAGGCTTAGCTCGAGCACAAGTCCCACAGGACTGCACAAACGACCGCACATCCCGTGACAAGGAAGGCCACCAAAAGGACCTAGCCACCAGATCTCTGGTGCCAAAAATTCCCGGATGCCCTGCCAACACCAAGGAATGAACCTCGGAAATGACTCTGCTGGTCCACTTATCAGGAACAAACAGTCTGTCAGGTGGACAAGAGTCAGGTCTACCAGCCTGAAATCTCTGCAACACACGTCGCAAATCCGGAGAAATGGCTGACAAGATAACTCCCTCTTTAAGAATACCAATTGGTTCTGCGACTCCCGGAGAGTCAGGCACAAAGCTCCTTGAAAGAGCATCAGCCTTCACATTCTTTGAACCTGGTAAATATGAGACCACAAAGTCAAAACGGGAGAAAAACAATGACCAGCGGGCCTGTCTAGGATTCAGGCGTTTAGCAGACTCGAGATACATCAAATTTTTGTGATCAGTCAAGACCACCACACGATGCTTAGCACCCTTGAGCCAATGACGCCACTGCTCAGATGCCCACTTCATGGCCAACAACTCCCGATTGCCAACATCATAATTCCGCTCAGCAGGCGAAAACTTCCTAGAGAAAAAGGCACAAGGTCTCATCACAGAGCAACCAGGGCCTCTCTGCGACAAAACAGCCCCTGCCCCAATCTCAGAAGCATCCACTTCAACCTGAAAGGGAAGTGAGACATCAGGCTGGCACAAAACAGGCGCCGAAGTAAACCAGCGCTTCAACTCCTGGAAAGCCTCCAGGGCTGCAGGAGCCCAGTTAGCAACATCAGAACCTTTCTCGGTCATATCCGTCAAAGGTTTAGCAATGCTAGAAAAATTAGCAATAAAACGACGGTAGAAGTTAGCAAAACCCAAGAACTTCTGAAGACTCTTAACTGACGTGGGTTGAGTCCAATCATGAATTGCACGGACCTTAACTGGGTCCATCTCCACCGCAGAAGGGGAAAAAATAAACCCCAAAAAGGGAACCTTCTGTACTCCAAAGAGACACTTTGAGCCCTTAACAAATAAAGCATTCTCACGCAAAACGTGAAACACCATCCTGACCTGCTCTACATGCGAGTCCCAGTCATCAGAAAAAAACAGAATATCATCGAGATAAACGATCATACATTTATCCAGATACTTCCGGAAAATATCATGCATAAAGGACTGAAACACTGAAGGAGCATTAGAGAGCCCAAAAGGCATCACCAAGTACTCAAAATGACCTTCGGGCGTATTAAACGCGGTTTTCCATTCATCTCCTCGCTTAATGCGCACAAGGTTGTACGCACCACGAAGATCTATCTTGGTGAACCACTTGGCACCTTTAATTCGGGCAAACAAGTCTGACAACAGAGGCAAAGGATACTGAAATTTAACAGTGATTTTATTCAAAAGCCGATAGTCAATACAAGGTCTCAAAGATCCGTCCTTCTTGGCCACAAAAAAGAATCCCGCACCAAGAGGGGAAGAGGAAGGACGGATATGCCCCTTCTCCAGAAATAAATTGATATACGAACGCATTGCGGTATGCTCAGGTACAGACAGATTAAATAGTCTTCCCTTAGGAAATTTGCTACCTGGAATCAAATCTATGGCACAGTCACAGTCCCTATGAGGAGGCAGAACACTGGACCTGGACTCGCTGAACACATCCTGATAATCAGACAAATACTCAGGAACTTCCGAAGGAGTAGAGGAAGCAATAGACACCGGCGGGGAATCACCATGAATACCCTGACAGCCCCAACTTGACACAGACATTGCCTTCCAATCCAATACTGGATTATGAGTCTGTAACCATGGCAACCCCAAAACGACCAAATCATGCATTTTATGCAGAACAAGAAAACGAATCACCTCCCGATGTTCAGGAGTCATGCACATAGTTACCTGTGTCCAAAACTGCGGTTTATTTTCCGCCAATGGCGTAGCATCAATACCCCTCAGAGGGATAGGATTAACCAACGGCTCAAGAACAAAACCACAGCGCTTGGCAAATGACAGATCCATAAGACTCAGGGCAGCACCTGGATCCACAAACGCCATAACAGGGTAGGAGGACAATGAGCAAATTAAAGTCACAGACAAAATAAATTTAGGTTGCAAATTACCAATGGCGACAGGACTAACAACCCTTGTTAGGCGTTTAGAGCATGCTGATATAACATGTGTAGAATCACCACAGTAAAAACACAACCCATTCTGACGTCTATGATTTTTCCGCTCATTTCTGGTCTGAATTCTATCACATTGCATCAAATCAGGTGTTTGTTTAGACAACACCACCAGAGGATTAGCGGTTTTGCGCTCCCGCAAACGCCGGTCAATTTGAATAGCCAGCGCCATGGAATCATTCAGACTTGTAGGAATGGAGAAACCCACCATCACATTCTTAATGGCTTCAGAAAGGCCATTTCTGAAGTTTGCGGCCAGAGCACACTCATTCCACTGAGTAAGCACGGACCATTTCTGAAATTTTTGGCAATACACTTCAGCTTCATCCTGGCCCTGAGAAATAGCCAGCAAGGCTTTTTCTGCCTGAACCTCAAGATTGGGTTCCTCGTAAAGCATACCGAGCGCCAGAAAAAACGCATCAATATTTGCCAATGCCGGATCTCCTGGTGCTAGCGAGAAGGCCCAATCCTGAGGGTCGCCCCGTAAAAAAGAGATAACAATTTTAACTTGCTGAACTGAGTCTCCAGATGAACGGGGTCTCAGGGATAGAAACAATTTACAATTATCCCTGAAATTCCTAAACTTAAATCGGTCTCCAGAAAACAGTTCAGGAATAGGTATTTTAGGTTCAGACATAGGACTACTGGTAACAAAATCTTGTATGCTTTGCACACGAGCAGCAAGCTGGTCCACACTTGTAATCAAGGTCTGGACATTCATGTCTGCAGCAAGCTCAAGCCACTCAGAGGTAAAGGGGAGGAAGAGAGGAAAAAAAAAAAAAATTCAGAATTTCCTTTCTTATATCCCACTTCTGCAATGCATTAAACATTCAATGTAGGCCTGGCATACTGTTATGACCCCAATGGCAGAGGGTCTCAGGAATAAATACCAAGTCTGCAAACACAAAAAACCAGCTCATAGGGCAGTGGTAACTGGGCTGACCATATATCTAATCCTAGCTCCACAAATAGAAGTAGCCGGGGAACGTGCCTACGTTGGTTCTAGACGTCTCGCGCCAGCCGGAGAACTAACTAACTCTAGAAGGGAAAAGAAAGACCTTTCTTGCCTCCAGAGAAAAGACCCCAAAAGTTGGATACAAGCCCCCAACAAATAATAACGGTGAGGTAAGAGGAAAAGACAAACATAAGAATGAGCTAGGTATTTAGCAAAGAGAGGCCCACTAGCTAATAGCAGAATATAGTAAGATGACTTATATGGTCAGCAAAAACCCTATTAAAATATCCACGCTGGATATTCAAGAACCCCCGAACCGTCTAACGGCCGGGGGGAGAACACCAGCCCCCTAGAGCTTCCAGCAAGGTCAGAAATCACATTTAGTACAAGCTGGACAAAAATAGTAGCAAAGCAAGTAACTCAAAAAACAAAGAAGCAAGGCTTAGCTTAATTTTGCAAGAGCCAGGACCAGCAGACAGGAGCAACAGAAGGATCTGATTACAACGATGCCAGGCACTGGACTAAGGATCCAGGAAGTTAATATAGCGACACCCCTGGACTAACGACCCAGGTGAGTGCCAAACAGAAAAAAGACAATCCCAGAGTCATACCACTAGTGACCACAAGAGGGAGCCAAAAAGTCTAATTCACAACACACAACTGACTATGGGGAACCACACATTTGCGAGTCTGCAGTAATGATGAGCGAACTTTCAAGGTTGGGCTTCTGTTAGATTTGGCGAATGTTTAGACATTCACCGAACATGTCTGGCAAACTGTCCAATAATAGTACCCAAACCAATTAAATACAATGGGAGGACAAAACAAATATAAACACAACACCTTAAGAGGTGACAAAAAGCTTCACAAGCAGCTAAAATTAGGAATTGAGCCACAGTGAAAATTTGCAATTACAAATGAAGCAATCAGCCATGGACCATGCATGAGGTATCAAGGTCTGGGGCAGCATTTACAGCTTTGAATTGAAGTTTCAAGGAGGACCTGGTGGGTAAGTCTTCTTAGCTCGGAGCCCTGATACCTCATGTTACACCTCCATTTTTTTCCAACCAAACTTAGATGGCACAAACATCAGTTCCATACAGTACTATTGGTATAAAATGTAAGGAGAGTAACACAGGTAGTTTACTGAAAGTAAGTGCATGCCTGCCTGTCTGGGAGCCCTAGTTACAAAGACAACCCACCAGATAGAGACTCAACTTGGAGTCTCTACATTTAAAAAAAATATGGTCTCACACCACTAAAGTAACATCAATTTACACAGAGTGCAAACTGTATAATAGGCCTCTGACACCCCTTCCACTACAGGCAACCCACCAGATGGAGACCCAACATGGAGTCTCCACATTTAAAAAAAAATTGTTGTCACACATCACTAAAGTGGCATCTATTTCTTCACAGTTGAAATAGTACAGTATAATGGGGCTCTGACACCCCTTTCACTACAGGCAACACACCAGATGGAGACCCAACTTGGAATCTCCACATTTCAAAAAATTGTTGGTAACATCAGCATCAGTAGTAACAGCAGGCACAGAAGCCATGACAAAGGTGTCACAGACTGCAGTAACGCTATATCAATGAATGACACTAAAAATGGCACCATTGCCTAGTCTGCCCAGTCAGTGACTGGGGTGCAAAAGGTATTAGAGATCCATGACTAGCTCATTTTTATGAATGTTAGGCAGTCTACAGTTTCAGTGGACAGCCGAATGCACTTATCCACCACGATACCACCAGCAGCACTGAAGACAAGATCTGAGAGAATGATGGCTGCCAGGCATGACAAAGCCTCCATGGCATGACAGGCAAACTCAGGCCACTTCCATTTTTGAAGACCAAAATGCAAAAGGGTCCAAGCCCCCTATGGCAATATTGATCTCAATATCCTCCTGCACCATCCTTATCAGTTGTTCATAAAGTGTCCAACTTGTACTCTGTTCTGATGGTGCACAGGCTGGTCTAAAAAATGTGTTAAACGACTCACAGAAATTGCTTATGCCACTTTCACTGCTATTGCTAATGTTTTTGCCATGACACTTTGATGTTCCCGGGGCTGGACATATAGAACTGCGATGCACAGTGTGTCTTGGGGAAAATCACTCTTAATATTGTCTACAAGCACATTTCCATACTCCAGCATGCGCACTTTCCATACTCCAGCATGCGCACTTCCCATTCCAGAGGGGTAAACATCTGGCAAAATTTACTCTTGTATCGTCGATCTAACAGAGTGGCAACCCTGTAGTCAGCACTATTTCTAACCCTAAGAATATGGGCACCATATTGAAGATAGGGCAGCAAGAAGGCGCTTATGTGTCGAGTGCTTACATGAATTCCAAGTCCTTGGAGTGTTGGTGGTGGAGTAACACTAAAGGTTGCTTCCTCCATACCCTACTGCCAACCGTGGAAAACAGAGAGGGGATCATTATCCTCTTCATCACCTGACTGTTGCTTGTCCATCACCACTTCCTCTTTGTACTCCTCAATTTGTTCCTCAGCACCTTCACTAACAGTACCATGTGCCCCCCTCGAATTGCTGTAAGCCACCCTCCCATGGCCCCCACCTCTGCGACGACATTTGAGATATTGTTATCCCTTCCACATCCTCCTCTGTTTACATGTCTTCCTCTGGGACCATCATCTCCTCACCCAGACAATTTAACCATTGTAGTAGCCATTTTAAAACTGTGCAGAAGGGTGCAGAGGTCCTTCTTCTATGCCCACTACAAAAATCTGATTTGCACCATGTCAATACTGCGTTGGCCCAGGCTATGCAGAAGGACATACTGTCCTAGGGCTCGTCGCTGCTGCCAATGTTGGCTGCTACATGTGAAGTGTGGAATTCCACATTGTTGGAACATTGCAAATCAAACAGTTAACCAATAGGCTGATAGACCTCTTTACTGATGTAAGTAGATGACCTGCAGGGTGCGATTGTCTGAAGTGAGCACATAGTGACTGTGCTTTCTGCAACAGCGCATCCAGGTCAAAACAGTGACTGAGAAATTGCTGTACTATCAGGTTGAGAATGTGAGTCATGCAAGGCACGTGTGTGAGATTATGCCAGTGCACTGCTGCCACCAGGTTTGCACCGATATCGCACATGGCCTTCCCAGGCTCAAGGTTCAGTGGAGACAGCCATTGCTCTAACTTGGCCTGGATAGCTGTCCACAACTCTTGTACTGTGACTGTGATCTCCTAGGCATATTAACCCTTTCATGACCCAGCCTATTTTGACCTTGATGACCTGGCCATTTTTTGCAATTGACACCAGTGTCCCTTTATGAGGTAATAACTCAGTAAAGCTTCAACGGATCATAGCGATTCTGAGATTGTTTTTTCGTAACATATTGGGCTTCATGGTAGTGGTAAATTTAGGTTGATAATTTTTGCGTTTATTTGTGAAAAAAATGGAAATTTGGCAAAAATTTCACAATTTTCAAATTTTTTATTTTTATTCTGCTAAACCAGAGAGTTATGTGACACAAAGTAGTTAATAAATAACATTTCCCACATGTCTACTTTACATCAGCACAATTTTGGAAACAATTTTTTTTTTGCTAGGAAGTTATGAGGGTTAAAATTTGACCAGCGATTTCTCATTTTTACAGCAAAATTTACAAAACCATTTTTTTAGGGAACACCTCACAATTGAAGTCAGTTTGAGGGGCCTATATGGCTGAAAATACCCAAAAGTGACACTATTCTAAAAACTGCACCCCTTAAGGTGCCCAAACTACATTCAAGAAGTTTATTAACCCTTCAGGTGATTCACAGCAGCGGAAGCAACATGGAAGGAAAAAAATGAACAAATAACTATTTAGTCAAAAAAAATGATATTTTAGCAACAATTTTTAAATTTTACCAAGGGTAAAAGGAGACACTGGACCACAAATGTTGTGGTGCAATTTGTCCTGAGTACGCCGATACCCCATATGTGGGGGGGAACCACTATTTGGGCGCACGACAGGGCTCGGAAGGGAAGGAGCGCCATTTGACTTTTTGAATGAAAAGTTGGCTCCATTCTTTAGCGGACACCATGTCGCGTTTGGAGAGCCCCTGTGTGCCTAAAGATTGGAGCTCTCCCACATGTGACCCCATTTTGAAAACTAGACCCCCCAAGGAACTTATCTAGATGCATAGTGAGCACTTTAAACCCTCAGGTGCTTCACAAATTGATCCATAAATATGGAAAAGTACCTTTTTCACAAAAATGTTCATTTAGCCTCAATTTTTTCATTTTCTCAAGGGCAAAAGGATAAAATGGATTCTAAAATTTGTTGGGCAATGTCTCTTGAGTACAACGATTCCTCATATGTGGGGGTAAACCACTGTTTGGGCGCATGGCAGGGCTTGGAAGGGAAGGAGTGCCATTTGACTTTTTGAATGGAAAATTAGCTCCAATCGTTAGCGGACACCATGTCGCGTTTGGAGAGTGCGTGAGTGCCTAACCATTGGAGCTCCCCCACAAGTGACCCCATTTTGGAAACTAGACCCCCCAAGGAACTTATCTAGATGTGTGTTGAGCACTTTGAAACGCCAAGTGCTTCACAGAAGTTTATAACGCAGAGCCGTGAAAATAAAACATCATATTTCTTTCCTCAAAAATTATTTTTTTGTCCGGAATTTTTTATTTTCCCAAGGGTAAAAGGAGAAATTGGACCCCAAACGTTGTTGTCCAGTTTGTCCAGAGTACACTGATACCCCAAATGTGGGAGTAAACCACTATTTGGGCACACTTCAGGGCTCGGAAGGGAAGTAGTAAAGTTTTGAAATGCAGACTTTGATGGAATGGTCTGCGGGCGTCACATTGCGTTTGCAGAGCCCCTGATGTGCGTAAACAGTAGAAACCCCCAAGTGACCCCATTTTGGAAACTAGACCCCCCAAGGAACTTATCTAGTTGTGTGTTGAGCACTTTGAACCCCCAAGTGATTCACAGAAGTTTATAACGCAGAGCCATGAAAATAAAAAATCATTTTTCTTTCCTCGAAAATTATTATTTTTTTTTTTTTCACAAGGGTGACAGGAGAAATTGGACCCCAAAAGTTATTGTCCAGTATGTGTTGAGTATGCTGGTACCCCATATGTGGGGGTAAACCACTGTTTGGGCACATGTCGGGGTTCGGAAGGGAGGGAGCACCAGTTGACTTTTTGAACGCAAAATTGGCTGGAATCAATAGTGGCGCCATGTCGCAATTGGAGACCCCCTTATATGCCTAAACAGTGGAAACCCCTCAATTCTAACTCCAAAACTAACCCCAACACACCCCTAACCCTAGTCCCAACTCTAACCATGACCCTAATCACAACCCTAACCCCAACACACACCTAACCACAACCCTAATCCCAACACACCCCTAACCCTAATCCCAACCCTAACCACAACCCTAACCCCAACACACCCCTAACCCTAACCCTAATCCCAACCATAACCTTAACCACAAGCCTAACCCTAACCCCAACACACCCCTAACCCTAAACTTAACCCTAATTCCAACCCTAACCCTAATTCCAATCCTAACTCTAAATCCAACCCTAAGGCTATGTGCCCACATTGCGGATTTGTGTGCGGAGTTTTCCGCACCTTTTTGAAAAATCTGCAGGTAAAACGCACTGCGTTTTACCTGCAGATTTACCATGGATTTCCAGTGTTTTTTTGTGTGAATTTCACCAGCGGATTCCTATACAAGGACAGGTGTAAAATGCTGCGGAATCCGCACAAAGAATTGACATGCTGCGGAAAATACTGAGCGGTATTTTCCGCACCATGGGCACAGCGGATTTGGTTTTCCATAGGTTTACATGGTACTGTAAACGTGATGGAAAACTGCTACGAATCTGCAGCGGCCAATCCGCTGCGAATCCGCAGCCAAATCCGCACCATGTGCACATAGCCTAATCCTAACTCTAATTCTAACCATTACCCTAACCCTAATTGCAACCCTAATCCTAGTTCTAACCCTAACTCTAACCCTAGTTCTAACCCTAACCCGAGATCTAACCCTAACCTTAGTTCTAACCCTAACCCTAGTAAAAAAAATAAAAATATATATATTTTCTTTATTTTA
Source organism: Ranitomeya variabilis (assembly GCF_051348905.1). Lineage (NCBI taxonomy): Eukaryota > Metazoa > Chordata > Amphibia > Anura > Dendrobatidae > Ranitomeya > Ranitomeya variabilis. The sequence continues at coordinate 290,344,259 of NC_135232.1, read as the reverse complement.
TTATGTTCCCTACCTATGGGGGTGATAAAGGGGGGGTTATTTTCTATTTTTTTATTTTGATCACTGTGATATGACCGCATTGCACATGCCAATTTGGAAGATGGCTGCGCCCATGTAGAAGACGGATGGACACCAGGAGGAACACCGGAGGTCGGTAAGTATGAGGGGGTTGGATTGAAGCACGGGAAAGGGATCAAAGCATGGGGGTGCGGAAAGACGGAGGGGAGCAGAGGACAGGACGGAAGACAAGGGAGAGGAGATCGGTGGCAGTGGCAGGGGCAGATCGTGGTCTCCAGCCATGGTCGATGATATTGCAGCATCGGCCATGGCTGGATTGTAATATTTCACCAATTTTCATTGGTGAAATATTACGATTGCTCTGATTGAAAGTGAAAGTTAAATGTCACTTTCAACAGCCAATCAGAGTGATTGTAGCCATGGGCTCAAGTACCACTCCCTCTGTCCCTGCAGGTCAGGTGAAATTGGAGTTAACCCTTTCACCCGATCTGCAGGGACGCGATCCCTCCATGACGCCACATAGGCTTCACAGGTCGGATTGGCATCGACTTTCATGATGCCTACATGGCGTCACAGGTCGGGAAGGGGTTAATTTAAACACTATGTGATTGCAGTAAGCCATGGCTGTGCAATATGGAGATGAGGGGGATTCTATCTGCACTGTTGGAATGCCTGTCTTTATTAAGGGAGATGTTGAGGGTACAGGTAAAGGCCCTAGAGGAGGTGGAGAAGCCAGAAGCAAGAAGGAAGGAAGTAGATAGATACAGAGGTTTTCCACAAGAATTGGGGATTCAAAGATTTGTGGATCAGCCCCTTGAATGCCTTACCACACAGCCACCAGAGTCCCCCAAGTTCACAGTCAGCAAAATGTAACGCCCGTGCTCATATTCTCATCCAGGTGTTAGTGGTGAAATGCATCCTGGCAGATATAGATTTTTTCAGGGAACGGGGTGGTGTTGTCTGCAACATGCTGATGTAGCACAGGCAAAGCTTTCTTAGAAAAGTAATGGTGATTGGGCAACTGGTACTGAGGGACTGCAGCAGCCATCAACTTGCTGAAACCATTTGTATTTACATGGCAGAAAGGCGGCATTTTTGTGGCCAACAGATTGGTAAATGGCAATATTCTTTTACGTGACCACAAATGTGGGACTGAGGGCTGGCTTCAGTGCTGAGAGAGGGTAGAGTACGGAGAACAGGACAAAATGCTGGACTGTGAGTAAGGTGCAAGTGGCGATGTTGGATTGAGAAAGATGTGTTGTGCTAGGTGACACAAAAACAGCAATCACTTCCACTTTTGTAATGACTGACGGGCTCTAAACAAGTAGATTTTCTGCAGCCGGAGATCTGTGTAAGAAGAATTGGCAAGGTGATGGAGAAGAAAGAAGCAGCAGATATGGTTGATGGGACTGACAGTGGTTGGCGAGGCCTACTAGTCCACATTTTATCGCTGTGAGCTTCCCACGCTAAGGTATGATGAATGATCTCGCATGTGCCGGTTCATGTATGTAGTTGTCAAATTATTGCAATTTTTGCCTCTATTGAGCTTTTTTTTGCATATTTGACAGGTAATGTGTGTTAGGTCATCCTTTGCTGTATCAAAAAAGGCACAGGCTAGGCAACCCTTGCCACCCCAGTGAACTGCACACTCACAACCGAGGATGGCCGCAGCCAGAGTTGGGTCTGAGAATGCAGTGCTTGTCATGATTGCATCACTTCGTGTCTGTGTGGGAAGCTGCAACATAACCTTGACTTCCTCCTCCTACACCTTCTTTACTGAGTTACTCAGCTGCGTACCTCTGGGTTCACACCAAGTGGGATCTACAACCTCATTGTCAACCTCTCTGTTCTCACTCTCCTCACCCTCCTCCTCTTTCTGCCCTGACACTAGAGTATAGTCTGCAAGTGCCCTTGGTATCTAAGTCTCATCAGGATAACCTTCACCCCCGGTAGAGATGATGAGGATCTATATTCTGCTCGGACCCTACTCCGTCCTGCCTCGGATTCAACATGTTAAAATTTTGGGCATTGGTGCAGATGCTTTCATCCTCTTGATTCTGTGAATCTTTGGAGCAGACCTCTGATGACCATCTGTAATTCCCCAAAGTCAGTTCAACATTTAGAAAGCACATGCTCTTTCTGGCCCTCATCTACAAGTAGTACCCCTGCGTAGCTGCCAAAGACAATGAGTGGAGTAGGCCTGTTCAGAAACAGAAGTTATCAGTGGTCTTTGGATAAGACGAGACGGTGTTCTTTCAGTTGAGCTTTCAGTAACATTGATACCTAACCCACATACAGCTCTGGCAAAAATTAAGAGACCACTGCAAAATTTTCAGTTTGTCTGATTTTTCTTTTTATATGTATATTTTTGAGTAAAATGGAAATTGTTCTTTTATTCTATAAACTTCTGACAACATGTCTCCGAACTTCCAAGCAATATTTTTTTTTTCTGAAAAGGAGAAATGGTCCAAATGAAAACAAAACAGTGCTTTCAGACCTCAAATAATGCAAAGAAAACAAGTTTATAATCATTTACAAACAACAATACTAATGTTTTAACTCAGGAAGTGTTCAGAAATCAATATTTTGTGGAATAACCAGGATTTTTAATCAAAGCTTTCATGCGTCTTGGCATTCTTTCCACCAGTCTGTCACACTGCTTCAGGTGCAAAAATTTAAGCAGTTCTTCTTTGTTTGATGGCTTGTGACTATCCATCATCCTACTGATTATATTCCAGAGGTTTTCAATGGGGTTCATGTCTGGAGATTGGGCTGTCCATGACATGGTTTTGATGTGGTGGTCTCTTAATTTTTGCCAGAGCTGTACACCTATTCCCCCTTCCACCATGATCTCGCTTTTTACCACACATGTATTTATGTAAACTTCCCCTCTTGTAACCTACTGTTTCACAACTTTAGACCCACACCTGTCACTAAATGAATAATTACTATTTATTTTCTTAGATAGTGTGCCTGAGCAACACTGTTATACCTAACGATTTCTAAGAGAAAATGTGGACTTCTGATTTCTCTCTGCAACACAGTTTTATCCCAAACAATTTGGATTAGCAAATTGAGCCTCCTGCTTGTACCCCAATATTAGGCCTAACGATTTTTAAGTGGAAATATGGCCTTTTGATTTTAATCTGAAATACAGTTTTATCCCAAACTATTTGGATTAGAAAACAGGCTTCCTGAGACTGCAACACAATTTTTGCACAATCTAGTTAGATGCTGAAAGATTGATTTAACAGAGAACAGGATCCTATCTAGCTAACTGACCAGTTCACTTGCAGTACTAGCAGGACAAAATAGCACCAGAAAAACAAGTTGTCTGCCTTTTATATGGCTAGGGACATGTGGCTTTGGCAGCCAATCACAGAAGACCTTGTGTCATTATGTCCTGGATGGTTTCTGCACTCTTATTGGCTGCAAGAATAAAGTAAAAAAGAAAAAAAATACACTCCGCAGCTCTACTGATGTAGACACACACCCTCCTCTCATCAAACACATCCTCCCATATCCCCAGCTCATTATACAGCACCACTATCTTAGCCAAAGTAATAAAAAAGCATGAGCAGAAAAGCGATAATTTACAGAACTGTGACTGAATTTTCCAGACTTTGTATAAAAATGCTCGTGAAGCCGAACACGAACCCAAATGTGATGAATTTGAGAGTGGCGAATGTTTTTCTGAAAAAGTTTACTCATCTCTAGTCTGCAGGGCTGTTAACACATTTTACTCCATGGGCATCAGAGGCCTGCTCCAAAGATACACAGACTTAGAAGGAAAGCTTGTGCACCGATGCCCAATATTTTCTTCAGTTGGATCAGGGACCGGATGACGTAGTGTCCGAGCATAATCGAGACAATCATCTGGTTAAGTTCCGGGGGTGGAGGTGATCCTGATGAGACTCCGGTACCTGAGGCACACGCGGACTGTACTGTGCAGTCAGGGCAGGAAGAGGAGGATGGTGCTTGTAAGGTCGAACAAGGGTAGAACAGAAAGGATGACAATAAGGTTGTGGGTTAAATTTGTGAATCCAGAGGCATGCAGATGAGTTGCTCAGCATTTACCTGGCAGCTTTCCACAGAGACACAGAGTGATGCCATCACAACAAGCAAGGGATCTTCAGCCGCAACTTAGGCTGTCGCCAGCAGTGGTTACGAATGTGCAGTACACATGCACAGCAAGGGTTGCCTAGTATAAGCCTTTTTTGAGAAGTCTGCAAAAAAATACTCTGTAGAGGCAAACATTTCAATAATTTAACTACTAAATGCATGAACCAGAACATACGTGATCAACATGTGTTAGTCTGGGAATAACACTGTGATAAAATGTGGCCCAGTGGCCCTTGGCAACCACTGGCCACACCATCAACCACATCTGCTACTTGTTCCTCCTCTGTCACCATAGCAAGTGTTCTCACACAGGTCTCCAACTGTAGAACCTCCACTTGTTTTGTCGCTACAGTTGGGGTGAGTGACAGTCCATCAGCTGTAATGGAATTGAACATTCCTGCTGTTTTTGACAGCTCTCAGACACCAAGCACATCACCTCTTTCTGAATCCACCTTAACATCTCCGCCTGCTCCTCATTGACATTCCAACAGTTTCTCGTGTTCACCATAGTCAACCATCTCTCAGCGCAGCAGCCAGCCCTTGGTCCCTCAGTTGTGGACATGCAACTCCTACACATGCCAAAGCTAAGAGCTTGAACTTCACCATCTGCCATCTGTTGGCCATGGAAATGCTGCTTTTAAACCTTGTGAATACAGATGCATTCCAAAAGCTGATGCCCATTGCAGTCTCCTAGTACCAGTTACTTAGTCACCATTACTTCTCCAAGAAAGTTGTGCCTGCGCTACCCCAGCATGTTGCAGACAACATCACCCATTCCTTGAAAAAATCTATGGCTGCCAGGATGCATTTAATTACTGACATCTGGACGAGCTAGCATGGCCAGTGGCATTAAACCTCGGTGACTGGGCACTGAGTGTCTCTGGTGGCTGTGGGGGTAGGCAGGAAGTGGCTGCTAGACAAGTCTTGGAATCCCTAATGCTTGCAGGGCACTTAGAGATGGAGAACTATACCACTATGCAGCCGGCGATGGAGAACTAAACTATTAGCCAATAGAAGTTGGAGAACTAAACTACTAAACACCTAGGGTTGGAGAACTAAACCGCTACAAAACAGAAGATATAAAACTAAACTACTAAACAACAGGGGTTGGAGAACTAAGCCACTACACACAAGGGGATGGAGAAATAAACCACTACACACAAGGGGATGAAGAACTAAACCACTAAATACCAAGGGATGATTAATTAAACCACTAGACAATCAAGACACCAAGTCTTGGAATCCCCAAGGCTTGTTGGACAAAACTCTGTATCTAACACTTTCTCCACTGCTTATGGCTCCTCCACCTGTGCCCTCAACGTCTCCCGTAATGAGACATGTGCTCCATTAGTGCAGAGAGAAACCCCCCACCTCCATACTGCGCAGCCAGAGCTGGCCACAATCTGTCAGTGTTTAAATTAATATGGGTTGGAGATCACAGTCACACAGCTCAGGGGTTGTGAAAAGTTATCCAGGCCAAGTTTGAGCAATGGTTTTCTACACTGAACCTGGATGCAGGGCAGGGTGTGTGCAATAATGGTGCAATCCTGGTCATGGTCCTACACTGGGGTAACATCACACATGTGCCTTGCATGGCTCATGTTCTCAGCCTGGCTGTATGGCAATTTCTCCGCCACTCTCTTGGCTTGGATGTGCTGCTGTAGAAAGCACATTCACTGTGTGCTCACTTTTGCCATCCGCACCGTGCGGGTCATCAACTTGCATCCCTACAGAGGTCTTTTGGGCTACCGGATAGCAAAGGGGGTAGGTATGTGGTGCAGTGAAAGGGGTAATGCTAGACAGAAGATATATTTCTCCGAGCAGGATAAGATTTGGCCTGGATTTTCCCTAAAGTTGAGGACCTGCAGAGATGTCACGATAAATTGACAAGCCCATGTGATAGGTACCTAACTTGTGGTTGTAGTTATGGACTATGTAATGGATGTTATTTGGAACAGGGCCTGTGTGCAAGGTCTGAGGAGCTGTGCTGGTGTTAGCCTGAATTATTTTTCTTTTTGTTGGATTAAACATGCTGTAAAGTTTTGCGACAGGACTCATAGCAACCCTGGGAACGGCACCCGGCGATTGCCGCTGACCAGGCAGCCGCTTAGTTAAGCCCGTCCCCTGTAAGGGTGAGTCTGAGACCAGTGGTTCTCCAAGCTGGAGGACGTTTTTGTTTTTCTTACTTTCTGCCTCATATTGTTTAAAGTGTTAATAAACCACTGAAGTTTGGACTTGAAGCCTGTGTGTTGCCTCATCACTGCGGCCCTGCCATTGCCTACCAGAGCAAATCCCTACAACACACAGATGCACACATACAAACACAGATGTACACACTTGCATAGATACACACATATACATATACTGTACATACACACAGATGTACACATACATAGATACACACATATACATACACACATATACACATGCATACATATACTATACATGCATACACACATAGATACACACATATACATGTGCTGTACATACATGCACACACAGTTACACACATACATACACAAATGTACACAAACATAGATACACACATATACATATACTGTACACACACATGCATACACAGATGCACACACATACGTACAAATGGATACATACATACATATGCTGTACATACATACAGAGACATAGGTATACATACACAGATGCACACACATATACTGTACATACATATTCAAACACACATACTAATTTATGGCCTCAGGTGTTCAGATGAGCAATGGAGGAGGTCAGCCATATAGTGCAGAGATCAGCTGGAGAGGGTTGCAGAACTCCCTGTGGGGAATGGAGACACAGCAGAGAGAACTGATATCAGCCCCCTGCTGCATCCGTGCTGTCCCATGAAGTAGCTCCTCCCCCGACCTTTTACCTGTGAGATGCTGCTGGGAATGGAACAGTGAAGGGAGCAGAAGACACAATGTAAGTCCTGCTCTTCCTCACTGTCTCCTGTGCTGTGTGCCCTAGCCCCTAACTACAGGTGAGAACTCACCATTGGGACGCGCCATGCAGCAGTACAGAGATGGAAGCCAGTGAGTGCTCTCATCAGTCTGATGGTGAAAGCATTCATTGGCCAGCATCTCTCCTTGCATGACACAACCTCTTTTTGAACTGCACTATGCATGCCGCTCTGGGTATACACATGATTATGGGAGGGAGTGAGAGGCCAGATGCTGCACAACACCAAGGCCCTCTTACTCCCGCCCCTAATCTTGACTCAGTAGCCACAGAGCGGCAGCATACTCTGCAGTCATCTTCATTACATGGGTTTGCTGCTTCCTGAGAGTGTACTAGTTCTGAGACCAGGGCAGATAAGCACTGCAGTCCTTTGTGCTATATTAATTCTTGAATTTTTTGAGGATTTTTAGTCCTCTTTTTGTGTTTTTTCTATAACGTTTAGCGTTAGGACTTGCAAATGTGAGGACCCTTGATGTGGGTTGTGAACTTACATAGCTTGTCCAAAATATCGACCAATACCTCATATATTATTTATATAATATATGTTTTTGCACTTTTTCAGGGTGCAGCCAGGCCCAGCATTTTAGGTCTTGTAAACTAGGGTGTCTGCTCTCATGGGATGCATTTAGATAGTGCTGGGAAGCCCGCCTGATCTAATAGTATGGGCGTCACTAATAGGCTGTAAACCAGACCCTGTGCATTACCTGTGTGTGACCATCACCCTATACAAGCCTCTTTTTTGCAATCTCATGCTAAGCAATCTCCCCCTCCATGAGTTGGTAGGTTGTGAGTGGTTGCCTCATCACTATTTTGCACCTGTATTGCCACCATCTTTATGTGCTTTATTACACTGGTGTTTCACTCCCCTCATCTTATTTGAAACTTAAATTCAAAACTGTAAATGCTGGCCAAGACTCTGATACCTCATGCATGGCCCATGACTGACTGCTGCTGTGTCATTATAACATTTCTACTGTTTGCTAATTGATGCCTTTTTTATTGTTGTTTGCCCCTAATTTTGGTTGGTCTCCTTCATGTGTGTTGCCTGAATTTGGCAGACCTCTCAGAGCACCAGGCCTACACCAGTCACTTATTCACCTGTTACTGATCAATTTTTAAGCTAGAAATCCTGGTCCAAGCCCTGTCCCATGCATCCAAGCTGCACATTTATAATATTTGCCCTCTAGGTCAATTGATGCCACTTTCCTGGTGTCTGCCCCTAATTTGAGCTGTTTCTGAAGCTTTTTGGCTCCTCTTAAGGTATTGTCTATGCATTTGGTTAAGCCTCTTATTGAATTCAATCACGTTCAAGCATGTTTTCCGAACTGTTCGGATAAAACATGTTCAGAGAACATCAGGACATTCGCCAAACCAAACAGAACCGAACCTTGAAAGGTTCATTTATCTCTATTTAATATTGAGCATAGTTTATTAAAATTAATCTGTTTGTTTGGACACATAATGATATTGTTCGGTTAAACCTATAATGGGAAATACTTTTGAAGTTTTTAATAAACTAATGTTTTTCATTAAAATTCTATCATATTAGTTCTAATTTTTAAATGCACAGTCCATACAGTATATAGAGACACATTTTTATCTTATTTTTTGGTCTTGTCATTCAGTATCTGAGTAGGCATCATACATGATGGATCAAACATATGACATACCAGTACATAATTGGTCAAGAATTGCTGAAGTTGTTACTAGGGTTGAGCGACTTTTATTTTTATAGGATCGGGTCGGGTTTCGTGAGTGGTGACATGGGCGGCCACGACCAATCACAAGCCGTGACGTCATCTAAGGCCCTTCACACGCTCATTCTTAAGAAGGAAGGCTGCCGGAAAGAAGCAGGGTGGGTCCGAGGGTGAGTATATACCTAATAGGAATATACTCACCCTCGGCTTCTTTCCGGCAGCCTTCCTTCCTAAGAATGAGCGCGTGAAGGGCCTTAGATGACGTCACGGCTTGTGATTGGTCGCGTGAGTGGTCACATGGGCGGCCGCGACCAATCACAAGCCGTGACGTCATCTAAGGCCCTTCACACGCTCATTCTTAGGAAGGAAGGCTGCCAGTTAGTACCAGGGCGCGTCCGAGGGTGAGTATATCAATATTTTTTATTTTGATTCTTTATTTTACACTTAAATATGGATTCCGATACCGATTTCCGATATCGCAAACATATCGGAACTCGGTATCGGAATTCCGATACCAGATTCAGAAGATCGCCGACCTCATGGCCGACCCCACACAGGGGTCGGGTCGGGTTTCATGAAACCCGACTTTGCCAAAAATCTTCTGAAAATGGCCGACCCGTTTCGCTCAACCCTAGTTGTTACTGTAGTAAAATATGTATACATGCTTGATATCTCCATAACCGTACTGAGCTGGAGAATCACGTTACCATGTCATTTTTACTCTACAGCAAATGATGTAGAAATGAAACCCATAAAACAATATGTGGAATTGTTTCCTTGCTATAATTATTTCAGCTCACTTGGATTTTTTTTATCTTTGGTAAAATAAATGGTATCTTTTAAAATTACTTCTTGGATTGCAAAAAAATAAGCCTTCATATGTCTAGGTTGATGGAACAGTAGTAAAAGTTATGACCCTGAGAAAGGGAAGGAAAAATAAAAGTACAAAAACTAAAATTGTCTGTATCTTTAAAAAAAGAATCTGTCATCAGGTTTTTGCTACCTCATCTGAGAGCAGCGTAATGACTGAACAGAAATCCGGATTCTAGAGATGTATCGATTAGGTTACTGGGTGCAGCAGTTGTAACACAATCAGAGTTTTTAAAATTAACAGGTAGCAAAGCTTAGAAAGCTGCCCCTGCGCACACCACAGTTTTCTATTTACATTGACTATTGACAGTGAGCAGCTAATCAGAAGAGGGGGTGTGGTCAGACCACTTGACAGGAGGGAGGTACTCTGACCTCTTGACATTCATTGAATGAAAAAAAACAGCACACAGCATAATACAGCTGCTTCTCACAAAATTAGCATATCATCCAAAAGTAAATTTATTTCAGTTTTTCATTGCAAAAAAGTGAAACTCACATATTATATAGAGTCATTACAAATAGAGTGATCTATTTCAAGTGTTTATTTCTGTTTATGTTGATGATTATGGCAAAAAGACATACATTCATTATCTCATAATTAACACATAACACCTGCAAAGGCTTCCTAAGAGAATCTATGGGGTATTGTCAAGAGGAAGATGAGAGACACCAGACCCTATCAAAGCAACCTGGGCTTCCATAACATCTCAGCAGTGACACAGGCTGATCGCCTCCATGAGACACCACACTGATGCATTGATTGATGCAAAAGGAGCACAGACCAAGTATTGAGTGCATTTACTGAACATACATTTCAGTAGACCAACATTTCAGGTTTTAAAATAATTTTTTAAGCTGGTGTTATAAAGCATTCCAATTTACTGAGATAATTGGTTTTCATTGGCTGTAAGCCATAGTCATCAACATTAACAGAAATAAACACTTGAAATAGATCACTCTGTTTGTAATGATATATATAGAGATATTATATGTGAGTTTAACTTTTTGTATTGAAGAATTGAAATACATAAACTTTTTGATGATATTCTAACTTTGCAAGAAGCATATGTATTACGTTGTGTGTTGTTTTTTTCCATACAATGAATGCTATAACCAGGAGATTATCACTGTCAGAGTAATTTTGTGAGAAGCACCTGTATGTGACATATTGCTGAAACCTATTTCTCAGTCCTTATCTCATGCTGTCCTCAGAATACATAGCAAAAACCCACTGCAGATTCCCTTTAAGGGGTTAAACAAAAAGGTACCTCTTTATTAATTCTAGTTGTTATCTCTTCCTATTGCAAATTACACTAATGCACACAAATTCACACTACAATTATTTTCACATTAGAACAATTATACAACCAAACAGGCAGCAGAGTAGCTAAAATAAAAGGCCATTGTCACACAAGTATAGATTCATGCGAGAGAATCGAGCCAATTATGTAAATGACACATGGATCAAATTCTGATCCATGGCATAGGCAAGAAGATGAAGAAGACAAAAAAGGCTACATCATCTCCATTGTTTGAGTCGTTGGAAACCATATGTCATCTGAGTGCAGTCCAATGTTTTCCATTCACCCATAGACGTTAATTGGTGAATGCGATCCGATATGTGCATATTCTGCGATTTTACGAATTGGCATGAGAAAAAACATTGATCAGTTCTGCCCCATAGTATAACATTTGTGCAAGTGCTATCCAATAAAACATATAACACTCATCAGATGTATACACTCGTGTGAGTGAGCCCTGATTATATTTTTACTCATTGTTATATAGAATGAGGTTTATCAACTAAATTATTGTGTTCAATTGTGTCCCTATTTCTATTACTTTGAGACCTTTTTATTAAGAAATGCAATAATATACTTTTTATTTTGCTAATTTTTAACCTATGTTTTATCTAACTTCTTGTATATTAGTGGAGGATCAATCATTTTATGTTCATCCTTTGTTGGATACGTACCTCATCCAGTAAGTTATTCCTAAAGTTCACTTCAATTTGATAAGAAAATGTTTTTCATGAATTTGTTCTTAGCAAAATCAACTGGGCTATGACATTTGCAGCAGTAAATGTATTTAAAATGTTAAATTGTAGGTTTTAAAAGACTTATGCATATATTACCTGAATTTGAGCTGTTTTACCCACTGGCATTTTCCTAAAGTGTATTTTGCTTGTAAAATTTGTCAGGTTCGCTGGTATACAAAAGGCATAGTGTGCACATGCATTAATACTCAATTTTACTTGGCTCAACTCATATTCTCCTGTCCTCTGATTAGCTTTTTTCTCTATTTTCTAACTTCTCTTCTCTGGAACTCTTTCATCACCATCTTTTTGACTATGCCACATAACTTAATATGGGGTCAGACACACTGTTAACGTGAAGAAAGAGGAGTTGATTGGATAACTGGTGACGCTGGAGAGGTATTGGTAGGGCCAGTAAGAGGCGAATTTACAGGTCAAAGGTCAAAGAAATCATAATCTAAATCCCTGACCATTTAATGCCACAATTTAAACTAATTTCCAATATGCTTACATTAAAAATTACTTACTGTTCATTAATTATACTATCTAACTGCTTTTGTAATTTTTTCCCCTACTTCCTGTGGGATGGTGCAACACTTGAGAATCCAAGTGCATGCTGGAATACTCAAACAAAGTGTCCTCAAAGCAGGGGAAAAAGGCTGCAGTCACTTTCATGGCCTCGGCCCCCTTCCTGAAATGAACAGTCATCAGTGATGCTCCTTTCTCGGGTGGGGCTAGTCCCTTCTGTGTCCTTGCGTGCTGTCATTGTGCACAATCACAGAGCGCGCTCTGTGTTGCCGTCTCAGATCAGTAATAACGAGCCGGCATCACAGAGGAGATGAGAGATGCAGAAAGACACTAGATCAAAGAGACTGCAGCGGTAGGAAAGCATATTATTTCACTGACACTACACAGCATACGCATATACAGTTGTGGCCAAAAGTATTGACACCCCTGCAGTTCTGTCAGATAATACTCAGTTTCTTCCTGAAAATGATGGCAAACACAAATTCTTTGGTATTATTATCTTCATTTAATTTGTCTTAAATGAAAAAACACATAAAGAATTGTCCTAAAGCCAATTTGATATAATTCCACACCAAACATAAAAAAGGGGGTGGACAAAAGTATTGGCACTGTTCGAAAAATCATGTGATGCTTCTCTAATTTGTGTAAATAATCAGCACCTATAACTTACCTGTGGCACCTAACAGGTGTTGGCAATAACTAAATCACACTTGCAGCCAGTTGACATGGATTAAAGTTGACTCAACCTCTGTCCTGTGTCCTTGTGTGTACCACATTGAGCATGGAGAAAATAAAGACCAAAGAACTGTCTGAGGACTTGAGAAACCAAATTGTGAGGAAGCATGAGCAATCTCAAGGCTACAAGTCCATCTCCAAAGACCTGAATGTTCCTGTGTCTACTGTGCACAGTAATAATCGATCAAGGGGATTGCAGTCCAAAATGTAGAAAAAGAGTTCTCAGAAAAATAATGTCAAATATAAGTAGAATAATCTGAGAACTGTCAAGATTGAATGTCCAAAATTCATAGATTTATTCAGAATTATGACCAGTCATGCAATACACCAACGTTTCGGCCTGATGGGCCTTTGTCAAGGTAATTATCTGTGTAACAGTACAAAGAAAATATAATCAAAAATTTATAAGCAACCAATAATACATAATAAAACAGAACAACTGGTCAATACATACTCAAAATAAATATCCAGAGCCAACATATCATGTCATCCCATGAATATCAGTACATATGTATAACAGCCCATCAAATAATACAAAGAGGCTAAGTGCCCACATAATAACAGAAAAATCGAAAAATAGAACTCAATAATCCATAAATACAGGTGGTCAGCATCATCATATGTCTCAGAGGTAGAGACAAGTTCCATCTGTGAACTGTGGACAATCCTTATCATATATACAAATCATATCCTGAAGGGCTCAAACTAGAGCAAAAATAAACAATACAATCATATGAGCGCAAATAATCAGTAAGGCACAGTTACCTGCATGACGGTATTAAGAAGATACTAAGAGAAAAGAAAAGAAAAACAAAGGGGTCCCGGTAAGTGCACAGAGAAGTTATATGATAGAATTAAAGAGTCACACCCGAAATGGATAGGTTACCTGGTTAAGGAGCGCGTGCATATCGGAAAGACGCCGATTCAGTAGTGTGGTGTCGTATGCAACAAGTGGTCACCTATTTATGATGTCAGAACGGCGCCAATGTCCGGAAAGATCACGTGTGCTTCACATAGTGCGCAAGCGCAGAGAGTAAATGTCGCGCATGCGTAATAGAAGAAAAAGGATGGAAGTGGGGAATGGAAAGGTGGAAGTAGGGAATAAGAGACAGTAAGGTAATACAGTTAGGTCCATATATATTTGGACAGAGACAACATTTTTCTCATTTTGGTTATAGACATTACCACAATGAATTTTAAACAAAACAATTCAGATGCAGTTGAAGTTCAGACTTTCAGCTTTCATTTGAGGGTATCCACATTAAAATGGGATGAAGGGTTTTGGAGTTTCAGCTCCTTAACATGTGCCACCCTGTTTTTAAAGGGACCAAAAGTAATTGGACAGATTCAATAATTTTAAATAAAATGTTCATTTCTAGTACTTGGTTGAAAACCCTTTGTTGGCAATGACTGCCTGAAGTCTTGAACTCATGGACATCACCAGACGCTGTGTTTCCTCCTTTTTGATGCTCTGGCAGGCCTTCACTGCGGTGGTTTTCAGTTGCTGTTTGTTTGTGGGCCTTTCTGTCTGAAGTTTAGTCTTTAACAAGTGAAATGCATGCTCAATTGGGTTGAGATCAGGTGACTGACTTGGCCATTCAAGAATATTCCACTTCTTTGCTTTAATAAACCCCTGGGTTGCTTTGGCTTCATGTTTTGGGTCATTGTCCATCTGTAGTATGAAACGACGACCAATCAGTTTTGCTGCATTTGGCTGGATCTGAGCACACAGTACGTGTTTTACAGATGATGTGGTATGCTTTGGATCATGAGCTGTACCAAGCCTTCGCCATACTTTTCTCTTTCCATCATTCTGGTAGAAGTTGATCTTGGTTTCATCTGTCCAAAGAATGTTCTTCCTGAACTGTGCTGGCTTTTTTAGATGTTTTTTAGCAAAGTCCAGTCTAGCCTTTTTATTCTTGACACTTATGAGTGGCTTGGACCGTGCAGTGAACCCTCTGTATTTACTTTCATGCAGTCTTCTCTTTATGGTAGATTTGGATATTGATACGCCAACCTCCGGGAGAGTGTTGGTCACTTGGTTGGCTGTTGTGAAGGGGTTTCTCTTCACCATGGAGATTATTCTGCGATCACCCACCACTGTTGTTGGGCGCCCAGGTCTTTTTGCATTGATGAGATCACCAGTGCTTTCTTTCCTTCTCAGGATGTACCAAACTGTACATTTTGCCACTCCTAATATTGTAGCAATTTCTCGGATGGGTTTTTTCTCTGTTTTCACAGCTTAAGAATGGCTTGTTTCACCTTCATGAAGAGCACTTTTGACCGCATGTTTACTTCATAGGAAAACCTTCCAAATGCAAGCACCACACCTCAAATCAACTCCAGGCCTTTTATCTGCTTAGTTGAGAATGACATAATGAAGGGATTGCCCACACCTGTCCATGAAATAGCCTTGGAGTCAATTGTCCAATTACTTTTGGTCCCTTTAAAAAACAGGGTGGCACAGGTTAAGGAGCTGAAACTCCTAAACTCTTCATCCAATTTTAATATGGATACCCTCAAATGAAAGCTAAAAGTCTGAACTTCAACTGCATCTTAATTGTTTTGTTTAAAATTAAATTGTGGTAATTAGTGTTGAGCGATACCGTCCGATACTTGAAAGTATCGGTATCGGAAAGTATCGGCCGATACCGGCAAAGTATCGGATCTAATCCGATACCGATACCCGATACCAATACAAGTCAATGGGACTCAAGTATCGGACGGTATCCCTGATGGTTCCCAGGGTCTGAAGGAGAGGAAACTCTCCTTCAGGCCCTGGGATCCATATTAATGTGTAAAAGAAAGAATTAAAATAAAAAATATTGCTATACTCACCTCTCCGACGCAGCCTGGACCTCACCGAGGGAACCGGCAGCGTTCTTTGCTTAAAATGCATGCGTTTACTTCCTTCCGTGACGTCACGGCTAGTGTTGAGCGATACTTTCCGATATCGGAAAGTATCGGTATCGGAAAGTATCGGCCGATACCGTCAAAATATCGGATCTAATCCGATACCGATACCCGATCCCAATGCAAGTCAATGGGACGAAAATATCGGAATTAAAATAAACCCTTTATAAACTTGTAGGTTCATTCTACATGAAGGAAAACAACTAAGAATAATGTAGGATGTATTGGGGGATGTGGCAGAGACATTAAAGGCACAGAGGTTTAGCCCAATGTAATAGAATAGCAGGGGTTTTTTTTTTTTATGACGTTCGGCGGTAGAAAGATTTTGACTATGTTAATTTTTTTTTATTTTGTCAGATATTGATGTTTCACTACTTCCACGCCCTTCACCTTCTTTTTTACTTCTCCCACACTTTCTTCTTCATTATCCTCATCATCAGCTTCTTTGACATCAACTTCTTCACCTTATTCATCTTCTTCTTCATCTTCTACCTATTATTTTTTTTCTTACATTGTTCATATTCTTTTTATTTTACTATTATCTTCATCATATTCTACTTCTTCATCATATTCTTATTTGTGACAGGCATTCCCGTAGTTGTTATCTATAAATGTTTGAAGATTACACCTTCCGTTCTGCCTGTCACAAAAGAGTTACATTTGTCCGCGTTCAGTTTGGCCTGCAGCATCAGGCTTTATCCAGGGGCACCACGAGGAGGAACGGACTCACCCCCATACACTGCTTAGTCTTCTGCTTATAATTTAGATAATATTTTTTGCTCTGATATTTAGTGTTATGCTTAATGTTCTTCTGCTCTTTGTTCTGCAGCCTCTTGTTCTTCTGCTTCTCGGTCTTCCAGGTCGTCGTCGTCTCCAGGGTCGTCGTCTCCGGGGTCGTCGTCATCGGGGTGGTCTTCAGGGTCGTCGTCTCCGGGGTCGTCATCATCGGGGTGGTCTTCGGGGTCATCGTCTCCAGGGTCGTCGTCATCATGGTGGTTGTCGTCTCTGGTGTCGTCGTCATCTTAGGGGTGGTCTTCCGGGTCATCGTGTTTAGTCTCTTGAACTTGGAAATGTAGCAGAAGGTACAAGAAGGCTGAGAAAATGCCGAGAACCAGCTGATGGAACTGGAACTCGGATGGCTACCCGAAGGTCCAAGAGCCAATGGAACTACCGAGGACCAGCTGACGTTACTGGAACCCGGTTACTAAGCAGGAGGTACCCGTGCCTGAAAGCACTACCAAGGACCACCTGACGTTGGTGGAACTCGGATACCCAGAGGGAGGCACCTAAGCCAAAGGCTCTGCCCGGAACCAGCTGACGGTACTGGAACCAGGATGGGGAGCAGAAGGTACAAGAGCAAAAGACACTGCCGAGAACCAGCTGACGGTGCTGGAACCCGGATGGGTAGCCGAAGGTCCAAGAGCCAATGGAACTACCGAAGACCAGCTGACGTTACTGGAACCCGGTTACTAAGCAGGAGGTACCCGTGCCTGAAAGCACTACCAAGGACCACCTGACGTTGGTGGAACTCGGATACCCAGAGGGAGGCACCTAAGCCAAAGGCTCTGCCCGGAACCAGCTGACGGTACTGGAACCAGGATGGGGAGCAGAAGGTACAAGAGCAAGTGTCTGCGTGGCTTTTGCAGGACACGATGCCGGCTGCACAGCAGGGGAACAGCTGGCGGTGCTGAACCCCACTGACACATTGGCTGGTGTTTTTCTCTGTGCAGCTAGCAGTACCAGGCCCCAACTGGCGGTGTTAGAGCCCGGGGTCAGCAGGAGGAGGAGATGGAGCAGAGTGTAGGCCGAAGCCTGCACTGGCGGCAGCTTTGGGTCTATTGTGCCTGCGTGGCTGTTGCAGGACACGTTGCCGGCTGCACAGCAGGGGAACAGCTGGCGGTGCTGAACCCCACTGACACATTGGCTGGTGTTTGGCTCTGTGCAGCTAGCAGTACCGGGCCCCAACTGGCGGTGTTGGAGCCCGGGCTCTGCAGGGGGAGCAGAGTGTAGGCCGAAGCCCACTTGAACCAATTTCAAAGGTAACCTTTAACTCCCCCTCAGGGGTTACAAAGTAGAAGAGCCACAGCTTATGCAGCAGTAGTGCTGCACAAGTCAAAGGTTGCTCTTTTAATTTTGCTGCTTGCACACGCTGAATGAAACACGTATAACATTTAGCCCTTTATACAGTCAAACTGTGTTGGAGGCGCGAGTTCCCTTTGTAATGAGACGCAGCACAGATGTCAAGAATCCCACCTTGGTGCTGGGTGCAGCCTCCTGAGCGTTGTTATTTGCTGTACAGGAGTCTGCGCTGTCGTGTTATCCCCTGGCCTAGCGCTGTTAGCGCTGCCCATCTTCTGACCTCATTTAATGTCGGCCGCTGCGGTTCGCGATGACCATGAATCCCAGCCCCACGGTGTCTTAACATTGTTAAAACACTGCGGGGCTGTGATTCATGGCCTGGCGCAGCACATATGTTCGCCTCTCGCACTCGGGTCCTTAAACCTGCTGCAGACTGTGCGGCGTCAGCTGATCCCTTATCGCATGCCACGGCCATGAAGCCGCACAGTCTGAAGAAGGCGGAAGGAGATGAGGGACAGGCGAACTGATGCACTGCTCATGCCCATCAATCACACCCTCGCAGTCCCAAGAAATAAGACACCGAGGGGCGTTGTGTGGGTCAGGGCGGCCGCAGAGGCGCAGGCAGCCAAACAATGATGCCAGAAGACGGGCAGCGCTACCAAGGGGGTTGCAGCGTGTCATTACAAAGGAAAGTCACACCCCAGGGACGGTTAAATGGTCACACAGAGGACACATTTCAGACGTGTTTTCAGTTCCACATGTGCGAGGAGAATACGTTTATGAGCCACCTTGCACACATGCAGCATTACCGCTGTACAAGGTGGCCTTAAAAATGTACAAACGCCTGGGGGAGGGGGGACAGGTTCCCTTCAATTTCAGTTCTTGTGTCTGCGTGGCTTTTGCAGGACACGATGCCGGCTGCACAGCAGGGGAACAGCTGGCGGTGCTGAACCCCACTGACACATTGGCTGGTGTTTTTCTCTGTGCAGCTAGCAGTACCGGGCCCCAACTGGCGGTGTTAGAGCCCGGGGTCAGCAGGAGGAGGAGATGGAGCAGAGTGTAGGCCGAAGCCTGCACTGGCGGCAGCATTTGGGTCTGTTGTGCCTGCGTGGCAGTTGCAGGACACGTTGCCGGCTGCACAGCAGGGGAACAGCTGGCGGTGCTGAACCCCACTGACACATTGGCGAGGTGTTTTTCTCTGTGCAGCTAGCAGTACCGGGCCCCAACTGGCGGTGTTGGAGCCCGGGCTCTGCAGGGGGAGCAGAGTGTAGGCCGAAGCCTAATTGAACCAATTTCAAAGGTAACCTTTAACCCCCCCTCAGGGGTTACATCTCCCTACGGCTTCTTCTGACTGTGCGGTGTCACGGCCGTGGCATGCTATTAGGGACCAGCTGACACCGCACAGTTTGAATAAGCCGTAGGGAGATGAGTGAGAGGTGGAGGTTCAGATATGCACTGCGCATGTCCATGGATCTCAGGCCCCCAGTGGGATTTAATCAGAAGACAGTACGAGGCGGGCTCTCTGCCAGCGCGGCCGCACAGGCGCAGCCAGCCTGACACCAAATGATGTCAGAAGACGGGCAGCGCAAAATGTGTGCATGGCCAAGGGCTAACCTAACAGCGCAGGCTCCGGGACTGATTCAAACAACGCTGAGGAGGCGGCGCACGGCGCCAAGGGGGTAAGAATGACGGCTGTGCTGCGTCACATCACAAAGGAAAGTTCCACCAACCGGACGGTATCACGGTAGGAGGGGACACTTTTCATAAGTGTTAGGATCAGCATGTGCAAGGAGCACCACGAAAAGAGGCACTATTTCCCTTTGCATCATTACTGCTGCACAAGGTGGCTCCTTCAGTAACAAACGCCTGGGGGGGGGGGACAGGTTCCCTTAAATTTAACTTGTTGTGCCTGCGTGGCGGTCGCAGTACACGTTGCCGGCTGCACAGCAGGGGAACAGCTGGCGGTGCTGAACCCCACTAACACATTGGCGAGGTGTTTTGCTCTGTGCGGACAGCACTTCTGGATGGCAACTAGCGTTGTTGGAGCCCAGGGACAGGTGGAGGAGGAGGAGGTGGAGGAGGTAGGAGGGATTGCCACACACACAGCAGGGGAACAGCTGACGTTACTGAACCCCAATAACAGAGGAGGGACTGTTGACTGTGCGTACAGCACTTCTGGACGGCAACTGGCGGTGTTGGAGCCCAGGGACAGGTGGAGGAGGAGGAGGTAGGAGGAGGTAGGAGGGATTGCCACACACACAGCAGGGGAACAGCTGACGTTACTGAACCCCAATAACAGAGGAGGGACTGCTGGAACTGTGCGGACAGCACTTCTGGACGGCAACTGGCGGTGTTGGAGCCCAGGGACAGGAGGGGGAGGTGGAGGAGGTAGGAGGGATTGCCACACACACAGCAGGGGAACAGCTGACGTTACTGAACCCCAATAACAGAGGAGGGACTGTTGGGACTGTGCGGACAGCACTTCTGGACGGCAACTGGCGGTGTTGGAGCCCAGGGACAGGTGGAGGAGGAGGAGGTAGGAGGAGGTAGGAGGGATTGCCACACACACAGCAGGGGAACAGCTGACGTTACTGAACCCCAATAACAGAGGAGGGACTGTTGACTGTGCGTACAGCACTTCTGGACGGCAACTGGCGGTGTTGGAGCCCAGGGACAGGTGGAGGAGGAGGAGGTAGGAGGAGGTAGGAGGGATTGCCACACACACAGCAGGGGAACAGCTGACGTTACTGAACCCTAATAACAGAGGAGGGACTGTTGACTGTGCGTACAGCACTTCTGGACGGCAACTGGCGGTGTTGGAGCCCAGGGACAGGAGGGGGAGGTGGAGGAGGTAGGAGGGATTGCCACACACACAGCAGGGGAACAGCTGACGTTACTGAACCCCAATAACAGAGGAGGGACTGTTGGGACTGTGCGGACAGCACTTCTGGACGGCAACTGGCGGTGTTGGAGCCCAGGGACAGGTGGAGGAGGAGGAGGTAGGAGGAGGTAGGAGGGATTGCCGCACACACAGCAGGGGAACAGCTGACGTTACTGAACCCCAATAACAGAGGAGGGACTGTTGGGACTGTGCGGACAGCACTTCTGGACGGCAACTGGCGGTGTTGGAGCCCAGGGACAGGTGGAGGAGGAGGAGGTAGGAGGAGGTAGGAGGGATTGCCACACACACAGCAGGGGAACAGCTGACGTTACTGAACCCCAATAACAGAGGAGGGACTGTTCACTGTGCGTACAGCACTTCTGGACGGCAACTGGCGGTGTTGGAGCCCAGGGACAGGTGGAGGAGGAGGAGGTAGGAGGAGGTAGGAGGGATTGCCACACACACAGCAGGGGAACAGCTGACGTTACTGAACCCCAATAACAGAGGAGGGACTGTTGACTGTGCGTACAGCACTTCTGGACGGCAACTGGCGGTGTTGGAGCTCAGGGACAGGTGGAGGAGGAGGAGGTAGGAGGAGGTAGGAGGGATTGCCACACACACAGCAGGGGAACAGCTGACGTTACTGAACCCCAAAAACAGAGGAGGGACTGTTCACTGTGCGTACAGCACTTCTGGACGGCAACTGGCGGTGTTGGAGCCCAGGGACAGGTGGAGGAGGAGGAGGTAGGAGGAGGTAGGAGGGATTGCCACACACACAGCAGGGGAACAGCTGACGTTACTGAACCCCAATAACAGAGCCTGAGGGACTGTTGACTGTGCGTACAGCACTTCTGGACGGCAACTGGCGGTGTTGGAGCCCAGGGACAGGTGGAGGAGGAGGAGGTAGGAGGAAGTAGGAGGGATTGCCACACACACAGCAGGGGAACAGCTGATGTTACTGAACCCCAATAACAGAGGAGGGACTGTTCACTGTGCGTACAGCACTTCTGGACGGCAACTGGCGGTGTTGGAGCCCAGGGACAGGTGGAGGAGGAGGAGGTAGGAGGAGGTAGGAGGGATTGCCACACACACAGCAGGGGAACAGCTGACGTTACTGAACCCCAATAACAGAGGAGGGACTGTTGGGACTGTGCGGACAGCACTTCTGGACGGCAACTGGCGGTGTTGGAGCCCAGGGACAGGAGGGGGAGGTGGAGGAGGTAGGAGGGATTGCCACACACACAGCTGGGGAACAGCTGACGTTACTGAACCCCAATAACAGAGGAGCGACTGTTGGGACTGTGCGGACAGCACTTCTGGACGGCAACTGGCGGTGTTGGAGCCCAGGGACAGGTGGAAAAGCAGAGGAACACAATGTAGGCCGAAGCCTGAGAAAGTCGAAAGGGAACCTTTACCCCCCCCCAAGGCGTTTGTAGCTGAAAGAGCCAGCTTGTGCAGCACAAAATATGCAAAAGGAAAAGGTGGCTCTTTTCATCACGCTCCATGCAAACACAGAACTAAACACTTATAAAATGTGTCCCCTGAAACCGTGAAACCGTCCCGGAGGTGGGACTTTCCTTCGTAATATGACGCAGCACAGCCGTCATTCCTACCCCCCCTGGCGCCGCGCCCCGGCTCCTCAGCGTTGTTTGATTCCGTCCCGGAGCCTGCGCTGTTAAGTTATCCCTTGGCCAGGCACACTTAGCGCTGCCCATCTTCTGACATCATTTGGTGTCAGGCTGGCTGCGCCTGTGCGGCCGCGCTGGACGAGAGCCCGCCTCGCAGTGTCTTCTGATTTTATCCCACTGGGGGCCTGGGATCCATGGCCATGCGCAGTGCATATCTGAACCTCCACCTCTCACTCATCTCCCTATGGCTTCTTCAGACTGTTCGGTGTCAGCTGGTCCCTAATAGGATCGAGGAGGGTGAACACCCAATAATCAGACATGTTGAGAATGTGGGCGATGCGGCGGTCGTTTCTCAGGCACTGCAGCATGTAATCCACCATGTGCTGCAGACTGCCAACTGCCCAAGAAACGCTGTCCCCTGCGGAGGCGTGGTCTCTGCCCGCTCGTCATCACCCCACCCTCGCTGTACACACTGAGTACTGGACAATTCGGTAACTCCCTCCTCTGGACGGATGTCTTCCTCCTCCATTGACTCCTCCTCATCCTCCTCACAAACTGTCCCCTGCCTACGCGTTTGTGAGGAACCACGTGGCGCTGACTGTCCAGAAGATGATGGAAATGCTGAATCCTCATCCTCCACCTCTTCCACAACATCATCCCTTAGCGCTTGCAGTGATTTTTCAAGCAGGCAGATAAGGGGGACAGTCATGCTGACTAGTGCATCATCTGCACTCGCCATCCACGTGGAATAATCAAAGGGACGCAAAACCTGGCAGACGTCATTCATAGTGGCCCACTCTGTGGTTGTGAAGTCTGTACGGCGCTGACTGCGACTTCTTTGCGCCTGAAGCAGCTGGTACTCCATTACAGCTTGCTGCTGCTCACACAACTGCTCCAACATATGTAACGTGGAATTCCACCTGGTAGGTAGGTCACATATGATGCGATGTTCCGGCAGGCGGTGTCGGCGCTGCAGAGCCGCAATGCGCGCTTTTGCCGTGCTGGAACGCCGCAAGTGAGCACACTCTAGGCGGACCTTGTGCAGCAGTGCATCAAGATCCGGATAGTCCCTCAAAAAGCTCTGCACGACCAAATTGAGCACATGTGCCAGACATGGGATGTGAGTGAGGTTGCCGAGGCCCAGAGCTGCCACCAGATTTCGGCCATTATCACACACTACCATGCCTGGCTGGAGATTCGCTGGCACAAACCACACATCGCTCTCCTGCTTGATGGCATTCCAGAGCTCCTGCGCTGTGTGGCTACGATTCCCCAAAAAAATTAATTTCAACACGGCCTGTTGACGTTTGGCCACGGCTGTGCTCATGTCGGTCGTAACAGGTACACGTTCATCACGGGTCCATGTGGAGGTGGACTGTGACGGCTCCTGCAGCGATGATTCTGAGGAACTGGTGTAAGAGGAGGAGTCAATGCGTACAGAATGGATTCCTGCAATCCTTGGAGTGGGCAGGACACGTCCTGCGCCACTCGCACGGTCTGTACCCGGCTCAACGACATTAACCCAATGGGCAGTGAGGGAAAGGTATCGCCCCTGTCCATGTTGACTGGTCCACGCATCGGTGGTGAGGTGGACCTTGCTACTGACGGCGTTCAGTAGCGCGTGTTTTATGTGTCCCTCCACATGCTTGTGCAGGGCAGGGACGGCTTGCCTGCTGAAGTAAAAGCGGCTGGGCACATTGTACTGTGGGACTGCCAATGACATCAAGTCACGGAAGCTGTCAGTCTCCACCAGCCTGAATTACAGCATTTCCAGTGAAAGAAGTTTGGCAATGCCTGCAGTCAGAGCCTGTGCTCGTGGGTGGTTTGACGAGAAAGGCCGCCTTTTCTCCCATGCCTGTACTACCGATGGCTGTAGACTGGGCTGGGAGTGTGTGGATGACTGGGAAAGTGGTGCTGCGGGTGGAATTACAGCGGGTCTCTGGACAACAGGGCCAGAGGTTCTTCCACGGCGATCCTGGGAGGAAGCCGAACCAGCTGTGTGTGAGCTAGAGGAAGAGGCAACACGAGCTGAAGAGGTGGTAGCTGCCGCTGTTGGTTGGCCTAGCTCTTCAGTGTGTTTTTCTAACTCCGCCGGGTGCCTGTTGCGCACATGTTTCCACATGTTGGAGGTATTGAGGTTGCTGACATTTCGACCTCTTTTGACTTTTTGATGACACACCTTGCATCTGACATAGCAAATGTCATCTGCAACTGTGTCAAAAAAGGACCAGGCACTGCAAGTCTTGGGAGCGCCCTTTTTGGCTTTTGGAAGAGACATGCTCCTAACGGGTGCCAAAGCGGAGGCTGCAGGATCCGCAGTCTTCCCCCTCCCTCTCCCTCTTTGGGCCGTACGGGGAATCTCTTCCTCAGAGCTGCTCCCACCACCTTCCTGTCCCTCACGCCAAGATGGGTCAAGGACCTCATCATCTACACTACCCTCTGCCCCCAACTGCTCCTCCTGGGTAGTCTCAGCAGCAGAGCACGCACCAGTAAGTGGCACCTGAGTGTCATCATCAGCTGATGCGGCCTGCGATGTGGTGACCAAAGCCACTGGCCCACCCGCCTCTTCAGAGGAAGAGAGAAAAAGCTGTTGGGCATCACTGCACCCTGCCTCTTCTTCCATTTCTCCAATGCTGCTTGGCTGGCCCCCTGTTTCCAAGCCAAGAGATTCAGAGAACAGAAGTAGAGACGGCTCCTGTCCTGGGCTCTCTGTCTGCCTGGGCAATTTGGCAGGTGGTGAAGAGACAGATGGCTGCTCTCCAGTGCTCTGTGTCTGAGAGGATGTGGCACTAATTGAAGTTGATGCATTAGCTGCCATCCATCCGACAACGGCTTCAATTTGTTCTTCACGCAGCAGCGGTGTACGGCGCTCTGACACAAAGCTGCGCATGAACGACTGTTGCCTGGTGAATGTGGGTGCTGATGAGTCACCGGTGCCCGCAGCAGGCACAGAATCCCCACGTCCCCTCCCTGCTCCGCGCCCACGCCCACGCCCACGTGCCTTACTCACTGCCTTCTTCATCTTGGTTGACTGATAAAGATAAGCAGAAAAGTACTAATGGCTTTGTGTGCTTATTCCTGAGCAACTCCTCCTAACAGGTATAAGAAACACTAATTTTCTAAAGTGTGGACTAGACTTTAATATGAGCTAATGTGGCCTACACAAATGTAAAGTGGTGTAACTGGTGTGTTTGGTGAACTTTATTATTTATTTATTTTTTGGGGGCTGAACTGACAATGGATAGAGCTGCAGTCACACGGAGACCGTGCAGACAGACGTAAACGGCGCTGCAAGGCCCAAAAACCCTCCTCTACGTTATCCTATGTAGTGTTTTTCCACAAGTTAGCTGGAGACGGGTGGAAAGACACTAATAGGAATTTTTTGAAAAAATGTGCAGCAGCCTGCACTACTTAAAACAAAATGAAAATTGATTTGGCGGTATGACGCAGTGAACAACCCTGAGCTGGAGACAACCAGGCTACGGCTGCTCACAGACTACAGGGCGAGCTGCAGTCACACGGAGACCGTGCAGACAGCCGTAAACGGCGCTGCAAGGCCCAAAAACCCTCCTCTACGTTATCCTATGTAGTGTTTTTCCACAAATTAGCTGGAGACGGGTGGAAAGACACTAATAGGATTTTTTTGAATAAATTAGCAGCAGACTACACTACTTGAAAAAAAAAAAAAAAAGAACAGTATGAGGCAATGAACCACCCTCCCTGAACTGAATACAACCAGCTATGGATGGCCTATGTGGCTGCACTCAGACTAGAGAGTGGGCTGCACTCACACACACACACAGACCTTGCAGATCGCTGTGAAAACAGCGCTACAAGGCAAAAGCAAGGTGAATAGTAGGTGAACACAGCGGTTGCTAAATTAGCCTTTGGAAAGCACAAAGAAGCAAATCGCTATCTCTAAACTGTCCCTCAGTCAGCAAACAGCGTCCTGTCACTAACTGAATTCACAGCAGAGTGATCGCAAAATAGCGCCAGCGACTTTTAAACTGCATCATGACATCATTTCAGCAGCCAATCACAGCCTTGCCAGTAGTTTTATGCCCTCCATGCTAAACAGGATGTGCCCACACTTGGAATCATTCTCATTGGCTGAATTTCTGCATTTTGAATCTTGGAACTTCCGATTCCGGTATCCGATACGCGGCAAGTATCGGAATCCCGGTATCGGAATTCCGATACCGCAAGTATCGGCCGATACCCGATACTTGCGGTATCGGAATGCTCAACACTAGTCACGGCTTGTGATTGGTCGCGTGCTGCCCATGTGGCCGCGACGCGACCAATCACAGCAAGCCGTGACGTAATTTTCAGGTCCTGAATGCCTAATTCTGCATTCAGGACCTGAAATTACGTCACGGCTCGCTGTGATTGGTCGCGTCGCGGTCACATGGGCGGCACGCAACCAATCACAAGCTGTGACGTAATTTTAAAATGCGCGCGTTTCCTGCCTCCCGTGACGTCACGGCTTGTGATTGGTCGCGTCGCCCATGTGACCGCGACGCGACCAATCACAAGCCGGAACGTAATTTTAAAATCCTGAATGCCTAGAATTAGGCATTCAGGACCTGAAAATTACGTCACGGCTTGCTGTGATTGGTCGCGTCGCGGCCACATGGGCGGCACGCGACCAATCACAAGCCGTGACGTCACGGGAGGCAGGAAACGCGCGCATTTTAAGCAAAGAACGCTACCGGTTCCCTCGGTGAGGTCCAGGCTGCGTCGGAGAGGTGAGTATAGCAATATTTTTTATTTTAATTCTTTATTTTACACATTAATGTTGTTTCGATACCGATACCCGATACCACAAAAGTACCGGATCTCGGTATCGGAATTCCGATACCCGCAAGTATCGGCTGATACCCGATACTTGCGGTATCGGAATGCTCAACACTAGTGGTAATGTCTATAACCAAAATGAGAAAAATGTTGTCTCTGTCCAAATATATATGGACCTAACTGTATATTGAGAAACATATAAGCAGGCGCCGCATATCGCAGACGGTAGAGAAGAAAAAAGGAACAAGAGGTGGTAAATGTGTATACCAATGTATAGAACATATATTAAAAGGGTATTAGAAAAGAAAAAGCACCCATGTCGTGCACCGACCTGCACCCAAAGAGTGATGGACCGCAGAATCAAGTCTAAAAGAAAGAAAAGGGAAAAGAAATCAGTATATATAGCATATGTAAATAGATATATGTATATAACCAGAAGATATCTACTCATCTATAATATACACAAATACATATGTACAATTATACATAGCTTATGAGCTCTCAGGGATCAAGCCCATAAAGAGATTGCATATCCTAAATCAAAAATAGAAGAAGTGAAAGAAGGAGAAACTGCGAGAAAAAAAGAGATATCAAATTCAAAGGGAGGACAATGTTATATAATAAAGGATCATAAAAATCAATAGAACACCTCATATTCTCTATTCAAACCAAATGGTTCTAGGGTTTGAAGAGTGTAGATCCAAAATGCCTCTTTTTCTTTTAACTTCAATATTCTATTTCCACCTCTTCTAGCCATTGGTACATTATCGATAACCTGGTAACGTAGCTGTGAAATGCTATGATTACGATTAATAAAATGTGCAGGTATGGGTAGCATAGTCTTCTTGCAGCGAATAGTTGATTTGTGCTGTGTTATGCGGTCTCGGATATGCTGGGTAGTTTCCCCAACATATCCGAGACCGCAAGGACATTTAATGAAGTACACGACGTATGAGGAATCACAGCTGTAGAACCACGAACCGGGAAACATTTTCCAGTCCTCGGATGTGTAAATGTCTCACCCTTGGTAATGTGTGAACACTGCAGACAGCGTAAACAGGGAAATGTACGCTTACGTGAAGATGTCAAAAACGACTGTTTCATCTCGATTCTTGGGCTACCAACATCCGCCCTAACTAAAAGGTTCTGCAAATTAGGTGTTTTTTTATGACACATGAGTGGAGGAATGCAGAGTTCAGGAATGTCAGGATAGGAGGACCCCAGAAGTGACCAATGTCTAAAGATAATCTTCTGAAACAGAGACATGAACGGGTGGTACGTATTGACGAAAGCCATCCGACGTCCCCCAACCTGTGGTGTCTTAGAAACTGGAGTATCTGGAGAAAAACTAAGATATGAATCTGGATACCCACGACTGCGGGACTTGGAGGCCATATCATTAAGACGTATAGAGCGTTGTGAAGGGTCCAACACAATACGATTAACCCTCTGATATTGTGATTTTGGGAGGGATTTTTTAATGTGGCGTGGATGACAACTTGTAAAGAACAGTAGACTGTTCTTATCCGTTGGTTTAACATAGATATCTGTTGATAAAGTTTTATCATCATTAATCATTAATTATCATCATTCCTCACAATTTGGTTTCTCAAGTCCTCGGACAGTTCTTTGGTCTTCTTTCTTTTCTCCATGCTCAATGTGGTACACACAAGGACACAGGACAGAGGTTGAGTCAACTTTAATCAATGTCAACTGGCTGCAAGTGTGATTTAGTTATTGCCAACACCTGTTAGGTGCCACAGGTAAGTTACAGGTGCTGTTAATTACACAAATTAGAGAAGCATCACATGATTTTTCGAACAGTGCCAATACTTTTGTCCACCCCCTTTTTTATGTTTGGTGTGGAATTATATCAAATTTGGCTTTAGGACAATTCTTTATGTGTTTTTTCATTTAAGACAAATTAAATGAAGATAATAATACCAAAGAATTTGTGAATGCAATCATTTTCAGGAAGAAACTGAGTATTATCTGACAGAATTGCAGGGGTGTCAATACTTTTGGCCACAACTGTACACACATTTAATGAAAATGAATATTCAACTGAGTACATATTTACAGGGGATCTTTCACCGATTTATTAATGTTTAACTGGATATATGATATAATTGTATCAGCTCTTGAATAAAACTTGTTGTTTTTGCATCCCTCTATTGCGGAAATATTAGAAATGAAAGTATTTGTCACCTAATGTGTTAACACCCACTTAGACTTAATTAAAGTTATCAGATATCAACACCATACAGGATGAAGTACATGCCCCAAATAATAATCTAATAACACCCACTTGTATTTATTCTAACATAACTCCTCAGGTGCCAATACTTTGATTGCTAATATCTCTGTGATGGAGAGTTGGAATTTAAATAAAAATAAAATAAAAGGTTGCATTCCATTTTACAGCAATTATTGCATCTTGTGTCCAATTTAATATGAAGAACTTTGCAAAAAGTCACCTTTAACTGCCAAAGATTTGAAAAGATTCAAACAGTAAGGGAGAAGGAACCCATTATCCTTCATGTTGGTTGTCATAATCCATGTCTGCAGCCTTCCTAGAGTGCGCAGTGCTCAGAGACATGAACAAGACACCCAAGTTGAAAAGTCAAGACTAGACCAAGAAAAATTTTAAAACAGATTTTTCAAAGATTTTATGTACTGAGGAGATGTGAGTGTCTCTTGACTGACCAGATGGATGGGCCCGTTGCTGGATTAATAACAGGCACAGACCTCCACTTTGACTCAGACGTGAGCAAGGTCAAGGTGGGGTACTACTATGAGCTGGTATTATTAAAGATGAGCTAGTAGGACCTTTTTGGGTTGAACATGGACTCAAAATCAACACCCAAACTACTGTCAGTTTTTATAAGGCACTTACTTCAAGCAGAGATACAGACGGTTCCCTTTGAATTGCGGAGGTCCGGATGCTTCTCACACCAAAGGGGGGGACGCTCCCCAGGTGTAACCGATATCCTCTCTCCTCCACACCAGCCCTCACAACTGAGTCATGGGGGCACTACAGCATGTACATTCAACCTCCGATCCCTTGCTATTGGTTTCACCATGCTTAAACCATATGATTTGCATTCCAGAATACCACCAATAAGTTATTTTTAGCATTGGTATTTAGTATTGTAACATAGGCTGACTCCATATTATCTTTGACCATCACCAATAACTCTTGAGCACATATAGGAGAGAGCACTGGCACCCACAATTAACCTATTGTGATATTACTTTACCATCAGCATTGGTGTTTAATATTATAGTGGAGGTCGCTCTATTTTATCCATATTTCCTCTGAACACTACCATTGGTTTTTTTAATGCATTTAGCAGCAAGCATTGGAATACACAATTAACCCATTGTGACATTTACCTTTAGCCACACGTGTTACCAGATCACTGGGAGTGTATTTACATTTACGCCATACACATTTAGCTGTAGCTTGGTGTCTTCTTCCATTTTTTAGTTGAATTACATTGTGACAGACCAGGCACAGAAGCTGTCTAGATACCAGCAGCTTATGCTCACTTTCTCTAATCCAGGGGCGTCAGTGAGTTTCTAATAGAGTTTATTATAGTATTTGATATATTAAATCATTTGCAACTCTTAATAAATACATCACAGTCTTTTTCAAATCATTACTTTTCCAAGTCCTTGTGTTTTCTTTTAACAAAAGGTGATAAGGATCTTGTGCTACCATGCAGTATGTAGTATACATTGGAGTGTCCTTTGAGGCTTCAGAAAAGTACCAATATTATGGCAGTCATGGTAATCCATCAGTCATCCACAATAATGCTATGTAAAAGCACTTATAAGTGACTGTCAGCCACTTTAAATAGTTAAATATCAATGATCACTACTGTAATGGGTAAGTGCCAACTATGTATTACAGCTTCCATCTGCCCTGTATGAAACTGGCAGAACTGCTGTTATCCTTCCATAAATACAGAATCTCACTGGAACATTCATGAATGGTAGGGTCATCAAAGGAGTTAAATCTTTTGCTGTACCAATGGTTCCGATTAGTTCAGGATTGGGAACACTGCCTCATTGACCTGCGGTTATCTCAATGATGTCACCGCTTGTCACTGAGGATGTACTCACAGCAGCTCATTCATCAGTGGTTCTCAGCCAGGACGGTTGCATCTTGGCACGTTCCAGGTTGAAAATGTTATCCCCAGACATGGTTTATGGTGTTAGACAAAACAATGAACAGGTGAGGGTTATTGTTGTGTTTTTGGTTTTGTTTTATTACAGAAGATGAGGGATTCAGTGGAATGGGTGGTGACACAAGTATGATTTAATTTAGAATAATTAAAGGAGTTTGTGTCATTCATTTAATGAAAAGACTTTATCCTGGCTGTGTGTTTATTCATAAAATAACTATAGGTTTAGTAATGGAGAGGTGTCTTATAGATGCTTCTCCATTACTAAGCAATGGGCTTGATATCATCGGACAATACAAAGGTGATATCAACCCCACAGATATGAACCCCACTTGCCACCATTACAGGACAAATGGGAAGAGCCAGACAAAACACCAGAATTGGTGCATCTAATAGATTTGTAATTTCTGGGCAGCTGTGGGTTGCTATTTCTAGTCTTGGGGCAATATCCATGGCCTCTTACTAGCCTGAGAATACCAGCCCCCAGCTTTCTGCCTTAGTTTGACTGATTGTCAAAAGGTAATTATTTATTCTCCATTTGAAACAAGCAAGTTTAGGGCCTCTCAGGGTGGAGCACAGTTCTTTTCACTTGCTATAGGAGGAAATATTATGTACAGTCCAGGTAATGCTACACCGATGGAGAGACCTTCACAGGTTGGCTCCCCTTGGCAGCATACTGGTAGTGTTGATGCAATTACAGTTTAGGCCTTACCATTCTCTATTGCAGGAGGTAGGTCAGACAAAGTTTGTGGTGTGGGAGACATGTGAAACTGGTAAGGCTGGAAGCACATAGCAGAAGACCAATAGTTCAGACTTATCTCTCCTGATTGTATGATGCTTCACTCCTTTGTGGAGGCAACTATGCGGAAGATGATATCCCTCAGCACAGACTGGAATAGATTCAGTGAACAATAAAGCATCCTTGCTTTTCTTTGACTGGACTAAGCTTGACTAAATTGGTTTGTTGCAGCTCACAGGAAGTGTGTTAGAACTGAGCTTGCAGGCTCCTCCCAGCCATTTCTATGGTAGCTTGTTTTGATGAAATTTAGCACTTTACTTTCATACGCATAGATTAATCAGTATATGTGTTGTGAATTTGGTTTCTGGGCTCCCCCGGTGGTTTCTGGTGGTACTGCACTTGTGTGCTTCATCTCCTCTGTTCACCTGTTTTCCATCTGGATGTGGGAGTTTTCTATTTAGCCTTGCTCCTCAGTCATTTCTATGCCGGCCAACAATGTTACCAGAAGCCTTTCTGTTGCATGTTCCTGCTCCTAGACTACTATCAGCTAAGTTGGACTTGTTGTCCTAAGTTTGTTTTGCATTTTTGTTCCAGTTCTCTGTGATTGAATATTTCTGAGGCTGGAAGCTCTTGTGAGCTGAAATTGCCACTCTGGTGTCATGAGTTGATATTAGAGTCTTAAAGTAATTTCAGGATGGTATTTTGAAAGGGTTTTCAGCTGACCGTGAAGTTCCCTTTTCTGTCTTCCTACTATCTAGTAAGCGGACCTCAATTTGCTAAACCTATCTTCATACTTCGTATGTCAATTTCCTCTAAAATCACCGCCAATATATGTGGGGGCTACTGTCTGCCTTTTGGGGAAAATTTCTCTAGAGGTAAGCCAGGTCTGTATTTTCCTCTGCTAGGGTCAGTCAGTTCTCCGGCTGGCGCTGGGCGTCTAGGGATAAAACGTAGGCACGCTACCCGGCCACTGTTAGTTGTGCGGTAGGTTTAGCTCATGGTCAGCTCGAGTTCCCATCTTCCAAGAGCTAGTCCTTTGTATGCTTTATTACGTTCTCTTGCCATTGAGAACCATGACAGTTTGGCCGGCCAAGGGTTAAAATAATTGGCAGAAGAAAGGAGAGAAAAGAAGTCTGCAGAGAATTTTTTTTTTTTTTTTCCTGAGTTTGCTCATTAGTTGATTCACTTGCATCTCTACTTACTGCAGCCTTCGTCTCTCTCTCCTTCTAATCCTTGAAT
Source organism: Ranitomeya variabilis (assembly GCF_051348905.1). Taxonomy (NCBI): domain Eukaryota; kingdom Metazoa; phylum Chordata; class Amphibia; order Anura; family Dendrobatidae; genus Ranitomeya; species Ranitomeya variabilis. Next base: position 290,310,818 of record NC_135232.1, on the reverse strand, counting down.
GGTTCTGATTTCACCTGATTAATATGGATCCTCAGAGTTTAGCTACAGGTTTGAATAATCTCGCTATGAAGGTTCAAAGCTTACAGGATTTCGTTATTCATGCTCCTACATCTGAACCTAGAATTCCTTTACCTGAATTTTTCTCTGGGGATAGATCTCGCTTCCAGAATTTCAAACATAATTGTAAATTATTTTTGTCTCTGAGATCTCGCTCCGCTGGAGATCCTGCACAGCAGGTCAGGATTGTAATTTCCTTGCTCCGGGGCGACCCTCAGGATTGGGCATTTGCTTTGGCACCAGGGGATCCTGAGTTGCTCAATGTGGATGCGTTTTTCCTGGCTTTGGGGTTGCTTTATGAGGAACCTCATTTAGAAATTCAGGCTGAAAAAGCCTTAATGGCCCTGTCTCAAGGGCAAGATGAGGCTGAAATATACTGCCAAAAATTTCGTAAGTGGTCTGTGCTTACTCAGTGGAATGAGTGCGCCCTGGCGGCGAAATTCAGAGAGGGTCTCTCTGATGCCATTAAAGATGTTATGGTGGGGTTCCCTGTGCCTACAGGTCTGAATGAGTCCATGACAATGGCTATTCAGATTGATCGGCGTTTGCGGGAGCGCAAACCTGTGCACCATTTGGCGGTGTCTACTGAGAAGACGCCAGAGATTATGCAATGTGATAGAATTCTGTCCAGAAGCGAACGACAGAATTTTAGGCGAAAAAATGGGTTATGCTTCTATTGTGGTGATTCAACTCATGTTATATCAGCATGCTCTAAACGTACTAAGAAGGTTGATAAGTCTGTTTCAATTGGCACTTTACAGTCTAAGTTTATTCTATCTGTGACCCTGATTTGCTCTTTATCGTCTATTACCGCGGACGCCTATGTCGACTCTGGCGCCGCTTTGAGTCTTATGGATTGGTCCTTTGCCAAACGCTGTGGGTTTGATTTAGAGCCTCTGGAAGTTCCTATACCTCTGAAGGGTATTGACTCCACGCCATTGGCTAGTAACAAACCACAATACTGGACACAAGTAACTATGCGTATTAATCCGGATCACCAGGAGATTATTCGCTTCCTTGTGTTGTATAATCTACATGATGTGTTGGTGCTTGGATTGCCATGGCTGCAATCTCATAACCCAGTCCTCGACTGGAAAGCAATGTCTGTGTTAAGCTGGGGATGTCAGGGGACTCATGGGGATGTACCTTTGGTTTCCATTTCGTCATCTATTCCCTCTGAGATTCCGGAATTTTTATCTGATTATCGTGACGTTTTTGAGGAGCCTAAACTTGGTTCACTACCTCCGCACAGAGATTGCGATTGTACTATAGATCTGATTCCGGGTGGTAAGTTTCCAAAGGGTCGTTTATTTAATCTATCTGTGCCTGAACATGCTGCTATGCGGGAATATATTAAGGAGTCCTTGGAAAAGGGACATATTCGTCCTTCGTCATCTCCCTTAGGAGCCGGTTTTTTCTTTGTATCTAAAAAAGATGGCTCTTTGAGGCCGTGTATTGATTATCGGCTTTTGAATAAAATCACGGTTAAATATCAGTATCCTTTGCCACTGCTTACTGATTTGTTTGCTCGAATAAAGGGGGCCAAGTGGTTCTCTAAGATTGATCTTCGTGGGGCGTATAATTTGGTGCGAATTAAGCAGGGGGATGAGTGGAAAACCGCATTTAATACGCCTGAGGGCCATTTTGAGTATTTAGTAATGCCTTTTGGTCTTTCAAATGCCCCTTCAGTCTTTCAGTCCTTTATGCATGACATTTTCCGTGAATATTTGGATAAATTTTTGATTGTGTATCTTGATGATATTTTGATTTTTTCGGATGACTGGGACTCTCATGTCCAACAGGTCAGGAGGGTTTTTCAGGTTTTGCGCTCTAATTCCTTGTGTGTAAAGGGTTCTAAGTGCGTTTTTGGGGTTCAAAAGATTTCGTTTTTGGGGTACATTTTTTCCCCCTCTTCCATTGAGATGGACCCTGTCAAGGTTCAGGCTATTTGTGATTGGACGCAACCCTCTTCTCTTAAGAGCCTTCAGAAGTTTTTGGGCTTTGCTAATTTTTATCGTCGATTTATAACTGGTTTTTCTGATGTTGCTAAACCGTTGACTGATTTGACTAAGAAGGGTGCTGATGTTGCTGATTGGTCCCCTGCTGCTGTGGAGGCCTTTCGGGAGCTTAAGCGCCGCTTTTCTTCCTCCCCTGTATTGCGTCAGCCTGATGTTACTCTTCCTTTTCAGGTTGAGGTTGACGCTTCAGAAATCGGAGCTGGGGCGGTTTTGTCGCAGAAAAGTTCCGACTGCTCCGTGATGAGACCTTGTGCGTTCTTTTCTCGTAAATTTTCGCCCGCTGAGCGAAATTATGATGTTGGTAATCGGGAGCTCTTGGCTATGAAGTGGGCTTTTGAGGAGTGGCGTCATTGGCTTGAGGGGGCTAGACATCAGGTGGTGGTATTGACCGACCACAAGAATTTGATTTATCTTGAGTCTGCCAGGCGCCTGAATCCTAGACAGGCGCGCTGGTCGTTATTTTTCTCTCGGTTTAATTTTGTGGTTTCTTACCTACCAGGTTCTAAAAATGTGAAGGCGGATGCCCTTTCTAGGAGTTTTGAGCCTGATTCCCCTGGTAATTCTGAACCTACAGGTATCCTTAAGGATGGAGTGATATTATCTGCTGTTTCCCCAGACTTGCGACGGGTCTTGCAGGAGTTTCAGGCGAATAGACCTGATCGTTGCCCGCCTGGTAGAATGTTTGTTCCTGATGATTGGACCAGTAGAGTCATCTCGGAGGTCCATTCTTCTGCGTTAGCAGGTCATCCTGGAATCTTTGGTACCAGGGATTTGGTGGCTAGGTCCTTCTGGTGGCCTTCCCTGTCGCGAGATGTGCGAGGTTTTGTGCAGTCTTGTGATGTTTGTGCTCGGGCCAAGCCTTGTTGTTCTCGGGCTAGTGGATTGTTGTTATCCTTGCCTATTCCGAAGAGGCCTTGGACTCACATCTCCATGGATTTTATTTCTGATCTCCCTGTTTCTCAGAAGATGTCTGTCATCTGGGTGGTGTGTGACCGTTTCTCTAAGATGGTTCATTTGGTTCCCTTGCCCAAATTGCCTTCCTCATCCGAGCTGGTTCCTCTGTTTTTTCAAAATGTGGTGCGCTTGCATGGTATTCCGGAGAATATCGTTTCTGACAGGGGAACCCAATTCGTGTCTAGATTTTGGCGAGCGTTCTGTGCTAGGATGGGCATTGATTTGTCTTTTTCGTCTGCTTTCCATCCTCAGACTAATGGCCAGACCGAGCGAACTAATCAGACCTTGGAGACTTACTTGAGGTGTTTTGTGTCTGCGGATCAGGATGATTGGGTTGCCTTTTTGCCCTTGGCGGAGTTTGCCCTCAATAATCGGGCTAGTTCTGCCACCTTGGTTTCTCCTTTCTTCTGTAATTCGGGGTTTCATCCTCGTTTCTCTTCCGGTCAGGTGGAGTCTTCGGATTGTCCTGGAGTGGATGCTGTGGTGAAGAGGTTGCATCAGATTTGGGGGCATGTGGTGGACAATTTGAAGTTGTCCCAGGAGAAGACTCAGCATTTTGCCAACCGCCGTCGTCGTGTTGGTCCTCGTCTTTGTGTTGGGGACTTGGTGTGGTTATCTTCTCGTTTTGTCCCTATGAAGGTTTCTTCTCCTAAGTTTAAGCCTCGGTTCATCGGCCCGTACAAGATATTGGAGATTCTTAACCCTGTGTCCTTTCGTTTGGACCTCCCTGCATCTTTTTCTATTCATAATGTCTTCCATCGGTCATTGTTGCGCAGGTATGAGGTACCGGTTGTGCCTTCCGTTGAGCCTCCTGCTCCGGTGTTGGTTGAGGGTGAGTTGGAGTACGTTGTCGAGAAGATCTTGGACTCCCGTGTTTCCAGACGGAGACTTCAGTATCTGGTCAAGTGGAAGGGCTACGGTCAGGAGGATAACTCTTGGGTGACAGCCTCTGATGTTCATGCCTCCGATTTGGTCCGTGCCTTTCATAGGGCTCATCCTGATCGCCCTGGTGGTTCTGGTGAGGGTTCGGTGCCCCCTCCTTGAGGGGGGGGTACTGTTGTGAATTTGGTTTCTGGGCTCCCCCGGTGGTTTCTGGTGGTACTGCACTTGTGTGCTTCATCTCCTCTGTTCACCTGTTTTCCATCTGGATGTGGGAGTTTTCTATTTAGCCTTGCTCCTCAGTCATTTCTATGCCGGCCAACAATGTTTCCAGAAGCCTTTCTGTTGCATGTTCCTGCTCCTAGACTACTATCAGCTAAGTTGGACTTGTTGTCCTAAGTTTGTTTTGCATTTTTGTTCCAGTTCTCTGTGATTGAATATTTCTGAGGCTGGAAGCTCTTGTGAGCTGAAATTGCCACTCTGGTGTCATGAGTTGATATTAGAGTCTTAAAGTAATTTCAGGATGGTATTTTGAAAGGGTTTTCAGCTGACCATGAAGTTCCCTTTTCTGTCTTCCTACTATCTAGTAAGCGGACCTCAATTTGCTAAACCTATCTTCATACTTCGTATGTCAATTTCCTCTAAAATCACCGCCAATATATGTGGGGGCTACTGTCTGCCTTTTGGGGAAAATTTCTCTAGAGGTAAGCCAGGTCTGTATTTTCCTCTGCTAGGGTCAGTCAGTTCTCCGGCTGGCGCTGGGCGTCTAGGGATAAAACGTAGGCACGCTACCCGGCCACTGTTAGTTGTGCGGTAGGTTTAGCTCATGGTCAGCTCGAGTTCCCATCTTCCAAGAGCTAGTCCTTTGTATGCTTTATTACGTTCTCTTGCCATTGAGAACCATGACAATATGGCAGCAAGGTACAATGCACATTTATGTATTGTACATCTCCTAATTTTTAGGGCCCAAAGTAATTCTAGCACATTGAAACAAATCTACTGCTTCACGACAACTGTTGTATTCAGCACCAATAGTCCAGTACTGGGACACCACAAGTAGACCATAGAAACATCAAGTGTGCATCGCTCGACAATACAATGATGTCACCATGGCCTACTAAGCAAAAGAGGCAACAGAGATAGCACAGATAGCAGGTTATTCGCAGTGCTGTGTTCCAGTTGCGATACACTAGCCATGTGTCCGCCTTACCAGAGTTATGCAAAACATCTCCTGCTTTTTGGAAAATTTCATAAAATCCTCCTTAAAACCTAAATATGATAAATAACAACACTTTAATTAAATGAAAATCAATCACATTTGTTGGTGTTCTGATAAGGTAATACATTATTTTACACATTTGCAACATCTAACTTTGAGGTCTTTTTTGTAGACTTTTGGGGCATATGCCATATCTAAGACAACACTTCTTGGACTAACAAATATTCTAGCTCAAGCAATGCGGCATATGAACATAAGAGTGAATGGACTTGCTCTTGGATTCATCAACACAAGCTTCAGCAAAGTGGTTAGTGGATATTTTCTTGCATTATTCTTTTAATGGCCAACATTAAACATTATTATGGCCAGCATATTAAACATTATTCTTTTAATGGCCAACATCTATATGCCGATGACACTCAGATCTACCTCTCAGGCCCAGATGTCACCTCTCTGCTGTCCAGAATCCCAGAGTATCTATCAGCCATATCCTCCTTCTCCTCTTACTTCCTCAAACTCAATGTGGACAAAACCGAACTAATTATCTTTCCTCCATCTCGCACATCTTCCCTACCTGATCTATCTATCACAATAAATGAATTCACACTTTCCCCCGTCCAGGTAATCCGCTGCCTCTGAGTAACCCTGGACTCTGCCCTGTCCTTTAAACTGCACATCCAAGCTCTCGCCACTTCCTGTCGCCTCCAGCTCTAAAATATTTCCAGAATCCATTCTTTCCTCAAACCTCACTCTACCAAAATGATTGTGCATGCCCTAATCATCTCTCACTTCGACTATTGCAACATCCTCCTTTTTGGGCTACCCTCTAACACTCTCACACCCCTCCAGTCCATCCTTAACTCTGCTGTCCGACTTATTAATCTCTCTCCTTGCTACATTCCTGCTTCCCCTCTTTGCAAATCCCTTCACTAGTTCCCAATTTCCCAGCGTATCCAGTTTAAACTACTAACACTGACCTACACAGCATCCATAACCTTTCTCCTCCGTATATTTCCATACTAATATCTCAATATCTTCCCTCACGTAATCTCCGGTCCTCCCAAGACCTCCTTCTCTCCTCCACGTTCAATCGCTCCTCACCCAATCGCCTCCAAGACCTCTCCCAAATATCCCCCATCCTCTGGAATTCTGTGCCCCAACACATCCGGTTATCCACCACATTTGGATCCTTCAAACGGAACCTGAAAACCCATCTCTTCAAAGAAGCTTACAACCTGTAATGATCACGCGGCCACCTCAACACCATCGGAGCTACTGCAACCCTCGACCTACTGTTTCCTTCACTATAATCCTGTAGAATGTAAGCCCACAAGGGCAGGGTCCTCTTCCCTCTGTACCAGTCTGTCATTGTTAGTTTGTTTACTGTAAGTGATATTTGTATTTTGATTTAACCCCGTCTCATGTACAGCACCATGGAATTAATGGTGTTATATAAATAAATAATAATAATAACATTAAAGCTGTTGAGCAGTGGATCCAATATGTTTTTAGCAAAGACATTTTAGTGATATTATTGAATTACGTTATACTTGTCCCATTTATACACACAGTATCCTAAAATACTATGATTTACTTTTCCCAGATCCTGGAAACTCCAGAGCTGGCATCTATATGGGATCTCATAGGTGTTTACAGGTGAAATATTTTGTTTCCTTTTGTAACAGATGAAATACAATTTAGGTAAATTAGTTATTAAACTACTGCTAAAAGAATAAAGAAAGATTATTACATCTTATCTAAAAAAAAATGTAAATTGAAAAACAATTGAGTATTTGTTTATGTGGGGTGATTTATTATTTGAATAACACCATTCACTTTACCATCTAATCTATCAGACATGAAAAAAAAAGAATATGTAGAGTGTTAAAACTATGAAAAAAATATTATTTCCAATATGGCTGCTAAAGTTTTGTTTTTATGATGTGAACTGAGCAGTAAAAATAAAAAAATAAATAAAAATAGCAACTTTATTCTGTAGGTAAGTATGATTTATGCCATAAATCATACTTACCTACAGAATAAAGTTGCTATAAATTTTATGGTGATGACAAATTTATATAATATTGTATTTTACATTTATCTTTCAATTGTCTTTTACATTTGATTGATAACAGCATCTAAGAGGTAAAACAGTAGCAATTGGAGATGTTATTTCAAATGACACATTGAAAAAATTCAGAAAAACTAATAATCCAATGAATCAATTACTATGTGCTATTCCTTTACACTTCAAATAATGCAAATATGTATTCGCTATATATTTGCAGTGTGATAGGTATTCATATAACATGTTTGTAAATAATTTCAGAAGAACATACCGGCATAAACTGTGTACATGAATATACATCAGTGGACAGAAGTGAATAAACCGTATAAGAAACTACATAAAAAATTGCAGTAATTATGCATAATCTAAACCCCACATTATAATCACTTTATTTATTGAAATAATCATCTATGCAACCTACCCCAGCTTACTACCCTTTTAAGGCTCAGGTAATTTTCCTTTTTGTAGTTTTGTTTTTTTCATCACTTTTTTTTCAAGAGCCATACAATTTTTGTTGTTGTTGAGTTTTACATATGAAGGCTTTTTTACAGGACAAAAAGAAATTCCCAGTTGGATAAAATAGTGAAAAAATTGAAATTCTGCCTTTGATTTTTGGGTTTTGCTTTCATGACTTTCATTGTGCAGTAGAAATGACTGGAAATATAATTGTCTGGGTTATTCTTATTACGATGCATTGTTTGGTAATGTCTGATTAGCAAACATGCATTGCTTAATTTCTATTTAAATGATGAAAAAAAAGGTCTGAATATTCTAAACAAAAATGTTCTGCTTTATATCGCCATTTTCTGAGACCCATAACATTTTTAGCTATGGAATAACAAAGTCTGTATTAGGACTAACCACATCTCTGTTAGTCCTAGTCCTGTCATAGTCCACCAACACACAATACCGATTTATTAAGGGAGGATGGCACATCCACAATGCTTAAAATGTCAAATCTTCTTTTTTTAAATTCCATTAAAAATGTTAGAGATATTCACCACAAGTAATAAACTGATGTGTTTCTGTCAGTCAAAGTGCCCTTAATCATAGTCTAAATACACTGAATCCTGGGAACTAATTTAAAAACAACATTGTACAATCATGTGTGAATACAATGTCACCCATTACATACCAAGATACAAAATATAAAAATTCTAATCACTCAACTGATTCAAATTATTGGTGTAACTTTCCCCTAAAAAACAGAAAATTACCACTATTCCACTATTTACAGCGAGGAAAATAAGTATTTGATACACTCCCAATTTTGCAAGTTTTCCCACCTACAAAGAATGGAGAGGTGAAAAGTATTTTCTAATTCAATTGGAGTAATATAAGTAAAATTTAACTTTTAATTTTCTGCCCAAAATTTACACTATATATTATTTTAACATTGTTATCTTAAAAAAAACCCCACTATGGAATAGGTGCAGTTGTTAGTGTGGTATCAGGGATATTATTAACATCCACCAACTGCAATCTTATTGTAAGGGATCTTATTCAATATCCAAAGAGCTTTGTTGATCTCTGCATTAATTATATGTTCTCTGCAGTGGTCTTGCGTGATGAATTAATAACAAAGTGCTCTTGTGCCTTTTAGTTTCCAGAGCTCTAGTTAGTTAGTTCTGGATCATACAGATTGCTGATAAAGTGCTCTAGTCTTGTTGTTCCCAACTTTTTGGGTTAAGCTAAATTAACACCTGAGCTGATCTCCTTCACTGCATATAGTGGTTCTCTAAGCTCTACGCGTTTCATCATATTTGGTAACTGCTATGATCATCAAGGGCTAGCAGTATTTGAAGATAGTAACAATTTGGTTAGTCATATGATAATTGACTCTAATGGTCCTAGATTAAACATATTGGCATAGTTGCAGGCCGTGTTCGGCGGCCAAACAAGCATGTTTTTATAGTGAGGATTTGCCTATTCCTCCCATCTGCGTCAAAGAGCCAATCGCCTTGCAGGGATGTATCATGCATATTCAATTTCCAGCCTATCTTATTCTCCTCACTTGTTGGAGGCTCGTCCTCCTCAACCAATAGGTGAGGAGGGTGTTTCCTCCCATCACGTCCTATCGTTAGTAATTACATAAGTTCACACCTCACATTCTCAATGACTGTGTGTGCCAAAACTCCACTTATGACGCTACCTCACGCCCTCCGTGTCCACCCAATGCGAAGGCTCATCTTTCTCCTCCAATCAAAATAAGTAATTTCCAAATGCCACTGGCCCCCGATGGTTTGCCTGCTATGGGCTTCTGATAATCCCTTTATTGTAATGCTATTCTATAATAACTGCTTGTTTGAAGTTTATGGTGATCTTCTTGTTACAATGCACCTCTGCAATAAACATGACATTAAATGGTTTTATACCATATTATTCAATAAAATCTCTATTATATTAAATTAAAGGATTCTCTATTAATATTTATGTATCCAAACTCATAGGGATAAAATGGTATTTTAAAGTTATTTCTGATATAATTTATCAGTGACCTTAGAGATGATGTACTATCTATATATTAAAAATATTAATATTCAGGTTAGAGGATGAGAGGGAAAGTGGGAAGTAGAGGATAGGATTAAAGGGAGGGGAAGGTAGGAGGTGAGGGATAAATCATTTTGGAATACACGCTAGCTCAACACGTGATAAAAAGTATACAGTATATATTTTTCATCATTATGAAGGATTTGTGCAGGGATCTTCAGCTATGCTGACATGTTTAATCAAGGACAATTAGAGTCAATTATCAAATGATTAACTAAATTGTTACTATGTTCAAATACTGCTAGCCCCTGATGCTCACAGCAGTTATCAAATATGATGAAATGCGCAGGGCTTAGGGAACCACTATGTGCAGTGAAAGATCAGTTCAGCTTTTAATATAGCTTAGGACCACCGAAAGTGTTGGGAACAACAAGACACTAGAGCACTTGATCAGTAATCCATATGATCCTGAGCTGACTAACTAGAGAATATCAACTAAAACAAATGTAATGAGATCCTATATCACCAGAAAACCAAAGAAGAAGCAAGGATCCCTAAAATATAACTTTTAATTGTAACAACTCTGCTGGCATCATGGCATGGCCTCTCATCTCACACACTATCTTACCCACTGCTCCAGGTCATGTTGTGGTCTTTGCATGCTGCCGGCTCCATGCTCTGTGTCTCTTGCTTTCTGCCTGCTCTCTGCATGCTTCCTGGCTGTGTGCATAGGGGGGCAGCGCCAGAACTCTCTGGTTCTTATAGAATCAGGGCGCACCTGTCTAATGTGATCCTGACCAATTATCAAGAGGCCTCCAGTATTTAGGGCAGCTCCACCTTGTGGACTGGGCCTGTGCAATGTGTTAACTCAGTTAGTGTTTTGCTTCTGAGCTGCCAGGCCTTGCTCTGTGTGCCTCCTTCTCTGGAGGTTCTACTCCTAGCTTTGCCTTGATCTTGTCTGTCTGCCCTCCAGAAGGCTGTATATCCTGGTCTCAGTGTTTCTGTTCTAGCCTTGCCTTGATCTTGTTGTCCACCCTCCAGGAGGCAGAATATCGTGGTCCCTGTGTCTTTGTTCTTGTACCTTGCCTTGTTCCATTACCTTGTCTGAACTTTGTCCTACCTCTGTCTCCTTGTCTGTGGCTTCTTTCCCTGCTGTGTCTTTCCTTTACTTGTGTCCTCTGTTTGCTTATGCTCTGCACTCTTGCGGCTCTTGTGACTTTGCCTGTGCTCTGCTCTCTTGCAGCTTTACCTCTGCTCCGCACTCCTGAGGTTCTGCTCCTTTCTACTCTGCTCCGCTCCTGTTGCTGCAGGAATCTCTTGCTGCAGCTCCTCTCCGCATTCCTTGTGGTTCTGCTCTGCTTAGCTTGTTTCCTTACCTGCATCTCCTGTGTGAACAGGTCCCTACCTGTTCCTTCATACACGACACCAACCTGCCCTGTGTCTCAGCCGTGCCTGCCTGCCCTGTGTCTCAGCCGTGCCTGCCTACCCTGTGTCTCAGCCGTGCCTGCCTACCCTGTGTCTCAGCCATGCCTGCCTGCCCTGTGTCTCAGCCGTTCCTGCCAGCCCTGTGTCTCAGCCATGCCAGCCTACTCGTCTGAGTTTCAGCCATGCTCATCTGCCAGTCCTGTCTGATGCCCGCACCTGTCCTAGTGTTACTGTTCTCCAAGTGGGATCAGCAGCCACAGCCAGACACCTCCCTGGAGTAGCACCAGGCAGATGCCTGCCACACAAGTCTGACCTTACCATTAGAGGCTCCAGAGAAGACCAAGGCAGCTGTCATAGTCACACCCCTTCCAGGATAGTCTGGTTTGTGGCACAGTGGGGCAAACCCCTTGGCTCACGCCCATCAGTCAGGGCGTCAGCGTGACATTAACGAATAAAGTTTAAAAATATTCCAAGATTGGAGACAAGCAGCAAATTTAAATATAAAAAGTTACCATAGGGAATAGAATAAATATCAATAATGTGTCCTGCTATGCCCTGCAGGTATACTATGCTGACCCCTGCCTGGCAGTAGAGGTTGGCACCCTAAGTTTGAGCGGTAGGCGCCCCCACTCCACGGTGGCTCGCCCCACTGTCCCTGTGAATCCCTATGATTATTGAGATTGTATCCCAATACACACATTGCCCATATGAAAAAACCCCACAAAATAACGTGAAGGAAAAAAATAGAAAAAATGAAATAACAAATAATAGAGGAGACTTTTATCCTTAGTATGGAGGCTATAATAAACAATTTCCTCCAATATGGGAAATACATATCCCTCTTATATCTACTTAAAGTGTGGACAAATAGAATGCAAAAAGTTACATACTTGTCTCATGTGTTCTGATACATTAATAGAGGAAGGTAGATCTCCGCAATCTATGTCTTTTTTCACCATATGTTACCCATACACGGGTTCTCAGAAACATATTACATGCAGCCAACAGATACAATGACATCTGGTTATATAAGATCTAATGCAGCTAATCTGTAGGGAATAATGGTGAAAGCGGAGATTGTCATCCGCACTAAGCCACCGGTCAGACTCCACATAAATGTGATGCAAAGAAATCTCATCGTCCTACTGCATAATAGTACCAAGGACCGAGCTCCATAGACCTACAGATCATGAGTCATATACTACCCTCATTAGGGCTTAAACATGGTCACAATGCATATAGTAGATGCTAGCAGTGTTGATTAATTTGTGCCTCATATAGTGCAATAACCATATACTCATCTGAGCCGTAGTCTAGGTGGAGGTCACTATCCAACTGAGTCACCGGTCAGACTACAAGAAATAGCGACATCCCAAACAATGCCCAACGCATTTCCCCCCCCCCCGTAAAAATGGTTGGGGTTCATCAGGGGATGCTGGCCATCAAGATAAGACAAGGCTGAAACAAAGCCCACTCACCCAGTTCTTATATACCTCACTGTGAATGTTAATGCGCGCCTTTTGGTATCCCATTCCGGAAGTAAGATCATGTGGAGTGCAAATGCGTTCCACAAACACCGGAAGTTGCGCTGAGTACGTATGCCCATTCCAGGGCCGGAAATAAACTCATGTGGAACGCATCTGCATCCCACATGAGTTCATTTCCAGCCGTGGAATGGGCATACGTACTCAGTGCAACTTCCAGTGTTTGTGGAAATGTTTGAGACTCTATTCAGGTCATTGAACAGGTCTTGCCATGTTGTTCTTGGCTGATTCATGATCTTTCTCCGAATTATCGTTACCCCATGATGTGATATCTTGCATAGAGCCCCAGACTCTTCTATTTTCTAATAATTGTACTAACAGTTGTTGCCTTCTCACCTAGCTGCTTGTCTGTTGTCCTCTAGCCCATCCCAGCCTTGTGCAGATCTACAATTCCCTCCCTGGTGTTCTTAGACGGCTCTTGGATATTGACCATGGTGGAGAGTTGAGCGTCAATGTCATGCTCTTTATTTAGGGATGACATTTATATTGTGTTGTCACTTTATACATTACTTATAGAGTTACAGTACAGGGTCAAAGAGGAATAGTCTTCATTGAGTGAGGGCGCCTTATTGTGAATTTAGGGTACCAAACTCCTCGGGTAAATAGAGTATAGCCTGGGGCTTTAGACCCCAAATTTCCTATTTCGCTATATGACCCAATGTGTATATAGTGTTTGTTAGGTGGCTTATATCCCGACCCGATGTATAGTACCTTTTTAGAATTATATGCATAAATACAGATTTTAGTTTTTTTTTCATTTGTTGTTTGTGTTCTAAAGGGCCTGATATCGTATAATTTTTCTGGTTGTTTGCTACCTGCTGGCCAGATATCATGTTACAGCTGACAGCTTTTTACTGATATTAATTACCGCATCATTATACTAAAGAAAAGCACTTATGGTTGACATGAATATAAAAAGAAGCAAATATAAAGGTCATAGGCAAATCCAAGAAAAATATTAAAATTTGAGAGTCCTCATTGGTTTATACCTTTTTAATGGCTAATTGAAAAGATGGTAACAAAAAGCAACATTTTAACACAAAATCTGAAGAGTCACTCCATGTCTATTACTATATCTTACAGATTTAACTACTTGTTGTCCATTTATAGTCTACTTTTCATATTGATACCTAATATAACCAAATAAGTTTTATGATTATTTTAATTACTGTTTAATTACTGTTTTCCAGGCTTGGTGAACCAGAGGAGTGTGCTGGCATAGCATCATTTTTATGTTCTGAAGATGCTTCGTATATCAATGGAGAAAATATTGCTGTGACAGGTGGAATGCGAGGAAGGCTCTGATCCACTAGATAACAAACACTGAACATAAATTTGTTAATTAATAAATGTCAATAAAAGGAAACATTTACATTTTTTTCTTTCAAGTATAAATTTTTCTCTTTAGTTTTTGTTTTCTAAAATATATTTTTCTCATATATTGCCATTTTTTAAATTGTCATTAATACATACACTTATTAGACGGTTATGAAAATCTGGTTGCCACACCTTATGAAGAGGCCATGCTCTCTTACCCATTACCCCCAACTTCTGGTAGATGCTGAATGACTTCACCTCCAATGTTAAGTAAGCTCTCGACCTATTAACAAACATTACAATGATACAATAAATGAGGAGATGAGCAAAGGATCATCATAAGGGGATGAGTAAAGAATGACCCAATAAAGTAATACATAAATAAACCAAATCATTTGGTACACTGATATCATGCATAGAGCCAAATCTGGTATATGTCAAAATTATACTCTTGTGGCATATGTTGGGTAAATGAGACCCATTGAATACATTTGGGGTTTGTGATATGAGTTAAGGCCATGTTCACACGTTTAGTACTTGATCAGTAGTTTACATCATTATTTGTAAGCCCCAACCAGGAGTGGGTGATAAATACAGAAGTGGTGACGTGTTTCTGTTATTCTTTTCCTCTGTTTGGTTTACAAATACTGAACGTGTGAACGTAGTATGAACAATCTAGCAGAATCACTGGATCCAAAGATGTGAGTTTGCTGAGTAAGTATAAGCTATCATGCTATTTTATTACATCCTCTGCTATGTGCAAGGTTTTAAAAATCCTGGGCAATCCCTCTAGATAATGAAATTGCATAACACTGAAACCATGAGTATATAAAGAGACCATAGTCCCTCAAAAACTGGGGAACCGCCAAGTAGAAAAATTCTACAATGTAATGTAGTGATTATCCCCAAAATTGAACAGCAATTAGACACCATCCATTTTAAAGAAGAAAAGGTAAAAAAATATATAAATGTTTATTACAAATATCAAAAAGATTTTTTAAAAATGTACATAACAGTGGATGTACAGTATATAATTATACTTTGCCTTGATTCAATACATATTGAATCAGGGTAAAGTAGTCCAAGTATGCGGACCATTATAATGGAAAAAGACCATCTAAAGTATTACAGTAAAGCTTACCCACATAGTCAAGTGTCCTGGTGCTTATCAGCAGCCCCGATGTGCATTATGCGTGACCTTCCTCGGGGGACTGTCAGCCAGTTGGAACTGCTGATGTGCAACAGAACACTTGGATATATTGGTAAGCCTTTACTGTAATACTTTAGGTGGTCTTTTTCAATTATAATGGTCAGCATACTTGGACTACTTTACCCTGATTTAATACTGTGATGGGAATATTAGGCGAACACTCTTCTTTACTTTAGTGTCATCTTGTGGTCATAATGCATTACTGCCCATCATTGTTCCTGAAATAGGGTTTTGTTTTGCACTTTTAATAATGACCATTTATATGGATACACTTTCAGCTACCTTCATACTTATTGATTGTATACATCATTGTCCTTGGTGATGCCTTGTTCTTTGTGTCCGACTCCTCACCACTGACCTACTAGATTTAATATGTAACTGTATATACTGTCTGTCCATTGTTATGTACATGTTAATCTTTTGATATTTGTAATAAAAATTTAGATTTTTACCTTTTCATCTTTACAATGTATGGTGTCTAATTGTTGCTCGATTTTGGGAGTTTATCACTTCATAATAATAATAATAATAATAAGGATTTAATCTCTCTCAATAATCCTATGTCTTGTAAGTGTCACCAGGTTATACAATGGTCTTAAGTCACTTCTCACTGATCAATGAGTGGAACAGGCTGCCACAAGATGTGGCGAGTTCTCCTTCAATAGAAGTATTAAAACAGAGGCTGTAAAGACATGTCTGAGATGGTTTAGTGAATCCTGCGCTGCATTTAGCAGGGGATCTCTTCTTATTCTAACATTCTATGATTCTATGATTCCAATCATGTCCAGGGAAATCATATCCTGACATTTCATGTTAATTGTCATCCCAAAAGCTAATGTGGCACCCCAGTAGTTCAGGTACCACAATGGTATTGCCTTCCTCTCAGGGAGGGTGATGCCATGCCTGGAAACGTGGAGGATCCCTTTGACAGGTAATCTTACATGCAACACTTTCTGACTCCAATCCAGAAGAGGGAGCTCTGAAACCAGTTTTAAGGGGAGCTTCCCTAGATTATATACATTCTGGTCTGGAGAAGGAACTAGTTAGTGTGGTGCAGACAAAGAACAGAGAAGGAGCACAGGAGAAGTCAGGAGCTAGAGAAAAGCTGCGAGTGGGCTCCCTCTAAGCTAGAGCGCAGAAACAAGGCACTGGGAGCCCGAGGCTGTGTGGAACTTCAAGTCCCATGGCAGAACTGGAGGGCAGGAAATTGGAAGTGACTTGTCCAAATTGCATCTGAGGTACAGCAACAACCAGAGCCTGGAGTCACTGTGGATAGAGACCCCCAAGGAAATGGCTCGAGTTGCCTACTGTGCAGGTACTGTCCCAGGACAGGAGAGAAAGAGGACTTTGTCAGGAAGCCACAGGCCGCAAGGGACTAACATTCAGCGCATAATGGAAGGCTCCCAATCTGACGTGGCAAAGGGGTTCAGTTCGTTTCCAGGCTGCCTGGACTCCACCGTCACCTGTTGCCGGTACCCTGGACTGAGACTATCTCCCAACAGTAAACCAGGTAAAGAGACTGCAACCCTTCATCCTCTGTTTATTTCTGGAACCACACCATACTTGCCCAAACACACTGGGAGCTCTGGGGACCCAGCTTCACCTGTGAAGCAATACCATCCTTGCTGCAGTACCATCACCCCCAGAGGACCCCTTTAAGCAGCGCCGGTCACCCCTGACCGAGTACCACAGGTGGCGTCACAAACTTTTCCTATTCCTACAAACTTTATTCAAACCCCTTTTAATTGGGAGCCTAGGGCCATGGACCGGGTCGCCCCCACTGTGACCACCCCTTTAATAACAACCGGACCCAGTACCGAGTACCCCACGGCCCTGGTGGGCATTCCACTAACATATTTTTTACCTCTGCTGAAAAAGTAGAAACTCTAATGATGTTGCCTAAAGCAGATTCTTAAATTTTGTAGACAGTTCAGTCATTTTTTTAAGCTTAATAAAACATCACCTCCAAATGGTTACATACAAAAATAATGAGATCAACTACTGAAATAACAGCAAAATGAAGGGCAGTACACAGGCAGCTACAGGTTTTCTAGTTTTTCTAGGGTACCATAGAACATTTGGTATTTGTTTGTTCCACATTGGTTGTTCCTTACTATCCAATTTCATGCATACAAAGCTTTTATAGTCCTGTATGTCTTTAACCCCTTTACACCCCAAGGTGGTTTGCACGTTAATGACTTGGACAATTTTTACAATTCTGACCAGTGTCACTTTATGCGGTAATAACTCTGTAACGCTTTAACGGATCCCACTGATTCCGAGACATTTTTTTCTGACATATTGTACTTCATGGTAGTGGTAAAATTTCTTCGATAAGACTTGCGTTTATTTGTGGAAAAAATGGAAATTTGGTGAAAATGCAGAAAAGTTTGCAATTTTCAAACTATGAATTCTTATGCACTTAAATCAGAGATATATATCACACAAAATGGTAAATAAATTACATTTCTCACATGTCTACTTTACATCAGCATAATATTTTAATCTAAATTTTATTTTGTTAGAAAGTACCATATTTTTGGACTATAAGACGCACCAGAATATGAGTCGCACATAGGTTTAAGAGAAGAAAATTAGAAAAAAAAAAACCATGAAGCAAAAAATGTGGTCAATTCTATACTTAAAGGGAACCGGGCAAAGCCAAAAAGTATTAGTGCTCATGCGCTGGCGTACTATGTCCCGGAACACAGCAAAATACTTCCGGGACATGCGCACTAATGCTTTTCGGCTTTGCCCGCAGTTGGGCAAAGCATACTGCGCGTGCGCAAGGCAAGATTGCCTTGCGCAGGCGTGTACTACGGAGGACACAGCATGAACTTCAATCTAATATTGCGGCCAGCATGCAGCCAGCGGGTAAGGAAAGGGTGAATCAAACACCCGAAAACCCCGCAAACCTGTCTCGCCAAATTCAGGTGACAGATTCCCTTTAATATCCCCCATCATGATAAGCATGGCTCCCTTATCCCTATCCTGGTATGCAGGGCCCCATCTCTGTCCTGGTATACATGGCCCTCTCATCCCCATCATGGTATGCAGGGCTCCCATCTCTGAGCTGTTATGGATGGCCCCATCCGTATCCTTGTATGATTGGCCCCCATCCCCATCCTGGTATGTAGGGACCCATCCTACTCCAGGTATGCAGGGCCTTCATCTCCATCCTGGTATGCAGGGACCTCATCTCTGTCCTGGTATACATGGCCCCATCATTATCCTGGTATGATTGCCCAATCCCCATCCTGGTATGCATGGCTACATCCTTATCCTGGAATGATTGGCCCACATCCCCATCCTGGTATGATTGGTCCCCATCCCCATCCTGGCATGCATGGCTCCATCATTATCCTGGTATGAATGGCCCCAATTCCTATCCTTGTATGCAGGGACCTCATCTCTGTCCTGGTATTTATGTTCCCATCATTATCCTGGCATGTTTGACCCCAATCCCTATCCTGGTATGCAGGGGCCCCATCTTTATACTGGTATGCATGGCCCATCCTTATCTTGTTACCATGGCCCCATCCATATCCTGGCATGATTGGCCCGATCCTTATCCTGGTATGCAGGGACCCCATCTCCATCCTGGTATGCATGGCCCCATCCTTATCCTGGTATGATTGGCCCTCTTCCCCATCCTGGTATGTATGACCTACATCAGAAAAGAAAAAACAATCTTACCTTCCCTGCATGCCCTCGTAGCATCATGCTCTGAGGCCAACAGCTGCTTCATGCTTGTAAGCAGAACATGGCAGTGATGTCATGTGCTGCTTACAAGCCACTGAGGACCACTGCCGGAATACTCACTGTTCTCCATGCCGGGACAGTGTGCATGGAGTACATTGAGTGTTCATTTTACTTTAGAGAGCACACTGTCAGCAGTAGCCGCCGGGTTTCTGCAGCTGCCAGGCTTTCACTTGTGCCACTACTAAAGGGAAGGAATATTCATTGCATTTCATGCCTATGGGAGTGGAACGCAGTTAATATTAATTGTCTTAAGTAGCCAGCACTCTTGAACGCCGGGCAGCTGCAAGAAGCCGACTGCTGCTAACACTGCGCTAGCTATTAAGAAGAAATTAATATTCACGTCTTTCCACTCCCATGGGCATGGAATAGAGTGCATATTCATTTCTCTTTAGCAGCGGGCACAGGAGTTAGCCTCAGCAGCCGACACCTGCCTCCTGTGACTCGCTTCTCCACTGCTGTCACTCCGCTGCCTTCCCACCACAGCCAGATTAGGGACTTCCAGAATATAAGACACCCCCCCATTGTCTTCCACATTTTTGTAGTAAAATAGTGTGTCTTATAGTTTGAAAAATACGGTAATAAGGGTTAAAAGTTGGCCAGTGATTTCTAATTTTTCCAACAAAATTTACAGAACTTTTTTTTTTAGGACCGCATTACATTTGAAGTGACTTTAATGGATCTATATAATAGAAAACACCCAAAAGAGACACAATTCTAAAAAGTGAACCCCTCAAGGTACTGAAACCACATTCAAGAAGTTTATTTACCTTTTCAGGTGCTTCACATGAATTTTTGGAATGTGGAAAAAAATATTTAATTTTTTTTTCACAAAAATTCTACTTTAGGTCCATTTTTTTATTTTTAAGAAGGGTAACAGGAAAAATGGACCATTACATTTATTGTGCAATTTCTCAAGAAGCATGCCGATACCCAATATGTGGGGGGGAAAAAACACTGCTTTTTGGGTGCACAGCAGAGCTCGGAAGAGAAGGATAGCCATTTGACTTTTTGAATGCATAATTTGCTGGAACAATTAGCAGACGTATTTGGATTTGGTAGCACAAAATTTGTGTAATTTCTTTTGGAAGGTGAAGAGCTCTTTTGTTGAACTACCATTAATGTGGAAGCCCCTATATTTCCATTAGAGACGTGACGTCTTTCTTTTTTTGTGGATTGCTTTGAAGCTTTTGTTAGGAAAATTTTACATAACATTTATGATCACATTTTTCCATCCCTCTACGCTGAGCATTTACATCAGATTTCCCATTTTTATCTCTGATGAGGTGCAGTACCCTGAAACAAAGTGTCTGCAAATTAAGATTCTGGTTTTGACATTTATCCTAAGTCATGTAACAAGGCTCAACAAAGGGTCGACATTGACTGTTAGGATTGCTACTTCCTATGGGTGGCACTAGAGTTCTAGTTTTCTTCCTCTCTGAAGAGACAATTTGCATATTTCCCAGAAGAGCATTGCGACATGAAAGCCTCCTCATCTCGGCATGCTTAACATGTCACTCTCCGCAAGGAGAAACAATTCCCCTTGGATTCCAGTCAGACACATCTCAATCAGCCAAACCAGACCTCATACTTTACACTGACGAGGGGCAGTACCCCGAAACATAGTGTCTGCAAGCTGAGACTCTGGTTTTGGCTTTTATCCTAAGTCATGTAACAAGCCTCATTAAATGGTTAACATTGAGTTCTTGGATTGCTACTTCCAATAGGTGGACCTAAAGTTTTATTTCTCGTCCTCTCTGAAGAGACAATTTGCATCTAAATCTCTGAGAGACGTGATTCAGATGAATCCATTCACTATAATAAGACATTAATTTAGCCAATAGCGTCCAATTTTAGAAAGACTATGGTACTTCCAACAATATATAACCAAATTCAGACTTATATTTATATTTATTTTTAGTCAAAAGAAGAGAACCATATGCAACATTAAATTGTTAACCCTTTATTAGTGACTATACAAACACTGATTAAAATAACAGAGTACAAAGTCCTCAGTAATGGGAACCCCAATCCAGTAAAAGATAGTTAAATACCACAATCCTTGATGTATAGGTACCCTGGGCTCTACCAAAAATTATTTATAAGCATATGTATGTTAAAAAAACCATAAGGAAATTAGTGTGGGGTATACCCCATAAGAAAAAACTCAAGGGTCCAATATCAACTCAAGAGTCCATAAACTATATAAGTAGTGAGTACTTTCTTCCCTCTGACTGTTCCCAACATGCTGTGATGTATTCTGCTATGTAGATTTCAGTGCACAGGGACCGGACTGTACTTTGGGTCTTCTCCTCCCTGTCTATGATTCCCCAGCCCATCCGCCTGCCTCCTATCTGTGAATGACAGGTCATTGCTGAGATCTCACACAGAGGAGGCAGGTCATTCGCTGACCGGAGGCAGGCAGAGGGGCTGGGAAATCACAGACGGGGAGGAGAAGACCCTTTGTAAAGTCTGTACACGGAAATCTTATTAGCAAGAAACTTGTGAAATGGTGATTAAAGAAGAAAAACGAAGTGGATTTCTTCACAGAATATATCAATGTAATCAGTATTACCGTAACATTATAGCCTTGTCTTTATTTTGCATTGCAAAATCGTGTTGATAGGTTCTATTTGAGAGAAATAAGCTACAGTACCTTTTGAGCGACATACGGAATGGTGGGTTTGAAAAATGATAATTTTTTTCAATTTCTCATGTTGCAGTGGAAAAGCCAGTGTTACATTTAGGAAGTGGCTTTTTCGGATTCATGCTACACATACACTAAACACTATTTTTGACCCTAGCCTGGGTATCCAGTATTATTCTAGTTAAAATACCCTATAGGAGTCACACTGCATCTATGCAAAACAAATCCCTCACTTTAATGAGCCACACAACTTCACCAGAATACTTTACAAAAAATGGGGAAAACAACAAGTGACAATTACATGCCTAGTGCTGAAATGATAGAAATAGCAGGACAAATGTATACTCAGCAAAACTAAAATACATTGATCAATTAAACTAAATTGCAAGGTGAATACTCCAAGTATATGTGGCACCCCAGGAGTTCAGGTACCACAGTGGTGCTGCCTTCCTCTCAGGGAGGGTGATGCCATGCCTAGAATCGAGGAGGATCCCTTTGACAGGTAATCTTACATGCAGCATGTTCTGACTCCAGGCCAGAAGGGGGAGCTCTGAACCCGGTTTTCAGGGGAGCTTCCCTAGATAGATATCTGGTCTGGAGGAGGAGTTAGGTAGTCTGCTGCAGACAAGGAACAGAGAAGGAGCACAGGAGAAGCTGCAAGTGGGCTCCCTCTAAGCTAGAGTGCAGAAACGGAGCACCGGGAGCCGGAGGCTGTGTGCACCTACAAGTCCCACGGCAGAATCGGAGGGCAGAAAATTGGAAGTGATTTGTTCACATTACACCTGAGGTACAGCAACATCTAGAGACCGGAGTCACCATGGATAGAGACCCAAAAGTAACAGCTCAAGTTGCCTACCCTTCAGGAACTGTCCCAGGACAGAGAATAAGAGAGGACCTTGTCAGGAAGCCGCAGGCAGCAAGGCACTAATATTCAGTGGAAGGCTCCCAATCTGACCTGACCAAGGGGGTTCAATTCATTTCCAGGCTGCCTGGACTCCACCGTCACCTGTTGCCGGTACCCTGGACTGAGACTGTCTACCAACAGTAAACCAGGTAAAGAGACTGCAGCCCTGTGTCCTCCATTTATTTCTGGCACCACACCATCCTTGCCAAACACATGGGGAGCCCTGGGGACACAGCTTCACCTGTGGGAAGCCATGCCATCTTTGCTGCAGTACTATGACCCCCATAGGACCCCTTTAAGCAGCGTCGGTCACTCCTGACAGAGCACCAAAGGTGGCGTCACAAACTTTTTATTACTTTTCAAGTCCCTTTAAAGACTATCCCTTTTACTTGGGCGCCCAGGGCCATGGGCCGGGTCGCTGCCACTGTGATCACCCCTTTAATAATGACCGGACCCTTTACCGAGTACCCCACGGCTCTGGCGGGTGTTCCATATACCGTACATTTACACTACATTTTCCACGAAATATGCAAAGACATTCACACTAATTTTCCATAAGGCTTTTCAACTGCTAGAAGGCATTTATTTATTATAGGTAATGTTACTATTAAAATGTAAAATGCAAAAATATATATTTATTTCCATTAAAGTTTATGCAATTGAGCTTTGCTGTGTTTACATTTGGAGAAAAACATTAAACATTATTCCATAATAATAAACATTATTTTTTCATCCCTTATTATGCAAGTAAGAACTTGATATGTCTTCTTTTAATATGAAATATGTGCTTTAGTCTAATTGTAGAGAATAATAATAGGACCAACTATCTGTTATGTTTTCTTCTTGGAGTTATCAATATATGCGAGTCATGATAATGAAAGGGTGACCTCTTGTGGCTGTTATGTGTAAAACAGTAGTGATAATTGACAATAACCATAAGTATGCAATTCTGTAATGTATATAAATTATTAATAAAAACCTACATCAGGTAGCTTTATTTATTTTTATTAAGATTGAGAATGCCATTAGAAACAACACTGGTTGGTATGAAACCCAATTAACCCCTTAACTTAACCCCTTAACAACCAGAGGTATTTTTTGCATTTTCATTTTTTGCTCCCCTTCTTCCCAGAGCCATAGCTTTTTTATTTTTCCATCAATATGGCCGTGTGAGGGCTTCTTTTTGTGGGACAAGTTGTACTTTTAAACGACACCATTGGTTTTACCATGTCATGTACTGAAAAATAGGAAACAAAATCCAAGTGCGATGAAATTGCAAAAAAAAAAAAGTACAATCCAAAACTAGCTTTTTGTTTGGCTTTTTTGCTAGGTTCACTAAATGGTAAAACTGACCTGCCATAATGATTCTCCAGGTCATTACGAGTTCATAGACACCAAACATGTCTAGGTTCTTTTTTATCTAAGTGGTGAAAAAAAATTCTAAACTTTGTTAAAAAAAATGGTGCCATTTTCCCATACCCGTAGCGTCTCCATTTTTCGTGATCTCATGTTGGATGAGGACTTATTTTTGCGTAGAAGCCAGCGCTGCCCATGGTCAGTACACAGTACATAAAGTGCATATGCACATATTGCTGTGTTTAACAGCAGCATTTAACGGGTTAAATGTTTATTCTAAAGATTTTTTTATCTAAGTTGGCCTAAAGGCCAAAACACTATTAATCAGCTGAATGTTAGGCTGAACTACAGTATTTGGAAAAGCTGCATATGTGAGCAAGTTAAAGGGAATCTGTCACCCCCAAAATCGATGGTGAGGTAAGCTCACTGTCATCAGGGGCTTATCTACAGCATTCCGGAATGCTGTAGATAAGCCCCTGATGTATCCTAAAAGATGAGAAAAAGAGGTTAGATTATACTCACCCGGGGGCGGTCCGGTCGGTTGGGCATCTCAAGTCCTGTCCGGGGCCTCCCATCTTCATTCCATGACGTCTTCTTCTTGTCTTCATGCTGCGGCTGCAGTGCAGGCGTACTTTGTCTGCCCTGTTGAAGGCAGAGCAAAGTACTGCAGTGCACGGGCGCCGGGCCTCTCTGACCGTTCCTGGCGCCTGCGCACTGCAGTACTTCGCCCCTGGGTGAGTATAATCTAACCTCTTTTTCTCCTCTATTAGGTAACATCGGGGGCTTATCTACAGCATTCCAGAATGCTGTAGATAAGCCCCTGATGACGGTGAGCTTACCTCACCATCGGTTTTGGGGGTGACAGGTTCCCTTTAAAGTCCTCAGAGAACTACGTGAAGCTAGCCAAAGACTGGAATATCTTTGCTGCAACCTGTGCTTCTGAACAGGGAATTGGGGGGCCCTTGTCCAACTCCAAAGCCATGTTCCGAGCACAGCCGTGTAATAATCCAGCTGCTTTGCTCTGAACACTGATTTAGCGCACACTTAGTCAGTGTAACACCTTACTCCGATGTTTGTGTGTGAAGAAGTCTGAATGAGGTTCTACTGCTGCATCTGCAAAGCACATTACGTTCAATGTGCAGCATGCTGTGGCAAGTTACAGTCATGTCATTTGTTTTGAAGACACAGCAGAAAAGCCTCATTCAGTTGTCCTTTCATTACAATCATCTGAAGAGGCATTACACTGGCTGGTACGGTCTTCTGAGCCGTGCATCTAAGGCCGTCATCAAACTAGAGAGGAATACGGACGAGCGAGAGGTGCAAAAACAACGCGTTGCACACGGACCAATGTTTCTCTACAGGGGAGCTTCCATCAGCCGTATATTTCTCGGCGGCATTTAACGGGCTGAGAAAATCGCAACATGCTGCGATTGTCGGTTTATTCCACAAAAAATCCGCCAATGAAAGTCTGTGAGGGCGAGAAAAATACCGATTACACAAGGTCCATGCGTGTGACTTGCGAAAAATATGCAAGACTTTTCCAGGTGACAGGAAATGGGCCAATGTAACAATAGAACAACACGGCACACGTAATAGTGTATAGAGTAAGTGCTCAAGTAGGGTATCCAGCCCAACAAGTCCAAAAAAAACTTGCCACTCTAGATAAATTATTATCATATGCAAAAGGTTTATTGATGTGCATCCATAAAGGCAAGTTGAACGTTTTCGGTCCACATCCGGACCTTCATCAGAACAAATATACTAGCAAAAAACCTAAATATACACAAAGATATAAATGAATACACTTCATAGTAAATGAATCTTTTTACGTAATGGAATAACAATCATGCACATGTAAATCAAATGAGACAAAAATAAAGAAAAGAACAAACACACGCTGTCTGTCTTGTGATTGTGCTAAATTCAAGAGTCCTGAAAAGGAAGAAAAAGTCCAGAGGGAGCCGTGAAGCAACAGTACATAGTGTGCTGGAGGAAGGCTCTATATTGAAATTAAGGAGCAAAACCGTGGTGATAGACTGTCTGACGAAAATATTAGTGCTTGGGTGCAAAAAGGATACCGGTATAGCTTTATACAAGGTGAGGGTCTAACAGAGATCTGGTGCAGGGAGAAACGTTATTCCTGTCTCTATAAATTCCAATACTGGTAGGGTAACCTGGGGAATGGGAGGAGAAAGAGGTTAACTGTCAAGAAAATCATAAGTAGTGAATCGGTTCATCACAAACATATATAGCACAAGGTATCATATGATAACAGTGGTTATAGACCTCGTTCCCGTGTGATACTGCCAGGGAAATATAGCATATAATAGTACATGTTATGAACTCAAGTTAGCGCTGCTGAAAGAAAATGGCTTACTGTGACCCATTGCACACATAATACTGGACACCATTCAAGTCTACGGCAAAGATGGTACCAGAAGCCCAGGGTGGGAATGATACAACATAGCATAAGGAACCCGCTTACTAACCAGTACAGACAGTATCCGGCAAGGAGGGGGTTAATCGCTGGTACAGCTGGTTAGATTACCTGGATGCATCATGAAGTCCTGTCCATGTAGGCGCACGTGTAATGCTACCGGAGTCGCTGGGTAAATGGCGCTGCTGGAGGCGGCATCCAGTTCAGGTTATATAGGGGCCAGCTTCAGAGTATGTCACGTGACCGTGCCGTGGTCATGTGACCAGCCAGGGTTCTCCTTGTGTGTATAACACAGCGGGGAAGGGGCCAGGCATGCTCAGTGCGTACTAGAGTACTGTGGGGTAAATAATGTGGACATCTTATAGATGCCTCTCCATTACTAACCCATGGGCTTGATGTCACCTTGTAATACAAAGGTGACTTAAAACTCACAAATATTACCCCACTTGCCATCGCCACAGGGCAAATGGGAAGAGCTAGACTAAGCAACTGAAGGATGATTTTCTTAGACTGGGAGGAGGGTCAATTATTCTGGCCCTTTCCCTGGCTATAAATATCAGTACCCAGGTGTCTGTTTAGCCTTTGCTGGTTTGAAATCATGAGTGATCCATAAGTCATTTTTTTCTGGGTCCCCCATAAAATAACCAGTAAAAACTAACCAAACAGCTTTGAACTGATATTAATAGCCTCAGAACCTTTAGGGATATTGCCCTCCTTCCCAGAATTATAGCATCAGCCCTCAGCCATTGGCTTTCCCTCTGCTGCTTATGAAAATTACGGGGTACCCCAATGCATTTTTTCTTCAAATTTTTAAATTACCAATAATACTAATACATTTGCCTTTTCTGGGGTGGCTGCGGGCTGCTTTTTGTAGGCTGGGGGATCCAATATCCATGATCCCTTACCAGCTTGAGAATACCAGCCCCCAACTGTCTACATTATCTTGGTTGGTTGTCAAAAAGGGGGGCCCCCATGTCTTTTTAAAAATATTTATTCAAATAATTTAAAAAAAGGCGTGAAGTTGACAGCTGAGAATTGCTGTCCGCAGCTGTCAGTTTTGCCATGCTGGTTATCAAAAACAGAACAGACCCAAGGTAATTTAAAAAAAAATATATATTTTTATTTATAGTGCAGGAATACTTCTATCAGCGGCACCTGTTCTTGCTGATATTCGCCGCAGTGCTCACATCATCCGGTGCCTCTGTGACCAGCGGTAAAATGTTTAATTCCGATGACAGCTGCTGCCTCATGCTGTCATCTAACAGCATGGGAATCGGAGCTCTCCCAGGGGTCTTACCAGGAGTAATGATCTTACCACCGATCAGAGGCAGTGTTTGCCGCACGGTCATGCAGATGTGTGGCAAATAGTGTTGAACATTCCGATACCGCAAGTATCGGGTATCGGCCGATACTTGCGGTATCGGAATTCCGATACCGAGATCTGATACTTTTGTGGTATCGGGAATCGGAATCGGAAGTTCCCAGTGTATGGTTCCTAGGGTCTGAAGGAGAGGAAACTCTCCTTCAGGCCCTGGGATCCATATCCATGTAAAAAATAAAGAATTAAAATAAAAAATAGGGATATACTCACCCTCTGACGCGCCCTGGTAGTAACCGGCAGCCAGCTTTGCTTAAAATGAGCGCGTTCAGCACCTTCCATGACGTCACGGCTTCTGATTGGTCACGTGCCGCTCATGTGACCGCCACGCGACCAATCACAAGCCGTGACGTCATTCTCAGGTCCTAAATTCCTAGAATTCGGAATTTAGGACCTGAGAATGATGTCACGGCTTGTGATTGGTCGCGTGGCGGTCACATGAGCGGCACGCAACCAATCAGAAGCCGTGACGTCATGGAAGGCCCTAAACGTGCTCATTTTAAGCAACGGAAGCTGCCGGTTAACAGCGGTGATGTCCAGGGGCCTCCGGACAGGTGAGTATATCAATATTTTTTATTTTAATTCTTTATTTTACACATTCATATGGATCCCAGGGCCTGAAGGAGAGTTTCCTCTCCTTCAGACCCTGGGAACCATAAGGGATACCTTCCGATACTTGAGTCCCATTGACTTGTATTGGTATCGGGTATCGGTATCGGCGAGATCCGATACTTTTCGGGTATCGGCCGATACTATCCGATACCGATACTTTCAAGTATCGGACGGTATCGCTCAACACTAGTGGCAAACAATGGATGTTTGGGCCCCCCATTCATTTGAAAGGGGTCCAGGTTTGGATTCAGGTTCAGTTCTGGTACCCGAACCAAACTTTCTTTAAATGTTCAGCTGAATCCACTGGACCTGAACATCCAGGAGTTCGTACATCACTATTTATCAACAATTTTCCTTTCCAAAATTTACAAAATCTATATTTTTAGGGACCAAAGCACATTTGAAGTGACTTTGAGGGGTGTAAGCGACAGAAAATACCCAAAGTGACACCATTTAAAAGCTGCACCCCTCAAAGCTGCTTTGCTCAAAACCACATTCAAGAAGTATATTAACTTTTTAGGTGCATTACAGGAAGGTGGAAGGTAAAAATAGAAATTAAACTTTTTCCCACAAAAATGTTGCTTTAGCTCCAATTTTTTCATTTTCACAAGGGTAACAGGAGAAAATGGACCATACAATTTGTTCTCCAATTTCTCCAGAGTACACAGAAACCCCATATGTGGTGGAAAACTACCTTTTGGGTGCACAGTAGGGCTCATAAGGGAAGGGGAACCATTTGAACATTGCAGTGCAAAATCTTCTGGAATACATTGCGGATGCCGTGTGGTATTTACAGAGCCGCTGATGTGGCTAAACAGTGGAAAGCTCCCACAAGCAACCCCATTTTGGAAACTACACCCTGTTAAGGAAATTATATTTAGAGGGGTGGTAAGCTCCTTTAACCCACAGGTGTTTCAAAGAATTTTATATCATTGTGCTGTGAAAATGGAAAAATACATTTTTCTAATAAATATGTTACTTTGGCCCCTTCATTTTCACAAGAACAACAAGAAAAAATTGACCATACAATGTGTTGTCCAATTTTTTTAAGCACACCAATACCCTACATGTGGTAGAAAACTATTGTTTGTGTGCATGGCAGGGCTTGGAAGGAAAGGAGCACCATTTGACTTTTGGAGTGCAAATTAGTAAGGAATATGTAGTGGATACAGATCTCCTGATATGTCTAATGTTGAGCGACTTTTACTTTTTTGGGATCAAGTCGGGTTTCGCGAAACCTGACTTTGTGAAAAGTCGGGTCGGGTGAAATCGGCCGATTATTGTGAAAAATCGGGGGCCGAATGAAACACGAAACCCAATGCAAGTCAATGGGGAATCAAAGTCGACAGAGAGTGGAGGACAGAAAAACACCTACAGTGCCCATTTTAATGCCAAAAACATCAATTCTTATTACTGAAGCTTGTCAATCTTAATTTACTTTGTAATAATAGTTAGGCATTGAAAACTGGGGGTCATTTGGCTAAAGTTGTGGGGGGGTAGGGCTGGCTCAAGATTTTCATGGGCCCAGGAAACGCGGAATACGTCACGGCGGTGGAGCAGGGAGAGGTAAGTATTTCAAATTTGCAAGTGCTGTGACCCTGAGCAAGCAGGGGGGGGGGCACTCGTTGGCATTGGCACTGGAACAGGGCCCCTCATAGTACGGTGGTGTATTTGACGGTGGGTGGCGCCTCCCACCGGCAGAGACACTTTTGCGTACTCTGAGGGGCCCTGTGCCAGTGATGTCGCCAACGAGTATGCCCCCCCATCTGATGAAGGAACCTGCACTTTCATCTGCACCTTCCTCTTTGTCCCCGTGTAAGGTGGTATAGTATGCGGGAAGGGGAACCTGACTTTCAGCATGGTCAGATTCTGCCTGTGTAGTGCAAGGGGAATGTTGTGGTCTGGGTCAATGTACCAGCAGACTCATCTAGCAGTGGCTGGGCAATGGGCAGGATGAGGAGGAAACACAGATATAGGCCCAAATAATAAAGTAGGCTAAATGCAGTTCAAAATTGGTAACAGGACTAAACAGGCGGCATTGCTTTGTTCAGCGGAGGACAACTGTAAGGAGTGGCAGACACAGTTAGTAGGCCCAAATAATAAAGTGGGCTAAATGCAGTTCAAAATTGGTAACAGGACTAAACTAGCGGCATTGCTTTGTTCAGCGGAGGACAAATGTAATGAGCGGCAGGCACAGTTAGTAGTTAGTAGGCCCTAATAATAAAGTAGGCTAAATGTCTGCCAAAAAATTGTTCATAAATAAACAGGTGGCATATCTAGGTACAGGGGTGGGCTCCTCTGCTGAGTAGCAGACAGTGGTAGTAGGCGCAAAGTATTAACTGGTCTAAATGGAGGCCAGGGCCCCTGTATATTTTAACTATCATCTATCATTTCAACAAATTTGTATTGGCAGTGCCATTGAAGGATTTAACAGCATAGACTACACAGTGGTGGAGTAGGGAGAGGTAAGTATTGCAAGTGGTAGAGCACTCTTCGAGCTGGGGGGAACACTCTCTTGTGGGCAGCGGTACTGGCACATGGCCGCTCATATTACGATGGTGTGTCTGACATTGGTTGTGCACCACCACCGTCAGAGACACTTCATTGTACTATGAGGGACCCTGTGCCAGTGCCGTCGCCCAAGAGTGGGCCCACCCACCTGTCCAGGCAAACGGCACTTGCATGGGTGCTTACGCCAGGTGGTGACCACGGCCCTGTGGGGGGAGTCAGAACATTTAGGGAGGTATAAAAATGGCCTATGGTGGACATTAAGCAGCTGCAAATTGAGGAATTGGAGAAGTCAGTTAGAGGAGGCCAAAAGCAAGACATTTTTCAGGCAAGCTATGTGTCAGCAGGGGAAGGTGGGGCAAAATAATTTGAAATCCATCATTGGTTCATTTTAATGAAGGTTAGATCATCAACATTTTGTGTAGCCAGACGATGACGCTGGCTCAACACCTCCAGCCTTAGGTGCTATTGTGCTTTTGCCACTACCACCAAATGCACCACCACCACCATCAGTACCAGCTGGCAACCACCGCCCATGGGCTCTTCCACCAGACTTCCTCATTTTTTGGAAAATCTAACCAAAATAACAAGCGTTATATGGTACTGTAAAACAAGGTAGAAGATGTATATAAACTTGTTGAGAATTTAAATCTCCCTTTTTTGGGGGGAGACTGAACCAAAACTCAGGCCCTGTGCATAAAACAACACAATGTAAGTGGCAGAAAGTGGCTGGCTGATATACGACAAACTAACAGAACTGACGTATATCCACTTTGTGACAATTTGAATCCCCCTTTTTTGGGGGGGAGACTGCACCAAAACTCAGGCCCAGTGTATAACACAACAGAATGTAAGTGGCAGAACGTGGCTGGCTGATATATGAAAAATACAAGGACTGTAGTACAATTTCAATCTCCCTACAATGATCTCAGGACAAGTATGGCAGCAATACAAAGGACTGCTGCACACAAAAGTTTGGACAAATAAACAAGATAACTGTGCAGAAAGGAGCAACAGGATTTTTGCTTTTAAAAAAGCAGTTGGTTTGCACAGCAGCGTGCAAACAGCAATGCAGCTATCAGGGAGCCTTATAAGGCAGCCTAATAAGCTACAGAGCTGATGCACAAAAATATACCCTCCACTGTCCCTGCAAAAAAAAGGTGGTGTTGGACAGTGGAAATTGCTACAGAACAAGCGGTTTGGGGGTTAATATTCCCTCCCTAAAGGTACCGTCACACTAAACTACTTACCAACGATCACGACCAGCGATCATGATCGTTGGTAAGTCGTTGTGTGGTCGCTGGGGAGCTGTCACACAGACAGCTCTCTCCAGCGACCAACGATCAGGGGAAAGACTTCGGCTTCGTTGAAACTGTCTTCAACGATGCCAAAGTTTCCCTGCAGCACCCGGGTAACCAGGGTAAACATCGGGTTACTAAGTGCAGGGCCGCGCTTAGTAACCTGATATTTACCCTGGTTACCATTGTAAAAGTAAAAAAAAAACAGTACATACTCACTTTCTGAAGTCTGTCACGTCCCCCGGCGTCCACGCGCTGTTGCAGAGAGCTTCCCTGCACTGAATGTGTCAGCGGCGCCGGCAGCAGCGGTGATATCACCGCTGTGCTCTGCTTTACGGCTGGCTCTGACACAGTGCAGGGAAAGCTCTCTGCAGCAGCGCGTGGATGCCGGGGGACGTGACAGACTTCAGAAGGTGAGTATGTAGTGTTTTTTTTTTACTTTTACAATGGTAACCAGGGTAAATATTGGGTTACTAAGCGCGGCCCTGCGCTTAGTAACCCGATATTTACCCTGGTTACAAGTGAACACATCGCTGGATCGGTGTCACACACACCGATCCAGCGATGACAGCGGGTGATCTAGCGACGAAATAAAGTTCTGGACTTCTAGCTCCGACCAGCGATATCACAGCAGGATCCAGATCGCTGCTGCATGTCAAACACAACGATATCGCTATCCAGGACGCTGCAACGTCACGGATCATTGTCGTTCTCGTTGTAAAGTTGCTCAGTGTGAAGGTACCTTAACTATATCCCTTCTTCTGATGAAGCTGCAGCAACCTCTCCCTATGCTAAGATCGGCAGAAGTAAGATGGCGGTCGGCGTGCACGCCCCTTTATACCCCATGTGACGCCACAGAAAGCAAGCCAATCACTGCCATGCCCTTCTCTCAGATGGTGGGGACCGAGACCTATGTCATCACGCTGCCCACACTCTGCGTCCTCCTTCATTGGCAGAAAAATGGTTCTGAACGCATCATATGAGGCGTGACTTTGGCGCGAAGATCGCCGACCTCATGGCCGATCCCACACTAGGATCGGGTCGGGGTTCATGAAACCCGACTTTGCCGAAAGTCGGTGATTTTTTTAATTTGTCCGATCCATTTCGCTCAACTCTACAAAGCACAGATTTCCACTGGTCTAATGTCCATTTCTTGTGTTCTTTAGCCCAAACAAGTCTCTTCTGCTTGTTGCCTGTCCTTAGCAGTGGTTTCCTAGCAGCTATTTTACCATGAAGGCCTGCTGCACAAAGTCTCCTCTTAACAGTTATTGTAGAGATGTGTCTGCAGCTAGAACTCTGTGTGGCATTGACCTGGTCTCTAATCTGAGCAGCAGTTAACCTGCGATTTCTGAGGCTGGTAACTCGGATAAACTTATCCTCAGAAGCAGAGGTGACTCTTGGTCTACCTTTCCTGGGGTGGTCCTCATGTGAGCCAGTTTCTTTGTAGCGCTTGATGGTTTTTGCAACTGCACTTGGGGACACTTTCAAAGTTTTCCCAATTTTTCGGACTGACTGACCTTCATTTCTTAAAGTAATGATGGCCACTCGTTTTTCTTTACTTAGCTGCTTTTTTCTTGCCATAATACAAATTCTAACAGTCTATTCAGTAGGACTATCAGCTGTATATCCACCAGACTTCTGCACAACACAACTGATGGTCCCAACCCCATTTATAAGGCAAGAATTCCCACTAATTAAACCTGAAAGGGCACACCAGTGAAGTGAAAACTATTCCTGGTGACTACCTCTTGAAGCTCATCAAGAGAATGCCAAGAGTGTGCAAAGCAGTCATCAAAGCAAAAGGTGGCTACTTTGAAGAACCTAGAATATGAGACATAATTTCAGTTGTTTCACACTTTTTTGTTAAGGATAAAATTCCACATGTGTTAATTCATAGTTGTGATGCCTTCAGTGTGAATGTACAATTTTCATAGTCATGAAAATACAGAAAAATCTTTAAATGAGAAGGTGTGTCCAAACCTTTGGCCTTTACTGTATGTTAAAAAAAAAATAAATATATATATATATATATATATATATATATATATATATATATATATATATATATATATATATATATATATACAGGTCCTTCTCAAAAAATTAGCATATAGTGTTAAATTTCATTATTTACCATAATGTAATGATTACAATTAAACTTTCATATATTATAGATTCATTATCCACCAACTGAAATTTGTCAGGTCTTTTATTGTTTTAATACTGATGATTTTGGCCTACAACTCCTGATAACCCAAAAAACCTGTCTCAATAAATTAGCATATTTCAACCGTCCAATCAAATAAAAGTGTTTTTTAATAACAAACAAAAAAAACATCAAATAATAATGTTCAGTTATGCACTCAATACTTGGTCGGGAATCCTTTGGCAGAAATGACTGCTTCAATGCGGCGTGGCATGGAGGCAATCAGCCTGTGACACTGCTGAGATGTTATGGAGGCCCAGGATGCTTCAATAGCGGCCTTAAGCTCATCCAGAGTGTTGGGTCTTGCGTCTCTCAACTTTCTCTTCACAATATCCCACAGATTCTCTATGGGGTTCAGGTCAGGAGAGTTGGCAGGCCAATTGAGCACAGTAATACCATGGTCAGTAAACCATTTACCAGTGGTTTTGGCACTGTGAGCAGGTGCCAGGAAGCATGAAGTGCTCCAAAATCTCCTGATAGCTAGCTGCATTGACCCTGCCCTTGATGAAACACAGTGAACCAACACCAGCAGCTGACATGGCACCCCACACCATCACTGACTGGGTACTTGACACTGGACTTCAGGCATTTTGGCATTTCCTTCTCCCCAGTCTTCCTCCAGACTCTGGCACCTTGATTTCCGAATGACATGCAAAATTTGCTTTCATCAGAAAAAAGTACTTGGGACCACTTAGCAACAGTCCAGTGCTGCTTCTCTGTAGCCCAGGTCAGGCGCTTCTGCAGCTGTTTATGGTTCAAAAGTGGCTTTACCTGGGGAATGCGGCACCTGTAGCCCATTTCCTGCACACGCCTGTGCACGGTGGCTCTGGATGTTTCCACACCAGACTCAGTCCACTGCTTCCTCAGGTTCCCCAAGGTCTGGAATCGGTCCTTCTCCACAATCTTCCTCAGGGTCCGGTCACCTCTTCTCGTTGTACAGCGTTTTCTGCCACATTGTTTCCTTCCAACAGACTTACCATTGAGGTGCCTTGATACAGCACTCTGGGAACAGCCTATTTGTTGAGAAATTTCTTTCTGGGTCTTACCCTCTTGCTTGAGGGTGTCAATG
Source organism: Ranitomeya variabilis (assembly GCF_051348905.1). Lineage (NCBI taxonomy): Eukaryota > Metazoa > Chordata > Amphibia > Anura > Dendrobatidae > Ranitomeya > Ranitomeya variabilis. Next base: position 290,275,463 of record NC_135232.1, on the reverse strand, counting down.
ATGGCCTTCTTGACATCTGTCAGGTCGCTAGTCTTACCCATGATGGGGGTTTTGAGTAATAAACCAGGCAGGGAGTTTTTAAAAGCCTCAGGTATCTTTTGCATGTGTTTAGAGTTAATTAGTTGATTCAGAAGATTAGGGTAATAGGTCGTTTAGAGAACCTTTTCTTGATATGCTAATTTATTGAGACAGGTTTTTTGGGTTATCAGGAGTTGTAGGCCAAAATCATCAGTATTAAAACAATAAAAGACCTGACAAATTTCAGTTGGTGGATAATGAATCTATAATATATGAAAGTTTAATTGTAATCATTACATTATGGTAAATAATGAAATTTAACACTATATGCTAATTTTTTGAGAAGGACCTGTATATATATATCTAAGTCTATTGGCTCTATTAAAAATATTGTACTTGATCCATTATATTTGCGGTTGTTAGCAGATAAAATGAAAGAAACACTATATTCATGTTGTTTTTCTAATTTGATAAAAGTTATAAAGCTTAGACTTGGAAAATAAGCCTTTGTGATAGAGAATAAATCGACTGGTTTTGCCTGGAACAGAAAAGTTTTGGAAGAAGTTATAAATTATTTTCTATTTCTAAATTGCTTTTTACTTCACTTATATAAAGCTCTCGTTCTTGCCCAGAACATATGACTTTTGTAGAAAAATAAATCTGCTGTTCTTGGTCAGAACGATGGTGTTCAAAGCTATAAATTATATTATTTTTCTGTATTATATCTTATTGAGTTTAAAACACAGTCAGTGCCTGAAATGCAGGTTTGCAAAGGAGATTAAATTCACAGCTTTGCTGTCATCAGTTTTATACTTAGGTGAACAATAGATGCCTCACCAGCTTGCTCATGCTTCCTTTATAATGTGTTTGATCTGAATTTTGGAAAAATAGTTAATGCTCCTCCAAATGTATTTTTAAAATAATGTTTGGAAAAATATTTTAAGCTAACATTTATATATCCTAGGGCTGTCATTAAAGGAAACCTGACAGGTCCCCAATGCCCCGCAAGCCAACAGCCGTTATAACTTCCTGTCTAAATTCCCTCCCCTACAAGTACCTTTATTACAATAGACATACAAACAGCTATGTAGAAATAGCATCTCTAAAGTCTGTTTATCATGTGCAAATTATCCTTTTGACTAGTCAGTGGGGCATTTGTTATCATTGAAGGTTTAAAAAAAGTTTCTATTTTTTATATAGACGAAAAAAACATAAATGCTAGAGAATCTTTTGAAATTCAAATTCACCAGCTTCAAAAAATGTTTCTAATAATAATAATAATAATAATTTTTATTTATATAGCGCCAACATATTCCGCAGCTTGTACAGACAATAGACATTACAGCATAACAGAAATCACAGTTCAAAATAGATACCAAGAGGAATGAGGGCCCTGCTCACAAGCTTACAAACTATGAGGAAAAGGGGAGACACGAGAGGTGGATGGTAACAATTGTTTTAGTTATTTGGACCAGCCATAGTGTAAGGCTCGGGTGTTCATGTAAAGCTGCATGAACCAGTTAACTGCCTAAGTATGTAGCAGTACAGACACAGAGGCTATTAACTGCATGAAGAGTATGAGAACATGATGAGAGGAACCTGATTATGTTTTTTTTTTTTTTTTTTTGAAGGGGCCACACAGGGATAGTTAGGTTAATGCGTTGAGGCGGTAGGCCAATCTGAACAAATGAGTTTTTAGGGCGCGCTTAAAGGGACACTGTCACCTGAATTTGGAGGGAACAATCTTTAGCCATAGGGGCGGGGTTTTCGGGTGTTTGATTCACCCTTTCCTTACCCGCTGGCTGCATGCTGGCTGCAATATTGGATTGAAGTTCATTCTCTGTCCTCCGTAGTACATGCCTGCACAAGGCAATCTTGCCTAAACGTGTCCCCACTCACTAAAGTAATGAATATTCACTCCATTGCTCTGCCGAAAGACTGGCACCGGAAGGTGATGCAGCGAGGGCATGCAGGGAAGGTATGTAGGCTGCGGCTGTAACTGTGTGTGCTATAAAAGAAATGAATATTCACTGCCAGCACAGGATACTAGCTTTGTACTGACTACTTTTTTAACATGAGTTTAAATGTTATTGGCTAATTCAGTTCAGAGTTGTGCAACAACATTATTGTAGTTTTGTTATTTTTATTTTTCTCTTCAACATTTTTGAGTTTTTATCTCAGTGGATTTCTACAGTTTAAGGGAGACATTAAAGTTGAAAAAAGGTCTGAAATTATTTATCTTGTTAAGATTATATTACATGACAAAAATCTGGCACTTTACCAATGGTGTGCAAATTATTTATATACAATGTACTGTAATTGCCATAGCTGTTGTGCAGCATTGTAGCTATAGTACTGGCACAACCAAGGGATTGGTGACTATCAAGAGGGTAGACTAGATGTAAGCAAGTATTCACTCTTTGAAAGCTTCATTGAGCAGGGAACACTCCTTCCCTGCTAATAAGACAATTTTGACTTTCTAAAGTCTTAAAAATTCCCTTATTTTTCTTTTATTGTTAGAGTGTAAAAGCATGGCCATCCAACAATCATATTATTTTCTTCATATCAACTACAGCATTTGGTAGTCATCCCAGAAGCATTCCAGCATAAAGGCTGACATGCTCACGATCATAGGCAAGGGGTTGATTTGTTATTGTCATTTTCACTTTGTCTGTCAGCCTTGTTCCACTGCCCATACCGACTCAATGTTCACCTCCATACCCATCTGCTGCTTCTTCTCCTCCTCACCAAAATAATGAAAAACTTAGATAAAAACTGATTAATTGTCAAATAAAATTCCATTATCAAAATACCAATAATTTTTCATTGCTAACTTAGAACAACTTTGTTCTTTGTACACTGACCTATGCATGAGCCCATTCCTGCACAGGGTCTTAACAGGGAAAGTTAGCGTAGTCTTATTCTTTATTTGCTCAACATTATTGTAAAAAAGAAACCTAAAGAAATTGGAAGCAATCAAAGCCAAACAATTTTTTCAATTCATTTTGCCCTTCCAGCCCAGGACCTCAATTTTTCATCAGGTCCTACTCGGAAAAGTCATTACTAGGGTTGAGCGACTTTTACTTTTTTGGGGTCGAGTCGGGTTTTGCGAAACCCGACTTTGTCAAAAGTCGAGTCAAGTGAAGTCGGCCGATTATCGCGAAAAGTCGCGGAGCGACCGAAACATGAAACCTAATGCAAGTCAATGGGGAAGCATAGTCGGCAGTGAGTGGAGGCCAGGAAAACACCTACAGTGCCCATTTTAATGGCAAAAACATCCATTTTTGTTACTGAAGCTTGTCAATCTTAATTTACTTTATAATAATAGATAGGCATTGGAAATTGGAGGTCATTTGGCTAAAGTTGTGGGGGGTAGGGCTGGTTCAAGTTTTTAGTGGGCCCAGGAAACGTGGACTATGTCACGGTGGTGGAGCAGTTAGAGGTAAGTATGTCAAGTTTGCAAGTGCTGTGATCCGGAGCAAGCAGGGGGGGCCCACTCGTTGGCATTGGCACTGGCACAGGGCCCCTCAAAGTACAGCGGTGTGTTTGCACGGCGGGGGCGCCTCCCACCCGCAGAGACACTTTTGCATACTCTGAGGGGCCCTGTGCCAGTGACGTCGCCAACGAGTATGCCCCCTCACCTGATGAAGGAACCTGCACTTTCATCTGCACCTTCCTTTTTGTCCCTGTGTAAGGTGGTATAGCATGCGGGAAGGGGAACCTTACTTTCAGCAGGGTCAGATTCTGGCTGTGTAGAGTGCAAGGGGAATGTAGTGGTCTGGGTCAATGTACCAGCAGACTCATCTTGCAGTGGCTGGGCAATGGGCAGGATGAGGAGGAAACACAGATATAGGGCCAAAGAATAAAGTAGGCTAAATGCAGTTCAAAATTGGTAACAGGACTAACCAGGCAGCATTGCTTTGTTCAGTGGAGGACAACTGTAATGAGAGGCTGACACAGTTAGTAGGCCCAAGTAATAAAGTGTGCCAAATGAAGTTCAAAATTGGTAACAGGAGTAAACAGGCGGCACTGCTTTGTTCAGTGGAGGAGAACACCAAGGAGCGGCAGACACCGTTACTAGGCCCCAACCAAAGTAGTAGGGCAACTGCAGTGTGACATTAAAAAATACTTAATGACAACCTGAACGTTGAATCTCAGACAAGGAAACCTGGAGGAGAACACCAAGGAGCGGCAGACACCGTTACTAGGCCCGAACCAAAGTCGTAGGGCAACTGCTGTCTTATATAAACTGTTGTGAACTCCGTTTTCGGGCTCCCTCTTGTGGTCACAGATGGTATTGTGTGACTTTGTTTTTTTGGCTCCCCCTGGTGGTTTGGTTTATTATCCTGTGGGTCTGGCTGGATCAGCTGCCTCGTTATTCACCAGGGAGGCTCCTATTTAGCTCTGCTTCACTTCCACTTGTTGCCGGCTGTCAATGTATTCAGTGCTATTCTGATTACTCCTGATTATCTCGTTTTCTGCCTCTTCATGATAAGCTAAGTTCTGTTTGAATATTTTTTGCTCATCTGCCTGCAATATGATTTCTGTGTATGATGAGTCTAGTCCAGCTTGCTAATATGTGATTTCTTTTTGCTGGTAAGCTCTGGGGTACGGAGTTGCTTCCCCCGCACCGTTAGTTGGTGCGGGGGCTCGAGCAATCTCTGCATGGATATTTTGAATAGGGTTTTTTTATTGACCGCACAGTTCCCTTCCTATTTTCTGCTATCTAGTATTAGCGGGCCTCATTTGCTAAATCTGATTTCATCTCTGCGTTTGTGCTTTCCCCTTAACTCACCGTTAATATTTGTGGGGGGCTATTCTATATCTTTGGGGTCATTCCACTGAGGCAAGAGAGGACTTTCTTTCCCTCCAGGAATAGTCAGTTTCTCAGGCCGTGAAGAGACGTCTAGGATATTTAGGTAACGTTCCACGGCTGCCTATAGTTGTTTGCGGATAGGATCAGGTTGCGGTCAATCTAGTTACCACTTCCCCAGAGCTAGTAGTCTGTTCTGTTACTTAGCTAGTCCGACCTGCGATCCTTGCCACTGGGATCATAACAATAAACAATTACTTAATGAGAGCCTGACGGTCAGCGTGATTGAGTGGTGCCGCAGACAGACAAAGGTAGTATGTGTTAACTAAAAAAGTTGGCTCTATGCATTTTTAAATTAGTTACAGGGGTAAACAGGCAGCATTGGTGTGGTCAGTGGAGGACAATTGGAAGGAGGGACTGCAGACAGATTTCCTAGGCCTAAAATAATAAAATAGGCTCTATGCAGCTTCCATTAGGTGGCAGGGGTACTCAGGCAGCATTGGTGTGGTCAGCAGAGGACAATTGGAAGGAGGGACCGCAGACAGACTTCCTAGGCCCAAAATACTAAAATAGGCTCTATGCAGCTTAAATTTGGCTACAGGGGTACACAGGCAGCATTGGTGTGGTCAGCGGAAGACAATTGGAAAGAGGGACCGCAGACAGACTTCCTAGGCCTAAAATAATAAAATAGGCTCTATGCAGCTTCCATTAGGTGGCAGGGGTACACAGGCAGCATTGGTGTGGTCAGCGGAGGACAATTGGAAGGAGGGACCGCAGACAGACTTCCTAGTCCCAAAATACTAACATAGGCTCTATGCAGCTTCCATTCGGTGGCAGGGGTACTCAGGCAGCATTGGTGTGGTCAGCGGAGGACAATTGGAAGGAGGGACCGCAGACAGACTTCCTAGGCCTAAAATAATAAAATAGGCTCTATGCAGCTTCCATTAGGTGGCAGGGGTACACAGGCAGCATTGGTGTGGTCAGTGGAGGACAATTTGAAGGAGGGACCGCAGACAGACTTCCTAGGCCTAAAATAATAAAATAGGCTCTATGCAGCTTCCATTAGGTGGCAGGGGTACACAGGCAGCATTGGTGTGGTCAGTGGAGGACAATTGGAAGGAGGGACCGCAGACAGACTTCCTAGGCCTAAAATAATAAAATAGGCTCTATGCAGCTTCCATTAGGTGGCAGGGGTACACAGGCAGCATTGGTGTGGTCAGTGGAGGACAATTGGAAGGAGGGACCGCAGACAGACTTCCTAAGCCTAAAATAATAAAATAGGCTCTATTGTCATGAATCCCAATGGCTAGGGATAGCACAGGACAAGCAAAGTACAAATATATTATGGACGAGCTCTAGGGTGATGGAACCTGGGCTGACCGCTGCCCTACGCCTGACAAACGCAACTAGAGATAGCCAGGGAGCGTGCCTACGTTGGATCTAGACGCCACGCACCAGCCTAAGAGCTAACTAGCACTGCAGAGAAAATAAAGACCTCACTTGCCTCCAGCGGAATGAACCCCAAAAGATATAGTTGCCCCCCACATGTATTGATGGTGAAATGAGAGGAAGGCACACACACAGAGATGATATATATAGTTTTAGCAAATTGAGGCCCGCTGTAAACTAGAAAGCAGAACGATACAAAAGGGGACTGAGCGGTCAGCAAAAAACCCTAATCAAAAAAACCATCCTGAGATTACAAGAACCCATGTGCCAACTCATGGCACATGGGGAGAACCTCAGTCCACTAGAGCTACCAGCTAGCATAGAGACATAATAAGCAAGCTGGACAAAAAAACCAAACAACTGAAAATCAGCACTTAGCTTATCCTGAAAGATCTGGGAGCAGGTAGGCAGGAACCAAACAGAGCACATCTGAATACATTGATAGCCGGCAAGGGCAATGACAGAAAGGCCAGGTAAAATAGGAAACACCCAGCCACTGATGGACAGGTGGAAACCAAAGGCCGCAACCCACCAAAGTCACCCAGTACCAGCAGTAACCACCAGAGGGAGCCCACAAACAGAATCCACAACAGTACCCCCCCCCTTGAGGAGGGGTCACCGAACCCTCACGAGAACCCCCAGGGCGATCAGGGTGAGCTCTATGGAAGGCGCAGACCAAATCAGTCGCATGAACATCGGAGGCGACCACCCAGGAATTATCCTCCTGACCATAACCCTTCCACTTAACCAAATACTGGAGTTTGCGTCTGGAAACACGAGAATCCAAGATCTTCTCAACAACATACTCCAATTCTCCCTCCACCAGCACCGGGGCAGGAGGCTCAACAGAAGGAACAACGGGCACCTCATACCTCCGCAACAACGACCGATGGAACACATTATGAATAGCAAACGATGCTGGGAGATCCAAACGAAAAGATACAGGGTTAAGAATCTCCGAGATCCTATAAGGACCGATGAACCGAGGCTTGAACTTAGGAGAAGAGACCTTCATAGGGACAAAACGAGAAGACAACCACACCAAATCCCCAACAAGAAGTCGGGGACCCACGCGGCGACGGCGATTAGCAAACTGCTGAGTCTTCTCCTGAGATAACTTCAAATTGTCCACCACCTGATTCCAAATACACAATCATAAACTTATCCAGATATTCACGGAAAATATTGTGCATATAGGACTGAAAGACTGACGGAGCATTGGAGAGTCCAAAAGGCATTACCAAATACTCAAAATGGCCCTCAGGCGTATTAAATGCGGTTTTCCACTCATCACCCTGTTTTATCCGCACCAGATTATACGCACCGAGAAGATCTATCTTAGTGAACCACCTAGCCCCCTTAATGCGAGCAAACAAATCAGTCAATAATGGCAATGGATACTGATACTTGACTGTAATCTTATTCAGAAGGCGATAATCTATACAAGGCCTAAGGGAACCATCTTTTTTTGCCACAAAAAAAAAACCTGCTCCCAGAGGGGACGAAGATGGACGAATATGTCCCTTTTCCAAGGACTCCTTAATATAATTCCGCATAGCAGTATGCTCTGGCAGTGACAGATTAAATAAACGACCCTTAGGGAACTTACTGCCAGGAATCAATTCTATAGCACAGTCACAATCTCTATGCGGAGGGAGCGAATTGAGCTTAGGCTCCTCAAAAACATCCCTATAGTCAGACAAAAACGCAGGGATCTCAGAAGGAGTAGATGAAGTGATTGAAATCGGAGGTGCATCATCATGAACCCCCTGACATCCCCAGCTTAACACAGACATTGTTTTCCAGTCCAGGACAGGATTATGAGTTTGTAACCATGGCAGACCAAGCACTAGTACATCATGTAAATTATAAAGTACAAGGAAGCGAATCACCTCCTGATGAACGGGAGTCATGCGCATGGTCACTTGTGTCCAATACTGCGGTTTATTCATAGCCAATGGTGTAGAGTCAATTCCCTTCAGAGGAATAGGAACTTCCAGAGGTTCCAGACTAAAACCGCAGCGTTTAGCAAATGACCAATCCATAAGACTCAGGGCAGCGCCCGAATCCACATAGGCATCGACGGAAATGGAAGACAGTGAAAAAATCAGAGTCACAGACAAAATGAACTTAGGCTGCAGAGTACCAATGGCAAAAGATTTATCAACCCTTTTTGTGCGTTTAGAGCATGCTGATATAACATGAGCTGAATCACCACAATAGAAACACAATCCATTTTTCCGCCTATAATTTTGCCGTTCACTTCTGGACTGAATTCTATCACATTGCATAATCTCAGGTGCCTGTTCAGAAGACACCGCCAACTGGTGCACGGGTTTGCGCTCCCGTAAATGCCGATCAATCTGAATGGCCATAGCCATAGACTCATTCAGACCTGTAGGCGTAGGGAACCCCACCATAATATCCTTAATGGCCTCAGAAAGACCATTTCTGAAGTTTGCAGCCAGGGCGCACTCATTCCACTGAGTAAGCACCGACCATTTCCGAAACTTCTGACAATATATCTCCGCTTCATCATGCCCCTGAGAGAGGGCTAATAAAGCATTTTCAGCCTGAATCTCCAGGTTAGGTTCCTCATAGAGCAATCCCAATGCCAGAAAAAACGCATCCACACTGAGCAATGCAGGATCCCCTGGTGCCAATGCAAATGCCCAATTCTGAGGGTCGCCCCGCAGGAAAGATATTACAATCTTGACCTGTTGAGCAGGGTCTCCAGAGGAGCGAGATTTTAAAGAAAGAAACAATTTACAATTGTTCCTGAAATTCAGGAAGGTAGATCTATCTCCAGAAAAGAACTCTGGAATAGGAATTCTAGGTTCAGACATGGGAGTGTGAACAACAAAATCCTGTATGTTTTGAACTTTTGCCGCGAGATTACTCAGGCTGGAAGCCAAACTCTGGACATCCATGTTAAACAGCTAAGATCAGAGCCATTCAAGGGTTAAGAGGAGGTAAGAAGCAGCTAGACAGCAATTAAGGGCTAGGCAGCAAAACTCTGAAGGGAAGAAAAAAAAAAAAATATTTCCTTTAAACACTTCTCTTTCTCCTGCTTCAGCCCAAACAATTAACACTTTGTGGGCCGGCTATACTGTCATGAATCCCAATGGCTAGGGATAGCACAGGACAAGCAAAGTACAAATATATTACGGACGAGCTCTAGGGTGATGGAACCTGGGCTGACCGCTGCCCTACGCCTGACAAACGCAACTAGAGATAGCCAGGGAGCGTGCCTACGTTGGTTCTAGACGCCACGCACCAGCCTAAGAGCTAACTAGCACTGCAGAGAAAATAAAGACCTCACTTGCCTCCAGCGGAATGAACCCCAAAAGATATAGTTGCCCCCCACATGTATTGACGGTGAAATGAGAGGAAGGCACACACACAGAGATGATATATATAGTTTTAGCAAATTGAGGCCCGCTGTAAACTAGAAAGCAGAACGATACAAAAGGGGACTGAGCGGTCAGCAAAAAACCCTAATCAAAAAAACCATCCTGAGATTACAAGAACCCATGTGCCAACTCATGGCACATGGGGAGAACCTCAGTCCACTAGAGCTACCAGCTAGCATAGAGACATAATAAGCAAGCTGGACAAAAAAACCAAACAACTGAAAATCAGCACTTAGCTTATCCTGAAAGATCTGGGAGCAGGTAGGCAGGAACCAAACAGAGCACATCTGAATACATTGATAGCCGGCAAGGGCAATGACAGAAAGGCCAGGTAAAATAGGAAACACCCAGCCACTGATGGACAGGTGGAAACCAAAGGCCGCAACCCACCAAAGTCACCCAGTACCAGCAGTAACCACCAGAGGGAGCCCACAAACAGAATCCACAACACTCTATGCAGCTTCCATTAGGTGGCAGGGGTACACAGGCAGCATTGGTGTGGTCAGTGGAGGACAATTGGAAGGAGGGACCACAGACAGACTTCCTAGGCCTAAAATAATAAAATAGGCTCTATGCAGCTTCCATTAGGTGGCAGGGGTACACAGGCAGCATTGGTGTGGTCAGCGGAGGACAATTGGAAGGAGGGACCGCAGACAGACTTCCTAGGCCCAAAATGCTAAAATAGGCTCTATGCAGCTTCCATTAGGTGGCAGGGGTACTCAGGCAGCATTGGTGTGGACAGAGGAGGAAAATTGGAAGGAGGGACTGCAGACAGACTTCCTAGGCCCAAAATACTAAAATAGGCTCTATGCAGCTTCCATTAGGTAGCAGGGGTTCTCAGGCAGCATTGGTGTGGTCAGCGGAGGACAATTGAAAGGAAGGACCGCAGACAGACTTCCTAGGCTTAAAATAATAAAATAGGCTCTATGCAGCTTCCACTAGGTGGCAGGGGTACACAGGCAGCATTGGTGTGGTCAGCGGAGGACAATTGGAAGGAGTGTCTGACACAGTAAGTACTCAGAGTCCCAAAACCTAAATTGATGTTACTGTATCCCAAAAAAACCCAAAACAAAACAAAAAAAAGGGTGGCATACTTAGGTACAGGGGTGTGCTTCTATGCTGACTTTCAGACATTGTAATTGGGCTCAAAGCATTTACCGGTGTAAATGTAGGACAGGGCCCCTGACTATTTTAACTAGCATCATACATGTCAACAAATTGTCAGGCATTGAAGGATTTCAGTGCATAGACTAAACAGTGGTGGAGCAGAGACAGATAATTTTGCCAGTGGTAGAGCACTGTTTGACCTTGGGGAGGGACACTGTTATGACCCCAATGGCGAGGGTCTCAGAGGAACGTGGAAGTCTGCAGAATACAAAAATCCAGCTCATAGGGCAGTGGTAACTGGGTTGACCATATATCTACTCCTAACGCCAACACTAGAAGTAGCCGGGGATCATTCCTACGTTGATTCTAGATGACACGCGCCAGCCGGAGAATCTAGCTACCGCTAGTAGAGGAAAACAAAGACCTTTCTTGCCTCCAGAGAAGGGGACCCCAAAGCTGGATAGAAGCCCCCCACAAATAATGACGGTGAGGTAAGAGGAAATGACAAACACAGAAATGAACCAGGTTTAGCACAGAGAGGCCCGCTTACTGATAGCAGAATAAAGAAAGGTAACTTATATGGTCAACAAAAACCCTATCAAAATCCACACTGGAAATTCAAGAACCCCCGAACCGTCTAACGGTCCGGGGGGAGAACACCAGTCCCCTAGAGCTTCCAGCAAAGGTCAGGATATAGATTTGGAACAAGCTGGACAAAAATACAAAACCAAAACAAATAGCAAAAAGCAAAAGGCAGACTTAGCTGATATAACTGGAACCAGGATCAGTAGACAAGAGCACAGCAGACTAGCTCTGATAACTACGTTGCCAGGCATTGAACTGAAGGTCCAGGGAGCTTATATAGCAACACCCCTAACTAACGACCCAGGTGCGGATAAAAGGAATGACAGAAAAACCAGAGTCAAAAAACTAGTAACCACTAGAGGGAGCAAAAAGCAAATTCACAACAGTACCCCCCCCTTAGTGAGGGGTCACCGAACCCTCACCACGACCACCAGGGCGATCAGGATGAGCGGCATGAAAGGCACGAACTAAATCGGCCGCATGAACATCAGAGGCGACCACCCAGGAATTATCCTCCTGACCATAGCCCTTCCACTTGACCAGGTACTGAAGCCTCCGCCTGGAGAGGCGAGAATCCAAGATCTTCTCCACCACGTACTCCAACTCGCCCTCAACCAACACCGGAGCAGGAGGCTCAGCAGAAGGAACTACAGGCACAATGTACCGCCGCAACAAGGACCTATGAAATACATTGTGAATAGCAAACGACACAGGAAGTTCCAGACAAAAAGATACAGGATTAAGGATTTCCAATATCTTGTAAGGCCCAATAAAACGAGGTTTAAATTTGGGAGAGGAGACCTTCATAGGAACAAAGCGGGAAGAAAGCCACACCAAATCCCCAACGCGTAGTCGGGGACCCACACCGCGGCGGCGGTTGGCAAAGCGCTGAGCCTTCTCCTGTGACAACTTCAAGTTGTCCACCACATGATTCCAGATCTGCTGCAACCTATCCACCACAGAATCCACCCCAGGACAGTCAGAAGGCTCCACATGACCCGAAGAAAAGCGAGGATGGAAACCAGAGTTGCAGAAAAAAGGCGAAACCAAGGTGGCGGAACTAGCCCGATTATTAAGGGCAAACTCAGCCAACGGCAAGAATGTCACCCAATCGTCCTGATCAGCAGAGACAAAACACCTCAAATAAGCCTCCAAAGTCTGATTGGTTCGCTCCGTCTGTCCATTAGTCTGAGGATGGAAAGCAGACGAAAACGACAAATCAATGCCCATCCTACTACAAAAGGATCGCCAGAACCTGGAAACGAACTGGGATCCTCTGTCTGACACAATATTCTCAGGGATGCCGTGCAAACGAACCACGTTCTGGAAAAACACAGGAACCAGATCGGAAGAGGAAGGCAGCTTAGGCAAAGGAACCAAATGGACCATCTTGGAGAAGCGATCACATATCACCCAGATAACGGACATGCCCTGAGATAGCGGAAGATCAGAAATGAAATCCATGGAGATATGTGTCCAAGGTCTCTTCGGGACAGGCAAGGGCAAGAGCAAACCGCTGGCACGAGAACAGCAAGGCTTAGCTCGAGCACAAGTCCCACAGGACTGCACAAATGACCGCACATCCCTTGACAAGGAAGGCCACCAAAAGGACCTGGCCACCAGATCTCTGGTGCCAAAAATTCCCGGGTGACCTGCCAACACCGAGGAATGAACCTCGGAAATGACTCTGCTGGTCCACTTATCCGGGACAAACAGTCTGTCAGGTGGACAAGACTCAGGCCTATCAGCCTGAAATCTCTGCAACACACGTCGCAGATCCGGAGAAATAGCTGACAAGATAACTCCATCTTTAAGAATACCAACAGGATCAGCGACTCCAGGAGCATCAGGCACAAAGCTCCTAGAAAGAGCATCGGCCTTCACATTCTTTGAACCTGGTAAATACGAGACAACAAAATCAAAGCGGGAGAAAAACAATGACCAGCGGGCCTGTCTCGGATTAAGGCGTTTAGCAGACTCGAGATACATCAGATTTTTGTGATCAGTCAAGACCACCACACGATGCTTAGCACCCTCGAGCCAATGACGCCACTCCTCAAATGCCCATTTCATGGCCAACAACTCCCGATTGCCCACATCATAATTTCGCTCGGCAGGCGAAAACTTCCTAGAGAAAAAGGCACAAGGTTTCATAACAGAGCAACCAGGGCCTCTCTGCGACAAAACGGCCCCTGCCCCAATCTCCGAAGCATCCACCTCAACCTGAAAGGGAAGTGAGACGTCAGGCTGGCACAAAACAGGCACCGAAGTAAACCGGCGTTTCAACTCCTGGAAAGCCTCCACGGCAGCAGGAGCCCAGTTAGCTACATCGGAGCCCTTCTTGGTCATATCCGTCAAAGGTTTCACAATGCTAGAAAAATTAGCGATAAAACGACGGTAGAAGTTAGCGAAGCCCAAGAACTTCTGAAGACTCTTAACTGACGAGGGCTGAGTCCAATCAAGAATAGCTCGGACCTTGACTGGGTCCATCTCCACAGCAGAAGGGGAAAAAATGAACCCCAAAAAGGGAACCTTCTGTACACCAAAGAGACACTTTGAGCCCTTGACAAACAAAGAATTTTCACGCAAAATTTTAAAGACCAACCTGACCTGCTCCACATGCGAATCCCAATTATCAGAAAAAACCAAAATATCATCCAGATAAACAATCAAAAATTTATCCAGATACTTCCGGAAAATGTCATGCATAAAGGACTGAAAAACTGAAGGCGCATTGGAGAGCCCAAAAGGCATCACCAAGTACTCAAAATGACCTTCGGGCGTATTGAATGCGGTTTTCCATTCATCACCTTGCTTAATGCGCACAAGGTTGTACGCACCACGAAGGTCTATCTTGGTGAACCACTTGGCACCCTTAATCCGGGCAAACAAGTCAGACAACAGCGGTAAAGGATACTGAAATTTGACAGTGATCTTATTTAAAAGCCGATAATCAATACAAGGTCTCAAAGATCCGTCCTTTTTTGCCACAAAAAAGAATCCCGCACCAAGAGGGGAAGAAGACGGACGAATATGTCCTTTTTCCAGAGACTCCTTGATATATGAACGCATAGCGGTATGTTCAGGTACCGACAGATTAAACAGTCTTCCCTTAGGAAATTTACTGCCTGGGATCAAATCTATAGCACAGTCACAGTCCCTATGAGGAGGCAGTGCACTGGACTCAGACTCACTGAAGACATCCTGATAATCAGACAAATACTCCGGAACTTCCGAAGGCGTAGAAGAAGCAATAGACACAGGCAGGGAATCCTCATGAATACCACAACAGCCCCAACTTGAGACTGACATAGCCTTCCAGTCCAGGACTGGATTATGGGTCTGTAACCATGGCAGCCCCAAAACGACCAAATCATGCATTTTATGTAAAACCAGGAAACGTATCACCTCGCGGTGTTCAGGAGTCATGCACATGGTAACCTGAGTCCAATACTGCGGTTTATTTGCTGCCAATGGTGTAGCATCAATACCCCTAAGAGGAATAGGATTTTCTAATGGTTCAAGAGTAAATCCACAGCGCTTAGCAAATGAGAGATCCATGAGACTCAGGGCAGCACCTGAATCTACAAACGCCATGACAGGATAAGATGACAGTGAGCAAATCAAAGTTACAGACAGAATAAATTTAGGTTGCAAATTACCAACGGTGACAGGACTAACAACCTTAGCTATACGTTTAGAGCATGCTGAGATAACATGTGTAGAATCACCACAGTAGTAGCACAAGCCATTCCGGCGTCTATGAATTTTCCGCTCATTTCTAGTCAGGATTCTATCACATTGCATTAAATCAGGTGTCTGTTCAGACAACACCATGAGGGAATTTGCGGTTTTTCTATCACATTGCACCGAATTAGGTGTCTGTTCAGACAACACCATGAGGGAATTTGCGGTTTTGCGCTCCCGCAACCGCCGGTCAATTTGAATAGCCAGTGCCATAGTATCATTCAGACCTGCGGGAATGGGAAAACCCACCATAACATTCTTAATGGCTTCAGAAAGGCCATTTCTAAAATTAGCGGCCAGTGCACACTCGTTCCAATGTGTCAGCACGGACCATTTCCGAAATTTTTGGCAATACACTTCAGCCTCGTCCTGCCCCTGAGACATAGACAGCAAGGCCTTTTCTGCCTGAATCTCAAGATTGGGTTCCTCATAAAGTAAACCGAGCGCCAGAAAAAACGCATCAAGATCAGCCAATGCCGGATCTCCTGGCGCCAGCGAAAAAGCCCAATCCTGAGGGTCGCCCCGTAAGAACGAAAAAACAATTTTTACTTGCTGAGCAGAATCTCCTGATGAACAGGGTCTCAGGGACAAAAACAATTTACAATTATTCACGAAATTCCTAAACTTAAACCTGTCTCCGGAAAACAGTTCAGGAATCGGTATTTTAGGTTCTGACCTAGGATTTCTGATAACATAGTCTTGTATGCCCTGCACACGAGTAGCCAGCTGGTCCACACTTGTAATCAAGGTCTGGACATTCATGTCTGCAGCAAGCATAGCCACTCTGAGGTAAAGGGGAAGGAGAAAGAAAAAAAAAAAAAACTCAGAATCTTCTTTCTTATAATCCCTCTTCTGCAATGCATTAAACATTTAATACTGGCCTGGCAAACTGTTATGACCCCAATGGCGAGGGTCTCAGAGGAACGTGGAAGTCTGCAGAATACAAAAATCCAGCTCATAGGGCAGTGGTAACTGGGTTGACCATATATCTACTCCTAACGCCAACACTAGAAGTAGCCGGGGATCATTCCTACGTTGATTCTAGATGACACGCGCCAGCCGGAGAATCTAGCTACCCCTAGTAGAGGAAAACAAAGACCTTTCTTGCCTCCAGAGAAGGGGACCCCAAAGCTGGATAGAAGCCCCCCACAAATAATGACGGTGAGGTAAGAGGAAATGACAAACACAGAAATGAACCAGGTTTAGCACAGAGAGGCCCGCTTACTGATAGCAGAATAAAGAAAGGTAACTTATATGGTCAACAAAAACCCTATCAAAATCCACACTGGAAATTCAAGAACCCCCGAACCGTCTAACGGTCCGGGGGGAGAACACCAGTCCCCTAGAGCTTCCAGCAAAGGTCAGGATATAGATTTGGAACAAGCTGGACAAAAATACAAAACCAAAACAAATAGCAAAAAGCAAAAGGCAGACTTAGCTGACATAACTGGAACCAGGATCAGTAGACAAGAGCACAGCAGACTAGCTCTGATAACTACGTTGCCAGGCATAGAACTGAAGGTCCAGGGAGCTTATATAGCAACACCCCTAACTAACGACCCAGGTGCGGATAAAAGGAATGACAGAAAAACTAGAGTCAAAAAACTAGTAACCACTAGAGGGAGCAAAAAGCAAATTCACAACAGGACACTCTCTCCTGGACGGCGGTACAAGCCCAGGGCCCCTCATGTTACAACGGTATGTCTGACGTTGGGTGCGCCCCACCACCGTCAGAGACACTTCATTGTACTATGAGGGACCCAGTGCCAGTGCCGTCGACCAAAAGTGGGCACACCCACCTCTTCAGACAAACGGCACTCTGACAGGTGCTTGCGACAAGTGGCGAGACCACGGCCCCGTGGGGGGAGTTAGGCCATTTAGGGAGGTGTAAACATGTTGTATGCTGGACAAACAGCAGCTGCAAATTAAGAGATTGGAACAGTCAGTAACACCAGTCCCAAAGCAAGACCTTTTTACAGGAAAGCTAGGTGTCAGCCGGGAAAGGTGGGGCAAAATAATTTGAAATCCAGGAGTGGTTCATTTTAATGAAGGTTAGATCATCAACATTTTGGGTAGCCAGACGAGTACTTTTTTCAGTCAGAATTGAACCAGCAGCACTGAATACTCTTTCTGATAGCACACTAGCTGATGGGCAAGCAAGCTTCTGCAATGCATATTCGGCCAATTCAGGCCAGGTGTCTATTTTGGATGCCCAGTAATCAAAGGGGAATGAAGGTTGAGGGAGAACATCGGTAATGGAGGAAAAATAGTTAGTAACCATACTGGACAAATGTTGTCTCCTGTCACTTTGAATGGATGCTGCTGTACCTGTCGTGTCTGCGATCATTGCAAAATCACTCCACAACCTGGTCAGAAAAGCCCTCTGTCCTACGCCACTTCTGATTTGTGCACCTCTAACACCTCTGCCCTGTTGCCCCCTGCAGCTCGTGTGAGAACCATCACCGGCGCTGTGTGCTGGGAATGCCTGAATCAAACGGTCTACAAGAGTAGCTTGTTTGGTTGCCAATATCTGTTCGAGGTTCTCATGTGGCATGATATTTTGCAATTTGCCTTTATAGTGAGGATCAAGGAGGCAGGCCAACCAGTAATCGTCATCGGTCATCATTTTTATAATGCGTGGGTCCCTTTTGAGGATACGCAAGGCATAATCCGCCATGTGGGCCAATGTTCCAGTTGTCAACTCAGTGCATATGCTGGGTTGAGGAGCACTTTCTGGCAAATCAACGTCACTTGTCTCCCTCAAAAACCCTGAACCCGGCATTGCACCGCCAGCAGTTTCTATTGCCCCCTGAGAAGCTTCCTCATCCCAAAAATACTCATCCCCATCATCCTCCTCGTCCTCCTCTTCGCCCGCCACCTCGTCCTGTAGACTTCCCTGAGCAGACAATGGCTGACTGTCATCAAGGCTTCCCTAGTCCTCGGCTGCAGACGCCTGTTCCTTTATGTGCATCAAACTTTGCATCAGCAGACGCATTAGGGGGATGCTCATGCTTATTACGGCGTTGTCTGCACTAACCAGCCGTGTGCATTCCTCAAAACACTGAAGGACTTGACACAGGTCTTGGAGCTTTGACCACTGCACAGCTGACAACTCCATGTCTGCCATCCAACTGCCTGCCCGTGTATGTGTATCCTCCCACAAATACATAACAGCACGCCTCTGTTCGCACAGTCTATGAAGCATGTGCAGTGTGGAGTTACACCTTGTTGCAACGTCGATGATTAGGCGATGCTGGGGATGGTTCAAAGACCACTGATGGTTCTGCATACGGCTGGAGTGTACGGGCGAACGGCGGATGTGAGAGCAAAGTCTGCGCACTTTCAGCAGCAGGTCGGGTAACCCTGGATAACTTTTCAGGAAGCACTGCACCACCAGGTTTAATGTGTGAGCCAGGCAAGGAATGTGTTTCAGTTGTGAAAGGGCTATGGTAGCCATAAAATTCCTTCCATTATCACTCACTACCTTGCCTGCCTCAAGATGTACAGTGCCCAGCCATGACTGAGTTTCTTGCTGCAAGAACTTGGACAGAACTTCCGCGGTGTGTCTGTTGTCGCCCAAACACTTCATTGCCAATACAGCCTGCTGACGCTTGCCACTAGCTGTTCCATAATTGGACACCTCGTCTGCTACGGTGGCAACTGCGGATGGAGTGGTCGTGCGACTGCAGTCTGTGGACGAGCTCTCGCTTCTGCTGGAGGACGAGGAGGAGGAGGGGTGACGAACGCCTACAGCCAACTGTTTCCTAGACCGTGGGCTAGGCAGAACTGTCTCAATATTACTGTCCCCTGTGGACCCTGCATCCACCACATTAACCCAGTGTGCCGTGATGGAGATGTAACGCCCCTGGCCATGCCTACTGGTCCATGCATCTGTTGTTAGGTGCACCTTTCTACTGACAGATTGCCTGAGCGCATGGACAATGCGGTCTTTGACATGCTGGTGGAGGGCTGGGATGGCTTTTCTGGAAAATAGTGTCGACTGGGTAGCTCGTAGCGTGGTACATCGTAGTCCGTCAGGGCTTTGAAAGCTTCGCTTTCAACTAACCGATAGGGCATTATCTCTAACGAGATTAGTCTAGCAATGTGGGCGTTCAAACCCTGTGTACACGGATGCGAGGATGAGTACTTCCTCTTCCTAACGAGAGTCTCATGTATGGTGAGCTGGACTGGAGAGCTGCATAGGGTGGAACTAGCGGGGGTGCCGGTGGACATGGGTGACTGAGAGAGGGTTGGTGATGGTATTCTTGCTGTTGCCCTACATACAGTTTTTGCTACCACGAACCTGGTGATTCCATGTCTGCTTTGGCCTTGCGACGAAACCGCCACATTACCTGCAGGTGGTGTGGTAAACAGTGGGCTTACAGTGAGGGAAGGGATGTCACGTTGCTGACTAGCTTCATTGTGAGAGGGTGCTACAACGTTAAGGGACGTTTGGTAGTTTGTCCAGGCTTGCAAGTGCATGGTGGTTAAATGTCTACGCATGCAACTTGTATTTAGATTTTTTACATACTGACCTCTTCTGAAGGTCCTTGAGCATTTCTTACAGATGACTTTGCACTGATCATTGGGATCTTGGTTAAAAAAATGCCAGACTGCACTCTTCCTACTATCGGATACCTTTTCAGGCATTGCACACTGAGCTACTTTAACCGGATGACCACGCTGTCCTACAACTGGTTTTGGTTTTGCCACACGTTTTTGGCCAGATATGGGCCTGCCAGATGGAACCTGTTGCGATGTTGATGATGGCAGCGGCTCCTCCTCCTCTGCTTCAGAGCTACTGCCGCCTGCATCCTGTTCCCCCAATGGCTGCCAATCAGGGTCAACAACTGGGTCATCTATGATCTTCTCTTCTATGTCCTGTGCACCTTCCTCTGGGTCACCGTGTAAGCCGGTGCTATAGCGTTCGTGACGGGGCTCCATAGTCTCATCGGGGTCAGATTCTGGATCAGTACACTGTGAGGGCAATGTTCTGATCTGAGTCAAAGGAACAGCATAATAATCTGGCTGTGGCTGTGCATCTGTGCACTCCATGTCCAATTCATCTTGTAATGGGCATGGCCTGTTAACAATTTCCTTTTCTAACCCAGGCACGGTATGTGTAAAGAGCTCCATGGAGTAACCTGTTGTGTCGCCTGACGCATCCCTTACTGTTGTTCTGGGTTAAGGACACAAGGAAGCGACTTGTTCCTGACCAGGAGCATCCACTGACGATGCACTGCTCTGACATTTGGCACTTTCCAAGGAGGAGGCGAAAGAGCTAGAGACAGAGTCAGCAATGAAAGCCAATACTTGTTCCTCCTGTCCGGCTTCAAAAGCGGTTTTCCTACTCCCAGAAAAGGGAGCCTTTGAGGCCTTTTGTAGCCAGACGATGACGCTGGCTCAACAACTCGAGACTTAGGGGCTATATTGCTTTTCCCACGACCACCTGATGCTCCACGACCACCACCACTACCATCATTACCAGCTGGCAATGAACGTCCACGGCCACGACCTCTTCCAACAGACTTCCTCATTCTTGGAAAAATGTTACCAAACTAACAACCGTTATGTGGTCCTGTAAAACCAGGTACAAGGTGTACGTGAACTTGTTGTGAATGTAAATCTCCCTTTTTTATGTGTGGGAGAATGCAGGAAAAAATCAGGCCCACTGTATTACACTACACAGTTTGATTGGCAGAAAGAGGCTGGCAGATATGGCACTAACAGGACTGACGCAGATGCACACACTGGCAATAGAAATGTCCCTCTTTATGTGTGGGAGAATGCAGGGAAAAATCAGGCCCACTGTATTACACTAGACAGTTTGATTGGCAGAAAGAGGCTGGCAGATATGACACTGACAGGACTGACGCAGATGCACACAATGGCAATAGAAATGTCCCTTTTTTTGTGTGGGAGAATGCAGTGAAAAATCAGGCCCACTGTATTACACTACAATGTTTGATTGGCAGAAAGAGGCTGGCAGATATGGCAGTAACAGGAGTGACACAGATAAACACACTGGCAATAAAAATGTCCCTCTTTATGTGTGGGAGAATGCAGGGAAAAATCAGGCCCACTGTATTACAGTAGACAGTTTGATTGGCAGAAAGAGGCTGGCAGATATGGCACTAACCGGACTGACCCAGATGCACACACTGGCAATAGAAATGTCCCTCTTTATGTGTGGGAGAATCCAGGGAAAAATCAGGCCCACTGTATTACACTACACAGTTTGATTAGCAGAAAGAGGCTGGCAGATATGGCACTAACAGGAGTGACGCAGATAAAAACACTGGCAATAGAAATGTCCCTCTTTATGTGTGGGAGAATGCAGGGAAAAATCAGGCCCACTGTATTACACTACACTGTTTGATTGGCAGAAAGAGGCTGGCAGATATGACACTGACAGGACTGACGCAGATGCACACACTGGCAATAGAAATGTCCCTATTTATGTGTGGGAGAATGCAGGGAAATATCAGGCCCACTGTATTACACAACACAGTTTTATTAGCAGAAAGAGGCTGGCAGATATGGCACTAGCCGGACTGACGCAGATGCACACACTGGCAATAGAAATGTCCCTCTTTATGTGTGGGAGAATGCAGGGAAAAATCAGGCCCACTGTATTACACAACACAGTTTTATTAGCAGAAAGAGGCTGGCAGATATGGCACTAGCCGGACTGACGCAGATGCACACACTGGCAATAGAAATGCCCCTCTTTATGTGTGGGAGAATGCAGGGAAAAATCAGGCCCACTGTATTACACAACACAGTTTGATTAGCAGAAAGAGGCTGGCAGATATGGCAGTAGCCGGACTGACGCAGATGCACACACTGGCAATAGAAATGTCCCTCTTTTTTTTGATATGGGAGACAAGGGATTGAATCAGGCCCACTATATCACGGTATAGTTCCTGTGGCACAAAATGACTGACAGATACCACAGACAGCACTCGCACAGATGCACAGGTTTGGCAAGATTATCCTCCCTTTATTTTAATTTTTTGGGGGGATATGTGAGACAAGTGATTTAATCTGGCCCACTGTTATACAGTAGGTTTTCTGTGGCAGAAAAACAAAGACAGATGCCACACACAGGACTGGCACTAATGCAGATTTGCCAATCTTAATCTCCCACTTTTATTTTTTTTTCTAGGAGAATTGTGAAGAAATCAGGCCCACTGTTAGACAGTAGGTTTTCTGTGGCAGAAAAAAAAAAGCCACACACAGGACTGGCACTAATGCAGATTTGCCAATCTTAATCTCCCACTTTTACTTTTTTTTCTGGGAGAATTGTGAAGAAATCAGGCCCACTGTTATACAGTAGGTTTTCTGTGGCAGAAAAACAAAGACAGATGCCACACACAGGACTGGCACTAATGCAGATTTGCCAATCTTAATCTCCCACTTTTACTTTTTTTTCTGGGAGAATTGTGAAGAAATCAGGCCCACTGTTAGACAGTAGGTTTTCTGTGGCAGAAAAACAAAGACAGATGCCACACACAGGACTGGCACTAATGCAGATTTGCCATTCTTAATCTCCCACTTTTATTTTTTTTTTCTGGGAGAATTGTGAATAAATCGGGGCCACTGTATTAGAGTATATTTTCTGTGGCAAAAAGTGGCTTGAAGAGATAAAACAAACAAAAAAAAAGGGACAGTACTACAATTACTATCTCCCTACAGTTATCTCAGAAAAGTATGTCAGGAAGCAATAAAAAGGACTGCTGCACACAAAAGTCAAAAGTGTGGACAAACAAACAAGATAGCTGTGCAGAAAGGAAGGAGCAACAGGATTTGTGCTTTGAAAAAAGCAGTTGGTTTGCACAGTGGCTTACACACAGCAATGCAGCTATCAGGGAGCCTTGTAACCTACAGAGCTGATGAAGAGAAATCTAGCCTCCACTGTCCCTGCAAAGAAAAGGTGGTGTTGGACAGTGGAAATCGCTACAGCACAAGCGGTTTGGGGGTTAATTTACCCTGCCTAACGCTATCCCTGCTTCTGACGAAGCGGCAGCAACCTCTCCCTATGCTCCGATCAGCAGCAGTAACATGGCGGTCGGCAGGAACGCCCCTTTATAGCCCCTGTGACACCGCAGAAAGCAAGCCAATCACTGCCATGCCCTTCTCTAAGATGGTGGGGACTGAGATCTATGTCATCACGCTGCCCACACTCTGCGTCCACCTTCATTGGCTGAGAAATGGCACTTTAAGCGTCATAGGAAACGCGACTTTGGCGCGAAGATCGTGTACCGCATGGCTGACCCCACACAGGGATCGGGTCGGGTTTCATGAAACCCGACTTTGCCAAAAGTCGGCGACTTATGAAAATGACCGATCCGTTTCGCTCAACCCTAGTCATAACTGATAAAGGCACAATTTTTTTTTATTTTGCAATAAACAATAAAGAAGCTAAAACGTAGCAAAAGCTTGATGCACGGGACACAATGCATTCAGTTTTAGATACATTTTATGTTTTATGCCAAAACCTTGCAGAGCCAGATTTTTTCAATACATAATGGTGGTTCGGTATCTCCCATTGAATTTTGCACAGGAAAATATTTTGCAAAAGGCAGTACAATACGGGGGTTTGAGCTTTGATCTGTGGGAGTTCAGTTTTCACACAAATAGACAACTGAATTGGACACACTTTAGGATAGCTAAAAACAGAATATAGTAAGAGGAGGAAACGTATAAAAAGTAGTAGATGAGTAATAGAGGAGTAATATAATAATTTAGCTGAAGACAATGACAAAGCACTACTTTGATTTTACCCTTGTGAGCAGGTGATGCTGTTTCATGAGCTGGTGCAGAGAAGTAGTTCCTAGCTGATGTGTGCCAGGATGTATATGACTTCTTCTCCCATAGCAGAGCCTTCATAGTGCAATAGTTTGGTCCTCTGGTAGTGTGGAAAATAATTCCCACACTTAGATTCTCACAAATAGGACATGCCATGCCTCAATTGCTTACCACAGCAACAACCACAAATAGAGCGTTTAGATAGTATTGAGCCTCCTTGACCAACATCAGCCACAACATTACCTGTTCCTGAGCTCACTGTAGAGGAATCAGATCTTCCCCAGAATATCTACTAATGATAAATCAGATTTGCCCTATATTGCTGACTCCAACTCTAATCCCTTCTGATGATGTCACCTTCTTGGCACCACTACCTGGTTCCCAATCATCAGCATATCCATTACTAGGCTAATAATTGTATCAGTGTAGGAAAGGTCTTTGCTCCTTGGTCCCCCACGTACCCCTCAGATAATTCACCCATAAATATTTGTTCTGGGTTAGAGTGCCAGTATTATTACTAGTGCTCCTACCACTGTAGAGACATGTAGAGACAGAAACACAGCAAAGTCCATTAGAAGAAAGAAAAAATGCAGCAACACTTCAAAATCCAGTGACAAAAAAACCTTAGTCCTTTATTTTAAGCGAATTGCATGGACAAGGTAATGCAAGCAGGTACAGGGCAGATGGTACAGGCAGAGAAACAGGACGACGGCCGTTTCGCATTATACACGCTTCCACTGGTCCAGATAGACAAAACAGTATGTCATTTCCTTTTAACCATCACACATATCGATATTTGCATATCATTAAGCAGCACCTGTGTCGATCATTGCATGAAAAGTGAAAAGAGTGCTTATAAAATAAAATAAAAGTTCGATAAAAACTATTCATACGAAATTACAAAACATATTAAAAATAAAAACATATTACGTTGACAGCAGAATTTAACCAGTACCAACCAAACAGATTCTATAAAAAGCATGAAAAGTCTAATCTTTCATTTAATCCAAGCGGACCTTGCGCATTAGTGCGAAGGATCCATTTATCTTCCTGTCTTAGGGCTGTCCCACACGTCCAGATAATTCCGGTACCGGAATAAATCGGTACCGGAGTTATCCGTGTCCGTATGCCTGGGAACTCACGTAGGCCATACGTGCGGCACACGTGTGCCGCCCATATGGCGAGTGGGTACCACACGGAGCGTGTGGTACCCACGCGTGTGGTACCCTGCATCGTGCTGAAGCCGCGATTCATATGTTCCCTGCAGCAGCGTTTGCTGCAGAGAAAATATGAATAACAGTGTTTAAAATAAAGATCTATGTGTCCGCCGCCCCCCCACCCCCTGTGCGCCCCCCCGCTGTTCAGAAAATACTTACCCGCCTCCCTCGCTGCTTCCTGGTCTGGCCACGGCTTCTAGTGTATGCGGTCACGTGGGGCCGATCATTTACAGTCATGAATATGTGGCTCCACCTCCCATAGGGACTATTCATGATTGTAAATGAGTGGCCCCACGTGACTGCATACAGTAGGAGGCGCAGGGCAGAGAGGAAGGAGTGACAGCCAACGTGGGAGCGGGTGAGTATTTTCAGGACAGCGAGGGAGGAGCACAGGGGGTGGGGGGGCGGCGGACACATAGATCTTTATTTTAAACACTATTATTCATATTTTCTCTGCAGCAAACGCTGCTACAGGGAACATATGAATCGCGGCTTCAGCACCATGTGGGGGGGACAGCGCTTACTGTAGCGCTGTCTCCTGCACGCACACGGACCCCAGACGGAGAACGTCCGTGTGAGGTCCGTGTTTTACACGGACCCATTGACTCTATTGGGTCCGTGTAATCCGTGCGCTCCCACGAACACTGACATGTCTCCGTGTTTGGCACACGGAGACACGGTCCGCAAAAAATCAATGACATCTGAACAGATGCATTGATTTTTATGGGTCTACGTGTGTCAGTGTCTCCGGTACGTGAGGAAACTGTCACCTTACGTACCGGAGCCACTGACGTGTGAAACCGGCCTCAGAAGGATTTTATTGTGGTCCCCTCTGCTGGGTGGCAACTTAACAACTTCCAAGCCTGCAAAACACAGGCAGCGGGGGTTCAAATCATGTTTTTCTTGGATGTGCTTTATTAATCTGGGTGAGCCTTTTCCTGTAGAGACTGAATGAAAATGTTCTCTAAATCTTAAAAAAACAGACCGTATGATTTTTCCTATGTAGTAAAATGAACATGGTCAGAAAATAATATACACAACGTATTTGGTTTTACAGGTGATTAAATCCCGTATTTTATTATGTATAGAGCCGATCTGCAAAGAATTCCATGTTAAATACTGACAGAAGTTACAAGCCCCGCATTTGTAATTCTCTTTTGGGATATTATTAGTTAACCAGTTAGACTTAGATTGAGAAACACGATGTTTCACCAACATATCGGATAGATTATTTGTTCTTTTATAAGAAAAGCGGGGAGTAATTTTGCCACGTTTATTCAGAGTACTGTCCGTAGTCAAAACGTGCCAATGCTTATGAATTGACGCGTGGATGACAGAATCTAAAGGTGTATGTTTAAAACAGAAATACATTTTTTTTTTCTGTGTGGACAAATCTGAATGAGGCGGAGAAAAACATGTTTTTTTCCCTCCTTAATAAATCGGACTGGGTTTTCATCTTAACACGCTGTTCAGACTCATATAATAACTGTGGGGGATAACCTCTTTTCCCAAAGTGCGTTTTTTAAATCATCCAATTGTTGCTGAAAACAGGTGTCGTCATTAGTGTTGAGCATTCCGATACTGCAAGTATCGGGTATCGGCCGATACTTGCGGTATCGGAATTCCGATACCAAGATCCGATACTTTTGTGGTATCGGGAATCAGAATCGGAAGTTCCCAGTGTATGGTTCCCAGGGTCTGAAGGAGAGGAAACTCTCCTTCAGGCCCTGGGATCCATATCCATGTAAAAAATAAAGAATTAAAATAAAAAATATTTATATACTCACCTCTCCGGAGGCCCCTGGACATCACCGCTGGTAACCGGCAGCCTGTTTTGCTTAAAATGAGCGCGTTCAGCACCTTCCATGATGTCACGGCTTCTGATTGGTCACGTGCCGCTCATGTGACCGCCACGCGACCAATCACAAGCCGTGACGTCATGGAAGGTGCTGAACGCGCTCATTTTAAGCAAAGAAGGCTGACAGTTACCAGAGGTGATGTCCAGGGGCCTCCGGAGAGGTGAGTATATCAATATTTTTTATTTTAATTCTTTATTTTACACAGTAATATGGATCCCAGGGCCTGAAGGAGAGTTTCCTCTCCCTCAGACCCTGGGAACCATCAGGATACCTTCCGATACTTGGTGTCCCATTGACTTGTATTGGTATCGGGTATCGGTATCGGCGATATCCAATACTTTTCGGGTATCGGCCGATAATATCCGATACTGATACTTTCAACTATCGGACGGTCTCGCTCAACACTAGTCGTCATTATTAATTTTTCTTAAACGTAACATCTGGCTGTAGGGGAGACTTTTTTTTCATGAAATAAGGATTAGTAGAATCAAAATGTAATACCGAATTAGAAGCGGTAGATTTTCTATATACTTTTGTTATGATAGTATCATCACAAATTTAAATATCAATATCCAAAAAATTTAGTCTATCATACCCATAACATGACGTAAAGCGCATATTTTCATCGTTGGTAAGATTTAAATATGCTACAAATTGTTCAAATTCCGATTGATCACCATCCCAAATAATAAAAATATCATCCACATAACGTATGTAGTGTTTTATATGTTTCAGGAAGGGATTTTTTACAATAAACTTCTCCTCAAATGCTGCTAAAAATAAATTTGCAAAAAGACATGCTACTGGAGTACCCATAGCAGTACCGGCCACTTGTAAAAACCATTGGTCGAGAAATTTGAATGCGTTATTATGGGTCAGGACAAAATCAAGACCCTCCAAAATGAAAGCAATGAATAAGGGAGATTTATCAGAATTGTGCAAAATCCTTTCTATTGCCGCAATGCCCTGAATATGTGGGATTCTGGTATACAGACTATCGATGTCAATTGATGTTAAAGCGAAACCAGGTTGCCATTCAACTCATTGCAACGCTCTGAGAAAATCTCCAGAATCACGCACAAAAAAGGGATTTGCTGTAACAAAGGTTTTAAGCACCAATCTAAATATTGGGAAAGCGGTTCCGTGATGGAGTTCAACTCGGACACGATGGGACGACCGGGCGGATGGGAGAGCGACTTATGTATTTTCGCTTGTTCCCACGCTAGAGTTCATATGAGGACATCCAGCACAGGGCGCATCACCGCGACTTGAGGTAACTACAGGACATTCCCCTGCACTCCATTCATTCCCTGTCTTTTTACAACCACGAGCACAGCTGCTTTAGCAGAGCTCCTGGGTGTAAAATTCTTTAACCCCTTCAGATGGATTTACATCGTGGGACGTGACCAGAGCGACAGAAGGTATGGGATATTGTTGTTTTTTTATTTTTCTTTTTTTACAGAACGAGGGTCTTCAGGTGGATTAAGAGTCTAAAAAACTATTAAAACACCCTGTGTCTTTATTTCATTAAAGTACTTTGTAATAATGTGTGTGTGTTTTTTTTACCATTTCGTACTATTGGATTAATAATGGATAGGTGTCATAATTGACGCCTCTCCATTATTAATCTGGCTTAATGTCACCTTACAATAGCAAGGTGACATTAACCCTTCATTACCCCATATCCCACCGCTACACGGGAGTGGGAAGAGAGTGGCCAAGTGCCAGAATAGGCGCATCTTCCAGATGTGCCTTTTCTGGGGTGGCTGGGGGCAAATGTTTTTAGCCAGGGGGGACAATAACCATGGTACCTCCCTAGGCTATTAATATCTGCCCTCAGTCACTTGCTTTACCACTCTGGCGGAGAAAATTGCGCGGGAGCCCACGCCAATTTTTTCCACGATTTAACCCTTTAATTTAATAGCTAGAGGGCCCAAATTTTGCACATACACACTACTAACATTAGTAGTGTGGAATCTGCAAAAAAAAAAAGGGATATGAGATGGTTTACTGTATGTAAACCATGTCTCATATCCTGTCGGGTTTGAGAAGGAGAAATGAAAAGCCGGCAATTGAATTACCGGCTTTTATGATATTTAGCGCAGTCTGAAATATAAATATATATATATATATATGTGTATATATATATATATATATACCTATTCTATGTGTAGACATTTAATCTACCTATTCTATTCTATTCTGTCAGTGTGATTTTATTGTACACCGCACTGAATTGCCGGCTTTTCTCTATAACACCGGTGCGTATTTCTCGCAAGTCACACGCATGGTCCGTGTGTAATCCGTATTTTACTCGCCCCAATAGACTTTCATTGACAATTTTTTTGTATAATATGGTGACAAACGCAGCATGCTGCGATTTTCTACGGCCATACAAGACAGTATAATACGGATCAGTAAAATACGGCAGATAGGAGCTGGGCCATAGAGAATCATTGTACCGTATGCAATCCATATTTTCTGCACCTCTCATACGTCCGTAAAACTCGCTAGTGTGACGCCGGCCTTAATAGTTATGTGCATTTTAATGCTCCAGTTTATAAAAAAAATAAAACATTTTGTGAATCGTAATAATTAAAAATCTATACCGACCAATGTGTCTCTATGTATTGATGGAAATTCACTTTGTGCATAATACAGCTGTTCTGTAATTTCACTCCTTCTGGACCTTCTGCAGGTGAACTATAAGGCTGCCGTCACACTAGCAGTATTTGGTCAGTATTTTACATCAGTATTTGTAAGCCAAAGCCAGGAGTAGAACAAATAGAGGAAAAGTATAACAGAAACATATGCACCACTTCTGTATTTATCACCCACTCCTGGTTTTGGCTTACAAATACTGATGTAAAATACTGACCAAATACTGCTAGTGTGATGGCAGCCTAAGGGTATGTGCACACGTAGGTAGGATCTCTGCGGATTTTTCCGCACCTGTTTTTGTAAATCCGCAGGTAAACCACACTGCGGATTATCTGCGGATTTACTGCGGATCTACCGCGGTTTTTGTGCGGATTCCACCTGTGGTTTTACACCTGCGGATTCCTATTATGGGGCAGGTGTAAACTGCAGCGGAATCCGCACAAAAAATTGACATGCTGTGGAATAAACAACGCGTTTTTTTCCGCAGCATGTCCACTGTGGATTTTGTTTTCCGTAGGTTTACATGGTACTGTAAACTCATGGAAAACAGCTGCAGATCCGCAGCGTCAAAACCGCTGCGGATCCGCAGCAAAATCCGCAGCGTGTGCACATAGCCTAAGATGAATGTCAAATGTAAGAAATAACGCTATTAAAGAATTATATTATACACAGGATTTGCTTGTAGATATTAATTAAGGAGATGTGCAAATGAGTTTTAAAATCAAAACAATTTGTAACATTGTTCATTTTGATAGTGTATATACTGATGCAAACATACATGAAAACATACAGTTTGAGGTTAAATATGGGTATATTCATGCAATTATTTAACAATAAAAATGTAATGCTTTCCAGACTTTGAGTTCAGCTCATTTATGGGAGAGGTTGTGAATTGTGATTACTAAGAAAATTTGGGTTTAACCCCTTGGACACAACTGTCAATAGTGACTGAGGGATAAAAAAGCAATTAGAAAACCCCCCTCGGCAAATGTAATTGTCAAGGCATGTGAGGATCTAATTAAGGTTCCCGTATCTGCCAAGTTAGTACTCTTATTAAGCCCTGCCACAGTAAGCGCATTATTGGGTGACGATACACTGCAATGTAAAAGTATTGCAGTGTATTCTACCAGGGATTGAATCAGCACATATTCAACTTTTCTAATGTGACTGAAAACAAAAATGTGTATTTTTTTAAGTTAAAAGTAAGTTTAAAAGTTTAAATTAATGTCAATATGCAGAATTATTAGATTGCTATTGCTAGCATTATTCATAAATTAAATATTTAAAGAAATGTGCCTTGGGGCTGTTTATTTGCTATTCCATTTAATTTATACCCAATTGGGTTTGATTTCTTCCTATTCCCAAATGAATAAATGAGAGCTTAAGTAGAAGGCTGATTGCTATCATCCTATGTATCTGTACAATATAACATTAAATGCGACTGTGTATGCTGCATAATGCACTGGAATCATAGTATATATACCTAAAAGCCTATTAAACAATTCCAAAATGTACCATACAAATGGCTTGTCACACAAAAGGAAAGTCCAGAGAGCCGATATGAAATCTCAAGAATGAAAACAGACTTTTTCTTTCACAATTTCTTCTGAAAATCTGGTGAGTTTGCAAATAAATGTCAGCAGTTCTATTTTATACTTAACCCCTTCACCCCGAAGCCTGTTTTCACCTTCCTAACCAGGCCAATATCTACAATTCTGACCACCGTCATAACTCTGGAACGCTTCAATGGATCTCAGTCATTTACAGACTATTTTCTTGCGAAATATTGTACTTCATGATAGTGGTAAAAATGATTTGATTTGACTTGCGTTATTTGAGAAAGAATCTGAAATTTTGAGAAAATTTTGTACATTTTGCAGTTTTCAAACTTTTCATTTTTATGCCCATATATCAGAGAGTCATATCACACAAAATAGTTCAAGGTACTCAAAACCACATTCAAGAAGTTTATTAACCCTTCACAGGAATCAATGGACTGTGGAAGAAAAAATAAACATTACTTTTCTTTCACCAAAATTTTCCTTTAGAGCTATTTTTTTTTTACTTTCACAAGGGTAAGAGGAGAAAATGGAACACACAATTTGCTTGATGTGCAATTTCTCCTGAGCATGCCGATACCCCATATGTGGGCGGAAACCACTATTTAGGCACACAACAGGGCTCTGAAGGAAAGGAGCGCCATTTCACTATTTGAATGTAAAATTTGAAGGCATAATTATTGGACGCCCTGTCATGTTTGGAGAGCGCCTGATGTGACTAAACAGTGGAAACCCCCACAAATGACTCCATTTTGGAAACTGGACCCCTCAGGGAACTTATGTAGATGTGTATTGAGCACCTTGAAACCACAGGTGCTTCACAGAAGTTTAAATTGTTAAGCCGCAAAAATTAAAAAAATCAAATTTTTTCCCGCAAAGATCTTTTTTAGCTTCAAATTTTGTATTTTCACAAGGGTAACATGAGAAAATTAACCTCAAAATTTGTTGTGCAGTTTCTTCTGAGTTCACCGATACCCCATATGTGGTCAAAAAACTACTTTTGAGACACAGTGCAAAGCTCAGAAGGGAAGTAGCGCCATATTACAGTGCAGATTTTGCTGCACTTGTTTGAGGCTGCCATTTTACATTAGCAGAGCTTCTGAGGTGTCAGAACAGCAGAACTCCCCATAAGTGACCACATTTTACCAACTTAACCTCTCAATGAATTCAACTAGGGGTGCAGTGATTATATTGACACAGGTTTGTCACAGATTTTTATACCATTGGCACTGAAGAAAAAATAATTCACATTTTTACAACCAAGATTGTGTTTTAGCCCCAAGTTTTACATTTTCATACTGGGAAATGGGTAAAAAAGGTGCTAAAATTTGTCCCACAAATTCTGCTGAAGGTAGAAATACCTCATATGTGGATGTACAGTACTGCCTAGCCATACGAAGAGACTCGGGAGGGGCGGAGCACAATTTGCCTCCTGGAGCGCATATTTTCCTAGAATAGTTTGCTGATTCCTTATAAAGAGCCCCTAAGTGCTAGAAAAGCAGAATCCCCCTCAAGTGACCCCATTATGGAAACTATACCTCTTAGGCCAGGTTCACACTGCGTTATTGGCATCCGTTAGACGGACTATGTTACACCATGGCATAACGCTGTGTAATGTAGTCCGTTAATGCCGCCATTAATTCCTATGACAGACGCAATGCTAGCGCACACCCACAATGGGCGTGCACTAGCTATGTGCCGTCATTGAGTGATGGACCCTGGGACGCGGGCTGCAGCGTTTCCGGGTCCATCACTGCTAGCACAGATAGAGCTAGCAGACGCTCTATCTGCGCAAGCGCGATGACAAATTGGCGTTTGCATTGACAGCAGCCCGTTAACGCATGTGTTGAACGGGCTGCTGTTAACGCAATGTGAACCTAGCTTTAGGGAATTTATCTACAGATGTAGTGATGATTTTGACTCCATGGGTGTTCTCCAGAAACAAACAGCACTGGATGTTGCTGAGTGAAAATTGCAAACTGCTGTTGTAGTGACCAGTACGCTGTAGTGACCAATACTTGACTAGTACATCATGCCCAGCTCAAGCTTCTGGAGACACGCACCTCTAAATTAGGTGGGCTCTCATAACTACAGAAATGCCAAATATGTGGGCTGTAGATATGGTTTAGGCACAATCGGGCTCAGAAGGGAGGGGGACATTTAGATTTGGGAGTGGAGAATTTGATGAATTTCTTTTGGAGGGTGAGGAGCCATTTTGCTTTTCCAGAGCCTTTGTGCTACCAGTAACGTGAAAGCCCACTATATTTCCATTAACAGATGATGGACTTGAGTGAGGGCTTGCTTTTTTTATGGATTGAAGCTTTTTTTTGGAACATTTTACATAACATTTATGGTCACATTTATCCGGCACTCTACTCTGAGCACTTCATCAGGGTTACCATGTAAATCTTCTAGCCACATAATAATAATTTTATTTCTATAGCACCAATATATTTTACAGCACTTTACATTTTAGAGGGGACTTTTACAGACAATAAAAGACATTACAGCATCACAATAATCACATAAATCAACAGAAACCAAGAGAAGTGAGGGCTCTACAATGTATGAGGAAATAGGGGAGACGCAAAAGTTGGATGATAACAATTGTTTTCATTGTTCTGTCCAGCCATAATGCAATAAGTCGGGTGTTCATGTAATGCTGCATGAACCTGTTACCAGCCAGAAAGTGTAAAAGTACAGACACAAAAGTCTATTAAATGCATGAAGTGTGTGAGAACATGATACAAGGTTCCTGGTTATGAAGAAAATTTTGAATGGGCACCACAGGGATAGTTAGATAACTGTGTTGAGTCTGAAGAAATGTGTTTCTAGGGCACCTATAAAACTGTGGGTAATGGGGATTCATTGAATTATCCTTGGTAGTGCATTCCAAAGAATTGGCACACACATGACAGATAAAACCCATGATGGATCCATTCAATATAATGAGGCAGCAGAGTTAGGCCAGCGTCACACTCAGCATAGGGAAATACGGTCCATATTTTACAGCCATAATACGCAGTAATTTTCCCAAAACACTGTTCCGTATTCAATGCGAGGATGCGATTTTTACGGACAAATGTATCTGTGTGTCATCCATATGGCATCCGTATGGCTTCCGTACGGTGATTTTTATCAGTGAGACACATATATATATATATATATATATTTATATTTAATTAAGCACAAGATAGCATAAAAGCTGGTAATTCATTTGCCGGCTTTTGCTATCTTCTTCCCAAACCCGACATGATTTGAGACATGGTTTACATACAGCAAACCATCTCATATCCCTTTTTTATTACATATTCCTCTTTCGTAATGTAACAAGTGTCTGTGTGTAAAATTTTGAAGCTCTAGCTATTAAATTAAATGGTTAAATTCCGGAAAAAATTGGTGTGGGCTCCCGCGCAATTTTCTCTGCCAGAGTGGGAAAGCCAGTGACTGAGGGCAGATATTAATAGCCTAGGGAGGTACCATGGTTATAGGACCCCCCTGGCTAAAAACATCTGCCCCCAGCCACCCCAGAAAAGGCACATCTGGAAGATGCGCCTATTCTGCCACTTAGTCTCTCTCTTCCCACTCCCGTATAGCGGTGGGATATGGGGTAATGAAGGGTTAATGTCACCTTGCTATTGTAAGGTGACATTAAGCCAGGTTGATAATGGAGAGGCGTCAATTATGACACCTATCCATTATTAATCCAATAGTATGAAATGGTTAATAAAACACACACACATAATTAAAAAGTATTTTA
Source organism: Ranitomeya variabilis (assembly GCF_051348905.1). Lineage (NCBI taxonomy): Eukaryota > Metazoa > Chordata > Amphibia > Anura > Dendrobatidae > Ranitomeya > Ranitomeya variabilis. Next base: position 290,240,464 of record NC_135232.1, on the reverse strand, counting down.
ATGAAATAAAGACACAGGGTGTTTTAATATTTTATTATACTCTCAATCCACTTAAAGACCCTTATCACCTGAAATAAAGTTAAACAAAGCAAACAACAATATTCCATACCTTCCATCAATCAGTCTTGTCCCACGCTGTAAATCCATCTGAAGGGGTTAAATCATTTTACACCCAGGAGCTCTGCTAATGCAGCTGTGCTCCTGACTGTAAAACTTGGTGAATGAATGGAATGCAGGGGAATGTCCTATGGTTACCTCGAGTCGCGGTGATGCGCCCTCTGCTGGATGAACTCATACGAACTCGACCGCGGGAACTTTTCTGAATTCTGCTCTGTATGCCCCCTACAAGGTCATTAATAAATATTTTAAAAAGAAGTATGATATTGCAGTATGAAACTGAGCCAAAATACAGGGACCATCGCAACACCTCATTAACAGGACAAAAAAAACTATCATTCTGACATCATGTCTGTATTTATGTTAAGTCCATTCATAATAATAACTTTCTTACCTGATTATAGCTTTAAAGTTGAAATGAGGGAATCTGCTGAAATTTTATAATCCAGATTGTTTTTTTTATAATGGATAATTAATGTAGGAGTTAAAAAAGAAAATAGTATGATACTTACCTCGCCTCACCACTTACCTTTCCTGCTGCTGCAGCTCCCGACTCAATCCTACGCTGGTTGACTTCCTCCCTGTAGTCTTCTCTTTCATATTCAGTCTTTTTTACTCTTCTTTGCTGACTGGACCTTGTATAATATCACGATGTGTCTCCACAGAAAATGTCACTTGAGGGGTAGTCAGTGCAGAAGCATTGAAGAGTTAAGTTCAAAGAGAATAACAAAGTTGGAGTGGGGAACTGGGTCTCCAAAACAGATGGGGGCGAAGTGAGAATGTTATTTTTTATTTTTAACCTCTTAATTCCATATGACATACTATCCCGTCAAGGTGACCTGGGACTTAATTCCCAGTGATGGGATAGTACGTCATATGCGATCGGCCGCGCTCACAGGGGGAGCGCAGCCGGGTGTCAGCTGCCTATCACAGCTGACATCCGGCACTATGTGCCAGGAGTGGTCGCGGACCACCCCCGGCACATTAATCCCCGGCACACCGCGATCAAACATGATCGCGGTGTGCCGGCGGTATAGGGAAGCATCGCGCAGGGAGGGGGCTGCCTGCAGGCTTCCATGAGACCCCCGGAGCAGCGCGATGTGATTGCGTTGCTGCGAGGGTCTCTTACCTCTCCTCCCTGCATCAGGCCCGGATCCAAAATGGCCGCGGCATCCAGGTCCTGCAGGGAGGGAGGAGGCTTACCGAGTGCCTGCTCAGAGCAGGCGCTTGGAAAGCCTGCAGCACTGTAAGTCAGATCGCCGATCTGACAGAGTGCTGAGCAAACTGTCAGATCAGTGATCTGTGATGTCCTCCCCTGGGACAAAGTAAAAATGTAAAAAAAAAAATTCCACATGTGTAAAAAAAAATAAAAATTCCTATATAAAGAAAAGAAAATATTATTCCCATAAACACATATCTTTATTTAAATAATAAAAAAAAAACAATAAAAGTACACATATTTAGTATCGCCGCGTCTGTATTGACCCAACCTATAAAACTGTCCCACTAGTTAACCCCTTCAGGGAACACCGTAGGAAAAAAAAAAAAACGAGGCAAAAAACAACGCTTTATTATCATACCGCTCAACAAAAAGTGGAATAACACGCGATCAAAAAGACAGATATAAATAACCATGGTACCGCTGAAAACGTCATCTTGTCCCGCAAAAAATGAGCCACCATTCAGCATCATCAAAGAAAAAATAAAAAAGTTATAGTCCTCAGAATAAAGCGATGCCAAAATAATTATTTATACTATAAAATAGTTTTTATCGTATAAAAGCGCCAAAACATAAAAAAATGATATAAATGAGGTATCGCTGTAATCGTACTGACCCGAAGAATAAAAATGCTTTATCAATTTTACCAAACGAGGAATGGTATAAACGCCCGCCCCCCCAAAAGAATTTCATGAATAGCTGTTTTTTTGTCATTCTGCCTCACAAAAATCAGAATAAAAAGCGATCAAAAAATGTCTCATGCCCGGAAATGTTACCAATAAAAACGTCAACTCGTCCCACAAAAAACAAGACCTCACATGACTCTGTGGATCAAAATATGGAAAAATTATAGGTCTCAAAATGTGGAGATGCAAAAACTTTTTTGCTATAAAAAGCGTCTTTTAGTGTGTGACGGCTGCCAATCATAAAAAATCCGCTATAAAAAATGCTATAAAAGTAAATCAAACCCCCCTTCATCACCCCCTTAGTTAGGGAAAAATAATAAAATTAAAAAAAATGTATTTATTTCCATTTTCCCATTAGGGTTAGGGTTAGGGCTAGGGTTAGGGTTAGTGCTAGGGTTAGGGCTAGGGTTAGGGTTAGGGCTAGGGTTAGGGCTAGGGTTAGGGCTAGGGTTAGGGTTAGGGCTAGTGTTAGGGCTAGGGTTAGGGTTGGGGCTAGGGTTGGAGCTAAAGTTAGGGTTAGGGTTGGGGCTAAAGTCAGGGTTAGGGTTGGGGCTAAAGTTAGGGTTAGGGTTTGGATTACATTTACGGTTGGGATTAGAGTTAGGGGTGTGTCAGGGTTAGGGGTGTGGTTAGGGTTACCGTTGGGATTAGGGTTAGGGGTGTGTTTGGATTAGGGTTTCAGTTAGAATTGGGGAGTTTCCACTGTTTAGGCACATCAGGGGCTCTCCAAACGCGACATGGCATCCGATCTCAATTCCAGCCAGTTCTGCATTGAAAAAGTAAAACAGTGCTCCTTCCCTTCCGAGCTTTCCCGTGCGCCCAAATAGGGTACCTGAACATATGGGGCATCAGCGTACTCGGGAAAAATTGGACAACAACTTTTGGGGTCCAAGTTCTCTTGTTACCCTTGGGAAAATATAAATTTGGGGGGCTAAAAATCATTTTTGTGGGAAAAAAGATTTTTTATTTTCATGGCTCTGCGTTATAAACTGTAGTGAAACACTTGGGGGTTCAAAGTTCTCACAACACATCTAGATAAGTTCCTTGGGAGGTCTAGTTTCCAATATGGGGTAACTTGTGGGGGGTTTCTACTGTTTGGGTACATCAGGGGCTCTGCAAATGCAACGTGATGCCTGCAGACCAATCCATCTAAGTCTGCATTCCAAATGGCGCTCCTTCCCCCCTTCCGAGCTCTGCCATGCACCCAAACAGTGGTTCCCCCCACATATGGGGTATCAGCATACTCAGGACAAATTGGACAACAACTTTTGGGGTCCAATTTCTCCTGGTACCCTTGGCAAAATACAAAACTGGGTGCTAAAAAATAATTTTTGTGGAAAAAAATATTTTTTTATTTTCGTGGCTCTGCGTTATAAACTGTAGTGAAACACTTGGGGGTTCAAAGTTCTCACAACACATCTAGATAAGTTCCTTGGGAGGTCTAGTTTCCAATATGGGGTAACTTGTGGGGGGGTTCTACTGTTTGGGTACATCAGGGGCTCTGCAAATGCAACGTGATGCCTGCAGACCAATCCATCTAAGTCTGCATTCCAAATGGCGCTCCTTCCCTTCCGAGCTCTGCCATGCACCCAAACAGTGGTTCCCCCCACATATGGGGTATCAGCATACTCAGGACAAATTGGACAACAACTTTTGGGGTCCAATTTCTCCTGTTACCCTTGGGAAAATACAAAACTGGGGGCTAAAAAATAATTTTTGTGGAAAAAAAACTTTTTTATTTTTATAAAAAATTTTATTTTCACGGCTCTGCGTTATAAACTGTAGTGAAACACTTGGGGGTTCAAAGCTCTCAAAACACATCTAGATAAGTTCCGTTTACTTTCCAAAATGGTGTCACTTGTGGGGGTTTCAGTGTTTAGGCACATCAGGGGCTCTCCAAATGCAACATGGCGTCCCATCTTAATTCCAGTAAATTTTACATTGAAAAGTCAAATGGCGCTCCTTCCCGTCCGAGCTCTGCCATGTGACCAAACAGTCGTTTACACCCACATATGGGGTATCGGCGTACTCAGGACAAATTGCACAACAACGTTTGTGGTCTAATTTCTTCTCTTAACCTTGGGAAAATAAAAAAATTGGGGGCAAAAAATCATTTTTATGAAAAAATATGATTTTTTTTATTTTTGTGGCTCTGCATTATAAACTTCTGTGAAGCACTTGTTGGGTCAAAGTGCTCACCACACATCTAGATAAGTTCCTTAAGGGGTCTACTTTCCAAAATGGTGTCACTAGTGGGGGGTTTCAATGTTTAGGCACATCAAGGGCTCTTCAAACGCAACATGGCATCCCATCTTAATTCCAGTCAAATTTGCATTGAAAAGTCAAATGGCGCTCCTTCCCTTCCGAGCTCTGCCATGCACCCAAACAGTGGTTTACTCCCACATATGGGGTATCAGCATACTCAGCACAAATTGTATAACAACTTTTGGGGTCCATTTTCTCCTGTTACCCTTGGTAAAATAAAACAAATTGGAGCTGAATTAAATTTTGTTTAAAAAAAAGTTAAATATTAATTTTTATTTAAACATTCCAAAAATTCCTGTGAAACACCTGAAGGGTTAATGAACTTCTTGAATGTGGTTTTGAGCACCTTGAGAGGTGCAGTTTTTAGAATGGTGTCATACTTGGGTATTTTCTATCATATAGACCCCTCAAAATGACTTCAAATGAGATGTAGTCCCTAAAAAAATTGGTGTTGTAAAAATGAGAAATTTCTGGTCAACTTTTAACCCTTATAACTCCCTAACAAAAAAAAATTTGGTTCCAAAATTGTGCTGATGTAAAGTAGACATGTAGGAAATGTTAACTATTAAGTATTTTGTGTGACATATCTCTGTGATTTAAGGGCATAAAAATTCAAAGTTGGAAAAAACATTTTCAAAATTTTCGACCAAATTTCCGTTTTTTTCACAAATAAACACAAGTTATATTGAAGAAATTTTACCACTATCATGAAGTACAATATGTCCCGAGAAAACAATGTCAGAATCACCAAGATCCGTTGAAGCATTCTAGAGTTATAACCTCATAAAGGGACAGTGGTCAGAATTGTAAAAATTGGCCCGGTCATTAACGTGCAAACCACCCTCGGGGCATAAGGGGTTAACACCTTCAGAGCCATAAAAAGAATAAAGCAAAATGCATTCAAGCAAATTGAATCCAAAACAATTTGGTTTGGGCAAATTTAATTTTTTTAGTTAAGGTTATTGTTATATTATGATAACATGCACATTACATTCTATTCAAAGGAATATTAAATGTTTAAAGATAAAGGTTATCTGTGTAATACACAGCTATTCATTTATATGAATTTCTCATGATTTATTAGACCACCTTTATAGTTTATTTTTATAGGATGGAACAGAGCTTTGAGTGTAATTGTCAACACCTTTACTTCTCTGAGGGTACAGATTTGTAGCCCCTGAAAGTAAATAATGAAGAAAAATATGGAAAAGCATAACGCAAAAGAGCTCTCAGAAACAGAATTAGAAAGTTTATAGAAAAATAAAGGTGTGCTTTCTTCATGGTCAGTTAATCAATCTGAAATTGTCGTTCAGCGGATGTTTTAACTGAGATAATTGTTGTGCAAACTGATGACGGTAAACAATGTTTAAATGATATAAACAGCTGACAAAAAAGCATCTCCTTCTATGTCAGCTGATTGCTGGGCTGTATTTAGAGTTTCTGCTTCCCTAGGCACTTTAAGTGCTGCCTCCCCCATTGTTGAGTATGACACTATCAGCAGTGACTTTGGCAAAAATCGCTGATGTGAAAGTAGCCTATTGCAGCAGATCTGGCAGTTTTTCCGCATCTGCCGTGTAATGGATCACTTACGGCAACACTGCGTTCGGCCTCATTTATTCCTTATGGGACTTGCATACATATGCGGCACTTGTGGTTTTGTCGCGATCCGGCAAATTCGGTACCTGCAGCAATGGAAAAAAACGCTGCTAGTAGTGTTTTTTTGTCTCACCGCAAGTGCAAAGCCGCAAGTGCCACACATGTCCGCAAGTAGCCATCACTACCTGTCCCTGCAGCTTGCTAGCTCATCCCTAACCATCCCTCCCTGACCTAAAACTACACTATAAGGCTGCCGTCACACTAGCAGTATTTGGTCAGTATTTTACATCAGTATTTGTAAGCCAAAACCAGGCATGGGTGATAAATGCAGAAGTGGTGCATATGTTTCTATTATACTTTTCCTCTAATTGTTCCACTCTTGGTTTTGGCCTTAGTCTTGTACCCACGAGTAGTGTTGAGCGATACCTTCTGATATCGGAAAGTATCGGTACCGGAAAGTATCGGCCGATACCGTCAAAGTATCGGATCTAATCCGATACCGATACCCGATCCCAATGCAAGTCAATGGGACGAAAATATCGGAATTAAAATAAACCCTTTCTTTCCTTGTAGGTTAATTCTACATGAAGGAAAACAACTAAGAATAATGTAGGATGCATTGGGGGAGGTGGCGGAGACATTAAAGGCACAGAGGTTTAGCCCAAACAAATAGAATAGCAGGTTTTTTTGTTTTTTTTTATGACGTTCGGCGTTAGAAAGATTTTGACTATGTTATTTATTTTTTTATTTTGTCAGATATTGATGTTTCACTACTTCCACGTCCTTCACCTTCTTTTTTACTTCTCCCACACTTTCTTCTTCATTATCCTCATCATCAGCTTCTTTGACATCAACTATCTTCACCTTATTCATCTTCTTCTTCTTCTACCTACAATTTTTTTTTTTTACATTGTTCATATTCTTTTTATTTAACTATTATCTTTTTCATATTCAACTTCTTCATCATATTCTTATTTGTGACAGGCATTCCCGTAGTTGTTATCTATAAAAGTTTGAAGATTACACCTTCTGTTCTGCCTGTCACAAAAGAGTTACATTTGTCCGCGTTCAGTTTGGCCTGCAGCATCAGGCTTTATCCAGGGGCACCACGAGGAGGAACGGACTCACCCCCATACACTGCTTAGTCTTCTTCTGCTTATAATTTAGATAATATCTTTTGCTGTGATATTTAGTCTTATGCTTAATGTTCTTCTGCTCTTTGTTCTGCAGCCTCTTGTTCTTCTGCTTCTCGGTCTCCCATGTCGTCGTCGTCTCCAGGGTCGTCGTCTCCAGGGTTGTCGTCTCCGGGGTCGTCGTCATCGGGGTGGTCTTCAGGGTCATCGTCTCCAGGGTCGTCGTCATCTCAGTGGTCGTCGTCTCTGGTGTCGTCGTCATCTTAGGGGTGGTCTTCCGGGTCGTCGTCTTTAGGGTCTTGAACTTGGAAATGTAGCAGAAGGTACAAGAAGGCTGAGAAAATGCCGAGAAACAGCTGATGGAACTGGAACTCGGATGGCTACCCGAAGGTCCAAGAGCCAATGGAACTACCGAGGACCAGCTGACGTTACTGGAACCCGGTTACTAAGCAGGAGGTACCCGTGCCTGAAAGCACTACCAAGGACCACCTGACGTTGGTGGAACTCGGATACCCAGAAGGAGGCACCTAAGCCAAAGGCTCTGCCCGGAACCAGCTGACGGTGCTGGAACCAGGATGGGGACCTATTCAAGCTTATCTTCCTAGAGCCCCAACTAGCGGTGTTGGAGGAAAGGGTCAGCAGGGGGAGCAGAGTGTAGGCCGAAGCCTGCACTGGCGGCAGCTTTGTGTCTGCGTGGCTGTTGCAGGACACGTTGCCGGCTGCACAGCAGGGGAACAGCTGGCGTTGCTGAACCCCACTGACACTTTGGCTGGTGTCTTTCTCTGTGCAGCTAGCAGTACCGGGCACCAACTGGCGGTGTTAGAGCCCAGGCTCTGCGGGGGGAGCAGAGTGTAGGCCGAAGCCTAATTGAACCAATTTTAAAGGTAACCTTTAACCCCCCCTCAGGTGTTACAAACTAGAAGAGCCACAGCTTATGCAGCAGTAGTGCTGCACAAGTCAAAGGTTGCTCTTTTTATTTTTCTCCTTGCACACACTGAAAGGAACACGTATAACATTTAGGCCCTTACACAGTCAAACTGTGTTGGAGGCGAGAGTTCCCATCGTAATGAGACGCAGCACAGATGTCAAGAATCCCACCTTGGTGCTGGGCGCAGCCTCCTGAGCGTTGTTATTTGCTGTACAGGAGTCTGCGCTGTCGTGTTATCCCAAGGCTTTGCGCTGTTAGCGCTGCCCATCTTCTGACATCATTTCATGTCGGCTGTTGCGGTTTGCGATGACCATGAATCCGAGCCACGCAGTGTCTTTACATAGTTAAGACACTGCGGGGCTGGGATTCATGGCCTGGCGCAGTACATAGGTTCGCCTCTCACACTTGGGTCCTTACACCCGCTTCAGACTGTGCGGCGTTAGCTGATCCCTTATCGCATGCCGCGGCCATGAAGCCGCATAGTCTGAAGAAGGCGGAAGGAGATGAGGGACAGGCGAACATAAGCACTGCTCATGCCCGTCAATCACACCCTCGCAGTCCAAATAAATAAGACACCAAGGGGCGTTGTGTGGGTCAGGGCGGCCGCAGAGGCGCAGACAGCCAAACAATGATGCCAGAAGACGGGCAGCGCTACCAAGGGGGTTGCAGCGTGTCATTACAAAGGAAAGTCACACCTCCGGGACGGTTAAATGGTCACAGAGGACACATTTTAGACGTGTTCAGGTCCACATGTGCGAGGAGAATAAGTTTATGAGCCACCTTGCACACATGCAGCATTACTGCTGTACAAGGTAGCTGGAAAACACACAAACACCTGGGGGTGGGGCGACAGGATCCCTTCAATTTCAGTTCTTGTGTCTGCGTGGCTGTTGCAGGACACGTTGCCGGCTTCACAGCAGGGGAACAGCTGGCGGTGCTGAACCCCACTGACACATTGGCTGGTGTTTTTCTCTGTGCAGCTAGCATTACCGGGCCCCAACTGGCGGTGTTAGAGCCCAGGGTCAGCAGGAGGAGAGGGAGCAGAGTGTAGGCCGAAGCCTGCACTGGCGGCAGCTTTGGGTCTGTTGTGCCTGCGTGGCTGTTGCAGGACACGTTGCCGGCTGCACAGCAGGGGAACAGCTGGCGTTGCTGAACCCCACTGACACTTTGGCTGGTGTTTTTCTCTGTGCAGCTAGCAGTACCGGGCACCAACTGGCGGTGTTAGAGCCCAGGCTCTGCGGGGGGAGCAGAGTGTAGGCCGAAGCCTAATTGAACCAATTTTAAAGGTAACCTTTAACCCCCCCTCAGGGGTTACAAACTAGAAGAGCCACAGCTTATGCAGCAGTAGTGCTGCACAAGTCAAAGGTTGCTCTTTTCATTTTTCTCCTTGCACACGCTGTAAGGGACACGTATAACATTTAGGCCCTTACACAGTCAAACTGATTTTGAGGCGTGAGTTCCCTTCGTAAAGAGACGCAGTACAGCTGGCAAAAATCCCACCTTGGTGCTTGGCGCGGCCTCCTGAGCATCGTTATTTGTTGCACAGGAGTCTGCGCTGTCGTGTTATCCCTTGGCCTTGCGCTGTTAGTGCTGCCCATCCTCTGACATCATGTAATGTCGGCCGTTGCGGTTTGCGATGACCATGAATCCCAGCCCCGCAGTGTCTTAACATTTTTAAAACACTGCGGGGCTGGGATTCATGGCCTGGCGCAGTACATATGTTCGCCTCTCGCTTGGGTTCTTACACCCGCTTCAGACTAAGCGGCGTCAGCTGATCCCTTATCGCATGCCACGGCCATGAAGCCGCACAGTCCGAAGAAGGCGGAAGGAGATGAGGGACAGGCGAAGAAATGCACCGTTCATGCCCATCAATCACACCCTCGCAGTACAAATAAATAAGACACCGAGGGGCGTTGTGTGGGGCAAGGCGGCTGCAGAGGCGCAGGCAGCCAAACAATGATGCCAGAAGACGGGCAGCACTACCAAGGAGCTTGTTGCGTGTCAATACAAAGGAAAATCACACCTGAGGGACGTTTTAATGGTCACAGAGGACACATTTTAGACGTGTTCAGTTCCACATGTGCGAGGAGAATAAGTTTCTGAGCCACCTTGCACACATGCAGCATTACTGTCGTACAAGGTGGCTGTAAAACGTAGAAACACCTGGGGGAGGGGGGACAGGTTTCCTTCAATTTCAGTTCTTGTGTCTGCGTGGCTGTTGCAGGACACGTTGCTGGCTGCACAGCAGGGGAACAGCTGGCGGTGCTGAACCCCACTGACACATTGGCTGGTGTTTTTCTCTGTGCAGCTAGCACATCTGGGCCCCAACTGGCGGTGTTAGAGCCCAGGGTCAGCAGGAGGAGGAGAGGGAGCAGAGTGTAGGCCGAAGCCTGCACTGGAGCAAGTTGAAAGGGAACCTTTAACCCCCCCCCCAGGCGTTTGTAGCTGAAAGAGCCATCGTGTACAGCACTAATGCTGGAAAAGGTAAACTTAGCTCTTTTAATTATGGTCCTTGCACATGCTGAACCTAACACTTATGAAAAGTGTCCCCTCCTACCGTGATACCGTCCGGTTGGTGGAACTTTCCTTTGTGATGTGATGCAGCACAGCCGTTATTCTTACCCCCTTGGCGCCGTGCGCCGCCTCCTCAGCGTTGTTTGAATCAGTCCCGGAGCCTGTGCTGTTAGGTTAGCCCTTGGCCATGCACACATTTTGCGCTGCCCGTCTTCTGACATCATTTGGTGTCAGGCTGGCTGAGCCTGTGCGGCCGCGCTGGACGAGATCCCGCCTCGCAGTGTCGTCTAATGTAATCCCAACGCGGGCCTAGGGTTCCGTGGCCATGTGCAGTGCATATCCTCACCTCTCACTCCCCTACCTACGGCTTCTTCAGACTGTGCGGTGTCACGGCCGTGGCATGCTATTAGGGATCAGCTGACACCGCACAGTCTGAAGAAGCCGTAGGGAGATGAGTGAGAGGCGGAGGTTCAGATATGCACTGCGCATGTCCATGGATCTCAGGCCCCCAGTGGGATTAAATCAGAAGACACTACGAGGCGGGATCTCGTCCAGCGCGGCCGCACAGGCTCAGCCAGCCTGACACCAAATGATGTCAGAAGACGGACAGCGCAAAATGTGTGCATGGCCAAGGGCTACCCTAACAGCGCAGGCTCCGGGACTGATTCAAACAACGCTGAGGAGGCGGCGCACGGCGCCAAGGGGGTAAGAATGACGGCTGTGCTGCGTCACATCACAAAGGAAAGTTCCACCTACCGGACGGTATCACGGTAGGAGGGGACACATTTCATAAGTGTTAGGTTCAGCATGTGCAAGGAGCACCACGAAAAGAGGCACTTTTTCCCTTTGCATCATTACTGCTGCACAAGGTGGCTCCTTCAGTAACAAACGCCTGGGGGAGGGGGACAGGTTCCCTTAAATTTAACTTGTTGTGCCTGCGTGGCGGTCACAGTACACGTTGCCGTATACACAGCAGGGGAACAGCTGGCGGTGCTGAACCCCACTAACACATTGGCAAGGTGTTTGGCTCTGTGCGGACAGCACTTCTGGACAGCAACTAGCGGTGTTGGAGCCCAGGGACAGGAGGAGGAGGAGGTGGAGGAGATAGGAGGGATTTCCACACACACAGCAGGGGAACAGCTGACGTTACTGAACCCCAATAACAGAGGAGGGACTGTTGGGACTGTGCGGACAGCACTTCTGGACGGCAACTAGCGGTGTTGGAGCCCAGGGACAGGAGGAGGAGGAGGAGGTGGAGGAGATAGGAGGGATTGCCACACACACAGCAGGGGAACAGCTGACGTTACTGAACCCCAATAACAGAGGAGGGACTGTTGGGACTGTGCGGACAGCACTTCTGGACGGCAACTAGCGGTGTTGGAGCCCAGGGACAGGAGGAGGAGGAGGAGGTGGAGGAGATAGGAGGGATTGCCACACACACAGCAGGGGAACACCTGACGTTACTGAACCCCAATAACAGAGGAGGGACTGTTGGGACTGTGTGGACAGCACTTCTGGACGGCAAATAGCGGTGTTGGAGCCCAGGGACAGGAGGAGGAGGAGGAGGTGGAGGAGATAGGAGGGATTGCCACACACACAGCAGGGGAACAGCTGACGTTACTGAACCCCAATAACAGAGGAGGGACTGTTGGGACTGTGCGGACAGCACTTCTGGATGGCAACTTGCGGTGTTGGAGCCCAGGGACAGGAGGAGGAGGAGGAGGTGGAGGAGATAGGAGGGATTGCCACACACACAGCAGGGGAACAGCTGACGTTACTGAACCCCAATAACAGTGGAGGGACTGTTGGGACTGTGCGGACAGCACTACCAGGCAACAACTAGCGGTGTTGGAGCCCAGGGACAGCAGGAGAAGCAGAGGAACACAATGTAGGCCAAAGCCTGATTGGAGAAAGGGAACCTTTAACCCCCCCCAAGGCGTTTGTAGCTGAAAGAGCCAGCTTGTGCAGCACAAAAGATGCAAAAGGAAAAGGTGGCTCTTTTCATTATGCTCCTTGCAAACACAGAACTTAACACACTTATAAAATGTGTCTACTGATACCGTAAAACCGTCCCGGAGGTGGGACTTTCCTTCGTAATATGACGCAGCACAGCTGTCATTCCTACCCCCTTGGCGCCGTGCCCCGGCTCCTCAGCGTTGTTTAAATCTGTCCCGGAGCCTGCGCTGTTATGTTATCCCTTGGCCAGGCACACTTAGCGCTGCCCATCTTCTGACATCATTTGGTGTCAGGTTGGCTGCGCCTGTGCGGCCGCGCTGGCCGAGATCCCGCCTCGCAGTGTCGTCTAATGTAATCCCACCGCGGGCCTGGGATCCGTGGCCATGCGCAGTGCATATCCTCGTCTCTCACTCCCCTCCCTATGGCTTCTTCAGACTGTGCGGCGTCACGGCCGTGGCATGCTATTAGGGATCAGCTGACGGCGCACAGTCTGAAGAAGGCGTAGGGAGATGAGTGAGAGGTGGAGGTTCAGATATGCACTGCGCATGTCCATGGATCTCAGGCCCTCAGTGGGATGAAATCAGAAGACAATGCGAGGCGGGCTCTCGGCCAGCGCGGCCGCACAGGCGCAGCCAGCCTGACACCAGTTGATGTCAGAAGATGGGCAGCGCTAAGTGTGCCTGGCCAAGGGATAACATAACAGCGCAGGCTCCGGGACAGATTTAAACAACGCTGAGGAGCCAGGGCATGGCGCCAAGGGGGTAGGAATGACAGCTGTGCTGCGTCATATTACGAAGGAAAGTCCCACCTCCGGGACGGTTTTACGGTATCAGTGGACACATTTTATAAGTGTGTTAAGTTCTGCGTGTGCAAGGAGCTAAACAAAAATAGCTACCTTTTCCTTGTGCAGCATTACTGCTGCACAAGGTGGCTCTTTCAGTAACAAACGCCTTGGGGGGGGGGAAAGGTTCCCTTACATTTCAGTTGTTGTGTCAGCGTGGCGGTCGCAGGACACATTGCCGGCTACACAGCTGGGGACCAGCTGACGTTACTGAAACCCAATAACACTGGGTCGTATGTTTTGACTGTGCAGACGGCACTTCTGAGCCTCAACTGGCGGTGTTGGAGCCCAGGAATTTAAGTTCAGGTGGTAGAAAGATGAACACAACAGGAGACCTGGATAACGTAGACAGTCACCTAATGATTTAATCAGGAAGAGGAGTGGCAAATTCCTGCGAGATCCAGGCCTTGTTCATTTTCAGGAAAGTAAGCCGGTCAACGTTATCGGAGGATAGTCGCATGCGACGGTCAGTTAGTACACCACCTGCAGCACTAAAGACGCGTTCCGATAATACACTAGCAGAAGGGCAAGCCAGCACCTCCAATGCATACTGGCTTAGCTCTGGCCATGTATCCAGCTTTGAGACCCAAAACTTGAAAGGTGAAGAGCGGTCTGGGAGTACAGCAAGAGGGCAAGACATGTAGTCTGTCACCATCTGACGGAACCGTTGCCTCCTGCTGACTGGAGCCGTCTGTGATGGTGTTGACTTTTGTGGCGGGCACAGAAAACTGTGCCACAGTTGGGCCATACTGCTCTTGCCTTGGGCAGAGGCACTGCTTCTGCTCCCTCTTTGTGCAGAGCCTCCACCACTGCCTGGACGCACTGAGCTGCTTTGTAATGCACTAGCAGCACTTCTCTCACTTGGAATGGAGAAGATGATGGAATTCACCAGTGTGTCTTGGTACTCCCGCATTTTTCGCTCCCGGTTCAACGGTGTGATGAGGCTTTCTACGTTGTCCCGGTAGCGAGGATCGAGGAGGGTGAACACCCAATATTCAGACATGTTGAGAATGTGGGCGATGCGGCGGTCGTTTCTCAGGCACTGCAGCATGTAATCCACCATGTGCTGCAGACTGCCAACTGCCCAAGAAACGCTGTCCCCTGCTGGAGGCGTGATCTCTGCCCGCTCGTCATCACCCCACCCTCGCTGTACACACTGAGTACTGGACAATTGTGTAACTCCCTCCTCTGGACGGATGTCTTCCTCCTCCATTGACTCCTCCTCATCCTCCTCACAAACTGTCCCCTGCCTACGCGTTTGTGAGGAACCACGTGGCGCTGACTGTCCAGAAGATGATGGAAATGCTGAATCCTCATCCTCCACCTCTTCCACAACATCATCCCTTAGCGCTTGAACCACCCTCTCTGAACTGAATACAACCAGCTATGGATGGCCTATGGCTGCACTCAGACTAGAGAGTGGGCTGCACTCACACACTCACACACACAGACCTTGCAGATCGCTGTGAAAACAGCGCTACAAGGCAAAAGCAAGGTGAATAGTAGATGAACACAGCGGTTGCTAAATTAGCCTTTGAAAAGCACAAAAAAGCAAATCGCTATCTCTAAACTGGCCCTCAGTCAGCAAACAGCGTCCTGTCACTAACTGAATTCACAGCAGAGTGAGCGCAAAATGGCGCCAGCGACTTTTAAACTGCATCATGACATCATTTCAGCAGCCAATCACAGCCATGCCAGTAGTTTCATGCCCTCCATGCTGAACAGGATGTGCCCACACTTGGAATCATTGTCATTGGCTGAATTTGTGCAGTTTGAATCTGGGAACTTCCGATTCCGGTATCCGATACGCGGCAAGTATCGGAATCCCGGTATCGGAATTCCGATACCGCAAGTATCGGCCGATACCCGATACTTGCGGTATCGGAATGCTCAACACTACCCACGAGCTCCTCTCCCTAATGCTCTCAATGTTCAGTGAAAAACTGAGAGAAGCAGGAAGAGTAGCTCATTGTCACTGGACCACAAGTATGAAAGTTGCATGTGAATGAAGTGTCCATGTGATGACTACTGGAACCTGCAGAGCTGAATCCTGACATCGCAGGCTTCAGAAATCTCACAACTAATGCACTGCACACTTTTAAGCCGGTTTCATACGTCAGTGGCTCCAGTACGTGTAGTGACAGTTTTCTCACATACCGGAGACACTGACACACATAGACCCATTCAAATGAATGGATCTATGCACATGCCTGCGTGTTTTCACGGACCGTGTGTCCGTGTGCAAAACACGGAGACATGTCCATGTTTCTCCGGCAGCACGGTCCGCAAAGCATCCCGCACACGTGCACACGGAGAACAGTGTGCACTCTCCTCCGTGTGCACGTGCCGCCACATGAGAAATAGCGCTGTCCCCAGCATATGGTGCTGAAACCGGCATTCATCCCGTCTGTCCTGCTCGGCTGAAAGCAGCGCTTTCAGGAGAGAAGGGATGAAAGATCAAGCTTTTTTTTGTTAAAAATTAAGTTTGGGGTCACCTCCCACGTCCCACCCCTCCTCACTGCTCAGACAGAACAGGCTGCTGGCGCTGAGAGGAGGCATAGAGGGAGCTGGGTGAGTATTTCTCTGCAAGCGGGCGGGCGCACAGGGGGTGGGGAGGGGTGGGACACGGGAGGTGACCCCAAACTTTATTTTTAACAAAAAAAACTTGATCTTTAATCCCTTCTCTCCTGCAAGCGCTGCTTTCAGCCGAGCAGGACAGAAGGGATGAATGCCGGCTTCAGCACCATACGATGGAGACAGCGCTTACTGTAGCGCTGTCTCTTATGCACGGTCCATATGGTCCTCATGCGGCACACGGGCGGCACACGGCTACCGCACGTGTGCCACACTGATGTGCCACGTGAGCACACGGACACACGGACACGGATAACTCTGGTACCGTTTTCTCCGTACCGGAATTATCTGGACGTGTGAGACTGGCCTTAGGGTAAGTTCACACAGGGCATTTTTGCTGCTTTTTTATGCTAATTTTCAGCTACTTTTTACAGTATCAGCAAAGCCTATGAGATTTCAGAAATCTCATGCACACACATTTGGTTTTTATGTGATCAGTATTTTGTGCTTTTCAGCGTTTTTTTGACTTAGAGCATGTCACTTCTTTCAGCATTTTTCCAGCTTTTTTTCAGCGTTTTCCACCCATTGACTTGAATGGATGGTGAAAAAAAAGCTAGAAATATGCAAAATTGACTTTTCTTGCAGCTTATTTGCTGCAAAAAAAGTCAAGGAGAGCCGGATGTGACGTCACACACGGCCCTGCTACATCTAGATGGCAGGCTGCATGATGTGCCCATGCAGCCTGTCATCCAGCAGAGCAGACCTGATCCCCATTCACTTGAATGAGGGGGTCCAACAATACAGTGTTTGCATGCTGTCATATGCTTGACAGTGCGGCAAACACTGCTTCTGATGGGCGGGGAAATCATCCCCGCCAGTCAGAGAGCCGCAGCTCCCCACTGTCAGAAGACAGCGAGGAGCACTCCGCTGTGATCGGAGGTGTAAACTGTTAACTGAGCTAAAAATCCTCAACATCAATATTGCAACACCAAAAAGAAAAGTTGTGGAATTATCACATGATGTATAGACATGTAAATGGCATTCAAATGAAAATTAGAAACAAAAATCTAAACATTTTGATTGATTCAGAATTAATGAAGAAATACTCACACTTATGCACCTTGGCTGCTATCGATGAGGTTATTAATCTTTGTTTGAGGAATGTTCTGCAAAGCTGAGTGCACTTAGACATGTAAATCATCAAGATTCACTGCTGGTAGCTGCCTTTGCAATTGATAAACAATTATTTTCAAGATGTGCGCATTGGGAGACAAGTCCAGTGGCGCTGCAGGCATGGTGGCACATTTAGGCTTTGCAGGCTGCACACAGTAGAACAAGCAACATGATCTAGCATTGCATATTTTTAACTATTACCAGGAGGTATCGTGGGTTTATACTGTGCTATAGTGCCACTAGTACTATTCCTGGTGACCTCTGCCTCCTTGATCCAGCCCTGGGTAACTAATTGTAGCCAATTAGAGATGTATATATGTTGTGTTTGGCACACAATCTCCCTGACAAAGCTTTGCTCCACGGCGATACATGTAGGGTGTCTGAGACCACATGCCTGATGGGTTTAAGTGGGTGGCTTTTACCCTGCCATGGGTCTGTCATGGTCACTGCTTAACAATCCTATGGGGTTTCTTTTCTTGAACATCTTTATCTGATATATCTGATATACTGTCTTTCTCCGGAATGGTAGTAAGACTCTTGTTGAGGGAGCCTTTTGCTGCTGTGTACAGCTTAAGGATATATACAAGTTAAACATTATAGGTTGATTGTACTATTCATTTTACATTTGCCTGTATTGTACTGTATTTGCACTAAGCACCTTACGTTCATTCTAAAGTGTATTGTTTAGGTGGCTTTAGACTTATTGTCAGGCACGTTAGTCAATCCCCATAGGCCTTGGCCTTGCATTTATACCATGGTACTTACATGACAGGCTTTTACATAGTTATTTCATATATGTGCATTAGGTTGTGTTGTTTTTGTTTATATATACAATAATATTTTATATGTGATATTTGAATAAAAAAGTGTCTTTTTTACGATTATTAGATGAGGTGGGCGCATCACTATTTATTGCTTGGTTTTTCTTTTCTTTTGATATGGTCTTCCTATGCATGATGTCACACCCCATTACTTGTTAGGTTATATAGCTGTGCATCCCCCCCACTCTTTCTTCAGATGATTCCTGGCATTTTAATTTTTGGAAACAACTGCCATGACACAATAGTGAAAAGGTTGTACTACTGTTTTTATGAAATCAATGTAACAGTGATCTGCAGTGTACCTGAAATGAGGACTGGAGAGGTCTAGTTATTGAGTAATTTGCTATCCCACCTCACTAATGCAAGGACTAAGGCCGGTGTCACACTAGCGAGTTCTACAGACGTATGAGAGGTGCAGAAAATACGGATTGCATACGGTACAATGATTCTCTATGGCCCAGCTCCTATCTGCCGTATTTTACTGATCCGTATTATACGGTCTTGTACGGCCGTAGAAAATTGCAGCATGCTGCGTTTGTCACCGTATTGCGCAAAAAAATCGCCACTGAAAGTCTATGGGGGCGAGTAAAATACGGATTACACACGGACCATGCGTGTGACTTGCGAGAAATACGCACCGGTGTTATAGAGAAAAGCTGGCAATTCAGTGCGGTGTACAATAAAATCACACTGACAGAATAGAATAGAATAGGTAGAATAAATGTCTACACATAGAATAGTTATATACTGTATATATATATATATATATATATATGTCAGTGAGACACACATATATATATATATATATATATATATATATATATATATATATACTGTATATATATATATTTATATTTCATACAGCGCTAGATATCATAAAAGCCGGTAATTCAATTGCTGGCTTTTTCTTTCTCCTTCACAAACCCGACAGGATATGAGACATGGTTTACATACAGTAAACCATCTCATATCCCTTTTTTTTGCATATTCCACACTACTAATGTTAGTAGTGTGTATGTGCAAAATTTGGGCGCTGTAACTGCTAAAATAAAGGGTTAAATTGCGGAAAAAATTGGCGTGGGCTCCCGTGCAATTTTCTCCGCCAGAGTGGGAAAGCCAGTGACTGAGGGCAGATATTAATAGCCAGGAGAGGGTCCATGGTTATTGGCCCCCCTGGCTAAAAACATCTGCCCCCAGCCACTCCAGAAAAGGAAGATGCACCTATTCTGGCACTTGGCCACTCTCTTCCCACTCCCGTGTAGTGGTGGGATATGGGGTAATGAAGGGTTAATGTCACCTTGCTATTGTAAGGTGACATTAAGCCAGATTAATAATGGAGAGGCGTCAATTATGACACCTATCCATTATTAATCCAATAGTATGAAATGGTTAATAAAACACACACACACATTATTTAAAAGTATTTTAATCAAATAAAGACACAGGGTGTTTTAATATTTTATTATACTCGTAATCCACCTGAAGACCCTCGTCCTGTAAAAAAGGCAAAATAAAAAATCAACAATATCCCATACCTTCCGTCATTCCGTCAGTCCCACGATGTAAATCCATCTGAAGGGGTTAAATCATTATATATAAATGGTTTATATAACATTATATAAATGGTAACATAACCTTCCCTAATACCACTATGGACCCTATCAATTCCTCTGACCTTGAACCCTCTTGGGTCAGAGTTATGATGCATCCTAAAGTGTTTTGGTATAGTTTTCAATACGGAAAGGTCATCCACCTCTCCTGCTGCAACAATGTCTCTCATGTGTGCTCTAGTCCTGATGCGAAGTTCTCTAGGTGATAACCCTACATAGATTTTTGAACAAGGACATACAGCATAATATACCACATATGATATGATGTACTGCAAGATATGTAGCTGGTGACTGTGAAAGAACGAGTCACATCAGCTGAAGAAAAGCAATTGGCCCTTATTATATTGCCCTTATTGCATGCCATGCAATCTCCGCAAGGGAAACACCCCCACCTTAGCTTGCTGGAACCAAAAAAATTCTTAGTTTTCACCATATAATGACTTCAGACTAAATGGTCTTTAAGATTCTTTCTGCGTCTGCCCATCATCAAAGGGATAGGAGAAATCTCCTTCTGAAGTACAGGATCCCTCATTAATATTGGCTAATGTTTGGTTAGAATTTGCCGGATTGAATGCCATTGGCAATTGAAAGTCGAAATGAATCTAGTTTTTGAATCTATTTGTTTTACTTTTTGAATTGGAACTAAAAGCTTCTCTCTCGGGGTTCCTTTCGCCCTACAGTATCCATTCTTGATCATTCTATGGCTGACCACCTATCCAAAAATCTATTCTTCAAGTCTTCAAGTTTGCCTGTTGGTCAAATTTGCTTTCAGCAGAAAAAGTGCACCTTGCCCTTAAATATTGGCCAATGGGAATGGCCTTTTTAGTTGCCTGTGTATGTGATGAGGGCGCATGCAGTTCACTGATGTTACTTTTCAAAAAATATCTGTTTGTATTGTTCCATCTAGACCCACAGATATCGCAATGTCCAAAAAGTCTATTTCACTTTTTTCAATTCTTTGCATCAATTTGATATTATATGAATTCTGATTGAGCCCAATCATAAAGTTTTCAAATTAAATTTTTGACCTATTCCAAAAAATCAAGAGATCTTCAATATAGCGGAGCCAACACGGCACATGGTCAGCGACACACACACCACAACAATAGATAACCCCTCTCTCCCAATACCCAAAAAAAGAGGTTAACATACGAAAGCACACATGCCACACCCATGGCAGTGCCAAGCCCCTGCAAATAAAAATGATCCTTGAAATTAAAAAAGTTGTGTTTCAATATAAATCCAATAATTCCAGAATTATTTCAATCAATAACCGATCTAAATTGTTCATTTCCAGAAAAAAATGAGTGGCTCTTATCCCATCCTTGTGGCCAATTGATGTATATAGGGACTCGATCTCCACAGTCACCAGCCACACATCAGCCTCCAAAACAATACCGTCTATTCTCACAAGACGTCCGAAGAGTCCCTGACAAAAGAGGGCAGGGTCTCCATAAGAGGTTTCAAATAATAGTCAATAAATTTGCATACTGGATCACAAAGCCTGTGCCAGAGACTATCAGACACCCAGGTAGATCGACAGGATAGATCTTTCTTTGTGTAAATGGAAAGGCAAGCACAGTTATGCCTCTAGCTAATTTCTTTATTTATTTATGCTGTTGGAATCTTTATTCTGATCAAATGAGATTGCAGCATTCCGGGAGCCTACAGAGGGCTGACAGCCTCTCTGACTTTGGATCGGAGACTCCTCGTCAAGAGACAGGGTCACGATCGTTGCCATAGTGACCGGATGTCGTCATGACAACATAGGGTCATCATAGCCATTATCAGCAACTTTTCCTGTCAGTGCAGAGCTGACAGGTTCTACAGCATGGGGTTATTGCTGATCAGCCTGCAAAAAATGATTGTCCCATAGTAGGACTATGTAAAAAAAAGAAAAGTTAATTTAAAGAAAAAAAATGATTGTAAAAACAAAAAAAATAAAAAATAATAATAAAAAAATCTAAAGATATTATATCTATAAATAAATATTTAAATGAAAAAAATATATAAATAATAATAACCCGAGCTATAAAACTGTCCCACTAGTTAACCCCTTTAGCAAACACCATAAAAAATAAATATAAAACAAAGCAAAAAAAAAATGCTTTATCATCATACCGCCGAACAAAAAGTCGAATAAAACACGATCAAAAAGACGGATATAAATAAACATGATACCGCTGAAAACTTCATCTTGACCTGCAAAAAAAAAACAACCATACAACTCCATCAGCAAAAATATAAAAAAAGGTATAGCTCTCAGAATAAAAAGATGCAAAAAAATCGTACTGACCCAAAAAATTGCTGGTCTTTGCTCACTCGGAAATAGAAAGTCATCAGAAGAGTCATGTACCCAAAAATTTTACCTATAAAAATGTCAACTCGTCCCACAAAAAACAAGCCCTCACATGACCCTGTGGGAAAAAAATATGGAAAAATTATAGCTCTCAAAATATGGGGATGCAAAATAAAAATCGTCTTTTACTGTGTGACAGCAGCTAAACATAAAAACCCAATACAAAATCTGGTACCCCTGTAATCGCACCAACCCAAAGAATAAAGTCACCTAATTACTTATGTTGCACAAACAATGGCATCAAAAATGAATAAAAACAATTTTTCACAAGTTGTTTATTTTTTTATTCTGCCTCTCAAAGACAACAGTAAGGCTCGGCGCACATTTATCCTGCGCTCTGTGCTGAGAGTTGCATCGGGGTAAATCGCTACAATACATGATTAAGATGGAACCTCTGGCAGAAGATTCCCTATAATGAGGCAGATAGGGTCACTGTGGATGCCGTCTCACCTGTAATCTGGCAGTGTCCATCTTTATAGGATTTCATAAAAGAGCCGTTGGCCACAGTTTTGTGCACTTCTGAAAAAGAAGAACACTGCTGAACAGATGCCAGTTGGAGTCAGGAGTAACTCTACTGCCTCATTACAGTGAGAACAAAACTCCCAGATACATATTGTGAGAAGACGAGGTCTGGCGAGAATCCCGCCAACAAACCCCGGACTCACCAAATCAGCTCCAAACATACCATAATTCAAGGAGAAAAATACAGAGCATCGATGAACATTTCATTAAACAAAATTGTATTCCATAAATAGTACAAAAGACATGTACAGTAAATAGCAAATAACATTATTTAGTAACTAGAGCAAAAATGAGTGCCTGAAATATGCTGGTGAAGCCCCCATCCCCACAACCCCCCAAGTATTGCTGCCGATGTAGGGGCATACAGAAAACCCCTGCCCCGTCCTAAGAAAAGGGGGATCGTATGTAACCAAACGCTGAGTGTAGGCAAAAAAAGGGGCCACAGTGTGCCAAGCCTAAATAGAAACACCTATATATCCAACACAGATGTCCATAATAGATCTCCACAGTAACACCATTAATTATGGTGGTTGAAAAAGGTGCTTCACATACCAGTAGAAGGGGCAGGGTGGGGAGACAATCGGGAGGTGGTCCCCGACGCACGTTTCGCGGCCACACAGTGCCGCTTCTTCAAGGGGATAACCACTTGCTGCCCAAAAGGACCTTAATATAGCCACTGACCCCGGTCACATGGTACCCGGTGGCCAATCATAGTAGCGCTGTCGGCGCATGCGCCCCACATCCGGCAGGTCCTGGCAGTGAAGCTCGGCGTCAAGAAAAGTGCGCACGCACATATTTTCCACAAACATGAAAAACGGCACACAGGTAAATAATTATGTAAATATAAGAATAGTCCACTCTCCGTGCACCGAATCCATGTTATATTGAGAAAGATCCCTCACTTCATTGAAACAATGTCCATAATAAGAGACAGAAGTTGTCACATTTATTCTCATGAGGATATCTTGACAAGTCCCCTTTGCCCCGACTGGGGTGGTATCCATGACAGCTGTTAAATGAGGCCAGAGACATATTCACAAGGGAAACCATAAAGCACCAGATCAGTTCATATCACTAATAATGTAAGAAAAAAGAAAGAGTTTAAAATCACATACAGAAACACATAAAAACACAATTAAAAACAACATCCCGACTGTATCAGGCCTCCATCCCCTGTATCGGTCGGGATGTTGTTTTTAATTGTGTTTTTATGTGTTTCTGTATGTGTGCCGTTTTTCATGTTTGTGGAAAATATGTTTGTCGGGTCTCTAATTTGTCAATGGGGCGGCTTATAGATTGTGGAACAAGTATTTGTACCCTTTTTTATGAATATATTTTTCTTAATTGGTGGCCGTGCGTGTCGCGCCGCGGTCCGTCATGCCTTGGTGTGGATCGGCGTCTCCCGGTCTTGTCTGCGCGCTTCGGGTGCTTTGCACCCTGCGTGTGCGCACTTGTCTTGACGCCGAGCTTCACTGCCAGGACCTGCCGGATGCGGCGCGCATGCGCCAACAGCGCTACTATGATTGGCCGCCGGGTACCATGTGACCGGGGTGAGGGGCTATTTTATGATCCTTTTGGGCAGCAAGTGGTTATCCCCTTGAGGAAGCGGCACTGTGTGGCCGCGAAAAGCGCGTCGGGGACCACTTCCCAACTGTCTCCCCACCCTGCCCCTTCTACTGGTAAGTGAAGCACCTTTTTCAACCACCATAATTAATGGTGTTACTGTGGAGATCTATTATGGACATCCGTGTTGGATATATAGGTGTTTCTATTTAGGCTTGGCACACTGTGGCCCCTTTTTTTGCCTACACTCAGCGTTTGGTTACATACGATCTCCCATTTTCTTAGGGCGGGGCAGGGGTTTTCTGTATGCCCCTACATCGGCAGCAATACTTGCGGGGTTGTGGGGATGGGGGCTTCACCAGCATATTTCAGGCACTCATTTTTGCTCTAGTTACTAAATAATGTTATTTGCTATTTACATGTCTTTTGTACTATTTATGGAATAAAATTTTGTTTAATGAAATGCTCATCGATGCTCTGTATTTTTCTCCTTGAATTATGCCTCATTACAGTGAATAGATCCCTTGGGGATTTCATCTGAATCATGTCACTCAGAGATTTAGATGGAAACCTGAAACTAAGTGGTCAGCGTAGTGCGCCATATAACTGTGACAAAATAAAACATTATGTAAAATGTTCCCAATAAAAGCTTCAACTCAATCAACAAAAAAAGTAAGTCCCCACTCGGGTCTGTCATCTGTTAACAGAAATATATGGGGCTTCCATGTTACTGGTAGTACAAAGGCTCTAGAAAAGCGAAATCACTTTTCACCCACCAAAATAAATTCAGCAAATTCTCTGCTCTCAAATCCAAATGCCCCCTCCCTTCTGATCTCCCTTCTGAGTGTACCTAAACCACATATTGCATCCAAGTTTGGCATTTCTGAAGCAATGAGAGCCCGTCTAATTTACAGGAGCATTCCTCCAGAAGCACAGGCTTGACATAACGTACTGGTGACTACAACGTACTGGTCTCTAAAGCATACTGGTCAATACAATGGCAATTTACAATTTTCACTCGGCAACATTAGTTGCTGCTTGTTTCTGGAAAATACCTATGGAGTCAAAGTCATCACTACACCTGTAGATAAATTTCCCAAGGGGTATAGTTTCCAAAATGGGGTCACTTGAGGGGGATTCTGCTTTTCTAGCAAATAGGGGCTCTGTATATGGTGTTAGCAAACTATTCTAGGAAAATCTGCACTCCAGGAAGCAAATAGCGTTCCATTCCTCCGTATGGCTAAGTAGAACTATACAGCCACATTTTGGGTATTGCCACGTCCAGATGAAATTTTGTAACACATTTTTTTTGCCATTTTTAACCACTTGTGTGAAAATGTAAGGTCTGTGGTAAAAACAAAATTTTGATGGTAAAATGGAGTTATTTTTTCTTCATTGTCCAATGGTATAAAATTCTGTGACACGTGTTAATATGAATTCATTCAAATGTGTAGTTTGCAACATGGGGTCAATTATATGGAGTCATGGCACCTGCAAACCATAACAGCAAAATCTGGCGCTCCTTGCCTTCTAATCTGTGCTTGAAAAATATTTCCCAAATTACATGTAGGGTATTGAGGCACTCAGGAAAAAATAGACCTCAGTTTAGTGTAAAAAAATCCTATTCGCCCTTTGAAAAATTAAAAACTTGGGGCTAAAACAACATTTTAATGGTAAAAATGTATTTTATTCTTTCTTCACCGCTCAGTGGTATAAAATTCTGTGAGGCACATGTGGTGATCACGGCACCACCAGATGAATTAATTGGAGAGTGTAGTTTGTAAAATTAGTTCACATATATGGGGTTTCTCTTGTTCTGGCACCTCAATGTGACATGGCACCCTCAAACTATTCTAGCAAAATTAGAACTTCAATATGGCGCCTCTTCCCTTCTGAACTTTGCACTGTGCCTCAAAATTATTATTCCCGCACATATGGGGTATCGGCATACTCAGGAGAAATTGCAGAACAAACTGTATTGTGTAATTTCTCCTTTTTACCCTTTTGAAAATGCAAAATTTGGGGCTAAAATAATGTTTTTGTGGATAAAATTAGATTTTTTTAATTTTCACAGCTCAATGTTAAAAAACTTCTGTTAAGCACCTCTGTTAAGGGAGTTCAAGGTGCTCACCTGGCATCTAATCACATTCCTTGAGGGGTCTAGTTTCCAAAATGGGGTCACTTGTGGGGGTTTCCACATCAGGGTCTCTCCAAATGGGACATGACACTAATGATTCCAGGAAGTTTTAGATTCTAAAATTCAAATGATGTCCGAGCCCTGCCATGCGCCCAAACAACAGTTTTCTCCTTAATATTGGGTATTGGCTTACTTAGGAGAAATTTCACAACAAATTGTATTGTGCAATTTCTCCTGTTACCCTTATAAAATGCAATATTTTGTGCAAAAACCATATTTGTGGGGAACATTAGATTTTTTGTACTTTTACGGCTCAACGTTATAATCTTCTGTGAAACACCTGAGGGTGGTTCAATGTGATCACCACACTTCTAGATCAGTTCCCTGTGGGGTCTAGTTTCCAAAATGCTGTCATTTGTGGAGGATTTTTTTTGTTTAGGCACATCAGGAGCTCTCCAAACGAGACATGGCATCCGCCAATTATTCCAGCAAATTTTGCATTCAAAAATTCAATTGAATTAAAAAATGGCGCTCCTTCCCTTTCGAACTCTGCAATGTGGCATGCTCAGGAAAAATTACACAACAAATTTTGGGTCCATTTTTTCTTTTTACTCTTGTCAAAATAAAAAAAAACATTGGACCTGAAGTAAATTTTTTGTGAAAAAAGTAAAATGTTATTTTTTCTTTAAAAAAATAAATAAATCCTGCGACCCCCCTAAAGGGTTAATAAACTTCTTAATGTGGTTTAGAGCATCCTGAGGAGTGCAGTTTTTAGAATGGTGTCACTTTTAGGTATCTTCTATCGCTGGTCAACTTTTAACCCTTATAACTTCCTAACAAAAAAAAAGTTGTATCCCAAACTGTGCTGATGTAAAGCAGACGTATGAGAATTGTTATTTATGAACTATTTTGTGAGACATAATGTATCTCTGTGACTTAAGGGCATGAAAATTCAAATTTGGAACTTTTGCAAAATTTTCAAAATTTTCGACAAATTTCTGTTTTTTTTCCAGAAATAAACGCAAGTAATACCAAAGAAATTTTACCAATCACCTGGATCCGTTGAAGCTCTCCAGAATTATTACCTCATAAAGTGACAATAGTCAGAATTGTAAAAGTGGCCCAGTCGTTAATGTGCAAACCACCTTGGAGGTAAAGTGGTTAAAAGCTTGTCAACAATTTACATTTATTTTACAGAAATAGCACTATTCTTTATAGGACTATACCTTTGTCTGGGACTGCAGTCACCTCCATTTACATAAAGAGTAGACATGGACGCACAACATAACATCCTTTTTATCTAATGTCAAGCAACCTTTTAAGCCACCTATATATATATATATAGTATAGTCAAAATGCTTTCAGGAAATGTAACTGAGTTCGTCCTTAAAGGATTTAAAAATCTTTACAGTATACAAATCTTTATTTTTAGTTTATTTCTCATTATCTACCTATTCACATTATTCGGAAATCTTTTAATCATCTTACTAGTGGCAACCAATGCTCGTCTTCATTCTCCAATGTACTTCTTCCTTAGCAACCTATCTTTATCCGAGGTTGTTTTCACTGCAAATATTGTTCCCAACATGTTACACAACTTACTTTCAGAAGATGATTCTATATCCCTCCCTGGATGCCTGACTCAATATTACTTTTTCAGTACCACAGCCACAACTGAATGCTTGCTGCTTGCAATTATGTCATATGACCGATATTTGGCAATATGCAGACCGTTACGTTACTCTTCTCTTATGAGCTTTCAGTCGTGCTGCTGCACCTCCGCATGGGCTTGGTTAACTGGTTTAATAATATCAATGATAACCCTTATTTTACTATGCAAGTCCAATTTTTGTGGTCCAAATTTAATAGACAATTTCTTCTGTGATCTTTCACCTCTTATCGAACTTATCTGCTCAGATACCTTTATAATACAAATTGAATCATTTGTATTTGCATCCCTATTAACATTATTGCCTTTTGTATTTATTATTGCAACATACATTATAATTCTCTACAATATTTTCAAGATCCCATCATCAAATGGCAGAAAAAAGGCTTTTTCCACATGTAGTTCTCATCTTGCTGTTGTGTCCACATATTATGGAACTCTCATCATTATGTATGTAGCACCTTCTCGAAAGCAAATATTTAGCATAAGCAAAGCCTTGTCATTGCTTTACACAGTAGTTACTCCACTATTGAATCCAATTGTATATAGCTTTAGAAATAAAGAAATTCATGTTGCACTGAACACATTATTAAAACATTGTATAAAACCATTTAATACACGTGGCATTTCATAGTTGTAAAATCATAAACTTTCGTATTCCTGCACATAAAACAATTAGCCGTAAATAAATTGATTTCCTTTTTTTCAATCAAAGTAATTCCATGAAATGTTCCATGAAACCATTAAGGTTATGCTAATTACTGGTACAGTATATTATTAACAGGATCCACCTATATTTCCATTGTATTTGATTGTAAGAATAGTAAACACTGAAGTGCTACTTTTTCCATCAAAAATGCTAGAGCATCCATGTGGTGCAACAATGTGGTCCAGTAGGACATGTCAGTAGTAGGGATGAGTGATTAAGCTTGGTGATGCTCAGATATCACTCGAGTATCTGGGTGCTCAGATATGCTCTGCACTCGGCAAGCATTAGCCGATGCAGGGTCGTCATCACCACAGGCACACCCGGGCAAGTGCTGGGGCCTGAGAAAGCATGGGGGGACTCACTCACCATCGAGGACACTGGCACACTATGGGTCCCATGAGTCGAAAGTCAAGGGGACCTCAGTGCCAACGGCCGCGCTGGCACGAGTTTCCCGTGCTTTAAACTGTTTATAATACTCACCTTACCTTCCTTTATTCCCAGATGGCCACAGGTCCTGCCTCTTCTGTGTCTTCTGACTGTGTGATGTCTCATGATAGAGGGCTCGATGATGTCACTACAGTGAGTCCTCTGTGCTGAGCACTGCAGAGAATCAGAAAACAAGAATTGCGGCGAGCGGGAAATGAGGAGAGGTAAGTATTTGATTATTTATTTAAGTGTGGAGCATTATATGGGGCCCATTCTGTATAGAGCACTATCTGGAGCCTATTATTCTGTGTGGAGCATTTTATGGGGTCCAATATTCTGTATGGAGCATTGTATGGGGCCCATTATTCTTTATGCAGCATTATATGGGGTCCAAACTTCTGTATGGAGCAATATATGGGGCCCATTATTCTCTATGCAGCATTATATATGGTCCAATGTTCTGTATGGAGCATTATATTATATGGGGCCCATTTTTTCAATGTATTATTATATTGGATCCATTGTCCTTGATGGAACATTATATGGAGCCCATTCTGTATGGAACGCTATATGGGGCCCAATATTCTGTAAGGAGCATTATATGGGGTCCATTATTCTGCATGTTGCATTATATCCAGAGAGAGGTAATAAGGCCATGTTAATCTCACCCATAATTCCTCTCTTTCTCCCTACCTAAGGATTCATTACACTGGTCAACAGTATTTTTGGTGCCAAAGATATTTCATCGAATTTAGGGTATTTTTGGGGTGCTGATTCTGAATATGTCATCAGTTTTGCCAGATTGGCTCAAGTTTTTGAGATTTTTGGTATCTTATTTATAGCACTTGTTGGTAAATGCGACGCATCATCTCATTAATTTCTTTGGATTAGTACTTGAACTGAGCAGTTCTCAATATAGTTTTGTGTTAATTAGTGTTCTAAAAGTTTGTTCATAGCTTGATTTTTGCACTAACTTTATGTTGTTGTCTGTTTTCCAGTGAAAAGCATGAACTCATCAAGAAGATGTTGTCTTAACGATCCAGACTCATTCTGTTACATTTGTGGTGAATACACACTGCCAAAACATAGAAGAAACATAACAGACTTCGTAAAAAAAGTGTATTTTGCCTATTTTGGGGTTATGCTTGGGGACCAAGACAAGTTTTGGGCACCACACATAGTGTGCAAAGCATGTATCGAATTATTACGAAAATGGAGCAAAGGACAAAGAAAAAGCTTCAAATTTGGTGTTCCAATGGTGTGGAGAGAGCCAAAAAATCATCATGATGACTGTTATTTATGGTAAACACAGGTACAGGCACATCTTCACAATGAGGGACAGGCCTTCTTGCAGATTCCATGTTACTCCCATTTTCGTTTCTTATGCTTATTGAATCCTTGCACTTGCACTGCACAGAAATAACAGTCATCATGATGATTTTTTGGCTCTCTCCACACCATTGGAACACCAAATTTGAAGCTTTTTCTTTGTCCTTTGCTCCATTTTCGTAATAATTCGATACATGCTTTGCACACTATGTGTGGTGCCCAAAACTTGTCTTGGTCCCCAAGCATAACCCCAAAATAGGCAAAATACACTTTTTTTACGAAGTCTGTTATGTTTCTTCTATGTTTTGGCAGTGTGTATTCACCACAAATGTAACAGAATGAGTCTGGATCGTTAAGACAACTTCTTCTTGATGAGTTCATGCTTTTCACTGGAAAACAGACAACAACATAAAGTTAGTGCAAAAATCAAGCTATGAACAAACTTTTAGAACACTAATTAACACAAAACTATATTGAGAACTGCTCAGTTCAAGTACTAATCCAAAGAAATTAATGAGATGATGCGTCGCATTTACCAACAAGTGCTATAAATAAGATACCAAAAATCTCAAAAACTTGAGCCAATCTGGCAAAACTGATGACATATTCAGAATCAGCACCCCAAAAATACCCTAAATTCGCTTAAATATTTTGGACACCAGAAAAAATTTTTTTTTTTGTTGACCTGTGTTATAGGTAACACAACAAATTTCTGATGTGGCCAAACTAGGAACATACACTGCTGCACTTTATTAGGCACTACGCACTTATCTGAAATAGTTTATTATATACGTGTTCAGCATGGTATGTTTTTAGTGTTCTGTTAAACTGAACCCGTGTTGCGATTTCAGTGTTCTGTCCCCCGTATACGAGCTCTATCTGTACCCTTATCTATGAAGTCTGTATATATATTTTGTTTATATCAATAAATTGAATTGTTACATTTTATTAAGAAATAGTCTTGGGATTATATACTCCGAGTTTTGTTGTAGGATATATTGAGGACTATACAGGTCTTAAATGAAATCTTTTGAATTTGATTAGCCAATTTCCATGCTATTGTAGAATTTACAATAGATATAGCTCATGTAAGGTAAAAAGTTAAATCTTTGGCATTGTACTATACCTATATTTCTAACTCCTTAACCCCCAAGGGTGGTTTGCACGTTAATGACCGGGCCAATTTTTACAATTCTGTCCCTTTATGAAGTTATAACTCTGGAACGCTTCAACGGATCCTGATTATTCTGACAGTGTTTTCTCATGACATATTGTACTTCATGATAGTGGAAAAATGTATTTGATATTACCTGCGTTTATTTTTGAAAAAAACGGAAATTTGGAGAAAATTATGAAAATTTCACAATTTTCCAACTTTGAATTTTTATGCCCTTAAAACACAAAGATATGTTCCACAAAATACTTAATAAGCAACATTTCTCACATGTCTACTTTACATCAGCACAATTTTGGAACCAAATTTTTTTTTGATAGGGAGTTATAAGGGTTAAAAGTTGACCAGCAATTTCTCATTTTTACAACACCATTTTTTTTTAGGGACTACATCACATTTGAAGTCACTATGAGGGGTCTATATGATAGAAAATACCCAAGTGTGACACCATTCTTAAAACTGGATATCTCAAGGTGCTCAAAACCACATTCAAGAAGTTTACTAACCCTTCAGTGTTTCACTGGAATTTTTGGAATGTTTAAAAAAATGAACATTTAACTTTTTTTCACAAAAAGTTTACTTCAGCTCCAATTTGTTTTATTTTACCAAGGTTAGCAGGAGAAATTGGATGCCAAAAGTTGTTGTAAAATTTGTCCTGAGTATGCTGATACACCATATGTAGGGCGCATGGCAGAGCTCGGAAGGGAAGGAGCACCGTTTGACTTTTCAATGCAAAATCGGCTGGAATTGAGATAGGACTCCAATGTTGCGTTTGGAGAGCCCCTGATGTAAATAATAAATAATTAAAAAAACAGCATGGGGTCCACCCATTTTTGATAACCAGCCTTGCGCCATGGGTAGAGGGAAGAGCCAGGCAAAGTGCCTGAATTGGCGCATCTAGTAGATGTGCCTTTTCTGGGCAGCTGCGGGCTGCTATTTTTAGGCTGGGGGGTCAATATCATTGGCCCCTTACCAGCCCGAGAATACCAGCCCACAGCTGTGAGCTTTAGCAAGGCTGGTTGTCAAAAATGGGGGAACCCCCCCTGTTTATTTAAATTATTTATTTAAATAATTTAAAAATATGGCATGGGGACCCCTCTAATCTTGATATCCAACTTTGCTGAAGCTGACAGCTGAGGGTTGCAGCCCCCAGCTATGAGTTTTTTTCTGGCTGGTTATCAAAAATAGAGGGGAACCCACATAATTTTATTAATTACCGCATTTATTTACAGCGCAGGAGCGGCAGATGAATACTCCCATCCGCTGCTCCTGCTGTCACTGTTATTAGTAGCAGCAGGGGTAGGCTGATGGGAGTAAAAATCCCATCAGCGACCTCCTGCTGTCTCTTTTATTACTTAAAATGTAACTCTCATCATTCTCCCCTGCTTGTGCTGATCGTCGGCAGAGCAGGGGATGAAAGCCGCGTTCAGCACCCGGCGCCGGAGAATAGCGCTTACTGTAACGATTCTTCCTTGGCGCCCATCCTTGTGGTACTGATGCGGCACCCGCATGCCATATGTGTGCCGCAAGTATTACATACACGGACAGGGACATTTCTGGTACCGGATATTTCAGTGTGAAAGAGACCTTATAGCGGGTTTTCATGTTTGGCTGCTGTCACACACTAAAAGACATTTTTTATTGCAAAAAATAGTTTTTGCATAGCCATATTTGGCCAACAGAGTCCTGTGAGGTCTCGTATTTTGCGGGACGAGTTGACATTTTTATTAGTACCATTTTCGGGCACATGACATTTTTTGATTCCTTTCAGTAATGTATATACATTGGCAGCTCCTGAGCTCCAAGCTTTGAAGGAGTATATCGATGAGAATTTGTCCAAGGGCTTTATACGATGGGGACTCTGAGACATTGTATTGACTTTTGGGAACTCAGCAAGGTGACCATCTGGAAAAGATAACTCGTGCCTTTCATTGCAGAACTTTTGGAAAGAATCTGTCATGCTAAGGTATTTTCTAAATTGGATCTTTGCAGGGTATATAATCTGGTACATATCCATCCTGGTGATGAATGGAAGACGGCTTTCAGATGTCAGTATGGACATTTTGAATACTTGGTGATGACTTTTGTGCTGTGCAATGCCCCTGCAACCTTTTAACATCTTGCCAATGATATCTTTAGAGATTTGCTGGACCATTTTGTCAAAATCTATCTGGATGACATCCTAATTTTTTCTGAATCTCTACAGAAACATCAAGAACACGTCAAAGTGGTTTTGAGACATTTGCAAGAAAACCATCTTTCTATCAAGCCAGAGAAGTGTGACTTCCATAATTCTGAAATACAATTCTTAGGGTATGTGATGTCTCCTCAAGGGATAAACATAGAATCTGGTAAGATTCATGCAATCCTTGATTGGCCAGCACCTAAAAACATTAAGGAAGTTCAATGCTTTATCAGCTTTGCAAATTTTTATAGACGTTTTATCCAAAATTTTTCAGAGATTGTCACACCACTTCTGACTAAGAAGGAGAAATCCTTTAATTGGTCTTCACAGGCTCAGGAAGCCTTTGATCGGCTTAAGTCATGATTCACTTCAGCTCCGCTTTTGATTAATCAGGATCCAGCATTTCCCTTCATTATGGAGGTAGATGCTTCTGATTGGGCATTGGGGGTCATTCTCAAAGAACTGGAGTGAAGGCTCTGTTACATACTTGTGCATTCTTTTTCTGTAGGCTTACCCCTGCAGAGAGGAACTATGATTTAGGAAATAAGGGTACCGTCTCACATAACGATTTACCAACGATCACGACCAGCTATACGACCTGGCCGTGATCGTTGGTAAGTCGTTGTATGGTCGCTGGAGAGCTGTCACACAGACCGCTCTCCAGCGACCAACAATGCCGAGGTTCGCTGGTAACCAGGGTAAACATCGGGTTACTAAGCGCATGGCCGCGCTTAGTAACCCGATGTTTACCGTGGTTACCAGCGTAAAAGTAAAAAAAAACAAACCGTACATACTCACCATCTGATGTCCGTCAGGTCCCTTGCCGTCCGCTTCCCGCTCTGACTGAGTGCCGCCGTACAGTGAGAGCACAGCACAGCAGTGACGTCACCGCTGTGATCTGCTCTCACTTTCCGGCCGGAAGACAGTCAGAGCGGGAAGCGGACGGCAAGGGACCTGACGGACATCAGATGGTGAGTATGTACGGTTTGTTTTTTTTACTTTTACGCTGGTAACCAGGGTAAACATCGGGTTACTAAGGGCGGCCCTGCGCTTAGTAACCCGATGTTTACCCTGGTTACCAGCGAACGCATCGCTGGATCGCTGTCACACACAACGATCCAGCGATGACAGCGGGAGATCCAGCGACGAAAGAAAGTTTCAAACGATCTGCTACGACGTACGATTCTCAGCAGGGTCCCTGATCGCAGTAGCGTGTCAGACACTGCGATATCGTAAATATATCGCTAGAATGTCACGAATCGTGCCATCGTAGCGATGAAAATGCCACTGTGAGACGGTACCCTAAGAACTTCTAGTGATTATTACGGCCTTTAAGGAATGGAGGCACCATCTGCAAGGGGCCGTGCAACAGATCAAAGTGCTGACCGATCATCACAATTTAGAATTCCTCAGATCTGCTAAATGTCTGTCTCAACATCAGGCTCTGTGGAATTTATTTTTAAACCAATTTCATTTTGCTATTTCGTACCATCCAGGTTCACATAATGGGAAGGCTGATGCTTTGTCACTAGTGTTGAGCGATACCGTCCGATACTTGAAAGTATCGGTATCGGAAAGTATCGGCCGATACCGGCAAAGTATCGGATCTAATCCGATACCGATACCCGATACCAATACAAGTCAATGGGACTCAAGTATCGGACGGTATCCTGTATGGTTCCCAGGGTCTGAAGGAGAGGAAACTCTCCTTCAGGCCCTGGGATCCATATTAATGTGTAAAATAAAGAATTAAAATAAAAAATATTGCTATACTCACCTCTCCGACGCAGCCTGGACCTCACCGAGGGAACCGGCAGCGTTGTTTGCTTAAAATGCGCGCTTTTACTTCCTTCCGTGACGTCACGGCTTGTGATTGGTCGCGTGCCACCCATGTGGCCGCGATGCGACCAATCACAGCAAGCCGTGACGTAATTTTCAGGTCCTCAATGCCTAATTCTAGGCATTCATGATTTTAAAATTGCGTTCCGGCTTGTGATTGGTCGAGTCGCGGTCACATGGGCGACGCGACCAATCACAAGCCGTGACATCACGGGAGGCAGGAGATGCGCGCATTTTTAAAATTACGTCACGGCTTGTGATTGGTTGCGTGCCGCCCATGTGACCGCGACGCGACCAATCACAGCAAGCCGTGACGTAATTTTCAGGTCCTCAATGCCTAATTCTAGGCATTCATGATTTTAAAATTACGTTCCGGCTTGTGATTGGTCGCGTCGCGGTCACATGGGCGGCACGCAACCAATCACAAGCCGTGACGTAATTTTAAAAATGCGCGCGTCTCCTGCCTCCCGTGACGTCACGGCTTGTGATTGGTCGCGTCGCCCATGTGACCGCGACGCGACCAATCACAAGCCGGAACGTAATTTTAAAATCATGAATGCCTAGAATTAGGCATTGAGGACCTGAAAATTACGTCACGGCTTGCTGTGATTGGTCGCGTCGCGGTCACATGGGCGGCACGCGACCAATCACAAGCCGTGACGTCACGGAAGGAAGTAAAAGCGCGCATTTTAAGCAAAGAACGCTGCCGGTTCCCTCGGTAAGGTCCAGGCTGCGTCGGAGAGGTGAGTATAGCAATATTTTTTATTTTAATTCTTTATTTTACACATTAATGTTGTTTCGATACCGATACCCGATACCACAAAAGTATCGGATCTCGGTATCGGAATTCCGATACCCGCAAGTATCGGCCGATACCCGATACTTGCGGTATCGGAATGCTCAACACTATTTGTCACTAATCCATTCTGCGGATTCTGAACCTGGATCTCCGCCCAAGATCATTTTATCGGATGCCAAGTTCATTGGAGTAATCCATGATTTGGACCTGTGGACTGAGATCGAGGCCTATGATGGTGATGTATTTCTTGCTAACCCACCTGTGGGTCTCAATATTGTCCTTAAGGGAGGCTTTTGGTTCCATGACTGGTGTATCTACATTCCTGTGGCCATACGTCTGCAGATCCTTAAGTTGGTACATGACTCCAAGTTGGCTGGTCATAGGGAGGTACAGAAGACACAAGAATTCTTGAGCCAATTTTTCTGGTGGCCAACTTGTCAGAAGGATATGAAGGACTATGTTCTCTCTTGCGATGTATTATCATTATAAAACTCCTTGTGCTTCTCCTAGGGGTCTACTCCAACCACTACCGGTTCCTACTCATCAGTGGGACTCAATCTCTATCGACTTCATTGTGGATCTTCCTACTTCTGGTGGCTTGAATATGATCCTAGTGGTCGTTGATCGTCTGACTAAGGCTGCTCATTTTGTTCCTTGTGCTGGCCTCCCCTTGGCTAAGGAGACTGTGAACTTCGTAATACAGAATATTTTTCGGGTCCCAGGTGAAGTTATCTCTGACCGTGGAGTACAATTCACCTCAAGATTCTGGACCGTGTTTTGTTCTGCGCTTAATATTAATGTTTGTCTTTCTTCCGCATATCACCCTCAGACAAAAGGTCAGACAGAGTGTACCAATCAGACTTTGGTGCAATATTTATGAAGCTACGTCTGCCACCTTCAGGATGACTGGTTGGAACTACTTCCTTTAGCAGAATTCTCCTACAATAATTCTCAGAATGCCTCAACTATGGTAATGCCTTCTTCACCAATCTTTCCTAGATCTCCGATGGATGTTCCAGTTCCGGCAGTGGAAGAGAGGTTAACTGCTATGAGGGAGAATTTAGAAGTCCTTAAAGAATCCTTAAATTTAGCTTAGTAACATTACAAAAGATCTTCTGATAGATTCCGGAAGCCGGCACCCATGTTCAAGGTAGGAGACTCTGTGTGGTTATCCACTAAGAATCTAAGAACGTTCCTTCACAGACACTGGGACAGAAGTTCATCGGTCCTTTCAAGATCTGCCGTATCGTGAGTTCTGTGGCTTGCCATCTAAAGCTGCTGTGGACTATGAAGGTACAGTATTTCATGTCTCTCTATTGAAGCCTGTCTCTCCTAATAGTTTCCAGGGACACATTGTGCCCCCTCTACGACCTGTACTGATAGATGGACAGGAGCAATTCATGGTGGAGGAAATCATTGATTCCAGGATCCACAGAAACCGACTTCAGTATCTTATAAGATGACAGGGATAGCCAACTGAGGAGGACTCTTGGGATCTCGTTGCTAACATCTGTGCCCCACAGAAGATCACTCAGTTCCATTAAAGATACCCTGAGAAACCATGTCTGGGATCGTCCTCAGGATGCTGTTAAGGAGGGAGTAATGTCAGGACTCTGGATTCCCTGTTTCATCTGTGGTACTTTTTGCCCTTTTCCAAGAAAGCGTCTGCTGCCTCGCTTTTGCTCATGTGATTCACCTTCCCTATCTTTATAACCCTGGTTCCCCTCTCAGTCCGTGCTTGTGTATTCTAATAGAATTCCTGGCTTGTGCTCCAAGAGATTTTCCCTCTTCAGATACTCCAGCTTTGCCTTCTCAGCAAACCTTCCCAGCTCACAGTGGTGCTCATTCTACAAGTTTTTTTGCCTGTGCTACTCTGCATTCTTCTCCTGTCTGCTAGGACACGTAAGCTCTGCCTGCTACAGCTAATCTTGTTTGGTATCCGTTTCCAGTTTATTTGACTGTTTCAGGACTCATAGCTCTGCACTGCTTCCGGACTCTTTTCTAGTGATTGCCAGCCCTGGTATGAACTGTGTCTTATGATCTGCATTTCCCCAGAGTGATAGCACTCTAGGGAAGTAATACTTTGCCGGCAGCAGAGCTGCAAATGAACTACTCTTAAGAAGGACCCTTTTGCCGTTTACTTGAACTGTTGTGCATGTGCTACACCCACATTTGTGTATTTAAATACTGACTCTGCCTGCAGCGGAGCTGCAAATGAAATTCTCCTAACATCACCTTATTTGCTGTGTTTTTGAACTTATTCGTGTATTGCACCTGCGTTTGTTTTGAATTATTATTATTATTTATTTATATAGCACAATTAATTCCATAGTGCTGTATATGTGAAAAGGGTTTACATACAGGGTTATAGATATTGTTAACAGTAAACAAATTTACAATGACAGACTGGTACAGAGGGGAGAGGACCCTGTCCTTGCGGACTTACATTCTTCGGAATAATGGGGAAGAGACAGGAGGTCGGTGTGCTGCAGCACTGGTGGTGGTGAGGCGGCAGCTCTGGTGGTGGTGAGGAGGCAGCTCAGGTGGTTGGTGAGGCGGCAGCTCAGGTGGTTGGTGAGGTGGCATCTCTGGCGGTGGCGATGCGGCAGCTCAGGTGGTTGGGGCCTTGGCAGCAGCTCGGGTGGTTGGGGGGGCGGCAGCTCGGGTGGTTGGTGAGGCAGCTCAGGTGGTTGGTGAGACGGCAGCTCGGGTGGTTGGTGAGGTGGCAGAATGGTTATTGCAGGCTGTAGGCTGTCCTGAAGAGATGGGTTTTCAGGTTCCGTCTGAAGGATCCAAGGGTGGTGGATAATCGGACGTGTTGAGGCATGGAATTCCAGAGGATGGGGATATTCGGGAGAAATCTTGAGGAACAAATAAGTGTGGAGGAGAGTAGAAGGTCTTGGGAGGATCGAAGATTATGTGAGGGAAGATAGTGGGAGATTAGTTCAGAGATATAGGGAGGGGACCGGTTGTGGATGGCTTTGTAGATCAGTGTTAGTAGTTTGAACTGGATTTGTTGGGGAATTGGGAGCCAGTGGAGGGATTTGCAGAGGGGTGAAGCAGGGGAGTAGAGAGGAGAGAGGTGAATTAACTGAGCAGCAGAGTTGAGGACAGACTGGAGTGGTGCAAGGGAGTTAGCGGGGAGGCCACAGAGGAGGGTGTTGCAGTAATCGAGGCAAGAGATGATGAGGGCATGCACAAGAGTTTTAGTAGCTTGTGGGCTGAGGAAGGGATGGATTCTGGCAATATTTTTCAGTTGGAGGCGACAAGAGGTGGCAAGAGTTTGGACGTGTGGTTTGAAGGACATGGCAGAATACAGAGTTACCCCAAGGCAGTGGATTTCATGTGCGGGAGAGAGCGTGATGCAATTTACCATAATAGATAGATCAGGTAGGGGGATACACAAGATGGGGGAAAGATGATGAGTTCGGTTTTGTCTACATTGAGTTTTAGGAAACGAGAGTTGAAGAAGGAGGATATAGCTGACAGACACTCCGGGATTCTGGACAGAAGAGAGGCAACATCTGAGCTAGAGAGGTAGATCTGAGTGTTGTCCGCACATAGGTGGTACTGGAAGCCATGGGACTTTATGAGTTGTTCTAGGCCAAGGATATAGATGGAAAAAAGTAGAGGCCCTAGGTTCCTTGAGGGACAGAGAGGGGGCAGGGTGAGGAGGTAGTGTGGGAGTGGGAAACACTAAATGTGCGGTTGCAAAGGTATGAGGCAATTTAAGACAGGTCAAGGCCTTTGATGTTGAGGGAAGAAAGAATCTGAAGCAGTAGGCAGTAGTGTTGAGCGATACCGTCCGATACTTGAAAGTATCGGTATCGGAAAGTATCGGCCGATACCGGCAAAGTATCGGATCCAATCCGATACCGATACCCGATACCAATACAAGTCAATGGGACTCAAGTATCGGACGGTATTCCTGATGGTTCCCAGGGTCTGAAGGAGAGGAAACTCTCCTTCAGGCCCTGGGAACCATATTAATGTGTAAAAGAAAGAATTAAAATAAAAAATGTTGCTATACTCACCTCACCGAGGGAACCGGCAGCGTTGTTTGCTTAAAATTCGCGCTTTTCTTTCCTTACGTGAAGTCCCGGCTTTGTGATTGGTTGCGTCGCAGTCACATGGGCGACGCAACCAATCACAGCAAGCCGTGACGTAATTTCAGGTCCTTAAGGATTTTAAAATTACGTCCCGGCTTTGTGATTGGTTGCGTCGCAGTCACATGGGCGACGCAACCAATCACAGCAAGCCGTGACGTAATTTCAGGCCCTTAAGGATTTTAAAATTACGTCCCGGCTTTGTGATTGGTTGCGTCGCAGTCACATGGGCGACGCAACCAATCACAAGCCATGACGTCACGGGAGGCTGGACACGCGCGCATTTTAAAATGCGCGCTTGTCCAGCCTCCCGTGACGTCCCGGCTTGTGATTGGTTGCGTCGCGTTCAACCAATCACAAGCCGGGAGGCTGGACACGCGCGCATTTTAAAATGCGCGCGTGTCCAGCCTCCCGTGACGTCACGGCTTGTGATTGGTTGCGTCGCCCATGTGACTGCGACGCAACCAATCACAAAGCCGGGACGTAATTTTAAAATCCTTAAGGGCCTGAAATTACGTCACGGCTTGCTGTGATTGGTTGCGTCGCCCATGTGACTGCGACGCAACCAATCACAAAGCCGGGACGTAATTTTAAAATCCTTAAGGACCTGAAATTACGTCACGGCTTGCTGTGATTGGTTGCGTCGCCCATGTGACTGCGACGCAACCAATCACAAGCCGGGACTTCACGTAAAGGAAAGAAAAGCGCGAATTTTAAACAAAGAACGCTGTCGCTTTCCTCGGTAAGGTGCAGGCTGCGTCGGAGAGGTGAGTATAGCAATATTTTTTATTTTAATTCTCTCTTTTACACATTTTTACATTAATGTTGTTTCGATACCGATACCCGATACCACAAAAGTATCGGATCTCGGTATCGGAATTCCGATACCCGCAAGTATCGGCCGATACCTGATACTTGCGGTATCGGAATGCTCAACACTAGTAGGCAGTGGTCGACTACGAGGACAGGTCGAGAAGGAGGAGGATGGAGAACTGTCTGTTAGCTTTGGCTGTAAGTCATTAGTAATTTTCGTCAGATGAGAGGTGGAAGGAAAGTTGACCATGGACATGCTGCTCAAGGAGTTTGGAAGCAAACGGGAGCAGTTATATGGGGTGATAGCTGGGCATAGCAGTTGGGTCAAGGTTAGCTTTTTTGAATATGGGTGTGATGGTGGCATATTTGAAGGCAGAGGGGAAGTACCAGAAGATAGCAATAGGTTGAGGAGATGGGTTAGGGCTGGAATGAGCGTGTTAGTGAGGTTGGGGAGCAGGTGGGAAGGGATGGGGTCAAGTGCACATGTGTTGAGGTGTGATTTGGAAAGGAGGCGAGTAAGTTCTCCTTCAGTGATGTTGGAGAGGGAAGTAGAATAATACAGACTTTACACTACACTCTGGTTCAGCTGCCTTATTTGTCTCAAGCCAAGAGATTCTTGAGTGTACCAATTATTAGTCACATATGTCCACATGCAGTGGGCAAATTTTGCTGGCATTGTAATATTTCACATTTTTTTTAGCAGTGAAATTTTATGAGGTATTTGTCATCCTACATTTGGGCCTCGAACCCCCCTAAAAAAATTGTTTAAAAATCGCTCTGTAGGCTTAGACTGGTTTCACATTTGTGTTGGGCAGACCTGCAGAGGCCTACATACTTCCTCCGTTATTCCCTGCCCACTGCAGCACCTCTTCCATTCAGCTCCACCTACGTTGGCATGCGTCCTGCGTATCTATCTTTAACATTGGGTACACAGGCCATGCAAATGTATGCGGATGACTCTGCATGCGTCATTTTGACGCTGCACTGAACTGCGTCAAACGCAACATGTTGCATTTTGTTGCGGTCGGTGCAGCATCAAAATGACGCATGTGGAGGCATCCACATACATGGGATGCAGAACACCACTCTTGAAGCCAGACCCGTGTGAAAAGGTTGCTGCATGGATAGTACATAATTATTCCAGTTTGTTTGTCAGCACCACATGGTCCAGTCTCAATAGTTGTGATTCTGGACCACATAATCCTCAACTTGATCCTACTTCCTCCCACTATGAGATGTTCTCAGAGTCAAGTGATCCCACACTTAGAAACTCTGAAGAGCTGTTCACATTTACATTTATAGATTCTGGCCTCTCGCCCTTCCCATTTCAAGTGGGACATCTAGTGATGCTCAAATATTTGGCCAGCCTCGCTAACAAGAAGGTGACGGTGGGAAAATGCAATTAATGTCGCAAGCGCTGGATAATGACGAGACACAATTACTAGAAAGTGGTGTTGTTACGTCAGCAAGTAAGGAGGAGGACCAGGATAAGGAAATAGAAGACGAGGTGGCGAATGATGAAGTCAATGACCCAACCTGGAAAGGTGACATGCAGAGCAAGGACAGCAGCTCACAGGGGGAGGGATCCTCAGCACCACAACAGGCAGAAAAGGCAGTGGGTGTGGCCAGAGGCATAAGTCGGGCAACTGTTCCCCAGAGCATCAATACCCATGAGGTTCCAAGCCAAGGATTAGGTGTTCCCTAATCTGGTGCTATTTT
The DNA here is from genome assembly GCF_051348905.1 of Ranitomeya variabilis. Taxonomy (NCBI): domain Eukaryota; kingdom Metazoa; phylum Chordata; class Amphibia; order Anura; family Dendrobatidae; genus Ranitomeya; species Ranitomeya variabilis. The sequence goes on along the minus strand of NC_135232.1, from coordinate 290,197,682 downwards.
AAACAGTGTCCAGTTAAACCAAAAAAGGCCATTTGCAACATCTGCCATGCCAGCATCAGCAGGGGCAGTACAACTACCAGCCTGACCACCATCAGTATGCTCAGGCACATGCAAGCAAGGCACCTAAATCCTTAAGTCAAATGCAAATGGAACGCCCACAAGGGCATTGGAGTACTGGGTAACAGGTCCAGTACTTAAAGGGATGTGTCACGGCGTCAGCGACTCGGTCTGTGGCCCTGGGCACCCATGTTAAAGGGACGGTCTTTAAAGGGGTTAGTTGAAATAAAAGTTTGTGACGCCACCTGTGGTATTTGGTCAGGGGTGACCGACACTGCTTAAAAGGGTCCACTAGGGTGATGTTATGGCAGCAGGGATGGTATGGCTTCCGACAGGTGAAGCTGGGTCCCCAGGACTCTTGGTGTATTTGGCAAGGATGGTGTAGTGCCAGAAATAGATGGAGGACACAGGGTTGCAGTTTCTTTACCTCTTTACTATATGATTCAGGCAGCTACAGTCCAGGGTACTGGATCACAGGTGCTGGTGGTGGTCCGGCTGGCTTGGAAGCGTCTCAGAAATCCCCCTAACCAGGTGGAGTTGGAAGCCTTCCTTCTAGCGCTGTGTTGTTGTAGTCCATTGCTGCCTTAGGCCTCACACAAGGTCCTCACATTCTCTTTGTCCCCCAGATTGGTAGGACACTAACCTGTACGACAGGTAACAAGCGTTTTTACAGGATCTCTATCGCAACCCGGGCTCTATCTCCTACTGTGTCCTCGGGTATTAATGGTGCACAGGTAACCTGAAATCTAGCTGTCTGCCGGTTTCTGCTGTGGGGCATGAAGTTATCCCCACAACCTCGGTCTTCTGGCTACTGGTATTTATGGTCAGCGTGGAGGAAGTTCACTCGCAACTTCTCTCTCCAGCTCTTCACTTCGCCTTTGCTTCTTCCTCCTTTTAGGCTCTTTACAAGTTGCTCTGCTCTCTTTTTCCTTCCCAGGAGCTGCAGAATCACTCATCTGCACAGCCCCAGCTTTCCTTCCTCACTCCTCGTTCTCCTCTCACCAACTAAATTTCTCCAACTGCCTAGCAGCCGCCTAGCAACTGACTCCTCCTCAAGACCAGAGAAAGCAGCTCTCCTAAAGTCGGGTGTAGAGCTCCCCCTTCTGACCTGGAGTCAGAACGGTGTTGTATGTGCTGAATACCTGTTAGGTCTCTTTCATACTTTGGTCTTCTTATTTAAGTCAAAATGCGTCATTTTGTGAAAAAACGGATCCTGCGAATTTGCCCGCATGATCCATCTTTTTCTCATAGACTTGTATGAGCAACGGATCTCGGCGCATGGCCACACATTTTGTCCGTCGTGCACTGGATCCATGAGAATTTGTTGCTACGTCGTCTGGTAAAACCGTACAAAGAAATGTTTTTTGTCTGCATCAGAAAAACGTGCCACTACGGATCCTGCGGCATACGTTGTTGGCCAGAATGGAAGCCTATGGACGCAGGAACCATTGTGGTACGTTACATGATGGAATCCAGTGCTGGAATCTGTTTTTTTATACTGAGCACGCACAAAATCAGTATTTAGTAGCCAATTGGCCAGACAGCCCCAAAACTATATAAACCTGCCATGAGGCTTCATTCCTCAATGTGCCAGCAAGAAGCCTACATGCCAGCAAGACTCCTGCCAGCCATCAAGACTCCTGCCAGGCAGCCAGAGGACTACCAGCCAGAGGACTACCAGCCAGCCAGAGTCCAGCCAGCCAGCCAGCAAGAGGACTGCCAGCCAGAGGACTACCAGCCAGCCAGCAAGAAGCCTGCCATCCAGAAGCCTGCCAGCCAGCCAGAGGCCTGCCAGCCAGTCAACAAGAGGCCTACCAGCCAGCCAGAGGCCTGTCAGCCAGCGTGAGTCCTGCCAGTGCTTTTTTTTGTGTGTGTGTGTCCAGCCATGTTTTTTTTGTTTATTACTGTTATGTATTTCAAAAGTAGTGTGGCGTGTGTGCGGCGTGTGTGTGTAAAATGTCGTGTCTGTGTGTGCGGTGTGTGTGGCATGTGTGTGTAATGGCGGTGTGTTTGTGTGCTGCGTGTCTGTGTGTCCATGTTTTTTTTTTTTTAAGTTTACATGTATTGGTTACAAAATTAGCATTTAATGTACTTGTATTTAAAATAAAGAGCATTGTAGCTCCTACTTGTGATGTAAAAAAAGAAGAAAGCAAAAAAAAGAAAAAGTAAAACTTTATCTTCAAACTGTACGTAGTATAATTTCACAAAGGTAAAATTTAGTGTGGTGTATGTAAAACTGGAAAACACAACATGCAATACAGAGTTGGTTGAGGGTATTTTTTTTTTTTAAATAAAAGGTGTATGAAAATTTGGATAGCACAATTTGTTTTTTTAAATTTTTTAAATGGATTTTTAAAAATAGCATATGATTATATATAGCAGTAGATTTTTAATTGGGGTTTAGACATTTAAACTTTGAAGGAGGGTATTTTTTGCAAGGTTTATTTGGGGGGGGGGGGGGGGCAAGGGTTTGCCAGCTTGCGCATTGCACATATTACGGAAGGAGGATATCAAGCTCAGACTTGTGTGCCTTTGGTAAATTTTTGTGGGTTACAGAACGGTGTTTTTTGCCTGCTTGCACATTGCTCAGATATAAAAGTTGAGCAGGGTGGTTTATAAACCTATTAAATAACTTAGCATTTTTTTTTGGTTGTGGGTCCTATCGGGAATATTTTAGGGGGGAGGTTTTGAGGTTTTTAAATCCTAATAGCTGTGGAGCAACTTTTTATGTTCTAATTCAGCTGCCTACACATAATTTTATAATTGTCTTTATACTTGCAATACCAGGCCATACCAGGCCAAACAGGGACCAACCAGGACAGCACTCAGAACTCCTGATGCAAGTATTAAAGAACACAAAGCTTAGCATATAATTAGTATAGTAGCTAACAAGTGTCTTTATACTTGCTGATCAAAAAAAATATGTCTTCTTCTGGGAGACCTCCTTCACAGCGTAGGTGTACGTAGGCGTACGTAGAGGTAATTTAATTTTTTTTTTCTTTTTGGTCTTGTTAAAATTTTGGGTTAACACTATATGCATAAATTATGTTTTCACAGGAAGCTGAAGCAGCAGAGGGCCCCCAGAAGGGGACCTGGTGGGTGGAGAAGAGCCCGGTGCGGCCGCGCAGAGTGTAAGTTGCGCAGAAACAGTTCCTACAGACATCACAATGCACCCAACACATAAAAAACAGATCAACATACATCACAGTACACACAAAACATATGCCTACATCTAACATATATATTTTTTTTTTCTAGTCTGCTGCACGTTCTGGCCAATGCCGCCAAGGTCCTCCCAGCAGCTCCTAGGGTCGGCGTCGTGATCGCCTGCGGTAAGTTCATTTTTTTTAAAATATTTGATGTGGATTTCAGTTTAATATTTTTTTTAACAGTCTTCACAGCGTGCTTCCGACTTGGATGGTGAGGAGGGTGGCATTGATGTGGACCACCTCATCGAAGAGGTACGCGAGTGGGAGCCGCTGTGGAACATGGCTGACCGCAGCCATGTTGATTAGTTCATCACCTGTCCTGTCGGCTCTGGGAGCAAGTATGCTTCATCATTGTGGACAACTGGGAGGACCTCGACCCTTGGCAGCAGACTCAAGCGCGTAAGTATTTATATTTCAGCAATTTCGGTTGCAGGACGGAATGCGTTGTAACCAATTTTTTTTTTTACTTTACAGGTAAAAGTGTAATGGAGTGGTGGTGGTCACTCAGAAATTGCTTCAAGAGGGAGTTCAACAAGGAGATGCAGGCCCCAAGTGGATCGGGAAGACGCAGGAGCCAATACAAGTACGGCAGGGCCCTGTCATTCCTCCGGTCGACGATGGTTAGCAGAAGGTAAGTATTCCACAGCCTATTTATGAAGTCACAATGTTTACCTGACTAACTTTATTTTTTAGTTTCAGCCAATGCTATGTAATATTAATATATTAATTTTTGTTTTTCTTTTCTTTCACTGCACCATCTGCAGCACTCTGGAGCCTGCTGCCTGCCTTGGACTCCTCTGGAGTGATCCCTTAGGAGTTCCCCACCGGGGGCCATGTCGATAGACCCCACCCCTTTCACCCTTCGTCTGACTCTTCCCTCACTTCTGGTCCCTCTGCCCCATCAACCAGCACTGGAGCATCATCACAGACTTCATCACTTGAAGCTGCTGGTGAAGTGTCACCATCAGACGCTCCGCTGGTGATATTGAAATGCACAAATAGGTGTCCTTTCTCTGGATTAGTTCTCCAACCCGTTCCACCAAAACGTCAAAGTTTTCAGATCTCATGCATACATAATTGAAGAGCTTCTCTGGGTTTTGCATCAATTCCACGTACAGCGTTGAATAGACACCACGGGTCAATGGCTATGCGTAGATTGGATGGATCCAAAAGCTTTGACGACGTCGCTGATGAAGGATGCGCTGTCTTTTTTCCTCCTTTTCCAGAACAATAACTGCCAACCTATTGGTCTCAAAAGCAAAATCCGCATAGATGGTCACAATATTTGCTATAACTCCTTCCATTTCTGCCACTTGCTCTAAAACCTCTCGAAGATGGGATGTTAAAACCCTTTATAGCTTTCCATTATTTTCCAGTAGCCAATCACATTTGGGAGCCTCCCATTTGGAGGTATGAAAAACGGATCTGTCAACAAAACAGATGAAACAGTTGGAAAAAACGGATAAGACGGATGCAACGGATCCAGTTTTCCGACAGAACCGTCTAGTTGATCTGTTAAAAAACTGAATCCGTTGCATCCGTTTTACACTATTTTTGATGGATCCGTCACTAGGTCGCGACAACGGATTGTGACGGCCGCCAGACAACAGAAGTGTGAAAGAGGTCTTAAAGGGATCCTTCCTCGCTTCCAAGCATGGCATCACTCTCCTGTGAGGAAAGCAATACCACTGTAAAAACCAGTTACCTGGTTACCTCGCATCCAGGAACAGTGTCTGCGGGTGACACCACTGCTTCTTCCCCTGTTCTACGTACACATCAATCACCTGTTCATGTCATTGCACACTTGCAACCACCATTAGCAACCACATCCCATCCTTGCCCCAGCTCAGCTTTTAGTTGTCCCTACCCCAGTCCGTGAAACAAAAGCATAAATATGCAGATACCCACCCACAGGCAATGAGACTTTGAGACTCTCTTCCACATGATGTTTTGTTGGACTTCACTAAACAAGTTAAAAGTGGGTATGGATGCCTTTTTCTTAAATTTTTATTTAAAAGTTATGAGTTTGTATTCCTATGAAAGGTCATTGATCAGAGAACCGAGAGCTAGCCTGATTCTCATGTGTGGCGATAGGAAGGAATTTTCCCCCAAATATGAGACAATTAGTGCCTTCCTAATGGGATTTTCACCTTCCTCAGGATCAATAAGTAGGGTTATCTCTGTGAACCTTTATCTTCTTTAAATTTGGAGACTGTGAACAAATCTCAATGTGGAGCGCCCCCACTGTCGCAGGGCCGAGGGGTACCCGGTACCGGGCCTCTCTGTCTCGGTTCCAGGAATGTCACGGTGGCTAGACCCGGTCCGTGACCCAGCTGAGGGGCGTCCAGTGAAAGTTGAGAATGATGTGGTGTGGTGCAGGTCGCAATGAATAATGAGGACACCAGGTTGCAGTCTCTTTACCTCTTTACTGAAGGCTTCAGGATCCTCAATCCGGAGTATGGTTAACTGGGCTGTCTGAGACCGGCCTGTCCGAAGGCACCTCCAGAGTTGCCTTTTCAGGTGGAAATCTGTGCCTACCTTCTAGCGCTTGTGTGTTGTAGTCCTTCCCTGCTGAGCACCATGGGATAGTCCTCACAACTGTTGTGTCTGTTTCTGAAGTTCCCTCACAACTGATTCTGATGTTCTTCTCCGTCCCCCAGATAATATGGCTAGGACGCACCCGTATGACGGGTAGGCCTGGAGTTCTTCCGGGACCCTAGAGTCGCCCCTCTCTAACTGTTGCCCCCTATGTCTGCTTAGGTGATTTAGGTGAGACAGCCTGCCTATAACTGACTGTCCTGCCGTAGGTTTGAAGTAAGGCTTGGAGCTCAATACTTCCTCGGCGTTTCCGGCCACCGGCTACGCGCCTCAGTAGGATGTTGCCTCGGTCTTACAGCACGACTCCTACTGGTGTTTTCTCCTTGTTGCGTTGATCTCATTTCTCACTCTTCACAATAAACCTCGCTTCTTGTCCTTTCTTGGGGTACCGCCGCAATGAAGTGCAGGCGTGGTCCCGTAACGTTCTTTCTGTTCGCTAGGCCTCTGTCAGGATCCCACCCCTGACAGGGACCCCCCTGAATCTTCCCCTGCATCACCCTCTGCCACAGGATGTTGCCTGGTTCCAACCCAGTCAGCTTTCTGTCTAACTTCCTATCTAACCCCCAGTTTTACCAGATTGTGAGGAGTGGCCTAATACATAGCACCCTTAGCTCCCCCTGGAGGCCAGACTGTGAAGTGTATTGGTGTCTGTGATACCTGGTCAGGTGAACTCCTTCAGTGCCATCAGACGTACCAATACCCCTCTTAGCGGCGGAGCATCAGTACTGCAATGACCAGGACTCTGGGGCGCTGCAAATGCATCTTTATTTTCATTTAAAATAGACCTCAAGCAGAAACACAACTTTCATCACTGTGACACCCCTGTGCAGCTTCCTGTTTGCTTCCGGTCAGACAGTATCTTGAATTTTAGATTTTCCACTGCTTTTTCTAGGTTTGTGAAAGTGAATCAGTTTAATATTTAATAATGGAAGCAAGAACATTTGAAATGTGGGCCCTAAATGTAACAAATGGGAATTGTGTAGAGCTCAGTTGGTCTAGTAATAGTATTTTTCATTGCTGAACATCTCAGATTTAAGTAGTCACAATGACAAGGAGAGGCCCTTTTTTCAATTAATAGTTAGGCCCCACAAATGTTTTTCCAAATATAATTAGTAAAAAATGGAAACAAAGGAAAATAATCATTTTTTGGGGAGATCGGCAATTAAACAAATTGGTAATATCTCCAGAATTGCAACAAGAATTTCCTCTGAGGGATCTCCTTAAATCTAACAATGCCAACACACTCTTAGAAATCTCTGCACCATAGATCAAACTTGTAAATAAAAGCGAGCTTTTACATTTTGATTGTTATTCTATTTTTATTTTCATATTCTCTAAAAAGATCCTTGTTAACTTTTTGTTTTATTGCATATTATTTTTTTGAGAGGTCTAATTCCTAATAAATTAAAAATAGGATGCTTCTCTCACTATTTTGTTCTATTTGAGGATACTGATCCTATTGATTTAGAAGAGCAAAATGGATTTTAGAATGGTCTCAAAGATAGAAACATACAGTATTTTAGTTGCTGCGCTCAGCTATTTATTGAACATGAACCTTCTACATCCTATGGCCTTTTCATGTCCATCCTCTTGCTTCCTTGAGGCTTTCTTGGAAAGTGCCAAACAAGCAATAAATATTCTCAGCCCATCTGGCTAATGTGCATAAATACAATAGTTTCAGTGTATTCTATGTGATGTAGGCAACAATCACGCTGTCTCCTATGTGATGTATAAGCAGCAGCATATTCTATATGATGTATATACAGCAGAGTCTCAATATATCCTTTATGATATATACAACAGACTCTTAACATATCCTTTATGATGTATATACTGCAGTCTCAGTGTATACTATGTGAGGCATATAAAGCAAAGTCCCAGTATATCCTTTGTAAATTATTTCCAGCACAGTCTCAGTGTATCCTTTGTAATGAATATATCTGCCTCAGTGTAGCGTCTTATGTTACATTTTCTATATTAGTTATCATGAACATTGGACCTCCTTGATGATCATAAAACACTATCTGAACAGGCAACTGTACAATTAAAATGATTATGTAAGGAAAGTTTTGTTAGGGTATGTGCACACATATTCTTGGCCACTGTGGATTTTTCCGCAGCAGATTTCATAAATCTGCAGGGTAAAAACGCTGCATTTTTGCCTGCAGATTTATCACGGATTTACTGTGGTTTTCCATAGAGGCAGCTGTAAAACGGCTGTGAAATCCGTAGAAGGAAGTGACATGCTGCGGAATGTAAACCGCTGCGTTTCCGTGCATTTTTTTCCGCAGCATGTGCACAGCATTTTTGGTTTCCCATAGGTTTACATTGAACAGTAAACTCATGGGAAACTGCTGCGGACCCACAGCTGCAGAAATGCTGCGGATCCACAGCGTTTTCCGCAGCGTGTGCACATACCCTTAAACTGTGGTGGCAGGAGTCACAAAAATTATGCATGAACCAGTCTTTTTGCTCATCAGCTTTCGTTAATGTTTGCGCATTTAATGGACAGCCCAAAACAACTCTTCTGCTTTTGATTTGGACCAGAGATGCCAATAAGTGTGACACCCTTGATTCAGACCCAAACATTCTTCTACTGCTCTCTTAATAATCCACTGAGCCATGCACCTAAGGATACCAAAATACCTATTTCTGCCATTATCACTAGTGATAATTTTCTACAAACCTAAACATAAAAGAGACATTGTGTATTTTAGAAATATGTTAAATATGATGCATACAGTGCTTTACAGAACGTGTAGAGTATGGATGTTCTCTAAACTCCTTGGGGCTCATGCCGACATCTGTACAAATCGGTCTGAAAATGGACTGCTAATGCGCGGACTGGCCTCAGTTCTCCTGATCAGAGCATGACATAATATAATAGAGATAAGCGAATCAATAAGATATAAATTCAATTTGTGCCAGTTTTATGAAATTCACACGTCCCAATGAATTTGAACAGTTTGAATTTCTGTTTGTGCACATTGCCAGTAAATTGAACACTTCCATTTTCGATTCTGCATAGCACTGTCAGTCACAGAAATTTCACACAATTTTTGCGATCAAGCGGTCTTCCTGAAAATGCTTTGCAGCTGCCACATTGTATGGTATAGCACAGCCAATCATGAGAAATTGCCATATGGTGTATGAAAACTGAGGTTTTCAGAGAGTGAGAGAATGTCATAACTCAAAGCTCATTATTAAAGATAGGAAGATACTGGCCTATAACATTGGATAAATGATCCAAACTTGTACAACTGCAGCACTAAAGAAGAGGTATAGTAGTGTGAATAAAAACATTGATTCAATTGAATAGGGGAGTGAGGGATAGGAGCGGTGTCAGCATCAGTACCAAAGTGATTTAGTGTAGCAGGCCATTTTACTGCTGCATTTGTATTTGAATTACACATTTCGATATTCATTCTTCATGCACTAGAAAACAGAAGAAAGATAGGACTGTATTTTTTTCAGAAAAAAAATCTGAAATCAGTATCAGAGACACTTTGTGCTAGGGTTGGCCAAACACACTAAATAAATATGAAAATAAAGTACGTTCGCCACCCAGGGTCCACCGTGCAGTGATGGTAAACTGCAGATAGAGGACAATGGCGAATACTAACTGTAGGCAAAAGAGACTTGCACGGAGTTAGCGTCACCCAGTGGAGAACCGAAAAGGAACAGCGGCGGAAAAGGAACTCTGCTATAAGACTGTGTTTATCGGCACACAGCCGCAGAGTGAATATGGCGCTAAACCCATACCCTGTTATCATCACAGGAGTGTGCAAGCCCCACTGGGGCACAGGAACTGGTAGTGAACTCTAAGCACTCATAGAACTCCTCTCCACAGGGGCCAGAATTCTAAGGCACTAGTGCCTGCCCTGAATTCAACAACACAAACTCTTCTCTGGAGAAGCCGAAATTCTAATGTAACTAAGACTGCCCTGAGCACATACAGCTGAGTCCACACTACCATTAGGTTCCTCACACACACCAAACATAAATGATCTTAGCGCACCGACGGGCACGCCAAAAATCCTTTTATAGTTTCTGTCAATCTGACAGGACCTTGCTCACTGGTCAATCCAGGACCAGGACCTGAGTGACCCAGGATGGATGACCACCAATGAGAAGTCGTCCCACGAGCATGCTCAGTAGAGCAAAACCTGGACTTAGTCTCAGGAATGACAGTCCGATGCAGTCTATTATTGGTTACCAAAGCAGAACCTCGGAAGGCAGCAGTAACCATGCTCACAGACTAAGTCTGAGAAAGATGTTGAAACAGATGTCTCTGATGAGCAGCATCCACTGCAGTCAGAACAGAATGGGAGACCACAGAGGAAGATAAGGCTTGGGATCCATCCTGTGCAGAGGGAGAATCCCGGCGCCTAACACTACCCCCCTCCTAGCGCCGCCCCTGTGAGCCTCACCACACTCGAAGGCTGCAATAAGCTGGGGGGCATGAATGTGCTCAACCGGATCCCAGTTCCTATCCTCTGGCCCAAGACCCTTCCAGTCAACCAAATAAAACTTTTTGCCGCGTACCACCTTGGAACCGATGATCGCATTCACCTCAAAGTCGTCCGAGGATGTACCCGTCGTCTCAGCAGATGACTCAGAAAACCGGGACATGTAAACGGGTTTCAAGAGGGACATGTGAAAGTTGTCAGTGATATTTAGGCGTGGCGGAAGTGACAGGCGATACACCACAGGATTAACCTGATCCAGGATTTTAAAAGGACCTAGACAACATGAAGCAAACTTAGTGGACTCTACATGCAGCTTAATATTGCGTGCTGAGAGCCACACCATGTCCCTGGGAGAGAAGACAGGGGCGAGACGGCTATGTGTATCAGCAGAAATCCTCATTCTCTCCTTAGAGGCCTTGATGGCATCCTGTGGGTGTGGTCCCAGCTGTCACGAGCCTCCACAGCCCAGTATACCACTCTAGAGTCAGAAGGCGAAATGGGCATGGGGATGGGAACATGAAGATGCTATCCATAATTAAGGAGGAACGGAGTCGGCCCTGTAGAATCGGTGATCACGTTGTTAAGAGTAAACTCTGCCCAAGGCAGAAACAATGTCCAATCATCATGCCTGGCAGAGACGAAGTGCCGTAGGTATGTGACCAGAGTCTAATTGGCCCTCTCCACCAATCCGTTCATCACGGGATGTATGCTGAAGAGAGAGTAAGCTCAATACTGCGCAGGCGACAGAGCTCTCTCCAGAACCGAGAAGCGAACTGGGGACCCCAGTCACTTACTATCTAGTCAGCCATGCAGTGAAGACAAAAGACGTGCTTCACAAAAAGAGCAGCCAAGGCCCTTGCAGATGGAACTCGCGGAAGAGGCACTAAGTGTACCATCTTAGAGAAGTGGTTGGTGACTACCCAGATGACTGTATTGTTGCGAGACTTGGGCAAACCCACAACAAAGTCCATCCTGACCATCTCCCAGGGCCTATCTGCCATCGGCAAGGTATGTAATAAGCCTCTGCCAGGATGGCCAATTTTTGGTGCAAGAAACTCATGCTTGGACATAGTCCCTAACCTTTGCGCACCATTCGCAGCCACCAATATGACCTAGCCAAAAGCTCAGACGTCCTTTTGGTCCCGAAATGTCCACCCAACCTAGACGAGTGAGCCCAAGAGAGAACCTCCAGCTGCAGATTTGGAGGTACCAGAGTCTTGCCCGGAGGCACTGAGTCAAGCGAAACCGGAGCTACCATTCACAGACTCTCTGATGGGACAATAAGCCGAGACTCGTCCCCCTCCTCAGATGAGACAACAGAACTGGACAGTGCATTGGTGCGGACATTCTTCTCCTCAGAAAGAAAATGAAGGGTGAAATTACATCGGGAGAAGAATAAGGACCATCTGGCCTGGCGAGAATTTAACCACTGGGCAGTCTGCAAGTACAGCAGATTTTTGTGGTCAGTGAAGACTTGGAAGGTGAAAATGTGCCCCTTCTAGGAGGTGTCTCCACTCCGAGAAAGCCAGTTTAATGGTCAGTAACTCCCTATCCCCAATGGAATTGTTTCTCTCTCTGCCAGTGAGAAGGTCTTGGAAAAGAAAAAATATGGATGTTTATGACCTTGAACATCCTTCTGGTACAGGACTGCTCCAACACCGATGGAAGAGGCATCCACTGCACCAGCACCGACAAAAGAGGCATCCACCTCCAATAAGAACGGTTTATTCTAATCAGGACTGTGTAATATGGGAGCTCTAGCAAAATGAGACTTAATAGAGATAAAGGCCTTGGAGACCTCCTTCGACCACAACTTGGGATTAGCTCCTTTTTTGGTGAGGGCTACTAGAGGAGCTACTAGAGTAGAGAAGTGCGGGATGAACTGGTGAGAGTAATTAATGAACCCCATGAAGCGCTGCATCGCTTTCAGAGAGTGGGGCTCCTGCCAGTTCAATAAAGACTCCAGTTTGGCAGGATACATGGCCAATCCTTTGGCCGAGATGATATAGCCAAGGAAAGGCAAAGACTCCTGCTCAGACACACACTTCTCTAACTTAGCAAACAGGGAATTGGCATGTAGGAGCTCAAAGACTTTACAGACATCCTTTCCATGGGAGTCGATATCTGGGGAGTAAATACTGTAAGTATGTCATCCATATAGATGACTACAGAGGTGGATAACATCTCCTGAAATATGTCTTTAACAAAGTCTTGGAAGATGGCAGGAGCGTTACACAAGCCGAACGGCATCACCAGATACTGATAGTGGCTGTGTGTTAAGCGCGGTCTTCCATTCATCTCCCTCATGAATTCATAACAAATTGTATGCGCCACACTGACCTAACTTAGTGAATACCCTTGCACCTCACAACCTATCAAAAAAGCTCCGAGATGAGTGGTAGAGGGTATTTATTCTTTATAGTAATGGCATTCAGACCCCTGCAATCTATGCATGGACGTAGTTCTCCGTCCTTCTTCTGAACAAAGAAGAACTCAGCCCTGGACGGAGACACTGACTTCCTGATAAACCATCTCACTAGATTCTCTTTATTGTATTGTAAAATTGCCTTGGTCTCCAGCAGGGATAGAGGATAAACCCATCCCCTGGGAGGCTCAGCACCTGGCAAGAGATCTATAGGACAGTCATAGGGGCGATAAGGTGGAAAAGTCTCGGCTGCCTTTTTGGAGAACACATCCGCATACTGCAAGTAATGTTTAAGGAGAGGTGTTAGATCTGCAGTGACCTCAGATGTGACAACCTGAACGTGAGCCCTCAAACATCTTCCCTTACATGACCCACTCCAAGCTAATATGCTCCCAGTAGACCAGTCAATATGAGGGGAGTGATGACTTAAACAGGGTATCCCTAATAATACCTCATCAATACCCTCAGGAATGACCAACAATAAAATTATCTCCTAATGTTCTGGAGACATGACCAGAGAGAGTGGGATGGTCTGATGAGTAATTTGTGAGAGCAATGCGGACCCGTTTACCACCCGGACAGTAACTGGCTTGGAGAGCATTACAAGGGGTATTGTGTGCCGTAGGACGAAGGCAGAGGACATAAAATTGTCCTCATCCCTGGAGTCCACACAAGCCTCCGCTGAAAAGGTGGTTGAGCCAAAAAGAAAATGTCTCCCTAAAGGTCAACTTGGAAGAAAATACTGCCATATCTAGTGAGCCTCCTCCTACAGCCACTAGACGTGGTCATTTCCCTGCCTTACAGAACACTTTTTGGCAAAATAACCAGGCTGCCTACAAACATGGCAGATCGGGGGTATAAGAGCGGACCGAGACTTAGGTCATGCTAGAGAAACCTCCATAGCCCCTGAGGTTCAGAAACCTGGACCGGAGATTCCAGAGGCTTGGCAAAATTTGGAGCCAGCTGAAACTTCTGCCAATACTGGGTTCACTCCATTCCTCGCTGAGAATGCCAAAGGTCAATGCCTGTGGATACTAATATCAATTCCTCCAGTGTGGCCGGAATCTCCATGGTGGCCAGAGCATCCTTTACATGGTCAGCCAGTCCCCTCCAGAATATAGGGATGAGTACTGTATCTGGCCACTCCAGCTCTGAAGCTAGAGTCTGGAAACTGATGGCAAAATGGCTGACCATGGAGGAGCCAAAGTTGGAGCACGGTATCATGGGTGATGCGTGGTCCTAAAAAGACCTGCTTCAAGGCGCTCAAAAAACACGAGTTTCTCTGCACCACCAGATTATTGCACTCCCACAGTGGCGTAGCTCACTCCAGCGCTCTGTCCGACAGCAAAGAGATCACGAATCCCACATTAGTCTGTTCAGATGGGAAACGTGATGCCAGCAGCTCCATATGTATAGCACAATGGTTCACGAATCCCCTACAGGCCTTACTATCACCTATGAACTTATCGGACAGAAGGAGACGAGAGAGAGACGGAACAGAGGTGGCAGCGGACACACGAGTCGCAGCTTCTGAGGCTGCCTGAGCTGCTACCGCGGTGACATCCAGAGCTGAGGTTGCACGCTCAAGAGCAGGCAACCTGCCCTCCAGCTGCTGAATGTACCGCTGTAAACGCTGCTTGTTTGCCATTGCTAGCCAGACCATGATGCTAAGATACTGTTAGGGTTGGTGGAATGCACTAAATAAATATGAAAATAAAGTGTGTTTGCCACCCGGGGTCCACCGTGCAGTGATGGCAAACTGCAGCTAGAGGACAATGGCGAATACTAGCAGTAAGCGAAAGAGACTCGCACTGAGTTAGCGTCACTCAGTGGAGAAGCACATAGCTGTGCAAATCGCACACAGAGACGGAAAAGGAACTCTGCTATAAGACTGTGTTTATCAGCACACAGCCGCAGAGTGAATATTGCACTGCATGAGTACCCTGTTAGCGTCACAGGAGTACGCAAGCTCTACTGGGGCAAAGGAACAGGAAGTGAACTCCAAGCATTCACAGAACTCCTCTCTGGAGAGGCCAGAATTTTAAAGGCACTAGCTCTTGCCCTGAATTCAACCACACAAACACCTCTCCGGAGAAGCCGGAATTCTAAAGGCACTGAGCCTGCCCTGAGCACACACAGCTGAGTCCATACTACTGTTAGGTTCCTCACACACCAAACATAAATGATCTTACAGTGGCAAGCTGCAGTGGCAGTAATGAAACACTAAATAATACTGAATATTCTTTCTAAAATAATTCAACAATTTTGTTTTATTGTCTTTTGTCACCTACTATGTAAGGAAAGAGGATTTATCAATGCAATTATGTTTGTGACAGTCTAGACAACGATGCCGATCGCTGCAACGTAGCTGTGTGGTCGCTGGAGAGCTGTCACACAGACAGCTTTCCAGCGACCAATGATGCCGAAGTCCCCGGGTAACCAGGGTAAACATCGGGTTACTAAGCGCAGGGCCGCGCTTAGTAACCTGATGTTTACCCTGGTTACCAATGTAAATGTAAAAAAACCCCAAACACTACATACTTACATTTCGATGTCTGTCGCGTCCCCCGGCGTTCTGCTTCCCTGCACTGTAAGCGCTGGCCGTAAAGTAGAGCACGTCACCGCTGTGCCCTGCTTTACGGCCAGCCGGCGCTGACACAGTGCAGGGAAGCAGACGCCGGGGGACGCCACAGACATCGGAATGTAAGTATGTAGTGTTTGGTTTTTTTTACATTAACACTGGTAACTAGGGTAAATATCGGGTTACTAAGCGCGGCCCTGCGCTTAGTAACCCGATGTTTACCCTGGTTACCAGTGAAGACATCGCTGAATCCGCGTCACACACGCCGATTCAACGATGTCTGCGGGAGATCCAGCAACGAAATAAGGTGCTGGCCTTCTAGCTCCGACCAATGATATCACAGCAGGATCCTGATCGCTGCTGCGTGTCAAACACAACGATATCGCTATCCAGGACGCTGCAACGTCACGGATCGCTAGCTATATCGCTGTTAAGTTGTTCAGTGTGAAGGTACCTTAAGTTAAGGCTTTAAATCTATGCAAATTGACTGTTACATTATGTAAATGCATCACTTTAATATACATTATTGAGGTCAAAGTCAAATATTGAAAAAATGTTGACTTTACGTGATAAAAGTCCTGCCTATGCAAATCAGTGATTGGAAATTTCAAGCTACATTCTAAAATCTAGCAGAATATAAAGTCCTTATCAACACTACTCATTAATTGCACAAGTGATATTGATACATGTGATTTCAAATAATGCACTATGCTTATTGACTTGAAGTGCATGGCTTAATCAGAACACAATGCTGATAATTCTCAAAAATAAAAACATAGTTATGGCACTCACCAATTCATAAAATAGTTAGATTTTTATTTTCTTTGTTGTTCATGAACAGAAATAGGATAGGAAACGATCATTTCACAGCATATAGACATCTCATGCTACTCCTGAATCCATGGGGATTACTGAGGTTTTTTTTTATTATTCTTAGTCCACAAAGGCAGATTTGTATAAATACAACATATAATTCAACTTACGTACAGTACAGACCAAAGATTTTTCTGTATTTTCATGACTATGAAAATTGTACATTCACACTGTAGGCATCAAAACTATGCACATGTGGAATTATATACTTAACAAAAAAGTGTGAAACAACTGAAAATATGTCTTATATTCTAGGTTCTTCAAAGTAGCCACCTTTTGCTTTGATGACCGCTTTGTAGTTTGGAATAGCATGCCGCTGCAAGATGTTGTGGTAGCCATGCTGGTTCAGTATGCCTTCAATTTTGAATAAATCCCTAACAGTGTCACCAGCAAAGCCCCCCACACCATCACACCTCCTCCTCCATGCTTCATGGTGGGAACCAGGCATGTAGAGTCCATCCGTTCACCTTTTCTGTATTGCCCAAAGGCACGGTGGTTGGAACCAAAGATCTCAAATTTGGACTCATCAGACCACAGCACAGATTTCCACTGGTCTAATGTCCATTCCTTGTGTTCTTTAGCCCAAACAAGTCTCTTCTGCTTGTTGCCTGTCCTTAGCAGTGGTTTCCTAGCAGCTATTTTACCATGAAGGCCTGCTGCGCAAAGTCTCCTCTTATCAGTTGTTGTTGAGATGTGTCTGCTGCTAGATCTCTGTGTGGCATTGACCTGGTCTCTAATCTGAGCTGCTGCTAACCTGCGATTTCTGAGACTGGTGACTCGGATAAACTTATCCTCAGAAGCAGACGTGACTCTTGGTCTTCCTTTCCTGTGGCGGTCCTCATGTGAGCCAGTTTCTTTGTAGCGCTTGATGGTTTTTGCCACTGCACTTGGGGACACTTTCAAAGTTTTCCCAATTTTTCAGACTGACTGACCTTCATTTCTTAAAGTAATGATGGCCACTTGTTTTTCTTTACTTAGCTGCTTTTTTCTTGCCATAATACAAATTCTAACAGTCTATTCAGTAAGACTATTAGCTGTGTATCCCCCAGACTTCTGCACAACACAAATGATGGTCCCAACCCCTTTTAAAAGGCAAGATATCCCACTTATTAAACCTGACAGGGCACACCTGTGAAAACCTTTTCCGGTGACTACCTCTTGAAGCTCATCAAAAGAATGCCAAGAGAGTGCAAAGCAGTCATCAAAGCAAAATGTGACTACTTTGAAGAACCTAGAATATAAGACATATTTTCAGTTATTTCACACTTTTTTGTTAGTTAAGTATATAATCCTACATGTGTTAATTCATAGTTTTGATGCCCTCAGTGTGAATTTACAATTTTCATAGTCATCAAAATACAGAAAAATCTTTAAATGAGATGGTGTGTCCAATCTTTTGCTCTGTACAGTGTATACAGTATATAGTACCCATAAATAAATATTTTTATAAGAAAAAAAAGAAAATAAACAATAGAAGTACATATATTTGGTATCGCCGCATCTGGAACTCTCCAAACTATGGAACTGTATCACCAGTTAACCTCTTTGGTGGACGCTATAAAAAAAACAAAGCAAAAACAATGCTTTGTCCTCACACCTCCGAAAAAAAGTGGAGTAAAACGCAATCAAATATACTAATATAAATAAACATGATACCACTGAAAATATCATCTTCTCACAAGTTGTCATATGGCTTCATCAGTGGAAAAATAAAAAAGTTATACCTCACAGAATAAAGCAATGCAAAAATAACAAAAAAATATATATTTTTTGTATAAAATAGCTTTTATTGTGTAAAAGAGTCAAAACTTAAAAAAATACATGTGGTATAACTGTAATCGTACTGACCCATTGAATAAAGCTGCTTTATCAGTTTTACCACATGCGGAACGACATAAAAAAAATCCTGAATTGCTGGTTTTTGCTAATTCTGCCTCCCAAAAATCAGAATAGAAAGCAATGAAAAATATCATGCGCCCAAAAATGGTACCAAAGAAAGGTCAACTTGTCTCACAAAAAAAGCCCTCACATGACTCTGTCGGCCAAAATATGGAAAAATTATAGCCCCCAAAATATAGTGATGCTAGTTTTTGCAGTAAAAAGTGTCTTTCAGTGTGCGAAAGAAGTCAAAAATAAAAAAATATAAATCTGATATCGCTGTAATTGCAGCAAACCTGAAGAATAAAGTCTTCTAAATGCTTATACGGAACGAGGAATGGCGTAAATAATAAATCAGACCAATTCTTCACCTGCTGTCAATTTGTTTATTCTGCCTCCCAAAGAGGCGCTCTACGCTGAGCGCTTACACTGAGGAATCAGTGTAAATCTCTGAAATACGTGATTCAGACTGAACCTCCGGCAGAAGATTCCCTATTATGAGGAAGATGAAGGCACAGTGGATGCCGTTTGACCTATGATTCAGAGGTGTGTTATGGACCTGGTGGTTAGGTGCACCAGGAATGACCTGATAGTTAAACACGGAATCGGGTCGAGCTCTGGGGAAATGGGAACTCTGCTGACCGCAAACCCTACTCCTATCAACACAACTAGAAATAGCCGTGGAGCGTGCCTGACTCTGCCTAGACGCCTCTTCACAGCCTAAGAGCTAACTACCCCTAAAGAAAGGAAACAAAGCCTCACTTGCCTCAGAGAAATTTCCCCAAAGGTAAAAGCAGCCCCCCACAATTATTGACTGTGAGTTAAGAGGAAATCACAAACACAGGATGAAATAGGCTTTAGCAAAGGGAGGCCAGTCTAACTAAACAGATTGAGGATAGAAAAGGGATCTTTGCGGTCAACACAAAAAACTACAAAACCACGCAGAGTGTGCAAAAAATACCCCCTCACCGACTCACGGTGCGGTGGTGCCACTCTGCACCCCCAGAGCTTCCAGCTAGCCAGGCAGTTTCATGATAGCAAGCTGGACTAGAACTTAGCAAGAAAAACCATATGTAACAAATGAACAAGCAGGAACTTAGCTTCGCTGGAGTAGACAGGTCCTCAGAAAGATCCAGGAGAGATCTGAACCAGTACTAGAACATTGACAGCTGGCATGGAGTAACGATCTGAGTGGAGTTAAATAGAGAATCCAGCCTAGCCCTAAAGGAGGGCAGGTGGGGAAGGAATCTCAGAACCAGCAGCTCCACTCACAGCCACCAGAGGGAGTCCACGGACAGAACTCACCGAAGTACCATTCATGACCACAGGAGGGAGTTCGAGAACGGAATTCACAACAGTACCCCCCCTTGAGGATGGGTCACCGAACCCTCACCAGAACCCCCAGGCCGATCGGGACGAGCCAAATGAAAGGCACAAACTAAATCGGTAGCATGGACATCAGAGGCAACAACCCAGGAATTATCCTCCTGACCATAGCCCTTCCATTTGACGAAGTACTGAAGTTTTCGTCTCGAAATACGAGAATCCAAAATCTCCACCACATACTCCAACTCCCCCTCGACCAACACCGGAGCAGGAGGATCAACGGAGGGAACCATAGGCGCCACATATCTCTGCAGCAACGACCTATGGAACACATTATGGATGGCAAAAGAAGCAGGAAGGGCCAAACGAAATGATACAGGATTAAGAATTTCAGAAATCTTATAAGGACCAATAAAACGAGGCTTAAACTTAGGAGAAGAAACCTTCATAGGAACATAACGAGATGATAACCAAACCAAATCCCCAACACGACGTTTCAACTCCTGAAAAGCCTCAACGGCCGCAGAGGACCAATTCACCACATCAGCACCCTTCTTGGTCAAATCAGTCAACGGTTTAACAACACTAGAAAAATTAGCGATGAAGCGACGGTAAAAATTGGCAAAGCCCAGAAATTTCTGAAGGCTCTTCACAGATGTAGGCCGAGTCCAATCATAAATAGCTTGGACTTTAACAGGATCCATCTCGATAGTAGAAGGGGAAAAAATGAAACCCAAAAAGGAAACCTTCTGAACTCCAAAGAGACACTTAGATCCCTTCACAAACAAGGAATTAGCACGAAGGACCTGGAACACCATTCTGACCTGCTTCACATGGGACTCCCAATCATCCGAAAAGACCAAAATATCATCCAAATATACGATCATGAATCTATCCAGATACTTTCGGAAGATGTCATGCATAAAGGACTGAAACACAGAGGGAGCATTAGAAAGGCTGAATGGCATCACCAGGTACTCAAAATGGCCCTCAGGCATATTAAATGCTGTTTTCCATTCATCGCCCTGTTTAATACGCACGAGATTATACGCCCCTCGAAGGTCTATCTTGGTGAACCAACTAGCCCCCTTAATCCGAGCAAATAAATCAGACAGTAGAGGCAAAGGGTACTGAAATTTGACCGTGATTTTATTAAGAAGGCGGTAATCTATACAAGGTCTCAGAGAACCATCCTTCTTGGCCACAAAAAAGAACCCTGCTCCCAATGGTGACGACGACGGGCGAATATGCCCTTTCTCCAAGGACTCCTTTATATAACTCTGCATAGCGGCGTGTTCTGGCACAGACAAATTGAAAAGTCGTCCCTTAGGGAACTTGCTACCAGGAATCAAATTAATAGCACAATCACAATCCCTATGAGGAGGTAGGGTACTAGACTTGGGCTCATCAAATACATCCCGGTAATCCGACAAAAACTCAGGGACTTCAGAAGGAGTGGAGGAAGAAATTGACAACAATGAAACATCCCCATGTACCCCTTGACAACCCCAACTGGACACCGACATTGATTTCCAATCCAATACTGGATTATGGACCTGCAGCCATGGCAAACCCAACACGACCACATCATGCAGATTATGCAACACCAAAAAGCGAATATCCTCCTGATGCGCAGGAGCCATGCACATGGTCAACTGGGTCCAGTACTGAGGCTTATTCTTGGCCAAAGGCGTAGCATCAATTCCCCACAAAGGAATGGGATGCTGCAAGGGCTCCAAGAAAAAACCACAGCGCCTGGCAAACTCTAAGTCCATCAAATTCAGGGCAGCGCCTGAATCCACAAATGCCATAACAGAATAGGATGACAAAGAGCAAATCAGAGTAACGGACAAAATAAATTTAGGCTGTACAGTACCAATGGTGACGGACCTAGCGAACCGCTTAGTGCGCTTAGGACAATCAGAGATAGCATGAGTGGAGTCACCACAGTAAAAACACAGCCCATTCTGATGTCTATGTTCTTGCCGTTCAGCTCTGGTCAAAGTCCTATCACATTGCATAGGCTCAGGCCTCTGCTCAGAGGATACCGCCAAATGGTGCACAGTTTTGCGCTCACGTAAGCGCCGATCGATCTGTATGGCCAAGGACATTGATTCATTCAGACCAGCAGGCGTGGGGAACCCCACCATAACATCCTTAAGGGCTTCAGAAAGACCCTTTCTGAAAATTGCTGCCAGGGCACACTCATTCCACTGAGTAAGCACAAACCACTTTCTGAACTTCTGGAAATATACCTCCGCTTCATCCTGACCCTGACACAAAGCCAGCAAAATTTTCTCTGCCTGATTCACAGAATTCGGTTCATCATAAAGCAATCCCAGCGCCAGAAAAAACGCATCTACATTACACAATGCAGGATCTCCTGGCGCCAGGGCAAATGCCCAGTCTTGAGGGTCGCCACACAACAAAGAAATAATGATTCTTACTTGCTGAATAGGGTCACCAGAAGAGCGGGGTTTCAGAGCAAGAAACAGTTTACAATTGTTTTTGAAATTCAGAAATTTAGATCTATCCCCAGAAAACAAATCAGGAATTGGAATTCTAGGCTCCAACATAGGATTCTGAACTACATAATCTTGAATGTTTTGTACCTTTGCAGCGAGTTGATCTACACTAGAGGACAGACCTTGAATGTCCATATCCACACCTGAGTTCTGAACCACCCAGAGTTTAAGGGGAAAAGAAAGGCAAAACACACTGCAGAGAAAAAAAAAATGGTCTCAGAACTTCTCTTTTCCCTCTATTGAAATGCATTAACACTTTGTGGGCCAGCTGTACTGTTATGGACCTGGTGGTTAGGTGCACCAGGAATGACCTGATAGTTAAACACTAGTGTTGAGCATTCCGATACCGCAAGTATCGGGTATCGGCCGATACTTGCCGGTATCGGAATTCCGATACCGAGATCCGATACTTTTGTTGTATCGGGAATCGGTATCGGGATTAATATCAATGTGTAAAAGAAAGAATTAAAATAAATAATAGGGATATACTCACCTCTCCGACGCAGCCTGGACTTTACCGCCGTAACCGGGAGCCGTTGTACCTAAGAATGCGCGCTTGAAGGGCCTTAGATGAGGTCACTGCACTCTGATTGGTCCGTAGCGGTCGCGTGACCGCTAGTGTTGAGCATTCCGATACCGCAAGTATCGGGTATCGGCCGATATTTGCTGTATCGGAATTCCGATACCGAGATCCGATACTTTTGTGGTATCGGGTATCGGTATCGAAAAAACATTAATGTAAAAATGTGTAAAAGAGAGAATTAAAATAAAAAATATTGCTATACTCACCTCTCCGACGCAGCCTGCACCTTACCGAGGGAAGCGGCAGCGTTCTTTGTTTAAAATTCGCGCTTTTCTTTCCTTACGTGAAGTCCTGGCTTTGTGATTGGTTGCGTCGCAGTCACATGGGCGACGCAACCAATCACAGCAAGCCGTGACGTAATTTCAGGTCCTTAAGGATTTTAAAATTACGTCCCGGCTTTGTGATTGGTTGCGTCGCAGTCACATGGGCGACGCAACCAATCACAAGCCGTGACGTCACGGGAGGCTGGACACGCGCGCATTTTAAAATGCGCGCTTGTCCAGCCTCCTGTGACGTCCCGGCTTGTGATTGGTTGCGTCGCGATCAACCAATCACAAGCCGGGAGGCTGGACAAGCGCGCATTTTAAAATGCGCGCGTGTCCAGCCTCCCGGCTTGTGATTGGTTGACCGCGAAGCAACCAATCACAAGCCGGGACGTCACGGGAGGTTGGACAAGCGCGCATTTTAAAATGCGCGCGTGTCCAGCCTCCCGGCTTGTGATTGGTTGACCGCGACGCAACCAATCACAAAGCCGGGACATAATTTTAAAATCCTGAAGGACCTGAAATTACGTCACGGCTTGCTGTGATTGGTTGTGTCGCCCATGTGACTGCGACGCAACCAATCACAACGCCGGAACGTAATTTTAAAATCCTGAAGGACCTGAAATTACGTCACGGCTTGCTGTGATTGGTTGCGTCCCGGCCACATGGGCGGCACGCGACCAATCACAAGCCGGGACTTCACGTAAAGGAAAGAAAAGCGCGAATTTTAAACAAAGAACGCTGCCGCTTCCCTCGGTACGGTGCAGGCTGCGTCGGAGAGGTGAGTATAGCAATATTTTTTATTTTAATTCTTTCTTTTACACATTAATATGGTTCCCAGGGCCTGAAGGAGAGTTTCCTCTCCTTCAGACCCTGGGAACCATCAGGGATACCGTCCGATACATGAGTCCCATTGACTTGTATTGGTATCGGGTATCGGTATCGGATTGGATCCGATACTTTGCCGGTATCGGCCGATACTTTCCGATACCGATACTTTCAAGTATCGGACGGTATCGCTCAACACTAGTGACCGCTACGCGACCAATCACAAAGCCGTGACGTCACCTAAGGTATTTCAAGCGCTTGAAAGACCTTAGGTGACGTCACTGCTTTGTGATTGGTCGCGTAGCGGTCACACGACCGCTACGGACCAATCAGAGTGCAGTGACCTCATCTAAGGCCCTTCAAGCGCGCATTCTTAGGTACAACGGCTCCCGGTTACGGCGGTAAAGTCCAGGCTGCGCCGGAGGGTGAGTATATCCCTATTTTTTATTTTAATTCTTTCTTTTACACATTGATATGGATCCCAGGGCCTGAAGGAGAGTTTACTCTCCTTCAGACCCTGGGAACCATACAGGATACCGTCCGATACTTGGTGTCCCATTGACTTGTATTGGTATCGGGTATCGGTATCGGATTAGATCCGATACTTTGCCGGTATCGGCCGATACTTTCCGATACCGATACTTTCAAGTATCGGACGGTATCGCTCAACACTATTAAACATGGAATCGGGACGAGCTCTGGGGAAATGGGAACTCTGCTGACCGCAAACCCTACTCCTATCAACACAATTAGAAATAGCCGTGGAGCGTGCCTGACTCTGCCTAGACGCCTCTTCACAGCCTAAGAGCTAACTACCCCTAAAGAAAGGAAACAAAGCCTCACTTGCCTCAGAGAAATTTCCCCAAAGGTAAAAGCAGCCCCCCACAATTATTGACTGTGAGTTAAGAGGAAATCACAAACACAGGATGAAATAGGCTTTAGCAAAGGGAGGCCAGTCTAACTAAACAGATTGAGGATAGAAAAGGGATCTTTGCGGTCAACACAAAAAACTACAAAACCACGCAGAGTGTGCAAAAAATACCCCCTCACCGACTCACGGTGCGGTGGTGCCACTCTGCACCCCCAGAGCTTCCAGCTAGCCAGGCAGTGTCATGATAGCAAGCTGGACTAGAACTTAGCAAGAAAAACCATATGTAACAAATGAACAAGCAGGAACTTAGCTTCGCTGGAGTAGACAGGTCCTCAGAAAGATCCAGGAGAGATCTAAACCAGTACTAGAACATTGACAGCTGGCATGGAGTAACGATCTGAGTGGAGTTAAATAGAGAATCCAGCCTAGCCCTAAACGAGGGCGGGTGGGGAAGGAATCTCAGAACCAGCAGCTCCACTCACAGCCACCAGAGGGAGTCCACGGACAGAACTCACTGAAGTACCATTCATGACCACAGGAGGGAGTTCGAGAACGGAATTCACAACAGAGGTGTCTGTCTTTCAAAGCTTGCATAAAAGTGCAGTCGGCAATATTTTGTGAACTTTTGTAAAGAAGGACACCACTGAACAGAGGCCAGACAGTGTCTAGAGTTAATCTGTTGCCTCATAATAGTTGATGGATTCATTGGTGGTTTTATCAGTCACGTTACTCAAATATTTAGATGGAAACCCAAATGTTAGTGCTCAGCTTAGAGCGCCGGATAAATGTGATCCCAAATGTTATGTAAAATGTTTCCAATAAAAGCTTCAACTCAATCCACCAAAAAAAGCAAGTCCCCACTCAGGTCCCTCATCTGTTAACAGAAATATAGGCGACTTGATGTAACGGAAGTACAAAGACTCTGAAAAGTGAAATGGCTCCTGACTAGTGTTGAGCGATACCGTCCGATACTTGAAAGTATCGGTATCGGAAAGTATCGGCCGATACCGGCAAAGTATCGGATCTAATCCGATACCGATACCCGATACCAATACAAGTCAATGGGACTCAAGTATCGGACGGTATCCCTGATGTTTCCCAGGGTCTGAAGGAGAGAAAACTCTCCTTCAGGCCCTGGGAACCATATTACTGTGTAAAATAAAGAATTAAAATAAAAAATATTGCTATACTCACCTCTCCGACGCAGCCTGGACCTCACCGAGGGAACCGGCAGCGTTCTTTGCTTAAAATGCGCGCGTTTACTTCCTTCCGCGACGTCACGGCTTGTGATTGGTCGCGTGCCGCCCATGTGGCCGCGACGCGACCAATCACAGCAAGCCGTGACGTAATTTTCAGGTCCTCAATGCCTAATTCTAGGCATTCAGGATTTTAAAATTACGATCCAGCTTGTGATTGGTCGCGTCGCGGTCACATGGGCGACACGACCAATCACAAGCCGTGACGTCACGGGAGGCAGGAAACGCGCGCATTTTAAAATTACGTCACGGCTTGTGATTGGTTGCGTGCCGCCCATGTGACCGCGACGCGACCGTGACGTAATTTCAGGTCCTGAATGCAGAATTAGGCATACAGGACCTGAAATTACGTCACGGCTGGCTGTGATTGGTCGCGTCGCGGTCACATGGGCGGCACGCAACCAATCACAAGCCGTGACGTAATTTTAAAATGCGCGCGTTTCCTGCCTCCCGTGTCGTCACGGCTTTTGATTGGTCGCGTCGCCCATGTGACCGCGACGCGACCAATCACAAGCCGGATCGTAATTTTAAAATCCTGAATGCCTAGAATTAGGCATTGAGGACCTGAAAATTACGTCACGGCTTGCTGTGATTGGTCGCGTCGCGGCCACATGGGCGGCACGCGACCAATCACAAGTAGGGTTGAGCGACTTTCATTTTTTTAAGGTCGAGTCGGGTTTTGTGAAACCCGACTTTGTCCAGTCGAGTCGAGTGCAGTCGGCCGATTATCGCTAAAAGTCGGGGATCGACCGAAACACGAAACCCAATGCAAGTCAATGGGGAAGCATAGTCGGCAGTGAGTGGAGGCCAGGAAAACACATACAGTGCCCATTTTAATGCCAAAAACATCCACTCTTGTTTCTGAAGCTTGTCAATCTTAATTAACTTTATAATAATAGTTGGGCATTGGAACTTGGGGGTCATTTTGCAAAAGTTGTGGAGGGTAGGGCTGGTTCAAGCTTTTAGTGGGCCCAGGAAACGTGGACTACGTCATGGCGGTGGAGCAGTGAGAGGTAAGTATGTCAAGTTTGCAAGTGCTGTGATCCTAAGCAAGCAGGGAGGCCCCCTCGTTGGCATTGGCACTGGCACAGGGCCCCTCAAAGTACAGCGGTGTGTTTGCACGGCGGGGGCGCCTCCCACCAGCAGCGACACTTTTGCGTACTCTGAGGGGCCCTGTGCCAGTGACGTCGCCAACGAGTATGCCCCCCCACCTGATGAAGGAACCTGCACTTTCATCTGCACCTTCCTCTTTGTCCCTGTGTAAGGTGGTATAACATGCGGGAAGGGGAACCTTACTTTCAGCAGGGTCAGATTCTGGCTGTGTAGAGTGCAAGGGGAATGTAGTGGTCTAGGTCAATGTACCAGCAGACTCATCTAGCAGTGGCTGGGGAATGGGTAGGATGAGGAGGAAACAGATATAGGGCCAAAGAATAAAGTAGGCTAAATGCAGTTCAAAATTGGTAACAGGACTAAACAGGCGGCATTGCTTTGTTGAGTGGAGTAGCAAACCCAGGAGCAGCAGACACTGTTTTAAGGGCCCAAACACACTAATAGGCCAAATGCAATTTAATATTTGCTACTGTAGGCCAAAAGCCAGAAGGTAGAAGCTCAGCTTTATTCAGTTGAGGACAACACCAGGGAGGGGCAGACACCGTTAGTAGGCCGGAACCACCAATTTTTTAAAAAACAGCACTTAATGAGAGCCAGAAGGTAGAAGCTCAGCTTTATTCAGTTGAGGACAACACCAGGCAGGGGCAGACACCGTTAGTAGGCCGGAACCACCAATCTTTTAAAAAACAGCACTTAATGAGAGCCAGAAGGTAGAAGCTCAGCTTTATTCAGTTGAGGACAACACCAGGCAGGGGCAGACACCGCTAGTAGGCCGGAACCACCAATCTTTTAAAAAACAGCACTTAATGAGAGCCAGAAGGTAGAAGCTCAGCTTTATTCAGTTGAGGACAACACCAGGCAGGGGCAGACACCGTAAGTAGGCCGGAACCAACAATCTTTTTAAAAAACAGCACTTAATGAGAGCCAGAAGGTGGAAGCTCAGATTTATTCATTTGAGGACAACTTGAATTAGGGACTGCAGACAGACTTACCAGGCTGTCCCCTGTGTGGACCATGCATCCAATACATTAACCCATTGCGCCACAAAGGACACGTAACCTTCCGTGGCCATGCCTACCGCTCCATGTGTCTGTTGTCAGGTGTACCTTTGGACTCACAGATTGACAGAATGAAAGGACAATGTGGTCTTTAACATGCTGGTGGAGGGGTGGGATGGCTTTTCTCGCAAAAGAATTGTCAACTGGGTAGCTCATAGCGTGGTACAGCGTAGTCCATCATGGCTTTATTAATATTAAATAAAATAAAAAAATAGGCTCTATGCACTGTAAAATAGGTTCCAGGGGTACACGGGCAGCAGTGGTCAGGTCAGTGGAGGCCTAGTGGAAGGAGGGACCGCAGACAGGCTTCCAAGGCCTAACATAATACAATGGGCTGGCTGTAGGCACTTTATAATTGGTTCCAGGGGTACACGGGCAGCAGTGGTCAGGTCAGTGGAGGCCTAGTGGAAGGAGGGACCGCAGACAGGCTTCCAAGGCCAAACATAATAAAATGGGCTGGCTGTAGGCACTTTATAATTGGTTCCAGGGGTACACGGGCAGCAGTGGTCTGGTCATTGGAGGCCTAGTGGAAGGAGGGACCGCAGACAGGCTTCGAAGGCCTAACATAATAAAATGGGCTGGCTGTAGGCACTTTATAATTGGTTCCAGGGGTACACGGGCAGCAGTGGTCTGGTCATTGGAGGCCTAGTGGAAGGAGGGACCGCAGACAGGCTTCCAAGGCCTAACATAATAAAATGGGCTGGCTGTAGGCACTTTATATTTGGTTCCAGGGGTACACGGGCAGCAGTGGTCTGGTCATTGGAGGCCTAGTGGAAGGAGGGACCGCAGACAGGCTTCGAAGGCCTAACATAATAAAATGGGCTGGCTGTAGGAACTTTATAATTTGTTCCAGGGGTACACGGGCAGCAGTGGTCAGGTCAGTGGAGGCCTAGTGGAAGGAGGGACCGCAGACAGGCTTCCAAGGCCTAACATAATAAAATAAGCTGGCTGTAGGCACTTTATAATTGGTTCCAGGGGTACATGGGCAGCAGTGGTCAGGTCAGTGGAGGCCTAGTGGAAGGAGGGACCGCAGACAGGCTTCCAAGGCCTAACATAATAAAATGGGCTGGCTGTAGGCACTTTATAGTTGGTTCCAGGGGTACACGGGCAGCAGTGGTCAGGTCAGTGGAGGCCTAGTGGAAGGAGGGACCGCAGACAGGCTTCCAAGGCCTAACAAAATAAAATGGGTTGGCTGTAGGCAGTTTATAATTGGTTCCAGGGGGACACGGGCAGCAGTGGTCTGGTCATTGGAGGCCTAGTGGAAGGAGGGACCGCAGACAGGCTTCGAAGGCCTAACATAATAAAATGGGCTGGCTGTAGGCACTTTATAATTGGTTCCAGGGGTACACGGGCAGCAGTGGTCAGGTCAGTGGAGGCCTAGTGGAAGGAGGGACCGCAGACAGGCTTCCAAGGACTAACATAATAAAATGGGCTGGCTGTAGGCACTTTATAATTGGTTCCAGGGGGACACGGGCAGCAGTGGTCTGGTCATTGGAGGCCTAGTGGAAGGAGGGACCGCAGACAGGCTTCGAAGGCCTAACATAATAAAATGGGCTGGCTGTAGGCACTTTATAATTGGTTCCAGGGGTACACGGGCAGCAGTGGTCTGGTCATTGGAGGCCTAGTGGAAGGAGGGACCGCAGACAGGCTTCAAAGGCCTAACATAATAAAATGGGCTGGCTGTAGGCACTTTATAATTGGTTCCAGGGGTACACGGGCAGCAGTGGTCAGGTCAGTGGAGGCCTAGTGGAAGGAGGGACCGCAGACAGGCTTCCAAGGCCTAACATAATAAAATAAGCTGGCTGTAGGCACTTTATAATTGGTTCCAGGGGGACACGGGCAGCAGTGGTCTGGTCATTGGAGGCCTAGTGGAAGGAGGGACCGCAGACAGGCTTCGAAGGCCTAACATAATAAAATGGGCTGGCTGTAGGCACTTTATAATTGGTTCCAGGGGTACACGGGCAGCAGTGGTCTGGTCATTGGAGGCCTAGTGGAAGGAGGGACCGCAGACAGGCTTCAAAGGCCTAACATAATAAAATGGGCTGGCTGTAGGCACTTTATAATTGGTTCCAGGGGTACACGGGCAGCAGTGGTCAGGTCAGTGGAGGCCTAGTGGAAGGAGGGACCGCAGACAGGCTTCCAAGGCCTAACATAATAAAATGGGCTGGCTGTTGGCACTTTATAATTGGTTCCAGGGGTACACGGGCAGCAGTGGTCTGGTCAACGGAGGCCAATTGTAATGAGTGTCTGCCAGTTAGTAGTCCAAAACAACAAATAAATGTGAATGTCTCGCATTAAAACAAAACAAAAACACTAAAGGGTGCAATCATTAGGTTCAGGGGTGGGATCCTCTGCGTTGTTTCAGACCTACTAATTTAGCGCAAAGTATTTACTGTGGTAAATAGAGGACACTGCCCCTGACTATGTTAAGTACCATCATACATGTCAACACAATGGTATTGTCAGTGGCAGGTATGGAAGGATGTCAGCGCATAGACTAAACATTGGTGGAAGTGTGAGAGATAACTGTGGAAGTGGTAGAGCAATGTTTGACCTGGGGGTGGGTGAAATCTCTTGTGGCCGGCGGTACAGGCCCAGGGCCCCTCATGTTACAACAGTGTGTCTGACGTTAGGTGCGCACCACCACCGCCAGAGACACTTTATTGTACTATGAGGGACCCAGTAGCAATGCCGTCGACCAAAAGCGAGCACACCCACCTCTTCAGACAAACAGCAGTCTCACGGGTGCTTGCGCCAAGTCGCGATACCACGGCCCCGTGTGGGGAGTTTGGCCATTTAGGGAGGTGTAAACATGTCGTATGCTGGACAATCAGCTGCAGCAAATTAGACATTAGAAAAGTAATTCACAGTAGTCCACAGGTAAGAGCTTTTCATAGGAAAGCTAGGTGTTGGCCGGGCAAGGTGGGGCAAAAGATTTCAAAATCCAGTTGTGGTTCATTTTAATGTTAGATCATCAACATTTTGGGTAGCCAGACGAGTCCTTTTTTCGGTTAATATTGAACCTGCAGCACTGAATACTCTTTCTGATAGGACACTAGCTGCCGGGCAAGCAAGCTCCTGCAATGCATATTCTGCCAATTCTGGCCAGGTGTATAATTTTGATGCCCAGTAATCGAATGGGAATGACGGTTGAGGGAGAACATCGATAAGGGATGAAAAATAGTTAGTAACCATACTGGACAAATGTTGTCTCCTGTCACTTTCAATTGATGCAGCAGTACCTGTCCTGTCTGCGGTCATAGCAAAATCAGTCCACAACCTGGTCAGAAAACCCCTCTGTCCAACGCCACTTCTGATGTGTGCACCCCTAACACTCTGCTGGCCCCTGGAGCTCATGTGAGAACGATCACGTGCGCTGTGTGCTGGGAATGCCTGAAGCAAACGGTCAACAAGAGTTGATTGTTTGGTTGCTAATATTAGTTCCAAGTTCTCATGTGGCATAATATTTTGCAATTTGCCTTTATAGCGTGGATCAAGGAGGCCGGCCAACCAGTAATCGTCATCGTTCATCATTTTCGTAATGCGTGTGTCCCTTTTTAGGATACGTAAGGCATAATCCGCCATGTGGGCCAAAGTTCCAGTTGACAAATCTCCGGTTGTGATTGGTTGAGGGGCAGTTTCAGGCAAATCTACGTCCCTTGTGTCCCTCAAAAAACCAGAACCCGGCCTTGCCACGCAACCAATTTCCAGTGCCCCCGGGAAAACTTCCTCATTAAAAATAAACTCATCCCCATCATCCTCCTCGTCCTCCACCTCCTCTTCGCCCGCTACCTCGTCCTGTACACTGCCCTGACCAGACAATGGCTGACTGTCATCAAAGCTTTCCTCTTCCTCTGGTGCAGACGCCTGATCCTTTATGTGCGTCAAACTTTGCATCAGCAGACACATTAGGGGGATGCTCATGCTTATTATGGCGTTGTCTGCACTAACCAGCCGTGTGCATTCCTCAAAACACTGAAGGACTTGACACATGTCTTGTATCTTCGACCACTGCACACCAGACAACTCCATGTCTGCCATCCTACTGCCTGCCCGTGTATGTGTATCCTCCCACAAAAACATAACAGCCCGCCTCTGTTGGCACAGTCTCTGAAAGCATGTGCAGTGTTGAGTTCCACCTTGTTGCAACGTCTATGATTAGGCGATGCTGGGGAAGGTTCAAAGACCGCTGATAGGTCTGCATACGGCTGGAGTGTACAGGCGAACGTCGGATATGTGAGCAAAGTCCACGCACTTTGAGGAGCAGGTCGGAGAACCCAGGATAAGTTTTCAATAAGCACTGCACCACCAGGTTTAAGGTGTGAGCCAGGCAAGGAATGTGTTTCAGTTGGGAAAGGGAGATGGCAGCCATGAAATTCCTTCCGTTATCACTCACTACCTTGCCTGTCATGAATCCCAATGGCTAGGGATAGCACAGGACAAGCAAAGTACAAATATATTACGGACGAGCTCTAGGGTGATGGAACCTGGGCTGACCGCTGCCCTACGCCTGACAAACGCAACTAGAGATAGCCAGGGAGCGTGCCTACGTTGGTTCTAGACGCCACGCACCAGCCTAAGAGCTAACTAGCACTGCAGAGAAAATAAAGACCTCACTTGCCTCCAGCGGAATGAACCCCAAAAGATATAGTTGCCCCCCACATGTATTGACGGTGAACTGAGAGGAAGGCACACACATAGAGATGATATATATAGTTTTAGCAAATTGAGGCCCGCTGTAAACTAGAAAGCAGAACGATACAAAAGGGGACTGAGCGGTCAGCAAAAAACCCTAATCAAAAAAACCATCCTGAGATTACAAGAACCCATGTGCCAACTCATGGCACATGGGGAGAACCTCAGTCCACTAGAGCTACCAGCTAGCATAGAGACATAATAAGCAAGCTGGACAAAAAACCAAACAACTGAAAATCAGCACTTAGCTTATCCTGAAAGATCTGGGAGCAGGTAGGCAGGAACCAAACAGAGCACATCTGAATACATTGATAGCCGGCAAGGGAAATGACAGAAAGGCCAGGTAAAATAGGAAACACCCAGCCACTGATGGACAGGTGGAAACCAAAGGCCGCAACCCACCAAAGTCACCCAGTACCAGCAGTAACCACCAGAGGGAGCCCACAAACAGAATCCACAACACTTGCCTGCCTCAAGATCTACTGTGCCCAGCCACGACTGCGTTTCTTGTTGCAAGAACTCGGACAGAACTTCCGCGGTGTGTCTGTTGTCGCCCATACACTTCATAGCCAATACAGCCTGCTGACGCTTGCCAGTAGCTGGCGCATAATGGGACAACTGGTGTGCAACAGTGTCATCTGCCGATGGAGTGGTTGGCCGACTGCGGTCTGTGGAAGAGCTGTCGCTTCTGCAGGAGGACGAGGAGGAGGGGGTGCGAACGCCTACAGCCAACTGTTTCCTAGACCGTGGGCTAGGCACAACTGTCCCGAAATTGATGTCCCCTGTGGACCCTGCATCCACCACATTCACCCAGTGTGCCGTGATGGAAACATAACGTCCCTGGCCATGCCTACTGGTCCATGCATCTGTAGTCAGGTGCACCTTTGTACTCACAGATTGCCTGAGTGCATGGACGATGCGCTGTTTAACATGCTGGTGCAGGGCTGGGATGGCTTTTCTGGAAAAAAAGTGTCGACTGGGTAGCTCGTATCGTGGTTCAGCGTACTCCATCAGGGCTTTGAAAGCTTCGCTTTCAACTAAACGGTAGGGCATCATCTCTAACGAGATTAGTCTAGCTATGTGGGCGTTAAAACACTGTGTACGCGGATGCGAGGATAAGTACTTCCTTTTTCTAACCAGAGTCTCATGTAGGGTGAGCTGGACTGGAGAGCTGGAGATCATGGAACTTTCGGGTGTGCCGGTGGACATGGCAGACTGAGAGATGGTTGGAGACGGTATTGTTTCCGCCGGTGCCCTAGATGCAATATTTCCTCCTACAAAACTGGTGATTCCCTGACCCTGACTACTTTTGGCTGGCAAAGAAACCTGCACAGATACTGCCGGTGGTGCAGAAAATGGTGGCCTTACAGTGACGGAAGGGATGTTGCGTTGCTGACTAGCTTCATTGGCCGAGGGTGCTACAACCTTAAGGGACGTTTGGTAGTTAGTCCAGGCTTGAAAATGCATGGTGGTTAAGTGTCTATGCATGCAACTAGTATTGAGACTTTTCAGATTCTGACCTCTGCTTAAGCTAGTTGAACATTTTTGACAGATGACTTTGCGCTGATCAATTGGATGTTGTTTAAAAAAATGCCAGACTGCACTCTTCCTAGCATCGGATCCCTTTTCAGGGATTGCAGACTGAGCTTTAACCGGATGGCCACGCTGTCCTCCAACAGGTTTTGGCTTTGACACGCGTTTTGGCCCAGATCCGGAACGGCAGATGGAACCTGTTGCGATGTTGATGCCTGCTGCGGCCCCTCCTCCACCTCCGCTTCTGAACTACTGCCTCCTGCACCCTTTTCCCCCAATGGCTGCCAATCGGGGTCAACAACTGGGTCATCTATTACCTCCTCTTCGAGCTCGTGTGCAACTTCATCTGTGTCACCGTGTCGGTCGGTGGTATAGCGTTCCTGGCGGGGCAACATAGTCTCATCAGGGTCTGATTGTGGATCAGTACCCTGAGAGGGCAATGTTGTGGTCTGAGTCAAAGGAGCAGCATAGTACTCTGGCTGTGGCTGTGCATCAGTGCACTCCATGTCAGAATCTACTTGTAATGGGCATGGCCTGTTAAGTGTTTCACTTTCTAAGCCAGGGACGGTATGTGTAAAGAGCTCCATGGAGTAACCCGTTGTGTCGCCTGCTGCATCCTTCTCTCTTGTTGTTGTTTTTGCTGAAGAGGACAAGGAAGCGACTTGTCCCTGACCGTGAACATCCACAAGCGACGCGCTGTTTTTACATTTACCAGTTTCAGAAGAGGAGGCAAAAGAGCTAGAGGCTGAGTCTGCAAGGTAAGCCAAAACTTGCTGTTGCTGCTCCGGCTTTAAAAGCGGTTTTCCTACTCCCAGAAAAGAGAGCGTTCGAGGCCTTGTGTAGCCAGACAACGAACCTGGCTCCACAGCTCCAGACTTAGGTGGAATATTTTTATCCCCATGACCACCTGATGCTCCACTACCACTACCATCATTACCAGCTGACAATGAACGCCCACGGCCACGACCTCTTGCACAAGACTTCCTCATTGTTTTAAAAACTTAACCAAAGTAACTTTATTTGTTGCTGTCAAACAACTTACTCGGTGAGCTATAACTTCAGTATGATTTCAATATCCCTTTACAGGTTGGTGAGACCACAAGGAAAATCAGGCCCAATGTTACACACTCTGTTTTCTGTGGCACGAAATCACAGAGATGCCTGTTGTGAATTAGACTTTTTTGGCTCCCTCTTGTGGTCACTAGTGATATGACTCTGGGATTGTCTTTCCTCAGTTTGGCACCCACCTGAGTCGTTAGTCCAGGGGTGTTGCTATATAAACTTCCTGGATTCTCAGTCCAGTGCCTGGCATCGTTGTAATCAGTTCCTTTCTGTTTGCTCCTGTCTGCTGGTCCTGGATCTTGCAAAATTAAGCTAAGTCTTGCTTCCTTGTTTTTTGGTTATTTGCATTGCTATTATTTTTTGTCCAGCTTGTACTAAATGTGATTCCTGATTCTGCTGGAAGCTCTAGGGGGCTGGTGTTCTCCCCCCGGGCCGTTAGACGGTTCGGGGGTTCTTGAATATCCAGCGTGGAAATTTTGATAGGGTTTTTGCTGACCGTATAAGTCATCTTACTATATTCTGCTATTAGTCAGTGGGCCTCTCTTTGCTAAATATCTAGTTCATTCTTAAGTTTGTCTTTTCTCCTTACCTCACCGTTGTTATTTGTTGGGGGCTTGTATCCTACTTTTGGGGGTCTTTTCTCTGGAGGCAAGAAAGGTCTATCTTTTCCCTTCTAGGGTTAGTTAGTTCTCCGGCTGGCGCAAGACGTCTAGAACCGACGTAGGCACGTTCCCCGGCTGCTGCTATTTGTAGTGCTAGGATTAGATATATGGTCAGCCCAGTTACCACTGCCCTATGAGCTGGTTTTTTGTGTTTGCAGACTTGGTATGTATTTTTGAGACCCTCTGCCATTGGGGTCATAACAGTATGCCAGGCCTAGGTTGAATGTTTAATGCATTGCAGAAGTGGGATTACAAGAAAGGAAAGTCTGAGTTTTTTTTTTCTTTCCTCTCTTTTTTCCTCCCCTTTACCTCTGAGTGGCTTGTGCTTGCTGCAGACATGAATGTCCAGACTTTGATTACAAGTGTGGATCAGCTTGCTGCTCATGTGCAGGGTATACAAGATTTTGTTACCAGTAGTCCAATGTTTGAACCTAAAATACCTATTCCTGATCTGTTCTCTGGAGACCGATTTAAGTTTAGGAATTTCAGGAATAATTGTAAATTGTTTCTATCTCTGAGACCCCGTTCATCTGGAGATTCAGCTCAGCAAGTAAAAATTGTTATCTCTTTCTTACGGGGCGACCCTCAGGATTGGGCCTTCTCGCTAGCGCCAGGAGATCCGGCATTGGCAAATGTTGATGCGTTTTTTCTGGCGCTCGGATTGCTTTATGAGGAGCCCAATCTTGAAATTCAGGCAGAAAAAGCCTTGTTGGCTATTTCTCAGGGGCAGGATGAAGCTGAAGTGTATTGCCAAAAATTTCGGAAATGGTCCGTGCTTACTCAGTGGAATGAGTGTGCTCTGGCCGCAAATTTCAGAAATGGCCTTTCTGAAGCCATTAAGAATGTGATGGTGGGTTTCTCCATTCCTACAGGTCTGAATGATTCCATGGCGCTGGCTATTCAAATTGACCGGCGTTTGCGGGAGCGCAAAGCCGCGAATCCTCTGGTGGTGTTGTCTGAACACACACCTGATTTAATGCAATGTGGTAGAATTCAGACTAGAAATGAACGGAAAAATCATAGACGTCAGAATGGGTTGTGTTTTTACTGTGGTAATTCTACACATGTTATATCAGCATGCTCTAAACGCCTAACTAGGGTTGTTAGTCCTGTCGCCATTGGTAATTTGCAACCTAAATTTATTTTGTCTGTGACTTTAATTTGCTTATTGTCCTCCTACCCTGTTATGGCGTTTGTGGATTCAGGTGCTGCCCTGAGTCTTATGGATCTGTCGTTTGCCAAGCGTTGTGGTTTTGTTCTTGAGCCATTGGTAAATCCTATCCCTCTTAGAGGTATTGATGCTACGCCATTGGCGGAAAATAAACCGCAGTTTTAGACACAGGTAACCATGTGCATGACTCCTGAACATCGGGAGGTGATTTGTTTTCTTGTTCTGCATAAAATGCATGATTTGGTCGTTTTGGGTCTGCCATGGTTACAGACCCATAATCCAGTCTTGGATTGGAAGGCAATGTCTGTGTCAAGTTGGGGCTGTCAGGGAATTCATGGTGATTCCCCGCCGGTGTCTATTGCTTCCTCTACTCCTTCGGAAGTTCCTGAGTATTTGTCTGATTACCAGGATGTATTCAGCGAGTCCAGCTCCAGTGCTCTTCCTCCTCATAGGGACTGTGACTGCGCTATAGATTTGATTCCAGGTAGTAAATTTCCTAAGGGAAGATTATTTAATCTGTCTGTACCTGAACATACCGCAATGCGTTCGTATATCAAGGAATCTCTGGAGAAGGGGCATATCCGTCCATCCTCTTCCCCTCTTGGTGCGGGATTCTTTTTTGTGGCCAAGAAGGACGGATCTTTGAGACCTTGTATTGACTATCGGCTTCTGAATAAAATCACTGTTAAATTTCAGTATCCTTTGCCTCTGTTGTCGGACTTGTTTGCCCGGATTAAAGGTGCCAAGTGGTTCACCAAGATAGATCTTCGTGGTGCGTACAACCTTGTGCGCATTAAGCAAGGAGATGAATGGAAAACTGCATTTAATACGCCCGAAGGTCATTTTGAGTACTTGGTGATGCCTTTCGGGCTCTCTAATGCTCCTTCAGTGTTTCAGTCCTTTATGCATGATATTTTCCGGAAGTATCTGGATAAATTTATGATTGTTTATCTGGATGATACTCTGGTTTTTTCTGATGATTGGGACTCGCATGTAGAGCAGGTCAGGATGGTGTTTCAGGTTTTGCGTGAGAATGCTTTGTTTGTTAAGGGCTCAAAGTGTCTCTTTGGAGTACAGAAGGTTCCCTTTTTGGGTTTTATTTTTTCCCCTTCTGCGGTGGAGATGGACCCAGTCAAGGTCCGAGCTATTCATGATTGGACTCAACCCACGTCAGTTAAGAGTCTTCAGAAGTTCTTGGGTTTTGCTAACTTCTACCGTCGTTTTATCGCTAATTTTTCTAGCATTGTTAAACCTTTGACGGATATGACCAAGAAAGATTCTGATGTTGCTAACTGGGCTCCTGCAGCCGTGGAAGCTTTTCAAGAGTTGAAGCGCCGGTTTACTTCAGCGCCTGTTTTGTGCCAGCATGATGTCTCACTTCCCTTTCAGGTTGAAGTGGATGCTTCTGAGATTGGGGCAGGGGCCGTTTTGTCGCAGAGAGGCCCTGGTTGCTCTGTAATGAGACCATGTGCTTTCTTCTCTAGGAAGTTTTCGCCTGCTGAGCGGAATTATGATGTTGGCAATCGGGAGTTGCTGGCCATGAAGTGGGCATTTGAGGAGTGGCGTCATTGGCTCGAGGGTGCTAAGCATCGTGTGGTGGTCTTGACTGATCACAAGAATCTGATGTATCTCGAGTCTGCTAAACGCCTGAATCCTAGACAGGCCTGTTGGTCATTGTTTTTCTCCCGTTTTGACTTTGTGGTCTCGTATTTACCAGGTTCAAAGAATGTGAAGGCTGATGCTCTTTCAAGGAGCTTTGTGCCTGACTCTCCTGGAGTCGCAGAACCAGTTGGTATTCTTAAAGAGGGAGTAATCTTGTCAGCCATTTCTCCGGATTTGCGACGTGTGTTGCAGAGATTTCAGGCTGGTAGACCTGACTCTTGTCCACCTGACAGACTGTTTGTTCCTGATAAGTGGACCAGCAGAGTTATTTCCGTGGTTCATTCCTCGGTGTTGGCAGGGCATCCGGGAATTTTTGGCACCAGAGATCTGGTGGCTAGGTCCTTTTGGTGGCCTTCCTTGTCACGGGATGTGCGGTCATTTGTGCAGTCCTGTGGGACTTGTGCTCAGGCTAAGCCTTGCTGTTCTCGTGCCAGCGGCTTGCTTTTGCCCTTGCCTGTCCCGAAGAGGCCTTGGACACACATTTCCATGGATTTCATTTCAGATCTTCCGGTGTCTCAAGGTATGTCTGTCATCTGGGTGGTATGTGATAGCTTTTCCAAGATGGTCCATTTGGTATCTTTGCCTAAACTGCCTTCCTCTTCCGATCTGGTTCCCTTGTTCTTTCAGAATGTGGTTCGTTTACATGGCATTCCTGAGAATATCGTGTCTGACAGAGGATCCCAGTTTGTTTCCAGGTTCTGGCGATCCTTTTGTGCTAAGATGGGCATTGATTTGTCGTTTTCGTCTGCCTTTCATCCTCTAATGGACAAACGGAGCGAACTAATCAGACTCTGGAGGCTTATTTGAGGTGTTTTGTTTCTGCAGATCAGGATGATTGGGTGACCTTCTTGCCGTTGGCTGAGTTTGCCCTTAATAATCGGGCTAGTTCCGCTACCTTGGTTTCGCCATTTTTTTTGCAACTCTGGTTTCCATCCTCGTTTTTCCTCGGGACATGTGGAGCCTTCTGACTGTCCTGGGGTAGATTCCGTGGTGGATAGGTTGCAGCAGATCTGGAATCATGTGGTGGACAACTTGAAGTTGTCACAGGAGAAGGCTCAGCGTTTTGCCAACCGCCGCCGCGGTGTGGGTCCCCGACTTCGTGTTGGGGATTTGGTATGGCTGTCTTCTCGATTTGTTCCTATGAAGGTCTCCTCTCCTAAATTTAAGCCTTGCTTCATCGGTCCTTACAAGATATTGGAAATCCTTAATCCTGTGTCCTTTCGCTTGGATCTTCCGGTGTCATTTGCAATTCACAACGTGTTCCATAGGTCTTTGTTGCGGAGGTACGTTGTACCTGTGGTTCCTTCTGTTGAGCCTCCTGCTCCGGTGTTGGTTGAGGGCGAGTTGGAGTACGTGGTGGAGAAGATCTTGGATTCTCGTCTCTCCAGACGGAGGCTTCAGTATCTGGTCAAGTGGAAGGACTATGGTCAGGAGGATAATTCCTGGGTGGTTGCCTCTGATGTGCATGCGGCCAATTTAGTTTGTGCCTTTCACGCTGCTCATCCTGATCGCCCTGGTGGTCTTGGTGAGGGTTCGGTGACCCCTCCTTAAATGGGGGGTACTGTTGTGAATTAGACTTTTTTGGCTCCCTCTTGTGGTCACTAGTGATATGACTCTGGGATTGTCTTTCCTCAGTTTGGCACCCACCTGGGTCGTTAGTCCAGGGGTGTTGCTATATAAACTTCCTGGATTCTCAGTCCAGTGCCTGGCATCGTTGTAATCAGTTCCTTTCTGTTTGCTCCTGTCTGCTGGTCCTGGATCTTGCAAAATTAAGCTAAGTCTTGCTTCCTTGTTTTTTGGTTATTTGCATTGCTATTATTTTTTGTCCAGCTTGTACTAAATGTGATTCCTGATTCTGCTGGAAGCTCTAGGGGGCTGGTGTTCTCCCCCCGGGCCGTTAGACGGTTCGGGGGTTCTTGAATATCCAGCGTGGAAATTTTGATAGGGTTTTTGCTGACCGTATAAGTCATCTTACTATATTCTGCTATTAGTCAGTGGGCCTCTCTTTGCTAAATATCTAGTTCATTCTTACGTTTGTCTTTTCTCCTTACCTCACCGTTATTATTTGTTGGGGGCTTGTATCCTACTTTTCGGGTCTTTTCTCTGGAGGCAAGAAAGGTCTATCTTTTCCCTTCTAGGGTTAGTTAGTTCTCCGGCTGGCGCGAGACGTCTAGAACCAACGTAGGCACGTTCCCCGGCTGCTGCTATTTGTGGTGCTAGGATTAGATATATGGTCAGCCCAGTTACCACTGCCCTATGAGCTGGTTTTTTGTGTTTGCAGACTTGGTATGTATTTTTGAGACCCTCTGCCATTGGGGTCATAACAGATGCCACACATGCAGGACTGTCACTCAAGCACAAATGTCAATATTAATCTCCCACCTATTTTATTATTTTTTTTTTTCAGGGAGACTTTAGAAACCAAATAAGATAAAATGATTTTTTCAGGGACAATTTAGAAACCAAATAATAAAAAAAAGGCTTTCTATGGCCCACTGAGTAAGAGATGGCACACACAGGAGTCAGGAGTGGCACACAAGCCCTGAGGCCAATATTTTTCTCCCACTGATTGATGTAGTGATTTTTTTTCAGGTAGATTTTAGAACCCAAATCAAGCAAAAAAATTAATAGGCTTTCTATGGCCCACTGAGTGAGAGATGGCACACACAGGAGTCAGGAGTGGCACACAAGCCCTGAGGCCAGTATTTTTCTCCCACTGATTGATGTAGTGATTTTTTTTCAGGTAGATTTTAGAACCCAAATCAAGCAAAAAAATTAATAGGCTTTCTATGGCCCACAGAGTGAGAGATGGCACACACAGGAGTCAGGAGTGGCACACAAGCCCTGAGGCCAATATTTTTCTCCCACTGATTGATGCAGTGATTTTTTTTCAGGTAGATTTTAGAACCCAAATCAAGCAAAAAAATTAATAGGCTTTCTATGGCCCACTGAGTGAGAGATGGCACACACAGGAGTCAGGAGTGGCACACAAGCCCTGAGGCCAATATTTTTCTCCCACTGATTGATGTAGTGATTTTTTTTCAGGTAGATTTTAGAACCCAAATCAAGCAAAAAAATTAATAGGCTTTCTATGGCCCACTGAGTGAGAGATGGCACACACAGGAGTCAGGAGTGGCACACAAGCCCTGAGGCCAATATTTTTCTCCCACTGATTGATGTAGTGATTTTTTTTCAGGTAGATTTTAGAACCCAAATCAAGCAAAAAAATTAATAGGCTTTCTATGGCCCACAATTTGAGAGAGAGAGATGGCACACCCAGGAGTCAAGACTGGCACACAAGCAGAAAGGGCAATATTAATCTCCCACTGTTTTATTTTTATTTTTTTTTCAGGGAGACTTTAGAAACCAAATAAGATAAAAGGATTTTTTCAGGGACAATTTGGAAACCAAATAATAAAAAAAAGGCTTTCTATGGCCCACTGAGTGAGAGATGGCACACACAGGAGTCAGGAGTGGTACACAAGCCCTGAGGCCAATATTTTTCTCCCACTGATTG
The DNA here is from genome assembly GCF_051348905.1 of Ranitomeya variabilis. Lineage (NCBI taxonomy): Eukaryota > Metazoa > Chordata > Amphibia > Anura > Dendrobatidae > Ranitomeya > Ranitomeya variabilis. Next base: position 290,155,470 of record NC_135232.1, on the reverse strand, counting down.
ATGTAGTGATTTTTTTTCAGGTAGATTTTAGAACCCAAATCAAGCAAAAAAATTAATAGGCTTTCTATGGCCCACTGAGTGAGAGATGGCACACACAGGAGTCAGGAGTGGCACACAAGCCCTGAGGCCAATATTTTTCTCCCACTGATTGATGTAGTGATTTTTTTTCAGGTAGATTTTAGAACCCAAATCAAGCAAAAAAATTAATAGGCTTTCTATGGCCCACAATTTGAGAGAGAGAGATGGCACACCCAGGAGTCAAGACTGGCACACAAGCAGAAAGGGCAATATTAATCTCCCACCGTTTTAATTTTTTTTTTTCAGGGAGACTTTAGAAACCAAATAAGATAAAATGATTTTTTCAGGGACAATTTAGAAACCAAATAATAATTAAAAAAGGCTTTCTATGGCCCACTGAGTGAGAGATGGCACACACAGGAGTCAGGAGTGGCACACAAGCCCTGAGGCCAATATTTTTCTCCCACTGATTGATGTAGTGATTTTTTTTCAGGTAGATTTTAGAACCCAAATCAAGCAAAAAAATTAATAGGCTTTCTATGGCCCACTGAGTGAGAGATGGCACACACAGGAGTCAGGAGTGGCACACAAGCCCTGAGGCCAATATTTTTCTCCCACTGATTGATGTAGTGATTTTTTTTCAGGTAGATTTTAGAACCCAAATCAAGCAAAAAAAATAATAGGCTTTCTATGGCCCACTGAGTGAGAGATGGCACACACAGGAGTCAGGAGTGGTACACAAGCCCTGAGGCCCATATTTTTCTCCCACTGATTGATGTAGTGATTTTTTTTCAGGTAGATTTTAGAACCCAAATCAAGCAAAAAAATTAATAGGCTTTCTATGGCCCACTGAGTGAGAGATGGCACACACAGGAGTCAGGAGTGGCACACAAGCCCTGAGGCCCATATTTTTCTCCCACTGATTGATGTAGTGATTTTTTTTCAGGTAGATTTTAGAACCCAAATCAAGCAAAAAAATTAATAGGCTTTCTATGGCCCACTGAGTGAGAGATGGCACACACAGGAGTCAGGAGTGGCACACAAGCCCTGAGGCCAATATTTTTCTCCCACTGATTGATGTAGTGATTTTTTTTCAGGTAGATTTTAGAACCCAAATCAAGCAAAAAAATTAATAGGCTTTCTATGGCCCACAATTTGAGAGAGAGATGGCACACCCAGGAGTAAAGACTGGCACACAAGCAGAAAGGGCAATATTAATCTCCCACTGTTTTAATTTTTTTTTTTTTTCAGGGAGACTTTAGAAACCAAATAAGATAAAATGATTTTTTCAGGGACAATTTAGAAACCAAATAATAAAAAAAAAGGCTTTCTATGGCCCACTGAGTGAGAGATGGCACACACAGGAGTCAGGAGTGGCACACAAGCCCTGAGGCCAATATTTTTCTCCCAATGATTGATGGAGTGATTTTTTTTCAGGTAGATTTTAGAACCCAAATCAAGCAAAAAAATTAACAGGCTTTCTATGGCCCACTGAGTGAGAGATGGCACACACAGAAGTCAGGAGTGGCACACAAGCCCTGAGGCCAATATTTTTCTCCCACTGATTGATGTAGTGATTTTTTTTCAGGTAGATGTTAGAACCCAAATCAAGCAAAAAAATTAATAGGCTTTCTATGGCCCACTGAGTGAGAGATGGCACACACAGGAGTCAGGAGTGGCACACAAGCCCTGAGGCCAATATTTTTCTCCCACTGATTGATGTAGTGATTTTTTTTCAGGTATATTTTAGAACCCAAATCAAGCAAAAAAATTAATAGGCTTTCTATGGCCCACTGAGTGAGAGATGGCACACACAGGAGTCAGGAGTGGCACACAAGCCCTGAGGCCAATATTTTTCTTCCACTGATTGATGTAGTGTTTTTTTTTTCAGGTAGATTTTAGAACTTAAATCAAGCAAAAAAATTAATAGGCTTTCTATGGCCCACTGAGTGAGAGATGGCACACACAGGAGTCAGGAGTGGCACACAAGCCCTGAGGCCAATATTTTTCTCCCACTGATTGATGTAGTGATTTTTTTTCAGGTAGATTTTAGAACCCAAATCAAGCAAAAAAATTAATAGGCTTTCTATGGCCCACTGAGTGAGAGATGGCACACACAGGAGTCAGGAGTGGCACACAAGCCCTGAGGCCAATATTTTTCTCCCACTGATTGATGTAGTGATTTTTTTTCAGGTAGATTTTAGAACCCAAATCAAGCAAAAAAATTAATAGGCTTTCTATGGCCCACAATTTGAGAGAGAGAGATGGCACACCCAGGAGTCAAGACTGGCACACAAGCAGAAAGGGCAATATTAATCTCCCACCGTTTTAATTTTTTTTTTTTTCAGGGAGACTTTAGAAACCAAATAAGATAAAATGATTTTTTCAGGGACAATTTAGAAACCAAATAAAGAAAAAAAAAAAAAGGCTTTCTATGGCCCACTGAGTGAGAGATGGCACACACAGGAGTCAGGAGTGGCACACAAGCCCTGAGGCCAATATTTTTCTCCCACTGATTGATGTAGTGATTTTTTTTCAGGTAGATTTTAGAACCCAAATCAAGCAAAAAAATTAATAGGCTTTCTATGGCCCACAATTTGAGAGAGAGAGATGGCACACCCAGGAGTCAAGACTGGCACACAAGCAGAAAGGGCAATATTAATCTCCCACTGTTTTAGTTTTATTTTTTTTTCAGGGAGACTTTAGAAACCAAATAAGATAAAAGGATTTTTTCAGGGACAATTTAGAAACCAAATAATAAAAAAAAGGCTTTCTATGGCCCACTGAGTGAGAGATGGCACACACAGGAGTCAGGAGTGGCACACAAGCCCTGAGGCCAATATTTTTCTCCCACTAATTGATGTAGTGATTTTTTTTCAGGTAGATTTTAGAACCCAAATCAAGCAAAAAAATTAATAGGCTTTCTATGGCCCACTGAGTGAGAGATGGCACACACAGGAGTCAGGAGTGGCACACAAGCCCTGAGGCCAATATTTTTCTCCCACTGATTGATGTAGTGATTTTTTTTCAGGTAGATTTTAGAACCCAAATCAAGCAAAAAAATTAATAGGCTTTCTATGGCCCACAATTTGAGAGAGAGAGATGGCACACCCAGGAGCCAAGACTGGCACACAAGCAGAAAGGGCAATATTAATCTCCCACCGTTTTAATTTTTTTTTTTCAGGGAGACTTTAGAAACCAAATAAGATAAAATGATTTTTTCAGGGACAATTTAGAAACCAAATAATAATAAAAAAAGGCTTTCTATGGCCCACTGAGTGAGAGATGGCACAGACAGGAGTCAGGAGTGGCACACAAGCCCTGAGGCCAATATTTTTCTCCCACTGATTGATGTAGTGATTTTTTTTCAGGTAGATTTTAGAACCCAAATCAAGCAAAAAAATTAATAGGCTTTCTATGGCCCACTGAGTGAGAGATGGCACACACAGGAGTCAGGAGTGGCACACAAGCCCTGAGGCCAATATTTTTCTCCCACTGATTGATGTAGTGATTTTTTTTCAGGTAGATTTTAGAACCCAAATCAAGCAAAAAAAATAATAGGCTTTCTATGGCCCACTGAGTGAGAGATGGCACACACAGGAGTCAGGAGTGGTACACAAGCCCTGAGGCCCATATTTTTCTCCCACTGATTGATGTAGTGATTTTTTTTCAGGTAGATTTTAGAACCCAAATCAAGCAAAAAAATGAATAGGCTTTCTATGGCCCACTGAGTGAGAGATGGCACACACAGGAGTCAGGAGTGGCACACAAGCCCTGAGGCCCATATTTTTCTCCCACTGATTGATGTAGTGATTTTTTTTCAGGTAGATTTTAGAACCCAAATCAAGCAAAAAAATGAATAGGCTTTCTATGGCCCACTGAGTGAGAGATGGCACACACAGGAGTCAGGAGTGGCACACAAGCCCTGAGGCCAATATTTTTCTCCCACTGATTGATGTAGTGATTTTTTTTCAGGTAGATTTTAGAACCCAAATCAAGCAAAAAAATTAATAGGCTTTCTATGGCCCACAATTTGAGAGAGAGATGGCACACCCAGGAGTCAAGACTGGCACACAAGCAGAAAGGGCAATATTAATCTCCCACTGTTTTAATTTTTTTTTTTTCAGGGAGACTTTAGAAACCAAATAAGATAAAATGATTTTTTCAGGGACAATTTAGAAACCAAATAATAAAAAAAAGGCTTTCTATGGCCCACTGAGTGAGAGATGGCACACACAGGAGTCAGGAGTGGCACACAAGCCCTGAGGCCAATATTTTTCTCCCAATGATTGATGGAGTGATTTTTTTTCAGGTAGATTTTAGAACCCAAATCAAGCAAAAAAATTAATAGGCTTTCTATGGCCCACTGAGTGAGAGATGGCACACACAGAAGTCAGGAGTGGCACACAAGCCCTGAGGCCAATATTTTTCTCCCACTGATTGATGTAGTGATTTTTTTTCAGGTAGATGTTAGAACCCAAATCAAGCAAAAAAATTAATAGGCTTTCTATGGCCCACTGAGTGAGAGATGGCACACACAGGAGTCAGGAGTGGCACACAAGCCCTGAGGCCCATATTTTTCTCCCACTGATTGATGTAGTGATTTTTTTTCAGGTAGATTTTAGAACCCAAATCAAGCAAAAAAATTAATAGGCTTTCTATGGCCCACTGAGTGAGAGATGGCACACACAGGAGTCAGGAGTGGCACACAAGCCCTGAGGCCAATATTTTTCTCCCACTGATTGATGTAGTGATTTTTTTTCAGGTAGATTTTAGAACCCAAATCAAGCAAAAAAATTAATAGGCTTTCTATGGCCCACAATTTGAGAGAGAGATGGCACACCCAGGAGTAAAGACTGGCACACAAGCAGAAAGGGCAATATTAATCTCCCACTGTTTTAATTTTTTTTTTTTTCAGGGAGACTTTAGAAACCAAATAAGATAAAATGATTTTTTCAGGGACAATTTAGAAACCAAATAATAAAAAAAAAGGCTTTCTATGGCCCACTGAGTGAGAGATGGCACACACAGGAGTCAGGAGTGGCACACAAGCCCTGAGGCCAATATTTTTCTCCCAATGATTGATGGAGTGATTTTTTTTCAGGTAGATTTTAGAACCCAAATCAAGCAAAAAAATTAACAGGCTTTCTATGGCCCACTGAGTGAGAGATGGCACACACAGAAGTCAGGAGTGGCACACAAGCCCTGAGGCCAATATTTTTCTCCCACTGATTGATGTAGTGATTTTTTTTCAGGTAGATGTAAGAACCCAAATCAAGCAAAAAAATTAATAGGCTTTCTATGGCCCACTGAGTGAGAGATGGCACACACAGGAGTCAGGAGTGGCACACAAGCCCTGAGGCCAATATTTTTCTCCCACTGATTGATGTAGTGATTTTTTTTCAGGTATATTTTAGAACCCAAATCAAGCAAAAAAATTAATAGGCTTTCTATGGCCCACTGAGTGAGAGATGGCACACACAGGAGTCAGGAGTGGCACACAAGCCCTGAGGCCAATATTTTTCTTCCACTGATTGATGTAGTGTTTTTTTTTTCAGGTAGATTTTAGAACTTAAATCAAGCAAAAAAATTAATAGGCTTTCTATGGCCCACTGAGTGAGAGATGGCACACACAGGAGTCAGGAGTGGCACACAAGCCCTGAGGCCAATATTTTTCTCCCACTGATTGATGTAGTGATTTTTTTTCAGGTAGATTTTAGAACCCAAATCAAGCAAAAAAATTAATAGGCTTTCTATGGCCCACTGAGTGAGAGATGGCACACACAGGAGTCAGGAGTGGCACACAAGCCCTGAGGCCAATATTTTTCTCCCACTGATTGATGTAGTGATTTTTTTTCAGGTAGATTTTAGGACCCAAATCAAGCAAAAAAATTAATAGGCTTTCTATGGCCCACAATTTGAGAGAGAGAGATGGCACACCCAGGAGTCAAGACTGGCACACAAGCAGAAAGGGCAATATTAATCTCCCACCGTTTTAATTTTTTTTTTTTTCAGGGAGACTTTAGAAACCAAATAAGATAAAATGATTTTTTCAGGGACAATTTAGAAACCAAATAAAGAAAAAAAAAAAAAGGCTTTCTATGGCCCACTGAGTGAGAGATGGCACACACAGGAGTCAGGAGTGGCACACAAGCCCTGAGGCCAATATTTTTCTCCCACTGATTGATGTAGTGATTTTTTTTCAGGTAGATTTTAGAACCCAAATCAAGCAAAAAAATTAATAGGCTTTCTATGGCCCACAATTTGAGAGAGAGAGATGGCACACCCAGGAGTCAAGACTGGCACACAAGCAGAAAGGGCAATATTAATCTCCCACTGTTTTAGTTTTATTTTTTTTTCAGGGAGACTTTAGAAACCAAATAAGATAAAAGGATTTTTTCAGGGACAATTTAGAAACCAAATAATAAAAAAAAGGCTTTCTATGGCCCACTGAGTGAGAGATGGCACACACAGGAGTCAGGAGTGGCACACAAGCCCTGAGGCCAATATTTTTCTCCCACTAATTGATGTAGTGATTTTTTTTCAGGTAGATTTTAGAACCCAAATCAAGCAAAAAAATTAATAGGCTTTCTATGGCCCACTGAGTGAGAGATGGCACACACAGGAGTCAGGAGTGGCACACAAGCCCTGAGGCCCATATTTTTCTCCCACTGATTGATGTAGTGATTTTTTTTCAGGTAGATTTTAGAACCCAAATCAAGCAAAAAAATGAATAGGCTTTCTATGGCCCACTGAGTGAGAGATGGCACACACAGGAGTCAGGAGTGGCACACAAGCCCTGAGGCCAATATTTTTCTCCCACTGATTGATGTAGTGATTTTTTTTCAGGTAGATTTTAGAACCCAAATCAAGCAAAAAAATTAATAGGCTTTCTATGGCCCACAATTTGAGAGAGAGATGGCACACCCAGGAGTCAAGACTGGCACACAAGCAGAAAGGGCAATATTAATCTCCCACTGTTTTAATTTTTTTTTTTTTCAGGGAGACTTTAGAAACCAAATAAGATAAAATGATTTTTTCAGGGACAATTTAGAAACCAAATAATAAAAAAAAGGCTTTCTATGGCCCACTGAGTGAGAGATGGCACACACAGGAGTCAGGAGTGGCACACAAGCCCTGAGGCCAATATTTTTCTCCCAATGATTGATGGAGTGATTTTTTTTCAGGTAGATTTTAGAACCCAAATCAAGCAAAAAAATTAATAGGCTTTCTATGGCCCACTGAGTGAGAGATGGCACACACAGAAGTCAGGAGTGGCACACAAGCCCTGAGGCCAATATTTTTCTCCCACTGATTGATGTAGTGATTTTTTTTCAGGTAGATGTTAGAACCCAAATCAAGCAAAAAAATTAATAGGCTTTCTATGGCCCACTGAGTGAGAGATGGCACACACAGGAGTCAGGAGTGGCACACAAGCCCTGAGGCCAATATTTTTCTCCCACTGATTGATGTAGTGATTTTTTTTCAGGTAGATTTTAGAACCCAAATCAAGCAAAAAAATTAATAGGCTTTCTATGGCCCACTGAGTGAGAGATTGCACACACAGGAGTCAGGAGTGGCACACAAGCCCTGAGGCCAATATTTTTCTCCCACTGATTGATGTAGTGATTTTTTTTTCAGGTAGATTTTAGAACCCAAATCAAGCAAAAAAATTAATAGGCTTTCTATGGCCCACAATTTGAGAGAGAGATGGCACACCCAGGAGTCAAGACTGGCACACAAGCAGAAAGGGCAATATTAATCTCCCACTGTTTTAATTTTTTTTTTTCAGGGAGACTTTAGAAACCAAATAAGATAAAATGATTTTTTCAGGGACAATTTAGAAACCAAATAATAAAAAAAAGGCTTTCTATGGCCCACTGAGTGAGAGATGGCACACACAGGAGTCAGGAGTGGCACACAAGCCCTGAGGCCAATATTTTTCTCCCACTGATTGATGTAGTGATTTTTTTTCAGGTAGATTTTAGAACTCAAATCAAGCAAAAAAATTAATAGGCTTTCTATGGCCCACTGAGTGAGAGATGGCACACACAGGGATGGCACTCTAGCAGAAATGCCAATCTTAATCTCCCACAAAAAAAAAAAAAAAACAGGGACTGTCCTACAATTACTATCTCCCTGCAGTAATCTCAGCCAGGTATGGCAGGCAGCAATAAGGAGTGGACTGATGCACAAATTAAATAAAAAGTGTGGACAAACAAAAAAGATAGCTGTGCAGAAAGGAAGGAACAAGAGGATTTGTGCTTTGAAAAAAGCAGTTGGTTTGCACAGTGGCGTACACACAGCAATGCAGCTATCAGGGAGCCTTCTAGGGCAGCCCAATGAGCTACAGCCCTGAGGAAAAAAAAAATGTAGCTTCCACTGTCCCTGCACACCGAAGGTGGTGTTGGACAGTGGAAATCGCTACAGCACAAGCGGTTTGGTGGTTAATGGACCCTGCCTAACGCTATCCCTGCTACTGACGAAGCGGCAGCAACCTCTCCCTAAGCTCAGATCAGCAGCAGTGAGATGGCGGTCGGCGGGAACGCCCCTTTATAGCCCCTGTGATGCCGCAGACAGCAAGCCAATCACTGCAATGCCCTTCTCTAAGATGGTGGGGACCAGGACCTATGTCATCACGCTGCCCAAACTCTGCGTTCACCTTCATTGGCTGAGAAATGGCGCTTTTCGCGTCATTGAAACGCGACTTTGGCGCGAAAGTCGCGTACCGCATGGCCGACCCCACACAGGGGTCGGGTCGGGTTTCATGAAACCCGACTTTGCCAAAAGTCGGCGACTTTTGAAAATGAACGACCCGTTTCGCTCAACCCTAATCACAAGCCGTGACGTGACGGAAGGAAGTAAACGCGCGCATTTTAAGCAAAGAACGCTGCCGGTTCCCTCGGTGAGGTCCAGGCTGCGTCGGAGAGGTGAGTATAGCAATATCTTTTATTTTAATTCTTTATTTCACACATTAATGTTGTTTCGATACCGATACCCGATACCACAAAAGTATCGGATCTCGGTATCGGAATTCCGATACCCGCAAGTATCGGCCGATACCCGATACTTGCGGTATCGGAATGCTCAACACTACTCCTGACACTCCAAAAGAAATTCAGCAACTTCTGCCCTTCAAAATCTAAATTCCCCTCTCCCTTCTGAGCCCAAGTGTTCCTGAATCACATATAGCGTCCCCATGTTTGGCATTTCTATATCAACAAGAGCCTGCCTAATTTATGGGTACGTGTCTTTTTCTCCCGTTTTGATTTTGTTGTCTCGTATCTTCCGGGTTCTAAGAATGTTAAGGCTGATGCCCTCTCTAGGAGTTTTTTGCCTGATTCCCCTGGGGTCCTTGAGCCGGTCAGCATTCTGAAGGAGGGGGTGATCCTTTCTGCCATCTCCCCTGATTTACAACGGGTTCTTCAGGAATTTCAGGCTGATAAACCTGACCGCTGTCCAGTGGGGAAACTGTTTGTTCCTGATAGATGGACTAGCAAAGTGATTTCTGAGGTTCACTGTTCTGTGTTGGCTGGCCATCCTGGGATTTTTGGTACTAGAGATTTGGTTAGTAGGTCATTCCCCAACCCGAAGCCGGGAACCCGCCGACGGTTAGCAAAACGCTGAGCCTCCTCCTGAGACAACACCAAATTGTCCACAACATGAGCCCAGGTGTTGGAGCCCAGGCATTACAGTTCAGGTGGTAGAAACATAAACGCAACAGGAGACCTGGATACTGTAGAGAACCAATTATTTAATCTGGAAGAGGAGTGGCAAATTCCTGCGAGATCCAGGCCTTGTTCATTTTCAGAAAAGTAAGCCGGGCAACGCTATCGGAGGATAGTCGCATGCGACGGTCTGTTAGTACACCACCTGCGGCACTAAAGACGCGTTCCGATAATACACTAGCAGAAGGGCAAGCCAGCACCTCCAATGCATACTGGCTTAGCTCTGGCCATGTTCTAAGTCCATTAAATTTAACGCGGCGCCTGAATCCACAAATGCCATGACAGAAAATGACGATAATGAGCAGATCAGGGTCACAGATAACAGAAATTTAGGTTGTACAGTACTGATGGTAACAGAACGAGCGATTCTCTTGGCATGCTTAGGGCAATCAGAAATAACATGAGCAAAATCGCCGCAGTAAAAACACAACCTATTCAGACGTCTGAATCCTTGTCGTTCAGCTCTAGACACAATCCTATCACATTGCATAGGCTCAGGACTCCGCTCGGAAGACAACGCCATAGTGTGCACAACTCTGTGCTCACGCAAGCATCGATCAATTTGAATGGCCAAAGACATAGAATCACTCAGACCAGCAGGCGTGGGGAACCCCACCATAACATCTTTAACAGATTCAGAAAGACCCTTTCTGAAAATTGCCACCAAAGCATCCTCATTCCATTTAGTCAACACAGACCATTTTCTAAATTTCTGGCAATATAATTCTGCCGCTTCTTGACCCTGACACAGGGCCAACAATGTTTTCTCAGCATGCTCTACAGAGTTAGGTTCATCATACAATAACCCAAGCGCCTAAAAAAAAAGGTGTCTACATTAAGCAATGCCGGATTCCCAGGTTCCAGGGCAAATGTCCAATCCTGGGGGTCACCACGCAACAGAGATATGACAATTTTAACAAGCTGGATGGGATCACCAGAGGAACGGGGCTTCAGAGCAAAAAACAGTTTACAGTTATTTTTAAAGCTCAAAAATTTAGACCTGTCCCCAAAAAACAGATCAGGAGTTGGAATTCTAGGCTCTAAAACCGGAGTCTGAACAATATAATCAGAAATACCCTGTACTCTAGCAGCAAGTTGATCCACACGAGAAGCAAGTCCCTGAAAATCCATGTCAGCGCCAAGCTCCTGAGCCACCCAGAGAAAAAGAGGGAAAAAAAACCACAACAGAGTACAGAAAAAAAAAATGGCTCAGCACTTTCTTTCCCTTCTTCTGAGATGCGGTTAACTCATTGTTGGCCAGTTGTACTGTTATGATCTGGTGGCCTAGGAGCAGCATGAGACGTACTCTGGAGAAGGTGGCATCTGTACTGACCGCGGACCCTGAACTTAACACTGCAACTAGAAGTAGCCGTGGGATGTACCTACTGATCCTAGACACCTCGACACAGCCGGAGGACTAATTAACCCTATAGATAGAAAAGGGAAAGCTATCTCGCCTCAGAGAAAATTCCCAAAGGATAGGCAGCCCCCCACAAATATTGACTGTGAGAGGAGAGGAAAAAACATACACAGGCAGAAAACAGAATTTAGCAAAGGAGGCCAATCTAGCTAAAATAGGAAAGATAGGACAGAGAACTATGCGGTCAGTATTAAAATACTAGGAAATTTCCACCACAGAAAATACAAAAAACTCCACATCTAACTAAAGACATGGATGGCATATCTGCCTCTCCAGAGACTCCAGCTTGACTGCATAAATCCTTACACAGATTAAGCTGGACAAGAAAAAACATGAAATGCACTGAACAATAAGGCCCACAAAATGGGGGCTGCAAAACAAGCAGGACTTATCTTGATGAAAACACCAGGAAGCAGGAGAGACCATGAAGAGATGTGAATCCTCAGAAAACAATGGACAACTGGAACTCACTAAAGGGTGACGCCAGACTAAATAGCCCAGTCCAGAGTAGACACACCTGATAACTGCTGTGAAGGACAGACAGCAGCGCTACCACTTATAACTACCGGAGGGAGCCCAAGAACAGAATTCACAACATTCGGCCTACACTCTGCTCCTCTGATCCTCCTTGATTCCCTTGGCTCTAACACCACCAGTTGGTGCCCGGAAGTGCTGGCTGCACAGAGAAAAACACTCGCCACTGTGTCAGTGGGGTTCAGTAACACCAGCTGTTCCCCTGCTGTGTAGCCGGCAACGTGTCCTGCAAATGCCACGCAGACACAACAGACACTAAGCTGCCTCCAGTGCAGGCTTCGACCTACACTCTGCTCCTCTGCTCCTCCTTGATTTCCTAGGCTCTAACACCATCAGTTGGTGCCCGGAAGTGCTGGTTGCACAGAGAAAATCACTCACCACTGTGTCAGTGGGGTTCAGTAACGCCAGCTGTTCCCCTGCTGTGTAGCCTGCAACATGTTCTGCAAACATCACGCAGATACAACAGACACTAAGCTGCCTCCAGTGCAGGCTTTGGCCTACACTCTGCTCCTCTGCTCCTCCTTGATTCCCTGGGCTCTAACACCGCCAGTTGGTGCCGGAAGTGCTGGCTGCACAGAGAAAAACACTCGCCACTGTGTCAGTGGGGTTCAGTAACGCCAGCTGTTCCCCTGCTGTGCAGCTGGCAACGTGTCCTGCAAATGCCACGCAGACACAACAGACACTAAGCTGCCTCCAGTGCAGGCTTCGGCCTACACTCTGCTCCTCTGTTCCTCCTTGATTCCCTGGGCTCTAACACCGCCAGTTTGGTGCCCGGAAGTGCTGGCTGCACAGAGAAAAACACTCGCCACTGTGTCAGTGTGGTTCAGTAACGTCAGCTGTTCCCCTGCTGTGTAGCCAGCAATGTGTCCTGCAATTGCCACGCAGACACAACAGACACTAAGCTGCCTCCAGTGCAGACTACGGCCCACACTCTGCTCCTCCTTGATTCCCTGGGCTCTAACACCGCCAGTTGGTGCCCGGAAGTGCTCGCTGCACAGAGAAAATCACTCGCCACTGTGTCAATGGGGTTCAGTAACGCCAGCTGTTCCACTGCTGTGTAGCCGGCAACATGTCCTGGAAACGCCACGCAGACACAACAGACACTAAGCTGCCTCCAGTGCAGGCTTCGGCCTACACTCTGCTCCTCTGCTCCTCCTTGATTCCCTGGGCTCTAACACCACCAGTTGGTGCCCGGAAGTGCTGGCTGCACAGAGAAAAACACTCACCACTGTGTCAGTGGGGTTCAGTAACGCCAGCTGTTCCCCTGCTGTGTAGCCGGCAACGTGTCCTGCAAACGCCACGCAGACACAACAGACATTAAGCTGCCTCCAATGCAGGCTTCGGCCTACACTCTGCTCCCCCTGCTGACCCTTGGCTCCAACACCGCTAGTTGGGGCTCTAGGAAGACAATCTTGAATAGGTCCCCCTGGTTCCAGTACCGTCAGCTGGTTCTGGGCAGAGCCTTTGGTTTAGGTGCCTCCTTCTGGGTATCCGAGTTCCACCAATGTCAGGTGGTCCTTGGTAGTGCTTTCTGGCATGGGTACCTCCTGCTTAGTAACCGGGTTCCAGTAACGTTAGCTGGTCCTTAGTAGTTCATTTGGCTCTTGTACCTTCGGCTACCCATCCGGGTTCCAGTACCGTCAGCTGGTTCTCGGCAGTGTCTTTTGCTCTTGTACCTTCTTCTCCCCTTCCTGGTTCCAGTACCATCAGCTGGTTCCGGGCAGAGCCTTTGGCTTAGGTGCCTCCTTCTGGGTATCTGAGTTCCACCAACATCAGGTGGTCCTTGGTAGTGCTTTCTGGCACGGGTACCTCCTGCTTAGTAACCGGGTTCCAGTAAGGTCAGCTGGTCCTCGGTAGTTCCATTGGCTCTTGGACCTTCGGGTAGCCATCTGAGTTCCAGTTCAATCAGCTGGTTCTCTGCATTTTCTCAGCCTTCTTGTACCTTCTGCTACATTTCCAAGTTCAAGACCCTAAAGATGACGACCCGGAAGACCGAGAAGCAGAAGAACAAGAGGCTGCAGAACAAAGAGCAGAAGAACATTAAGCATAAGACTAAACATCAGAGCAAAAGATATTATCTAAATTATCAGCAGAAGAAGACTAAGCAGTGTATGGGGGTGAGTCCGTTCCTCCTCGTCGTGCCCCTGGAAAAAGCCTGCTGCTGCAGGCCTAACTGAATGCGGACAAAGTCTGTTGTAACCCTTTTGTGACAGGCAGAACATAAGGTGTAATCTTCAAACTGTTATAGATAACAACTACAGGAATGCCTGTCACTAATAAGAATATGATGAAGAAGTAGAATATGAAGAAGAATAATAGTTTAATAAAAAGAATATGAAGAATGTAACAAAAAAAATAATAGGTAGAAGTTGAAGAAGAAGATGAATAAAGTGAAGAAGAAGTTGATGTCAAAGATGCTGCTGCTGAGGATGATGAAGAAGAAAATGTCGGAGAAGTAAAAAAGAAGGTGAAGGGCATGGAAGTAGTGAAACATCAATATCTGACAAAATAAAAAAAATCTTAACATAGTCAATATCTTTGTAACTCCGAACGTCTTTAAAAAAAATTAAAATTCCTGCTATTCTATTTGATTGGGCTAAACTTCTATGCCTTTAATGTCTCCGCCACCTCCCCCAATACATCCTACATTATTCTTAGTTGTTTTCCTTCACGTAGAATGAACCTACAAGGAAAGAAAGGGTTTATTTTAATTCCGATATTTTGGTCCCATTTACTTGCATTGGTATCGGGTATCGGTATTGGCGATATCCGATATTTTTTGAATATCGGCCGATCCAATCCGATACCGATACTTTCCGATATTGGAAGGTATCGCTCAACACTAGTCATATATGAGGGTTCTGCTGTTTTGACTTCTCAGGGGCTCTTTCAGTGGGTCATGGAACCCGCAAGCGATAACAGTAAAATCTGCACTATAATATGGCACTCCTTCTCTTCTGAGCTTTGCACTGTGCCTGAAAAGTATTTCCCAATTACATGTAGGGTATTGGTGCACTCAGAAAATAATCTACCTCAGTTTGTTGTAAAAATTACTCCTATTAGCTCTTAGAAAAATTAAAAACTTCAGGCTAAAACAACATTTTAGTGCTAAAAATGTATTTTTTTTCACCGTTCAATCGTATAAAATTCTGTGAGGCGCATGTGATCACTGCACCCCTAGATGTATTCATTGGGGTATGTAGTTTGTAAAATGAGTTCACACATGTGTTTTTTCTGTTGTTCTGGTACCTCGGAGGCTCTTCCAATACCGTGCGCCCAAACAGTTGTTTTCCCCCACATATGGAGTATTGGCATGCTCAACGAAAATTGTGCAACAAATTGTATGGTCCATTTTCTCCTTTTATCATTGCAAAAGTATAAAAAAATAAGGTCTAAATAAAAAATTTTGTAAAAAAGTTAAATGTTTATTTTTTCTTCCACATTTCATTAGTTCATGTAAAGCACCTGAAGGGTTAATAAACTTCTTGAATATGGTTTTCAGCACCCTGAGGGATGCAGTTTTTGAATGGTGTAACTTTTTGGTATTTTCTTTTATATAGACTTCTCGAAGTCACTTCAAATGTTGGAAAATGAGAAGTCGCTGGTCAACTTTTAATCATAACTTCCTAACCCCCAAAAAAATTATTTCAAAAATTGTGCTGATGTAAAGTAGACATGTGGGAAATATTATTTATTGTTTATTTTTGTTACATATTCCTCTGATTTAAGGGCATAAGAATTCAAAGCTTGAAAATTGCAAAATGTTCCAAATTTTTGCCAACTTATCAGCTTTTTCACAATTAAACTCAAATCATATTGAATAACTTTTACCACTATCATGAAGTACAATATGTCTCGAAAAAACCTTCGATCAGTGGGATCCGTTGAAGCGTTCCAGAATTATTACCTCATAAAGTGACACTGGTCAGAATAGTAAAAATTGGCTTGGTCATTAACATGCAAACCACCTTGAGGGGTAAAGGGGTTAAAGTTTATCTTCACTGAAACTCTGGAGCAATTCAGAGAAAAATACACTCACCGGCCACTTTATTAGGTACACCTGTCCAACTTCTTGTTAACACTTAATTTCTAATCAGCCAATCACATGGCGGCAACTCAGTGCATTTAGGCATGTAGACATGGTCAAGACAATCTCCTGCAGTTCAAACCGAGCATCAGTATGGGGAAGAAAGGTGATTTGAGTGCCTTTGAATGTGGCATGGTTGTTGGTGCCAGAAGGGCTGGTCTGAGTATTTCAGAAACTGCTGATCTACTGGGATTTTCACGCACAACCATCTCTAGGGTTTACAGAGAATGGTCCGAAAAAGAAAAAAAATCCAGTGAGCGGCAGTTCTGTGGGCGGAAATGCCTTGTTGATGCCAGAGGTCAGAGGAGAATGGGCAGACTGGTTCGAGCTGATAGAAAGGCAACAGTGACTCAAATCGCCACCCGTTACAACCAAGGTAGGCCTAAGAGCATCTCTGAACGCACAGTGCGTCGAACTTTGAGGCAGATGGGCTACAGCAGCAGAAGACCACACCGGGTACCACTCCTTTCAGCTAAGAACAGGAAACTGAGGCTACAATTTGTACAAGCTCATCGAAATTGGACAGTAGAAGATTGGAAAAACGTTGCTTGGTCTGATGAGTCTCGATTTCTGCTGCGACGTTCGGATGGTAGGGTCAGAATTTGGTGTAAACAACATGAAAGCATGGATCCATCCTGCCTTGTATGGAGCATCTTTGGGATGTGCAGCCGACAAATCTGCGGCAACTGTGTGATGCCATCATGTCAATATGGACCAAAATCTCTGAGGAATGCTTCCAGCACCTTGTTGAATCTATGCCACGAAGAATTGAGGCAGTTCTGAAGGCAAAAGGGGGTCCAACCCGTTACTAGCATGGTGTACCTAATAAAGTGGCCGGTGAGTGTATATCTAGCTGCAATAATGCAGCTAGGATCTAATTTATGTTCCCTGTAAGTATCTTTCTGCATACTGTACAGAGCCTGCCATAGCAAAACACACAGAGAAGTGGAACATTCTAGACTGTACCCTGGCCCAGTTTGAAACTTACTTTAGTAATTAATTAATCTACTGTAGCTCCATTTGTTTTACTCAGAATATATAGGTATTGCATGAAAGCACGGGTCTGACATGAAAAGATAAGTTATTGTATATTAACATCATAATTGATGAGCTTGCAGGAGGACTTTGCATGACTTTGCATGAGGACTGTGGTACTTGCAGGACAAATCGAGAAAATTGAAATATTACAAAAGAAAGAAAGCAATCAAGAAGTCCGTGATGTATCTGATTAAAGACTAATTCATTATTAAGGCCCAAAACAATGGTGTAGGTCTGTTGGGTAATTGACATACTCAGAAATGGGGACTCCCATTCAATTGCAAATAGGCATAATTACATAATTAATGAATGAATCAAAGGAGTGATTGATAGCATCACTGCACAGATATATAATATTTAATCTAGTGATGAGTAGTGTTGAGCATTCCGATACTGCAAGTATCGGGTATCGGCCGATATTTGCTGTATCGGAATTCCGATACCGAGTTCTGATATTTTTGTGATATCGGAAATCGGAATCGGAAGTTCCCAGTGTATGGTTCCCAGGGTCTGGAGGAGAGGAGACTCTCCTTCAGGCCCTGAGATCCATATTCATGTAACCTGGACCTTACCGATGTAACTGGCAGCCTCCGTTCCTAAGAATGCAGTGAGTTTAGGACCTGCGATGACGTCGCGGCTTGTGATTGGTCGCGTGAGCGGTCACATGAGCGGTCACGCGACCAATCACAAGCCGCGACGTCATCGCAGGTCCTTCACTCGCTCATTCTTAGGAACGGAGGCTGCCGGTTGCAGCGGTTACTACCAGGGCGCGTCAGAGGGTGAGTATATCCCTGTTTTTTATTTTTATTCTTTATTTTACACATGAATATGGATCCCAGGGCCTGAAGGAGAGTTTCCTCTCCTTCAGACCCTGGGAACCATCCAGGATACCTTCCGATACTTGTGTCCCATTGACTTGCATTGGTATCGGGGATCGGTATCGGCGATATCCGATATTTTTCGGATATCGGCCGATACCATCCGATATCGATACCTTTGAGTATCGGAAGGTATCGCTCAACACTAGTGATGAGCGAATACATTCAGCACCATTCGTTACTCGCACAAATGGTACGGTATTCGGGCTATTCGTTACTCAGCAAGTAATTAGATATTCATCTTGGTATATTCGAGTGACATGCTGGACTGACTTGCTAATCACAGTAATGCCGGCGCCATCTTTGGTGTGGCATAACTGTGATTGCCTGAACTTCCAGTGTCATAGGGACTATTTAAAAGCTACCAGCACCATCTTGAGCACATTGCAGCCATAAACAGCATAGGGAGAACATAGTTTCAGTTTAGGGAGAGTGAAAGGAGCATAGGGAAAGTGATAGGAGGTTACACTGAGGGTTATTTATTTCAAAAAGCTCTTTTAAGAGCTGAAGATTGTCAAGATTAGTTGTTTGTTACGTGAGGATTTAGTAGGGAGAGATATAATAGGAGGGAGGCAAGGTGGGTGAAAGGCAGGACCCTATGTGTTCTAAACTTTGCAAGTACATTCTGCAGCTCTCTGCTATTTTCCACTTAAAATACTTAATATTTGTCTAGCAGTTGTGCGACTGACGTAATCTGGGTAGAAATAGTTGCACGTTACAATTTAGCAGGGGCAATAATCTTCATTACTCCACATTTCTATCTTTATCTAGAAGTTGTACGACTGGTGCAATCCAGGTATAGATGATCTTACATGACAATGTACTAGGGGCAATTGAAAAAAAGTCATAATTTTCCATTGGTTTAAAAATTAGCATTTCTGTTTCTACCAGTTGTGCTAATGTTATATAGGGGAGAACACTTAATGGGAATACACCAGTTTGAACTATAAAATTATATAAGGGTTATACATGCACAAGCATATGTGTCTGTATATATAATTAATTACCCTTCCACAGTGGTAGCCATGGGGTGTGCGCGTGTCTGTGACTCCATCTGACCGGACCTTCAAGGTATATTGCTCTTCAATTGTCCTCATACAATTGTGGGATCTTTTTTTATTTACACTTTAGCACCTTCACGATCTACTATGGATCTAAAGTAATGGAATTGTCTTATTATTTATTTTTTTGCCACTCATAACGAATGAGGTGATTAGTCAATAAGTTTTTTGCACTTTTGCATAAATATATTTCCTTGCTGTGATTAATTAGTTTATTTATAATTTATTTTCTTTTTCACCCATTCACATCAATATATATTTGTATATGTTTCCATAAAATTTCCCATATATTATTTTTTTACTCTGTGGGACTCTTTTATGATTAAGAGCAATATTTATACAATTTATATAATCCTTGGGTCCAGTAGTATATGTATTTTTTATTATATATTTTTTAATTTCATTGTGTTATTTTAACTCATTATTTGTTTTTTTTTATCCATATATATATATATTTTTTGGAGTATTTGTCCAGACATGTGCACATGTCTCTTTTATAGTATTACAGTCTGCCAATACTATTAAATAAAGGCATTTTTCTATATTTCTAGTCTGATACATTTATTTATATATACTATTTGTTCCATATCTAAGTCCATTTTTTTGAGTTTTGTTGTTTTTCCAGTTGTGCGAATGGTGCAATCTGGGTAGAGATAATCATACGTGATAATTTTGTTGAGGCAATAATCTTCATTACTCCTCATTTGGAGTGTGTCAGCAAGACAACTGAGAAAAAATCATAATGTTTCATTGGTTTAAAAAATAGCATATCTTCATCAGTAGTGTGACTGGCGCAATCCAGGTACAGGTAATATTACGTGACAATTTAGCAGGGGCAATAACCTTCATTACTCCGCATTTGGAGTGTGTCAGCAAGATGATCTCCAAAAAAATAGTCACACTTTACTATATACTGTGAATTTGTACATACAACCTTTTGTAAGGGTACGTGTGAAAAATAAAGCCAGTATTTTTTGGTTTTCATTTTGCTTTCAAGATGAGAAAGGGTGATGTTATGGGACGTAGATGTGGTGGTTCCTGACTAGGCCATGTGACAGATCTGAATGTGACTGTATCTCTTTCTAGTTTCCTGTTAAATTTTGGTCAATGCGCTTACACCACTAACGAACCCAGACAAGTGCGACTATGTAGTGGGTTGGATGGCATACAAAGGCTCCAGTGTGTTTACAAGCAGCATCACAAAGTCTTTCACACGGTCCAGCCTCAGTAGCCAAGAGGCTGGATCTCTGAATCCTCTACCTGGTTCTTCTTCCTCCCACCATCAAGAGTCCCAGGACACATACGACCCCAATGCTGACCCCTCTGAGGAACTGTTTGCGTTCATTTCTAATTTGTCAGGCCTCTCAATGTGAATCATTAAAGAGGGTCATGAGGAGGTGGAGTGCAGTGATGCCCAAACGTTTGAGCCCCCACGGCCAGGAGAAAGCCAAGAGGTCAATTGATTTCTGAAGAGATGGAGGATAATCATGAGGTACAGTTGCCATCAGGTCAGCATCAAATCGTAGCGCACAAGGAGGATCAGATTGAGGAAATGGAAGAAGACGTCATTGTTGATGAGGCCACTGATCCAACATGGCTCAGTGGCATGCCTATTGAGCACAGCAGTGTAAAGAGAGACGGATCTATAGCAAGAAAACAGGCAAAAAGAGGTAATTGGTTGCCCAAAAGTAAAACTCAGTCAACTGTTCAACAAAGCACTCTCACTCGGCTAGATAACAGGCCAAGGGTGCGTTGTTCCCCTGTATAGCAGTTTTTTTCTGAAACTCTTTCAGATAAAACAATTATAATTTGCATCATCTTCAAAACCAAGCTAAGAAGAGGAAAGAACACTGCCAACCTGACCACCACCAGCATGGAAAAGCACATTTCAACCGAGCACCCAAATAGGTGGGCGGAACACCTGGGTACCAAATCTGTGCCTGAGGGTGAAACCACTGCCCCTTCCCCTGTATTACGGCCTTCCCAATATGCTGACCATGAGGCAGGCACTGATGCCTCCTGCCCACAACCAGTGGTTGCACACACACAACAGTCAGCAATAACATCTACTTCATTGTCCCAGCACAGTGTTCAGTTGTCCCTGCCCCACACATTTACTAGAAAGCAAAAACATCCAGCCACCCACACACAGGCCAAAACGCTAGACACCAACATTGCCAGATTGCTAGCCCTGGAAATGTTGCCATTTAGCCTTGTGGGAACGGAGTATTTATACAGCTTCATGGCGGTGGCAGCCCCACAGTACTCGATTTCCAACAGACATTATTTTTCCTGGTGTGCCATCCCCGCTATACATAAGCATGTGTTGCACAATATCAGAAATGCTCTGGCCAACATAGTCACAGGGAAGGTCCAACTAACCACAGACATGTGGACAAGTTCTTGTAGACAGGGACAATACATTTCCCTGACAGCACACTGAGTTAACCTGGTGGAGTCTAGGACAGAGTCAGAGGCTGGGACATCACACGTTACCAGGCTTGGACTGGCCCATAGGGGAACAGGTGAATGCCCCGGTGGGCCCCTGTGCAGACACGGGCCCCCAACCCTACTATATGGGCAGTACTTGGCATAATTCACATGATTTACTCTTACAGAAAAAAAACAGCATATTATAATTAATTAACAAAACTACCTAGTTTATTATTATATAGAGAAATAGGTACTTTTGTGAATGAGGGTAGTGTAATATTTGTATGCAGGTGAAAAGTGGGCCCCCAAAGTCATTATTATTGGTGGGCCCTTCGCACCCCAGTCCGACACTGCATCTTACATACACCAAAAATAGCGGGCCCAACTTCCCTCAGGGTTTCAGTCTCCTCGTATTCCAGTTCCTGGCTCTCCTCATCATCATCATCATCCTTAGTGGAACCAGCCTCCCCATCACTCTTTAGCTGGGAAATCTGCAGCACTGCCTTGGCAAAGCGGCAGCAAGCTCTGCTGAAGTTCATCTGCTTAGGTGATAAAGTTCACAACGCAGCCAAGCTGTTGAAAGGGATAAAAGAACAGACCAATCAGTGGCTCTCCCTGCTAAACCTCCAACCAGGTCTGGTTGTGTGCGATAATGGGTGTAACTTGGGGGGGGGGCTTTAAAGCTCAGCAAGCTGGTACACGTACCATGCATGACGTACGTGTTGAACTTGGTTGTACAGCAGTTTTTTAAAAATATACCCTGCATTGCCTGACCTACATGCCAAGGTACGCCGTGTAAGTGCACATTTCCGAAAATCATCTCAGGCTTTCGCCGGTCTAGCTTAGCTGCAGCAGTGCTTTAATTTGCTTCATCAAGGACCAATTTTTGACCTTCCCACATGCTGGATTTCGACGTTCCATATGTTGACAAGGCTTAGTGAACAGAAGAGGGCAGTCTCTGAATTCCAGCTTCTCACTGCATGTCCAAGTAACAATCAGCCCCCACAAATAACAACTGCCGAGTGTGTGTGGATCGCTGACCAATGTGAGGTTCTTCAAAACTTTGAGTAATGCACCAAGATGGTGAGCACTGATGACGCTATTATGAGTGTAACTATCTCACTGCTCTGTCTATTAAAACATTTGCTGCAGAATCTGAAAGAGAAGCTTTGAATGTAGAGCAGGTGACTATGGAGTAAAATTGTACAGTGGCTGATACCACACAGCCCAGCCCCACACAGCATTCTCAGGCCAAATTGGGTGATGATGAGGAACAGGAGGGGAGGATGAGAAGGAATAGGATTTTTTTGCTCTGCGCTACAGAGGGGACTCTCATTCCCAGCTTCATGCTTGTCCAGCATGGATGGCCTAAAGAGGAGGATGGTTAGTGTTGATCCTGGTGAGGACACTGAACGTTTGACTCTTTGTAGTCTGCCACACATGGCACAGTTCATGTCAGATGCCTTTCCGAAGACCTTCGTGTGAAAGACATTTTGTCCACAATGAAATACTGGCTGTGCACCTTTCTTGACCAACAGTACAAGGAGAAATTTGCTTCTCTAATGTTGAAGGCAGACGTGCCATTTTCAGTGCATACATATCAGTGGGCAATAGTGGAAGACTTGTTGAAAAGATTACCTTCAGACAAAGCTGGTGGCAGAGGTAATGGCTCTTTCGCCCACAAGGATTACAGGGGAATGCCAAAAACCCAGGTGCAAAATGGGGGAGATGTGTCCAGCAAGTGGGCCATTTTCATGAGACCGACCCATCAGCAAGGGCTTTCTGTGGGTGTAACTATGACGAGGAGGGAAAAGTTGACTAAGATGGTGAAGTACTACTTAAATGACCATACCAGCATCCTTCCTGATTATTCAGTACCTTTTAACTATTGGTTGTCCAAGTTGCACATTTGGCTCGACCTCTCCTTGTGTGCCTTGGAGGTGCTGCCATGCCCTGCCATGAGTGTGTTGTCTGAGCGGGATTTTAGTTTGGTCGGTGCAATCATAACTGATGGGTGCACATGGCTGTCAATGGAAAATGCAAACAGACTGACTCTTCTAAAATTAAACAAGGGCTGGATTTCTTCCCACTTTGCAAGCCTTACAGATGACAGCAACATTATGTAAATGCAGGGCAAATGTTTTTTTCTGGAACTTGTCGTAATGTCCATCCTTTACCATCCAAAATCATTTTGTTCAGGAAATCAACTCCTCCTCCTGCTTTTGCAACAGTACTTAATGTTCATCTATGTATACCCCACATGGGTATTGTTTCTACTTTTTAAAATCATTGTACATTGTACAATGGTGAAACTTGTACTCTATATCTCTACCTCTCGTAATAACTGCTAAGTGTATTGTGATGTCCCCATCACAGCGTGTTTCAGCTGGTCTGAGAGACATCCCTTGGCTAATTTTTTTAAACCTTTGCACATTGTGCAATGATGAGACTTTTACTCCCTACCTCTTGTAATAACTACTAAGTTAACTGTGATGTCCCTCTCACAGTCTTTTTCAGCATGCTTGATATAGACCTCTTGGGTAATTTTTGGAAAACTTTGCACATTGTGCAATGGTGAAACTTGTACACCA
Source organism: Ranitomeya variabilis (assembly GCF_051348905.1). Taxonomy (NCBI): domain Eukaryota; kingdom Metazoa; phylum Chordata; class Amphibia; order Anura; family Dendrobatidae; genus Ranitomeya; species Ranitomeya variabilis. The sequence continues at coordinate 290,131,682 of NC_135232.1, read as the reverse complement.
TATCCCTCCCTCTTGTAAAAACTGCAAAGTGTATAGTGATGTCACCGTCATGTTGTCTTTCAGCCTGTATGATACAGACACCTTGGGTAATTTTTGGAAAACTTTGCACACTGTGCAATGGTGAAATTTGTACTCCCTATCTCTACCTATTGTAATAACTACAAAATGTATTGTGAGGTCCTCATCACAGTCTCTTTCAGCATGTATGATACAGTCCCCTTGGGGTAATTTTTGGAAACCTTTGTACATTGTGCAATTGTCACATTTTTACTCTCAATATCTAAATATTCTATTATTATTCTTTTTTATTGTGTTGCCCTTGTCACAGTCTCTTTAAACATGTATCTGGTAGCTTAATGAGTCTGCACTTGGACATTTTTTAACATAAATGCATTAATATGCTCCGCACAATTTTTCAGGTTTCAGCCTTACACAGAGCAATAATATGAGCAATGAAACTTGTCCTATATATATGCTGCAAGTTCTAAAATCTTACCCTCACATCCCTTTATAAAATTAAATACAACATAATACCTCTGTTATCATATGCCATACACTGCTCATATATGCAGCACCCTAGTAGGTGGGCGAAGTGCCTGGGTACAAAATATGTATCTGACTGTGAAACTATTGGCCCTTCCCGTGTTACGTCATTTCCACTCTACTGTCCAGGAAGGAGGTGCTGAGGGCTCCTGACCACAACCTGCAGTTGCACAACAGTCATCAGCCACGTCCAGTTCATTGTCCCAGAGCAGCGTTCAGGTTTCCCTTGTCAGCATATACTGTATGTCTGTTCACAAATTGTTATTTAGATAAGGCATACATATTTTATAGCAATTTACGTTGTCCTTTGCTGGACAAAGACCATTGCTGACTTTTCCAGGCTCGTATACAAGACTTGTGTCTACATTTTCATTTACATTTTCTAAATTTCTGTCCTTACAAAAAATGGTGGTGAGGTAACGGTCAGTTTTTGTATTCTTTAAGCATGTCTAAGAGACGAGGTTAATATGCTTCACACACCTATTCAGGCCACAGCCTTACACATATTGGAACATTGCCATACTAAGGACTTGACTTTTGGATATGGGACGGATCCCCACTCCATCTTAATACAACCATAACTACGGTAAACATAGGCTAGACTAGAATAAATACACAAAACACATTTAGGTTGTCAAAATGGCTACAGCATTATTTAAGTCACAAGATTAAAACAACCACAGTAGGAGTCAGGTGAAGTGCTAGTACATTGTTATTCACAAGTACTGTGATACCCCCAGCTGTCTGACATGTGTCACCAGGACAGACAGCCATAAAATGGGGTGGCACGCACTGACTTTCCATTCAAACATAGCCTGTAAACTTTCAGGGCACCAATGACCCCATTATCCTCACTCCTGTGCTAAACCACTGTGTTCGTCCCTCACTTATGCTACCATTACGTCCTTGAAACTGACCACCAAAGCCGAGCCTGTTCACCACCATGAGGTTTTTACCTCCTCTATTAGTAAAAATGAGTCCACCTTAACTTGTCCGCAACTACCACCTAACTCCTAAACTGCCACAAAGAGGCCATTTGACACCTAAAATGGACTTGACCGCCATCAACCATGCCTAATAAAGCCATCAAACATTTGTACATGCTATGGAAAGACTGTGCCTACAAGTAACACAATTCCAGAGCTCCAACAGAATAATTTTAGCAATGCAACTCTACCAAATTATGATTGATAATACTGTAACTAAAGCAAAATAACAGTCGGTAAACATCCTGCAATGAGGATCCCATCATGGGGTATGTGAAAAGTACACCATAATAAAGGTGGTAGCCACAGTCTAAATACCTGTATAATGACATCTGTCATGCCTCACAAAAAATGATGCTGCATATTTCGTAGCCAGCTCTAATAATTCACCAATTCACAGTTTTTGGTTCTAGAAACCACCACTATGTACAGTAGCTGTGCTGTGCAGTAATCATTTCTTAAACCCAATTACTACTACTACTGGAAAAGTGATGAGTATATATAAAGAAAAATATACCTTAAATAGGGAGTAACTAAAGGCTATATACAATATAACATCAACATTAAAACCGACCCTTAAATAACTTTCACAATATTTGGACATTGCAATTTAAATAAACCTAAAGCAGAAAAATGTACGAATGCACTGCAATGCCATTGTTGATTGTTTTTAATGCACTTGATGACAATCACTGTTAACCGCTGTCACTGGGTCAAAGTCATCGGGGAAAGCATCTTGCCCTTCATGCTGAAACATTTAATTACTTTACCCTTAGCCACTTCCCCTGGCTCAAAGGCATCAGAAATAGGCATTTTTGCCCTTTGTGTTAATGCACATGATTTTACTCTTAGCCGCTCCCACCATCACCAGTCACATGAACAAAAAGAGAGGGTCCTTGAAGCGACAAATTATATTGAATAGCATGTTTTTTATTGTTTGTTTTTCTTTCTTCTTCTCCCCTCCAGCCATTGTTTTTAGCTCGGAGGAGCCCATTGCAATTTATTCTTTAGGCATCCAAATTTTGATTGCCATGACCCAAGGGACTTTACCCTAACAGGATCTTATAGGCTATAAATGCTTCTGGAGACCAGGGGGCCATACCGCGATGGTCACCCTGGATAAATAGTCCACATCAGCCCTGTTTATTAACATATTTACATTACAAAAATGAACATATCAATATAACATTGACAACTAAGGAACAGGGTCTATGGAAGCCATGCACCAGCTTTGTTGCACCAACAGCCGCACCTTGGGCCCTCAACTGCACCACACCGGTTCAAGAACCCTCCTGCTTCTGCCCTCAACTGCACCACACCAGTTTGAGGACCCTACTGAATGGCACCACCAATTAAAGTGTCCCACTGAGACCTCAGCCCACTAGGGACCCCTTTTATTTAAATTATACTCTGACCACCAAATGAAGCAAAAGAGGGGAGGGGTAGGCTACCACCCCACTAAACGGGCCCCCTATTCCCCCCCTCTGCTACCATCACTTGGTTCTTCACAGGCCCATTCCCGCCCCACCCGAGATGGTTGCCCCTCCACTGAACAATGTTAAACAACATTAACTTGACTCTAAAAAAAGGAGGAGGGGAATTGAAGGTTAAACAATTTTGAAAAACTGCAACAAATAGCTCCACCATGCCACCCCCAGCCACACCGCAACAGGCCCAGGGGGACCCAGCTGACTGTTGCCCATACCAAAAATATCCCGCTGAGACATCTCTCAGTAGGGACCAATTTAAATTTTAACAGCAAACAGCTCCACCATGCCACCCTCAGCCGCACCACAACCGTCCCAGGAGGACCCAGCAGACTGTTGCTCATACAAAAAATTGTCCCGTTGATACCTCTCTCAGTACGGACCCGTTTTCAAATTTAAGAACAAACAGCTCCACCATGCCAAGCCGCACCACAACTGGTCCAGGGGGACCCAGCTGACTGTTGCCAAAACAAATAATTCTCCCATCATAAGGTCAAATATAGTCAGTGATGGGCAATGTTATGTTATATGCTGCAAAAATAAATGAGAAGCCACTTGTTCCTCTACAGCAGTTACAGACACGACTCTCAAATCACAAGATGCACATAAATAATAAGAAATATAATATGTAGGTCTAGTATAGTCTGCCTGCAGCCACTGGTGTATGTGTAGAAGACTGCAAGTTCGGTATCCCATTCAGTCATGCTACGTACATACAATAGATGAGAGACAGAGCTGAAAACTAGGCCTATGATGTGTCCTCAAGAGCAAGGTGCAGCATCACGCTAGGAGTGCCCACTCAATGCCCCGCCATGTGCTGAGTTATTAGTGCCCACTCACTGCCCGCCATATGCTGCATTATTAGAGCCCCTCTTTCCGCCCTGCCCTGTGCTGAGTTACTCCCCAAATATTTATTTTATATATGATGAAACATATATATTAAAGCTCCAGGTAATCCACTCAAGCATGTGCTATCCACCATCTTAGGTAATATAAAATAAGAACTTGGTGGGCATACACTGATCCTGTAAAACTTGAGGGGACAATATACAGAAACAGGATGGATATATCAGGCAGGACAGCGTGCCACATAAGAGGACTAAAAGATGCCATAACTACAGAAATAATGAACTAAGCTGGAAGTCAGGTCCATATTATATGTACAGCAAGGAAATACCTGTATACACAGGATCTTTAAACACAGCATTATCCATATATAGCAGAGTAAGAAGTGATAAGATGTACCTCAGGTATGTATCCATGATAAGTATGCAGCACATTTGAACAGAGCCTTTACACAGATAACACATAAATAGTGAAAGCAACCTGAATCTGTACACACAAGATGATCAGCACATAGCAAAGATGAGTCTCCATAAATGGGAAGGGGAGAGGGAGTAATCAGCACAGCAGGGCCAGTACACACAGCATTGCCATGAAGTGCAGCCACTCCTCATCAAGCACACACCATCCCCCAACTTGTCCCTCTCACCCTTGTCTCCAGCACATGATCCCACAGAACTAGTGGCAGGCAATGTATGTGTCCATGCTCTGTCCTCTCAAACATATACTATCCCACAGTGTCCAGTAAACCCAGCTCCACCATGTTAATGGCAAACCCTGTTTCATGGCTGATATCTGCTTACAACCCTTGTTTCCCATATTATATAGTCAGTAGCACACAAAGCTCATGAAGACTCTCTACAATACAGCAGTAATGTGACATATCAAACGTCTCTGCAGGGAGGTCACACAGGAGCTGTCTCAGCAGTGTGTGTAGTAACCTGTAGCAGCCACACGAGTTAACATGGTGGCCACATGAATTTCTGAGGCAATATTAATCCCATATATGATGTAGGAGCTGATACTACACTAATACATGATGTCTGAGGTGAATGTGCTCCTATCATCTGTAATGTGAGGTGATGACCCCAGTATTACAGTAATGACACTGCATCCATGAGGGAACATGGAGGCTACATGAATTTCTGAGGTAATATTAATCCCATCCATGATGTAGGAGCAGATGCTAAACTAATACGCTATGTCTGAGGTGAATGTGCTCCTATTAGCTGTAATGTGAAGTGCTAAACCCCATTATTATACTTCCCTGAAACTGCAGTGATGTCCTCTCCATTTCATCAGGTGAAAGAAAGAGGTAGTAAGACAAATTTACCTACTCTATATAAACCTCTACCCCCCACAGAGAGAGACCAGCCCCCACCCTCCTCACAGAAAGAGGCAGAATTACCTCACCAATATAAGCCCCACCCTCCTCACAGTGACACACCAGGCACATACATATCTTTCAGTCTTAAAGCAACATCACTGTTGCTTAAAATCTACACCGCTAAACACACAGAACTGCTGGAGTTAAAGATCCACCATCCCAAAGTCATGCCCTTCTCCGCCTATTGCTCCAGTGGTTTCTTTACCTGAGCTCTGTAGCACTGCCTGTCACCTGAGTTACTCCATTGTTGCTCAAAACTATGCAAAAAATACATTCTGCCTGGTTGGGTAGTTTCCAAAAAAAGTGCTTGGTCTTGTGCAGATTGGTCAATGGCACTCCTGTTTCTTTCCCTTGAGGAGGCTGCTTTCAAGCAAAATGAGGCTTGTACATGTTTCTGACATAGGTTTCAGGCCTGACAGACTGACCACAATACAGGCATTTGCTTGCATACACTGTATTCTGAATTTAATTCTAATGCTTTTGGTGTCTGGTAGAATCCAATTTACTGACATTGATAATACAGACAACTCCTGTATTATATTCACCTTACAGCAGCTTCACCTGCTATGACAGTGGTTCCATTGAGATTCAGTGGCAAAAAAGAACTGTGGACCTTACAAAACGCAAGTTTCACAGCATCTGGTGGCCCTCTGAAAATTAAAGCGAGGGATGCATAATGACATGGTGGTGGACATGGTGGTGGTGGCGGGCAAAGCCCCAAATTCAAATTGGCATGTTTGAAATGCATTGTAAAGGGATGGAGAATATTTATTCCACTATCTTGGTAACTAGTTGGCATGAGGGAGGGTCCTCCCAAATGTAGGAGTGAGAGCCCTCACAAATGTTAAAGTAAAAAACAAAGCCAAAACACTATGTGTGAACATATGCTAAAGTGGAGGTATATATATATATATTTATTTTGTGTTATATACATGTAATTATGAACGAAATTTTGGTTCTTAGCATTTTTCCCTTTAAAAAATTTGGGAATGGGATTTTATATATAAAGGAGTGCAGACCCACCCTGATGCGTGCTTCAGTGTTTGCTTTTGTTCAGTGGGTGGTAATTTAACATGAGGCTAGGGTCACACATAGGGTTAATCAATCACTCTAAAAATCGGATCGGAAAGGATCGGTCTGATCACATTTGAAAATCGGCGATCGGGAATTCCGATTTCCGATCCTCATTGAAGTCAATGGGGATAAAAAATCGGAATTCCTAAAACACCTATTTTACATTATGGTGTTTTCTAAATGACTAAAAATCTATGTATTTAAAATCTATGTATCTATAGATATATCTATCTATAAATATATCTATACTGTAGATCGATATATCCATAGATATACAGTTAGGTCCAGAAATATTTGGACAGAGACAACATTTTTCTCATTTTGGTTATAGACATTACCACAATTTAATTTTAAACAAAACAATTCAGATGCAGTTGAAGTTCAGACTTTCAGCTTTCATTTGAGGGTATCCATATTAAAATTGGATGAAGAGTTTAGGAGTTTCAGCTCCTTAACCTGTGCCACCCTGTTTTTTCAAGGGACCAAAAGTAATTGGACAATTGACTCCAAGGCTATTTCATGGACAGGTGTGGGCAATCCCTTCATTATGTCATTCTCAACTAAGCAGATAAAAGGCCTGGAGTTGATTTGAGGTGTGGTTCTTGCATTTGGAAGGTTTTCCTATGAAGTAAACATGCGGTCAAAAGTGCTCTCCATGAAGGTGAAACAAGCCATTCTTAAGCTGTGAAAACAGAGAAAAAACCCATCCGAGAAATTGCTACAATATTCGGAGTGGCAAAATGTACAGTTTGGTACATCCTGAGAAGGAAAGAAAGCACTGGTGAACTCATGAATGCCAAAAGACCTGGGCGCCCACGGAAGACAACAGTGGTGGGTGATCGCAGAATAACCTCCATGGTGAAGAGAAACCCCTTCACAACAGCCAACCAAGTGAAGAACACTCTCCAGGAGGTAGGCGCATCAATATCCAAATCTACCATAAAGAGAAGACGGCATGAAAGTAAATACAGAGGGTTCACTGCACGGTGCAAGCCACTCATAAGCATCAAGAATAAAAAGGCTAGACTGGACTTGGCTAAAAAACATCTAAAAAAGCCAGCACAGTTCAGGAAGAACATTCTTTGGACAGATGAAACCAAGATCAACCTCTACCAGAATGATGGAAAGAGAAAAGTATGGCGAAGGCTTGGTACAGCTCATGATCCAAAGCATACCACATCATCTGTAAAACACGGTGGAGGTAGTGTGATGGCTTGGCCATGCATGGCTGCCAGTGGCACTGGGTGACTAGTGTTTATTGATGATGTGACACAGGACAGAAGCAGCCAAATGAATTCTGAGGTATTCAGAGACATACTGTGTGCTCAGATCCAGCCAAATGCAGCATAACTGATCGGTCGTCGTTTCATACTACAGATGGACAATGACCAAAACATGAAGCCAAAGCAACCCAGGAGTCTATTAACCCCTTCCTGACATCTGACGTACTATCCCGTCGAGGTGGGGTGGGCCCGTATGACCGCCGACGGGATAGTACGTCATACGCGATCAGCGGCGCTCACGGGGGGAGCGCCGCCGATCGCGGCCGGGTGTCAGCTGATTATCACAGCTGACATCCGGCACTATGTGCCAGGAGCGGTCACGGTCCGCCCCCGGCACATTAACCCCCGGCACACCGCGATCAAACATGATCGCGATGTGCCGGCGGTGCAGGGAAGCATCGCGCAGGGAGGGGGCTCCCTGCGGGCTTCCCTGAGCCCCCCGCAGCAACGCGATGTGATCGCGTTGCTGCGAGGGTCTTACCTCCCTCCCTGCAGCTCCCAGACCCGGATCCAAGATGGCCGCGGATCCGGGTCCTGCAGGGAGGGAGGTGGCTTCACAGACGCCTGCTCAGAGCAGGCACTGTGAAGCAGCCTGCACTTTCCTCAGATCGGTGATCTGTCAGAGTGCTATGCAAACTGGCAGATCACCGATCTGTATTGTCCCCCCCTGGGGCAAAGTAAAAAAGTTAAAAAAAAAATTTTCCAAATGTGTAAAAAAAAAAAAAAAAAATATTCCAAAATAATGAAAAAAAAAAAAATATATTATTCCCATAAATACATTTCTTTATCTAAATAAAATAAAAAAAACAATAAAAGTACACATATTTAGTATCGCCGCGTCCGTAACGACCCAACCTATAAAACTGCCCCACTAGTTAACCCCTTCAGTAAACACCGTAAGAAAAAAAAAAAAAAAACGAGGCAAAAAACAACGCTTTATTACCATACCGCCGAACAAAAAGTGGAATAACACGCGATCAAAAAGACGGATATAAATAACCATGGTACCGCTGAAAACGTCATCTTGTCCCGCAAAAAACGAGCCGCCATACAGCATCATCAGCAAAAAAATAAAAAAGTTATAGTCCTGAGAATAAAGCGATACCAAAATAATTATTTTTTCTATAAAATAGTTTTTATCGTATAAAAGCGCCAAAACATAAAAAAATTATATAAATGAGATATCGCTGTAATCGTACTGACCCGACGAATAAAACTGCTTTATCAATTTTACCAAACGCGGAACGGTATAAACGCCTCTCCCAAAAGAAATTCATGAATAGCTGGTTTTTGGTCCTTCTGCCTCACAAAAATCGGAATAAAAAGTGATCAAAAATGGTCACGTGTCCGAAAATGTTACCAATAAAAACGTCAACTCGTCCCACAAAAAACAAGACCTCACATGACTCTGTGGACCAAAATGTGGAAAAATTATAGGTCTCAAAATGTGGAGACGCAAAAACTTTTTTGCTATAAAAAGCGTCTTTTAGGCTGGTTTCACACTTGCGTTTTTATCTGCATGCGTTTTTTAAAAAAACGCATGTGTGAAAAAACGCATGTAAACGTGGTAAAACGCATGCGTTTTTAGACGCATGCGTTTTTATAGAAAAACACAAGAAAACAAACAAAAAAAAAAAACCCTACCCCTAACCCTACCCCTAACCTGAAATACGTGGCACTAAAATATACGTTTATATACGTATATAAGTGCCACGATATTTCAGTGGCCACGTATATAAGTGCCACGTATATAAGTGCCACGTATATAAGTGCCACGTACTTAAGTGCCACGTACTTAAGTGCCACGTATTTACGTGCCACGTATTTACGTGCCACGTATTTACGTGCCACGTATTTAAGTGCCACGTACTTAAGTGCCACGTACTTAAGTGCCACGTATTTACGTGCCACGATATTTCAGTGCCACGTATAACCACATAGTTATAGTATTTATAGTACGTGGCACTGAAATACGTGGCACTGAAATATCGTGGCACTGAAACACGTGGCACTGAAACACGTGGCACTGAAACACGTGGCACTTAAATATGTGGCACTTAAATATGTGGCACTTAAATACGTGGCACTTAAATACGTGGCACTTATGACTGTCAGAAAATGTTCATTAAACGGTTAGAGGTGAGGTTAGGGGTAGGGTTAGGGTTACCGTTGGGATTAGGGTTAGGGGTGTGTTTGGGTTAGGGTTTCAGGTAGAATTGGGGAGTTTCCACTGTTCAGGCACATCAGGGGCTCTCCAAACGCGACATGGCGTCCGATCTCAATTCCAGCCAATTCTGCGTTGAAAAAGTAAAACAGTGCTCCTTCCCTTCCGAGCTCTCCCGTGCGTCCAAAAAGGGGTTTATCCCAACATATGGGTTATCAGCGTACTCGGGAAAAATTGAACAACAACTTCTGGGGTCCAAGTTCTCTTGTTATCCTTGGGAAAATAAAAATTTGGGGGGCTAAAAATCATTTTTGTGGGAAAAAAATATGTTTTATTTTCACGGCTCTGCGTTGTAAACTGTAGTGAAACACTTGGGGGTTCAAAGTTCTCACAACACATCTAGATAAGTTCCTTGGGAGGTCTAGTTTCCAATATGGGGTCACTTGTGGGGGGTTTGTACTGTTTGGGTACATCAGGGGCTCTGCAAATGCAACGTGACGCCTGCAGACCAATCCATTTAAGTCTGCATTCCAAATGGCGCTCCTTCCCTTCCGAGCTCTGTCATGTGCCCAAACAGTGGTTACCCCCCACATAGGGGGTATCAGCGTACTCAGGACAAATTGGAAAACAACTATTAGGGTCCAATTTATTCTGTTACCCTTGTAAAAATACAAAGCTGGGGGCTAAAAAATCATTTTTGTGAAAAAAAAAAGAATTTTTATTTTCACGGCTTTGCGTTACAAACTGTAGTGAAACACTTGGGGGTTCAAAGTTCTCACAACACATCTAGATAAGTTCCTTGGGAGGTCTAGTTTCCAATATGGGGTCACTTGTGGGGGGTTTGTACTGTTTGGGTACATCAGGGGCTCTGCAAATGCAACGTGACGCCTGCAGACCAATCCATTTAAGTCTGCATTCCAAATGGCGCTCCTTCCCTTCCGAGCTCTGTCATGTGCCCAAACAGTGGTTACCCCCCACATAGGGGGTATCAGCGTACTCAGGACAAATTGGAAAACAACTTTTAGGGTCCAATTTATTCTGTTACCCTTGTAAAAATACAAAGCTGGGGGCTAAAAAATCATTTTTGTGAAAAAAAAAAGAATTTTTATTTTCACGGCTTTGCGTTACAAACTGTAGTGAAACACTTGGGGGTTCAAAGTTCTCACAACACATCTAGATAAGTTCCTTGGGAGGTCTAGTTTCCAATATGGGGTCACTTGTGGGGGGTTTGTACTGTTTGAGTACATCAGGGGCTCTGCAAATGCAACGTGACGCCTGCAGACCAATCCATTTAAGTCTGCATTCCAAATGGCGCTCCTTCCCTTCCGAGCTCTGTCATGCGCCCAAACAGTGGTTACCCTCCATATATGGGGTATCAGCGTACTCAGGACAAATTGGACAACAACTTTTGGGGTCCAGTTTATTCTGTTACTCTTGTAAAAATACAAAAGCTGGGGGCTAAAAAATCATTTTTGTGAAAAAAAAAAAAGAATTTTTATTTTCACGGCTCTGCGTTATAATCTGTAGTGAAACACTTGGGGGTGCAAAGCTCTCAAAACACATCTAGATAAGTTCCTTAGGGGGTCTAATTTCCAAAATGGTGTCATTTGTGGGGGGTTTCAATGTTTAGGCACATCAGGGGCTCTCCAAACGCAACATGGCGTCCCATCTCAATTCCAGTCAATTTTGCATTGAAAAGTCAAATGGCGCTCCTTCCCTTCCAAGCTCTGCCATGCGCCCAAACAGTGGTTTACCCCAACATATGGGGTATCTGCGTACTCAGGACAAATTGCACAACGTTTTTTGGGGACCAATTTCTTCTCTTACCCTTGGGAAAATAAAAAATTGGGGGCGAAAAGATCATTTTTGTGAAAAAATATGATTTTTTATTTTTACGGCTCTGCATTATAAACTTCTGTGAAGCACTTGGTGGGTCAAAGTGCTCACCACACATCTAGATAAGTTCCTTAGGGGGTCTACTTTCCAAAATGGTGTCACTTGTAGGAGGTTTCAATGTTTAGGCACATCAGGGGCTCTCCAAACGCAACATGGCGTCCCATCTCAATTCCAGTCAATTTTGCATTGAAAAGTCAAATGGCGCTCCTTCACTTCCGAGCTCTGCCATGCGCCCAAACAGTGGTTTACCCCAACATATGGGGTATCTGCGTACTCAGGACAAATTGCACAACATTTTTTGGGGACCAATTTCTTCTCTTACCCTTGGGAAAATAAAAAATTGGGGGCGAAAAGATCATTTTTGTGAAAAAATATGATTTTTTATTTTTACGGCTCTGCATTATAAACTTCTGTGAAGCACTTGGTGGGTCAAAGTGCTCACCACACATCTAGATAAGTTCCTTAGGGGGTCTACTTTCCAAAATGGTGTCACTTGTAGGGGGTTTCAATGTTTAGGCACATCAGGGGCTCTCCAAACGCAACATGGCGTCCCATCTCAATTCCAGTCAATTTTGCATTGAAAAGTCAAATGGCGCTCCTTCCCTTCCAAGCTCTGCCATGCGCCCAAACAGTGGTTTACCCCAACATATGGGGTATCTGCGTACTCAGGACAAATTGCACAACATTTTTTGGGGACCAATTTCTTCTCTTACCATTGGGAAAATAAAAAATTGGGGGCGAAAAGATCATTTTTGTGAAAAAATATGATTTTTTATTTTTACGGCTCTGCATTATAAACTTCTGTGAAGCACTTGGTGGGTCAAAGTGCTCACCACACATCTAGATAAGTTCCTTAGGGGGTCTACTTTCCAAAATGGTGTCACTTGTAGGGGGTTTCAATGTTTAGGCACATCAGGGGCTCTCCAAACGCAACATGGCGTCCCATCTCAATTCCAGTCAATTTTGCATTGAAAAGTCAAATGGCGCTCCTTCCCTTCCAAGCTCTGCCATGCGCCCAAACAATGGTTTACACCCACATATGGGGTATCAGCGTACTCAGGACAAATTGTACAACAACTTTTGCAGTCTATTTTCTCCTGTTACCCTTGGTAAAATAAAACAAATTGGAGCTGAAATAAATTTTGTGTGAAAAAAAATTAAATGTTCATTTTTATTTAAACATTCCAAAAATTCCTGTGAAACACCTGAAGGGTTAATAAACTTCTTGAGTGTGGTTTTGAGCACCTTGAGGGGTGCAGTTTTTAGAATGGTGTCACACTTGGGTATTTTCTATCATACAGACCCCTCAAAATGACTTCAAATGAGATGTGGTCCCTAAAAAAAAATGGTGTTGTAAAAATGAGAAATTTCTGGTCAACTTTTAACCCTTATAACTCCCTAACAAAAAAAAATTTTGGTTCCAAAATTGTGCTGATGTAAAGTAGACATGTGGGAAATGTTACTTATTAAGTATTTTGCGTGACATATGTCTGTGATTTAAGGGCATAAAAATTCAAAGTTGGAAAATTGCAAAATTTTCAAAATTTTCGCCAAATTTCCGTTTTTTTCACAAATAAACGCAAGTTATATCGAAGAAATTTTACCACTATCATGAAGTACAATATGTCACAAGAAAACAATGTCAGAATCGCCAAGATCCGTTGAAGCGTTCCAGAGTTATAACCTCCTAAAGGGACAGTGGTCAGAATTGTAAAAATTGGCCCGGTCATTAACGTGCAAACCACCCTTGGGGGTGAAGGGGTTAAAGCAAAGAAGTGGAATATTCTTGAATGGCCAAGTCAGTCACCTGATCTCAACCCAATTGAGCATGCATTTCACTTATTAAAGACTAAACTTCAGACAGAAAGGCCCACAAACAAACAGCAACTGAAAACCACCACAGTGAAGGCCTGGCAGAGCATCAAAAAGGAGGAAACACAGCGTCTGGTGATGTCCATGAGTTCAAGACTTCAGGCAGTCATTGCCAACAAAGGGTTTTCAACCAAGTACTAGAAATGAACATTTTATTTAAAATTATTGAATCTGTCCAATTACTTTTGGTCCCTCAAAAAAACAGGGTGGCACATGTTAAGGAGCTGAAACTTCTAAACCCTTCATCCAATTTTAATGTGGATACCCTCAAATGAAAGCTGAAAGTCTGAACTTCAACTGCATCTGAATTGTTTTGTTTAAAATTAAATTGTGGTAATGTCTATAACCAAAATGAGAAAAATGTTGTCTCTGTCCAAATATTTCTGGACCTAACTGTATAATAGAAAGGCCGATGTTTCTTAATGAGCGTTTAATTAAAAAAAATGGAAAAAAATGGTGTGGGCTCCCGCGCAATTTTCTGCGCCAGAGGGGGAAAGCCGATGGCCGGGGGCCAATATTTGTAGCCTGGGAAGGGGGTAATACCCATGGCCCCTCCAAGGCTATGAATATCAGCCTGCAGCTGTCTGCATAGACTTTACTGGCTATTAAAATAGAGTGACCCCCCAAAAAAAATGACCTGGGGTCCCCTATATTTTACAGCCAGAAAGGCTACGCAGACAGCTGCAGGCTAATATTCATAGCCTAGAGGGGGGCCATGGATATTGCCCCCCCCCGGCTACAAATACCAATCCGCAGCTGCCCCGGAAATGGCCATCTGTGAGATGCGCCAATTCTGGCACTTAGCCCCTCTCTTCCCACTCCCGTGTAGCGGTGGGATATGGGGTAATAAAGGGTTAATTTCACCTTGCCATTGTAAGGTAACATTAAGCCGGGTTAATAATGGAGAGGCGTCAATAAGACGCCTATCCATTATTATTCCAATACTAGTAAATGGTTAATAAACACACACATTAGGAAAAAAGTATTTTAATATTCTTAATTTAACCATACTTACCATACTCGATCGCCTGCAAAAAAGTAAAATAATAAACCGTATACTCCCTGTCCGATGCAGTCCAATTAATAACGAGTGTCCCACGACAATCTCCCCTATAGAACAGTGACATCGGGTGATGTCACTGCTCTATAGGACCTCCAGTGACACACTGCAAGGAGACAATGGCTCCTGCAGTGCATCATTGAAGAGGTTACCTCTGTTCAGGGTCTCACTTTATGCCATTGCTGCGTGGGAACTTTCTCAAACAGCAGTGCCAAAAGTGAGACTAGGGACTATTTTTTACAGTGGCGGAGGAATACAGTGCGGAAGGATACCTTCCTCCTGTCATTGTATTCCTGGAGTCCCTAGAGAGCGGTCGCATCAGCTGATGATGCTGCTCTCCATGGGAGATCGTCGTGGGACACTCATTTGTATTGGATTTCTGCGGATCAGGGAGTATACTGTTTGTTTATTATTTTAATATTTTTTACAGGTGACACTGGCTTTGGGGATCAAAGTGACAAGTGATGGTGAGTATGTACTCTATGTTATATTTACTGTATGTTATATGTATGTATTGTATGTAATGTATGAATGTACTGTATGTAGTATGAATGTAGTATGTATGTAGTATGTTGTATGTATGTATGCAGTATGTATGTAGTATGCTGTATGTATTATGTTGTATGTATGTATGTAGTTTGCTGTATGTGTGCAGTATGTATGTTGTATGTATGTAGTATGTATGTAGTAAGTTGTATGTATGTAGTATGTTGTATGTAGTATGTATGTAGTATGTTGTATGCAGTATGCATGTATGTAGTATGTTGTATGTATGTAGTATGTATGTTGTATGTATGTAGTATGCTGTATGTAGTATGTATGTAACAGGTTGTATGTAGAATGTACAGTATGTATGTAATATGTATGTATGTATGTAGTATGTAGTATGTATTTAGTATGTTGTATGCATGTAGTATGTTGTATGTAGTATGTGTGTAATATGTTGTATGTAGTATGTATGGAGTATGTATGTGGTATGTATGTATGTGGTATGTTGCATGCATGTAGTATGTATGTATGTATGTATGTTGTATGTATGTAGTATGTATGTTGTATGTATGTTGTATGTATGTTGTATGTAGTATGTATGTAGAAGGTTGTATGTAGTATGTATGTAGTATGTATGTATGTAGTATGTATGTAGTATGTATGTAGTATGTTGTATGCATGTAGTATGTTGTATGTAGTATGTGTGTAATATGTTGTATGCAGTATGTATGTAGTATGTATGTGGTATGTATGAATGTGGTATGTTGCATGTATGTATTATGTATGTATGTATGTATGTTGTATGTATGTAGTATGTTGTATGTATGTAGTATGTAGTATGTATGTAGTATGTTGTATGCAGTATGTATGTGGTATGTATGTATGTAGTATGTTTGTAGTTTGCTGTATGTAGTATGTATGTAGTATGTATGTATGTAGTATGTATGTAGTATGAATGTATGTATGTATGTAGTATGTATGTATGTAGTATGTATGTTGTATGTATGTATGTTTGTGGGGTTTTTTACATTCAACACATTAGCTGGATGATGGGACTACTACTGTCCCACCATTGGCTAATGTGTCAATCACTGTCATTGTAGCAGGCACAGCCCGATGGGACTTGAAGTCCCATCGGACGATGCCTGCACACACATACAAAGACCCTGAGAGGCCTGCACAGACCCCCCGGCAGCCTGCACAGACCCCCGGCAGGCCCACACAGACCCCCAGCAGCCTGCACAGACCCCCCGGCAGGCCCACACAGAACCCCCGGCAGGCCCGCACAGACCCCCAACAGGCCCGCACAGACCCCCAGCAGCCCGCACAGACCCCCGGCAGGCCCGCACAGACCCCCGGCAGCCCACACAGATCCCAGGCAGCCCACACAGACCCCCGACAGGCCCACACAGACCAAACGTGTGAACATGGCCTTATAGTGCCTGATCACAGCCAATCACAGTCATGCCAGTAGTTAAAATGCCTACTAGCATTTCTGGATGTGCCCACACTTCACAGGCTCTTCATTGGGTGGTTCATATGTCAATCACAAGCATTGTGCAAAAAAAAAAAAAACGCACTTCTGATTTCTGATTTCTGATCACATTCAAAGATCGGAATCGGGATTCAGAATTCCGATCATACTGAAAACTGGTATAATTCCGATTTTACATGATCGGATCGAGCAACATTGGTCTGATTTTCATCAAGGAAAGTGGGACAATTTTTTGTTGTCACTTGTGATACATGTGCGGTTCATATATAATTAGTTTTTTTACCCAGCAGCTATTAATTATTTACAAGACTATTTACAGTTTCCCATCTTACAGAATTGCAATGTATTTATAAAAATTGAATGCTATACTGGGGCTCCATATGGCATCCATTTTTTTTTCACTCCCACAGACTTGAATGGATGAGTCTCAACCAATTTTCAGAGAAAACGTGTGCATGCTGGGATCTTTTTAAAATGCAAACAGGTGTAGTCCAGGTCACCTTGGTTGAGGCTTTCAATGATACTCAGCATGGAAATGCCACTCCTGCCCCTTGTGGTCAAAGACTGCATAACAAATATATTTCAGGCATTACTTGATTCAAATACTTCAAAAACTTTTATTTCATACCATAAAATTTTCATTCACAATAAATCTCAGAATGGAAACTACACCATGCTCGTATTTAATGTGCTAATTTTTACGATAAGGTATAAACGTTTTTAAAAATATGTTAATCGAGAATCATCTGAAAAATCTATTTGTTATGCGATATTTTTCACATTCAGATCTAGTCAAAGAAAAACAATTGCTCATCTGCACTGTCCCATTGAATAACATTGGTCCTGTTGTGGTCCGTATTTTTAACAGATAGCACTTGGGCAGAAAATGCTGTCATGTACATGAGCCCTTAATACATTCCATTTCTTCGTTCATATACCGTACACTTTGTTACTATATTTATATAACTAGTTACAAAAATTGTCAAAATGTACTAATCAATCATAAAGCAAATCTAAAATGTTATATTTTCACTATAATTAATAATTCACCTTGCTGCACTAAAACTAATACTCATACTGAGTCAATCATCACTAGTGGCCCTGTGGGTATTTTTCTACTTGTTTTGAATAGTGTCCTTTGCAAAGTATACAAGGTTTACATTCTTGAGGTGTATTTTAAAAGAAGTCACTTGATGGCAGTAGAACACAAGAAGATGTATTGCAAGAAGAAAAAAATAATCTGAATTACGGCATAGATCACGGCACACATGGAACAGAATATGGCCTGAAATGATTTTTGTTCTGTTTCTATATCTTTCAGCATGAATGAACAAGGGTTAGTAGCAAAATCACTTTTCCCTGCCCAAAGGGATATTTAGTGGGAATTACTGGATGACAACATGATGCTTAAAAGCCTAGTACAGTAGAAACAACAGTCACCTGTACAGCCTCATGAGATTTAAAAACCATTGTGTCCTGATGACAGACTTGGCTTTACCCCCTGTGGAAAATGTATTTGAGCTTTCATGTTAGCAACTAATACCTGATAGCTGATCTGCTTAAGAGGCTAAAAGAAGATTCTCTATACTAAATTTCCACTAATTTTCTATTGCAATGCAATACTAAATATTACAGTCATTTACAGTATGTCATGAAAAAGATGAAAGCTCTATTCACCTGTCTTTATTTTAAGAATTGTGGGCTTAGATTTTTTGGTCTTGAATATTTATTAGTTTCATTCACTTTTTCATTTTATTAAGTTCTGCCTCGAGTAAATATATTATACTTTTTAATCCACAATATTTTAAGAGGATTTCCGTTGTAGTTTTCAATGCTGTCCAAATAAGCAAAGCAATGGCATTGCCCGTAGACCAATTTTCTGTCCACACTTATGGAATTGCAAAAGATGCAACCGATTTGTTAAACGGATATGTCATAAGTAGGGTTGAGTGAAACGGATCGGACAAATTGAAAAATCGCCGACTTTCGGCAAAGTCGGGTTTCATGAAACCCGACCCGATCCCAGTGTGGGATCGGCCATGCTGTCAGCGATCTTCGCGCAAAAGTCGCTTTTCATATGACGCTTTCAGCGCTATTTCTCAGCCAATGAAGGAGGACGCAGAGTGTGGGCAGCGTGATGACATAGGTCTCGGTCCCCACCATCTTAGAGAAGGGCATGACAGTGATTGGCTTGCTTTCTGCGGCTTCACAGGGGCTACAAAGAGGCGTGCACGCCGTCCGCCATCTTACTTCTGCCGATCTGAGCATAGGGAGAGGTTGCTGCAGCTTCGTCAGAAGCAGGGATATACTTAGGGAGGGAAGATTATCCCCCAAACCGCTTGTGCTGTAGCGATTTCCACTGTCCAACACCACCTTTTCTTTGCAGGGACAGTGGAGGTTTTTGTGCATCAGCTCTGTAGCTTATAAGGCTCCCTGATAGCTGCATTGCTGTTTGTATGCCGCTGTGCAAACCAACTTCTTTTTTAAAAGCAAAAATCCTGTTGCTCCTTTCTGCACAGTTCTATTGTTTATTTGTCCACACTTTTGTGTGCAGCAGTCCTTTTTATTGCTGGCTGCCATACTTGTCCTGAAATCATTGTAGGGAGATTGTTATTGTAGTACAGTCCCTTTTTATATATATATCTTCCAGCCACGTTCTGCCACTTACATTGTGTAGTGTAATACAGTGGGCCTGATTTTTGCAGCAGTCTCCCACACAAAAAAGAGAGATTTAAATTCCCACTAAGTGGATCTGCATCAGTTCTGTTTGTCGTTTATCTGCCAGCCACTTTCTGCCACTTACATTGTGTAGTGTAATACCGTGGGCCTGATTTTTGCAGCAGTCTCCCACACAAAAAAGGGAGATTTAAATTGCCACTAAGTGGATCTGCATCAGTTCTGTTTGTCGTTTATCTGCCAGCCACTTTCTGCCACTTACATTGTGTAGTGTAATACAGTGGGCATGATTTTTGCAGCAGTCTCCTACACAAAAAAGAGAGATTTAAATTGCCTCTAAGTGAATCTGCGTCAGTTCTGTTTGTCGTATATCTGCCAGCCACTTTCTGCCACTTACATTGTGCAGTGTAATACAGTTGGCCTGATTTTTGCAGCAGTCTCCCACACAAAAAAGGGAGATTTAAATTCCCACCAAGTGGATCCGCGTTAGTTCTGTTTGTCGTATATCTGCCAGCCACGTTCTGCCACTTACATTGTGTAGTGTAATACAGTGGGCCTGATTTTTGCAGCAGTCTCCCACACAGAAAGGGAGATTTAAATTGCCACTAAGTGGATCTGCATCAGTTCTGTTTGTCGTGTATCTGCCAGCCACTTTCTGCCACTTACATTGCATAGTGCAATACACAGGGCCTGAGTTTGGGTGCAGTCTCCCCCCAAAAAAGGGAGATTTAAATTCTCAACAAGTTTATATACACCGTCTACCTTGTTTTACAGTACCATATAAAGTTTGTTAGTTTGGTTACATTTTCCCAAAAATGAGGAAGTCTGGTGGAAGAGGCCATGGGCGGTCATTGCCAGCTTGTAATGATGGTGGTGGTGGTGGTGGTGGTGGTGGAGCATCTGGTGGTAGTGGGAAAAGCAAAATAGCACCTAAGGCTCGAGTTGTTCAGACAGCATCATCGTCTGGTTACACAAGGCCTCGAAGTCTCCCTTATCTGGGAGTAGGAAAACCGCTTTTAAAGCCGCAGCAGCAGGAACAAGTTTTGGCTTTCATTGCTGACTCAGCCTCTAGCTCTTTCGCCTCCTCTTCAGAAAGTTCGAAATATAAAAGCAGCGAGTCGTCAGTGGATACTCCCGGTCAGGAACAAGTCGCTTCCTTGTGTCCTTCACCCAAAGCAAAAGTGAAGGATGCGGCAGGCGACACTACAGTTTACTCCATGGAGCTCTTTACACATACCGTGCCAGGGTTAGAAAGGGAAATAGTTAGCAGCCCATTACAAGATGAATCGGACATGGAGTGCACAGATGCACAGCCACAGCTAGAATATTATGATGTTCCATTGACTCAGATCACTACATTGCCCTCGCAGTGTACTGAGCCAGAATCTGACCCTGATGAGACTATGGTGCCCCGTTCCGAACGCTATAGCACCTTACACGGTGACACAGAGGAAGGTGCACAGGACATTGAAGAGGAGGTGATAGATGACCCAGTTGTTGACCCAGATAGGTAGCCATTGGGGGAACAGGGTGCCACTGGCAGTAGCTCTGAATCAGAAGAGGATGATCCGCAGCAGGCATCAACATCGCAACAACTTTCATCTGGCAGGCCCGTATCAGGCCAAAAATGTGTCAAAAACAAAAACAGTTTTAGGACAGTGTGGCCTTCCGGTGAAAGTTGCACAGCGTGCAATGCCTGAAAAGGTATTCGATAGTAGGAAGAGTGCAGTGTGGCAGTTTTTTAACCAAGATCGGAATGATCAGTGCAAAGTTATCTGTAAGAAATGCTCAAAGACCTTTAGCAGAGGGAAGAATCTTCAAAATTTAAATACAATGTGCATGCGTAGACATTTAACCAGCATGCACTTGCAAGCCTGGACTAACTACCAAACGTCACATAATGTTGGTGCACCTGCTCAGAATGAAGGTAGTCAGCAACGCTACATTGATTCCCTCACTGTAAGCCCACCGGTTAGGACCCCACCAGCAGCAAATGTGGAGGTATCTTCGCAAGGCCAAAGCAGTCAGAGAAAAACAAGGTTATTGGTAGGAAAAACTGTATGTAGGCCAACATCAAGAATACCCTCACCGACCCTCTCTCAATCCGCCATGTCCACCACCACCACCACCGCTAGTTCCACCATATGCAGCTCTCCAGTCCAGCTCACCCTACAAGAGACTCTCGTTAGGAAAAGAAAGTACTTATCCTCTCATCCGCATACACAGGGTTTGAACGCCCACATTGCTATACTAATGTCGTTATAGATGATGCCCTACCGGTTGGTTGAAAGTGAAGCTTTCAAAGACCTGATGGCCTACGCAGTACCATGCTACGTCCTACCCAGTTGGCACTTCTTTGCGAGAAAAGCCATCCCAGCCCTCCGCCAGCATGTCAAAGACCGCATTGTCCATGCACTGAGGCAATCAGTCAGTAGAAAGCTGCAACTCACAACAGATGCATGGACCAGTAGGCATGGCCAGGGACGTGACGTGTCCATCATGGCGCACTGGGTTAATGTGGTGGATGCAGGGTCCACAGGGGACAGCCATAGTGGGACAGTTCTGCCTAGCCCGCGGTCTAGGAAACAGTTGGCTGTAGGCGTTAGCCACCCCTCCTCCTCCTCCAGAAGCGAAAGCTCGTCCACAGAGCGCAGTTGCACGACCACTCTATCCGCAGCTGCCAGTGTTGCACACGAGGTGTCCCATTATCGAACAGCTAGTGGTAAGCGTCAGCAGGCTGTGTTACAAATTAAGTGTTTGGGCGACAATAGACACACCGCGGAAGTACACTCTGAGTACTTGCAGCAAGAAACTCAGTCATGGCTGGGCAGTGTACATCTTGGAGCAGGCAAGGTAGTCAGTGATAACGGAAGGAATTTTATGGCTGCCATAGCCCTTTCAGAACTGAAACACATACCTAGCCTGGCTCACAACTTGAACCTGGTGGTACAGTGCTTCCTGAAAAATTATCCGGGGTTACCAGCCCTGCTCCTGAAGGTGCGAAGACTTTGCTCGCACATCCGCCGGTCGCCCGTACACTCCAGCCGTATGCTGAACCATCAGCGATCTTCCCCAGCACCGCTTAATAATCGATGTTGCAACAAGGTGGAACTCCTCACTGCACATGGTTCAGAGGCTGTGCGAACAGAGGCGTGCCGTAATTTATTTGTTGGAGTATACACATACATGGGCAGGCACTTTGATGGCAGACATGGAGTTGTCTGGTGTGCAGTGGTCAAAACTACAAGACCTCTGTCAAGTCCTTCAGTGTTTTGAGGAATGCACACGGCTGGTAAGTGCAGACGACACCATCATAAGCATGAGCATCCCACTAATGAGTCTGCTGATGCAAAGTTTGATGCACATTAAGGAGCAGGCGTCTGCAGCCGAGGAGGAGGGAAGCCTTGAAGACAGTCAGCCATTGTTTGCTCAGGGAACTGTCCTGGACGAGGTGGCGGATGAAGAGGAGGAGGAGGAGGATGATGGGGATGAATATTTATGGGAGGAGGATGCTTCTCAGGGGGCAAAAGAAACTGGTGGCGTTGCAAGGTCAGGTACAGGGTTTTTGCGGGACACAAGTGATGTTGATTTGCAAGAAAGTGCTCCTCAACCCAGCACAAGCAGTGAATTGACACCTGGAACATTGGCCCACATGGCTGAGTATGCCTTGCATATCCTAAAAAGGGACCCCCACATTATCAAAATGATGACCGATGACAATTACTGCTTGGCCTGCCTCCTGGATCCATGATATAAAGGAAAATTACAAAATATCATGCCACATGAGAACCTTGAGCAAATATTGGCTACCAAACAAGCAACTCTTGAAGACCGTTTGGTTCAGGCATTCCCAGCACATGGTTCTCACATGAGCCGTAGGGGGCTGTTATGGTCCTGGTGGTAGGAACCATGAACTGACCTGATAGGTAAACCAAAAAATAGGACAAGCTCTGGGGATGTGGGAACTTTACTGACCGCAATCCTGATCCTATCAACACACACTATAGGCAGCCGTGGAGCGTTCCTAACTAGGCCTAGACGCCTCTGCACAGCCTGAGAAACTAGCTACCCCTAGAGAGAAACAAAGCCTCACTTGCCTCAGAGAAATTTTCCCCAAAGTGAGAGCAGCCCCCACAAATAATGACGGTGAGTTAAGAGGAAAACACAAACATAGAAATGAAAACAGGTTTTAGCAAATGAGGCCCGCTAATAACTAAATAGTCAGAAGATAGCAAGGAATCTGTGCGGTCAGTATAAAATACTACAAAAATCATCCACGCAGAGAATACAAAAAGACCCCCACACCGACTCACGATGTGAGGGGCGCAACTCCGCACCCCAGAGCTTCCAGCTAGCAATCAAATAGCATATAAGCAAGCTGGACTGAACTCATCATATACTGAGAAACATTTTCAAATAGCAATGAGCAAAAATAGACTAGCATGAACTTAGCTTCTCCACGAGGAGACAGGTCACAAGGGAAGTCCCAGAGAGATCTGAACCAGTACTGAATACAACAGCAGGCAACAAGTAAAGGTCCAGGTGGATTTAAATAGGCAGCAAGCCTAGCAGGAAACGAGGCAGCTGGAGTCCAGCTACAGACCAGCCATAACACTCAAAGCCACCAGAGGGAGCCCATGAACAGAACTCACAAAGTACCACTCATGACCACAGGAGGGAGCCCGAGAACGGAATTCACAACAGTACCCCCCCCTTGAGGAGGGGTCACCGAACCCTCACCAGAGCCCCCAGGCCGATCAGGACGAGCCAAATGAAAGGCACGAACCAAATCGGCAGCATGGACATCAGAGGCAACAACCCAGGAATTATCCTCCTGACCATAGCCCTTCCATTTAACCAAGTACTGAAGCTTCCGTCTCGAAATACGAGAATCCAAGATCTTCTCCACCACATACTCCAATTCTCCCTCGACCAACACCGGAGCAGGAGGATCAACAGAAGGAACCACAGGCACCACATACCTCCGCAACAATGACCTATGGAACACATTATGAATGGCAAAAGATGCTGGGAGGTCCAAACGAAATGACACCGGATTGAGGATTTCTGAAATCTTATAAGGACCGATGAAACGAGGTTTAAACTTAGGAGAGGAAACCTTCATAGGAACATAACGAGATGACAACCATACCAAATCCCCCACACGAAGTCGGGGACCCACACAGCGACGGCGATTAGCAAAGCGCTGAGCCTTCTCCTGTGACAACGTCAAATTGTCCACTACGTGGTTCCAAATCTGCTGCAACCTATCCACCACAGAATCCACCCCAGGACAGTCAGAAGGCTCAACCTGACCTGAGGAAAAACGAGGATGAAAACCAGAATTACAAAAAAAAGGCGAAACCAAAGTAGAAGAACTAGCCCGATTATTGAGGGCAAACTCAGCCAATGGCAAAAAAGTCACCCAATCATCCTGATCAGCAGAAACAAAACATCTCAGATAAGCTTCCAAGGTCTGATTAGTTCGTTCGGTTTGGCCATTTGTCTGAGGATGGAAGGCCGAAGAAAAAGACAAATCAATGCCCATCTTAGCACAAAAGGACCGCCAAAATCTGGACACAAACTGGGAACCTCTGTCAGACACAATGTTCTCCGGAATGCCATGCAAACGAACCACATTCTGAAAAAACAGCGGAACCAAATCAGAGGAGGAGGGCAACTTAGGCAAGGGCACCAAATGGACCATTTTAGAAAAACGATCACAAACCACCCAGATGACAGACATCCTCTGAGAGACTGGAAGATCCGAAATTAAATCCATGGAAATATGCGTCCAAGGCCTCTTCGGGACAGGCAAAGGCAAAAGCAATCCACTGGCACGAGAACAGCAAGGCTTGGCCCGAGCACAAATCCCACAGGACTGCACAAAGGAACGCACATCCCGCGACAAGGAAGGCCACCAAAAGGACCTGGCCACCAGATCCCTGGTACCAAAAATCCCAGGATGACCCGCCAACACTGAAGAATGAACCTCGGAAATAACTCTACTGGTCCATCTATCCGGGACAAACAGTCTCTCCGGTGGACAACGGTCAGGTCTATCGGCCTGAAATTCCTGCAGCACCCGCCACAAATCAGGGGAGATGGCAGACAAAATCACCCCCTCTCTGAGTATACCAGCCGGCTCAGAAACTCCTGGAGAGTCAGGCACAAAACTCTTAGAAAGGGCATCAGCCTTCACATTCTTTGAGCCCGGAAGGTACGAAACCACGAAATCAAAACGGGAGAAAAACAGCGACCAACGAGCTTGTCTAGGATTTAACCGCTTGGCAGACTCGAGATAAATCAAATTCTTGTGATCCGTCAAGACCACCACGCGATGCTTGGCTCCCTCATGCCAATGTCGCCACTCCTCGAATGCCCACTTAATTGCCAACTCCCGAGTACCAACATCATAATTCCGCTCGGCAGGCGAAAACTTTCTAGAAAAGAAAGCACATGGTCTCATCACCGAGCCATCAGAGCTTCTCTGTGACAAGACAGCCCCTGCTCCAATCTCAGAAGCATCAACCTCGACCTGAAAGGGAAGAGAGACATCAGGCTGACGCAAGACAGGAGCCGAAGAAAACCGACGTTTCAGCTCCTGAAAGGCCTCAACGGCCGCAGAAGACCAATTCATCACATCAGCACCCTTTCTAGTCAAATCCGTCAAAGGTTTAACCACACTAGAAATATTAGTGATGAAGCGACGGTAAAAATTAGCAAAGCCCAAGAACTTCTGAAGACTCTTCACCGATGTAGGTTGAGTCCAGTCATAGGTGGCCTGGACTTTAACTGGATCCATCTCGATAGTAGAAGGGGAAAAAATAAAGCCCAAAAAGGAAACCTTCTGGACTCCAAAGAGACATTTAGAGCCCTTCACAAACAAGGCATTGGCACGCAGGACCTGAAGCACCATCCTGACCTGCTTCACATGAGACTCCCAATCATCAAAAAAGACCAAAATATCATCCAGGTACACAATCATAAATCTATCCAGATACTCTCGGAAGATGTCGTGCATGAAGGACTGAAACACGGAAGGGGCATTAGAAAGCCCAAAAGGCATCACCAAGTACTCAAAATGACCTTCGGGCGTATTAAATGCTGTTTTCCATTCATCGCCCTGCTTTATACGCACAAGATTATAAGCTCCTCGAAGATCTATCTTAGTGAACCAACTAGCCCCCCTAATCCGAGCAAACAGATCGGACAGCAGAGGCAAAGGGTACTGAAATTTGACCGTGATTTTATTTAGAAGGCGATAATCTATACAGGGTCTCAGAGAACCATCCTTCTTGGCCACAAAAAAGAACCCTGCACCCAAGGGTGATGAGGACGGACGAATATGCCCTTTCTCCAAAGACTCCTTTATATAAGTCCGCATAGTGGTATGTTCTGGTACAGATAAATTAAAAAGTCGACCCTTAGGGAACTTACTACCAGGAATCAAATTTATAGCACAATCAAAATCCCTATGAGGAGGTAGGGCACTGGATTTGGGCTCATCAAATACATCCTGGTAATCCGACAAAAATTCAGGGACTTCAGAAGGAGTAGAAGAAGCAATTGACACCAAAGGAACATCGCCATGTACCCCTTGACAACCCCAACTTGACACAGACATTGCTTTCCAATCCAGGACTGGATTATGAACCTGCAGCCATGGCAGACCCAACACGACAACATCATGCAAATTATGTAACACCAGAAAGCGAATAACCTCCTGATGTGCAGGAGTCATGCACATAGTCACTTGAGTCCAGTACTGAGGATTATTCTTGGCCAATGGCGTAGCATCAATTCCTTTTAGTGGAATAGGGAATTGCAATGGCTCCAATATAAACCACAGCGCCTGGCAAATGACAAATCCATCAAATTCAGGGCAGCGTCTGAATCCACAAAAGCCATAACTGAGTAGGATGACAGAGAGCAAATCAAAGTAACAGACAAAATGAATTTAGGCTGTACAGTACCAATGGTGACAGACTTAGCGAACCTTTTTGTGCGCTTAGAACAGTCAGAGATAACATGAGTGGAGTCACCACAGTAAAAGCACAACCCATTCTGATGTCTGTGATTTTGCCGTTCAATTCTGGTCAGAATCCTGGCACATTGCATAGACTCAGGCTTCTGTTCAGAAAACACCGCCAGATGGTGCACAGGTTTGCGCTCCCGCAAACGCCGATCAATCTGAATGGCCAAAGACATTGACTCATTCAGACCCGCAGGCGTGGGGAACCCCACCATAACATCCTTAAGGGCTTCAGAAAGACCCTTTCTGAAAATCGCTGCCAGGGCACACTCATTCCATTGAGTGAGCACAGACCACTTCCTAAACTTCTGACAGTAAACCTCTGCTTCATCCTGACCCTGAGAGCCAGCAAAATATTTTCTGCCTGGTCCACTAGATTAGGTTCCTCATAAAGCAATCCAAGCGCCAGAAAAAATGCATCCACATTTAGCAATGCAGGATCTCCTGGCGCCAGGGAGATGTTATGATCCTTAGTGGTTGAGGATCACAAATTACTCCAGCTAGGTAACAAACATAGGACAAGCTCTAGGGAGGTGGCAAACTGGACTGACCGCAAATCTGAACCTATCCAAACACACTAGAAGTAGCCGGTGAACGTGCCTAAAATTCTAGACGTCTCGAGCCAGCCTGAGGAACTAACTACCCTTAGAGAGAGAGAAAGACCTCACTTGCCTCCAGAGAAATAATCCCCAAAGATAAAGAAGCCCCCAACAAATAATAACGGTGAGGTAAGAGGAAGGCACATACACAGGGGTGAAAGCAGATTCAGCAAATGAGGCCCACTAATACTAGATAGCAGAAAATAGAAAAGGGGTCTGTGCGGTCAGTAAAAAACCCTTACAAAATATCCACACTGAGTTTTCCAGAACCCCCGCACCAACTAACGGTGTGGGGGGAGAACCTCAGTCCCCTAGAGCAACCAGCAAGCGAGGAAATCACATTTTAGCAAGCTGGACAAGAAACATGATGAATGCTGATAATCAAAAATGAACAAACAAAAACTTAGCTTGTCTTGGAGAGACTGGGAGCAAGGTAGTCACAAGGAATCTGAAGAGCACTGAATACATTGATAGCAGGCAAGGAACTGAGTATCCAGGTGAGCTAAATAGGAAACCAGCCAAGGATAACGAACCAGCTGATGCTGCCAACCTGCAGAAAGACAACACTACACAGTACCGCTTGTGACCACTAGAGGGAGCCCAAAAACAGAGTTCACAACAGGGAGAATGCCCAATCTTGAGGGTCACCACGTAACAAAGAAATAATAATTTTAACTTGCTGAGCAGGGTCACCAGAGGAACGAGGTCTCAGAGAAAGAAACAATTTGCAATTATTTTTGAAATTCAAAAACCTAGACCTATCTCCAGAGAACAGCTCAGGAATTGGTATTTTAGGTTCTGACATAGGACTGTGAATTACATAATCCTGAATGCTTTGTATCTTTGTAGCGAGCTGATCCACACAAGAGGACAGACCTTGAATGTCCATATCTGCAGCTGAGTCCTGAACCACCCAGAGATTAAGGGGAGGAGAGAGGCTAAACACACTGCAGAGGAAAAAAAAAACCCTCAGAGCTTCTCTTATCCCTCTTTTGCGATGCATTAACACTTTACTGGCCTGCTGTTCTGTTATGGTCCTGGTGGTAGGAACCATGAACTGACCTGATAGGTAAACCAAAAAATAGGACAAGCTCTGGGGATGTGGGAACTTTACTGACCGCAATCCTGATCCTATCAACACACACTATAGGCAGCCGTGGAGCGTTCCTAACTAGGCCTAGACGCCTCTGCACAGCCTGAGAAACTAGCTACCCCTAGAGAGAAACAAAGCCTCACTTGCCTCAGAGAAATTTTCCCCAGAGTGAGAGCAGCCCCCACAAATAATGACGGTGAGTTAAGAGGAAAACACAAACATAGAAATGAAAACAGGTTTTAGCAAATGAGGCCCGCTAATAACTAAATAGTCAGAAGATAGCAAGGAATCTGTGCGGTCAGTATAAAATACTACAAAAATCATCCACGCAGAGAATACAAAAAGACCCCCACACCGACTCACGATGTGAGGGGCGCAACTCCGCACCCCAGAGCTTCCAGCTAGCAATCAAATAGCATATAAGCAAGCTGGACTGAACTCATCATATACTGAGAAACATTTTCAAATAGCAATGAGCAAAAATAGACTAGCATGAACTTAGCTTCTCCACGAGGAGACAGGTCACAAGGGAAGTCCCAGAGAGATCTGAACCAGTACTGAATACAACAGCAGGCAACAAGTAAAGGTCCAAAAGGAGTTAAATAGGCAGCAAGCCTAGCAGGAAACGAGGCAGCTGGAGTCCAGCTACAGACCAGCCGTAACACTCAAAGCCACCAGAGGGAGCCCATGAACAGAACTCACAAAGTACCACTCATGACCACAGGAGGGAGCCCGAGAACGGAATTCACAACAGGGGGCAACATGGCAGAGTTGTTAGAGGTGCACAAATCCAGAATTTCGTTGGACAGAGGGGTTTTATGACCAGGTTGTGGAGTGATTTCGCAATGACCGCTGACACGACAGGTACTGCTGCATCGATTCAAAGTGACAGGAGACAGCATTTCTCCAGTATGGTTACGAACTACTTTTCCTCCCTTATCGATGTTCTCCCTCACAGGTCATTTCCCTTTGATTACTGGGCATCTAAAATAGACACCTGGCCTGAATTGGCAGAATATGCATTACAGGAGCTCGCTTGCCCTGCTGCTAGTGTGCTATCAGAAAGAGTCTTCAGTGCTGCTGGTTCAATACTGACCGAAAAAAGGACACGTCTGGCTACCCGAAATGTTGATGATCTAACCTTAATTAAAATGAACCAATCATGGATTTCAAATTATTTGGCCCCACCTTCCCCTGCTGACACATAGCTTGCCTGAAAAATGTCTTTTGGCCTCCTCTTACTGACTGCTCCAATTCCTCCATTTGCAGCTGCTGAATGTCCACAATAGGCCATTTTTATACCTCCCTAAATGGGCTGACTCCCCCACAGGGCCGTGGTCACCACCTTGCTTAAGCACCCGTGCGAGTGCCGTTTGCCTGGAGAGGTGGGTGTGCCCACTCTTGGGCGACGGCACTGGCACAGGGTCCCTCATAGTACAATGAAGTGTCTCTGACGGTGGTGGTGCACAACCAACTTGCAATACTTACCTCTCCCTGCTCCACCACTGTGTAGTCTGGGCTGTTAAATCCTTCAAGGGCACTGCCAATACAAATTTGTTGAAATGATAGATGATAGTTATAATATACAGGGGCCCTGGCTTCCATTTAGACCAGTTAATACTTTGCACCTACTACCACTGTCTGCTACTCAGCAGAGGAGCCCACACCTGTACCTAGCTATGCCTCCTGTTTATTTATGAACAATTTTTTGGCAGACATTTAGCCCACTTTATTATTTGGGCCTACTAACTGTGTCTGCCGCTCATGACAGTTGTCCTCCACTGAAGAAAGCAATGCCGCCTGTTTAGTCCTGTTAC